>NC_140442.1:12989101-14189101 GCF_963576455.1 Neolamprologus multifasciatus
TTTTTCTGGTTACATTGGCCTTATAGAGAAGCCGCATTATCTTTCTGTGTATAAAATAATGTGACAGTTAAGTAGCATTTAAGAAGAAAACATGTGGGTTGATAGAGAAGGTGCTTTTTAATTAGTCTTTTTAATCTAGTCATTTCACTCATGGAGGAAATGACTTCTTCACTACACGGGCCTCCTTTTCATAGGGAAATGTTCTAGGAAGGAAAAACAAAACAATGATGAGTGCAGTATCATCAGCAGCACAGTGAGGCAGGGGCTGAACATTGTCATTTTCAACAGCATACATAGTTAGATGCTTTCATCCAAGCTGAAAAGTATAAAGTCTTTTTAGATTTTTGGTAGGAGAGTGCCAGTTTGATACTTTTCCTGCATGGCATGCTTTCATTTTGTGGAAAAATGTATGCGTATACTGGACGTGTTGCTCTTTAGATTAAGTGCTTATGTCATGTCAATTAGGTGTGTCTGGATGTGAGCATTCTGGTTGCAAACATAGAGGTCAATTGGAAAAGCAACACCTGGTGCTCTCGTAGTGAGTAGTTTCCTAGGTGATCAGTGATTTTCTCTGTGTGTGTGTGTGTGCATGCGTGTGTTTGCTGTCCCCAGCCCAGGGGAAATCAGCTCATGTTTGAAGAGATTCCCTTTTGCACTGATTGTGCACTCGGCTGCTTGATCTGCGCAGAAGTAGCTGTTGATTTGATGGGGCCTTTGTTGCTGTGGAGCTGAGATACAGTTTGGGTTTCCTCCAGCCCAGCCAACAGGGACTGACATGAAAGTGCTTTCAGGATGTTTTATTCAGCAAGCGATCCTCTCGCTCTCTCTATCTCTCTATCTCACGCCATTTGTGCGGATTTCTATTGATTCCAAAGTTCACAGCAACAACAACTTCCATGCTGAACCCGGCCTTGCTTACAGTAGCTGGCTCTTCGTGACCAGACAACCTCGGTTGAAGTTGTCACGAAGACAGAAGAATATATATGTAGTCTAACTGACAGCTGGTCTAATCTCCTCTTGCACCACCAACCACTTGGATTGTAACAGCACTGAATTCTACCTTATTCTTAAAATGTGCTTGAAGTTTCTGTGTGTGCTGGGATTTGATTTAAATCCTACTCATAATGGAAATAAAGCTGCCAAATTTGGAAATTGTACATAGACCATTGTGTGTAGGATATTTCCGTGTGTATGAGGCAACTGAAAACCTATGCCTCAAGGAGGATTTGGAAAAGAACTTGATATTTAAACGACTAAACTTCTCGGTCTTAATATCAGCCCATTCTTGTCTGCCCATCTAGACACAGCAAAGACTGAGCTTCTCACTCATTAAGTTTGAAAAAAAAAAAGAAGATTGTGATGTAATTAAATATAATGCATCCTGTTGTCTGTTTCTTATATCATGTGTGCGTTACACCCAGCGGTTCTCTACGCGCTTCTGTGTTTTCCACAGGAAGAATTAGTGTTTTGTTTTCCAACTGGTTGCTTGCAACATTTTAGAGTCCCCACCCTGAGGTCACGTCCAATATAATGACCTGAAGTTCAACTGTATGTACAGGGTTAGGCCCCAGAGCCGTGGGTTTCCTGTTTGGCTGGTGGTAGAACACTAAAATATCCACAGACCAGGAGCATCTCAACTACCCATATAAACCACAGCCTCTGTGTGCTTAAGTTGAGAGCACACAAAATTTCTGCTTGCAGTATGGAAGTATAGAAGCAGACAAAAGTGTAAAATCAGGCTTGTAAGAAATGCAGTGGATGTGAGTGATTTAATGGATTCTACCTTAGCAAGCTAGAATCCATTAAAACTGATTGATTTGTTCTGTGGACTAGCTGTGTTTGAGCTGACTGGCTCAATGTCCTTTAAAGGTAATCTGCATCTTTTTTCCCCCCGTTTTCTTTTTGTTTGCGCATGTTCACACATGCACGTATGAGTTTGAGCTCTTGTTGCACCTCTTTAAAGCCTGTTAAAAGCTCAGTTAGAGATGGGTGCAAATGGTCCCGCCTACACACCTAAGAGTCTGCAGATGTTAACCGTCTCCTTCCTCTCTCCTGGCTTTTTATTTTTTCCTGTCATCTTTGACCCCCTCACACACACTTGCACAGTGAGGGATGAAATTACTTTGTGAAAAGGATTGCCTCTGTTGCCTGTTTTCATTATCAAATCGACACACACTGTAGCCTAGCTTGATTCTTTACAACACCTTGACAACAAAGCGTGTTCCCACAGGAATCCACCCTGGTGTGCGCTGTACTCCATGTGCATTCATGCCTTTTATACTTTACATCGTTTTGTGTGTTTGTACATAAACCATGTGCCATTTCTATGTGTTTATATAGTATGAGAGCTCTTTTAATCCACTTGTGTAGATCTCTGCCTGGAGTCTCTCTCTCACCAGCCCCACTACTCCCACATACTCCCTCCCACATATCCTCCTCTGGTTGGGCTAATCATCGCCTGTCACTTTGCCACCCACACACATGCATGAACATGCACACTAACACACACACACACACACACACACACACACACACACACACACACACACACACACACACACACCTGCTCTCCCTCCCTCATTTCTTTTTCTTTTCTTTCATTCGCTGTGTCTGCCATCCTACTCTTACTTTATTTCTCTCTCTCTTCATGTAGGTCTGGAGGGAGTGAGCAATTATAACCTCAGTGAGGCTTGTGGGGCTCTCCACCCCTTTTAGGGAAATGTGGTGTTTGTGGGGCTGGAGGTATTTACGACAGTCCCAACCAACCAGCCCTTCTTCATTGTGTTTATATCCATTTGAAGCTAGAGGCATGTTATTTACGACTACGCCTGTAGCTAAGGGAGTTTACAGGTTTAAACTCCTCCGGAAATTTCAAGCATTTTGATTCGTCACTGTAACAAGCCCTCTTTTAAATTTCTCAAGGCTGGTTGGTTAGATTTCTTCCAGTCAGTTAAGTTTCCCTATTTTTCCAGAAAAAGTCTTGCTTCAAAGTCTGGTGTGTTGGCTATTCTTGCTCTACTCAGTTGATTTCAGAGTTCAAATTAATATGACCTAAATAAAATTAAGAGTCTACACATAACTTTGCATGTCTGAAATATTGCCTGAATCATGGTAGATTGAATCTGTTGTCTTGTCTGCATTTTCTTGTTGCATAACATGGGCTATGCGTATTGCAAATAGACTAGTGCTTTTCTACTCTACTTGAGCACTCAAAGCACATTGCGCAACAACCCATTCACCAGTTCACACACACATTCGAACATGCACTTTTCTCTATGCCTAAGCGCTTTCTGTCTAGCATTTACATGCATTCTTACTCTGCTGAACGCATCAGGAGCAACTCAGGTTCAGTATCTTGGCCTTTAACACACAGACGAGAGCAGTCAGAGACTTAGCCATCAGCCTTCTGATTAGTAGATGACCTGCTCTATCTCCTAAGCCACAGTCACAATAGGTAGGCTCAAGCTGCCAGTCTCAAGCAGAGATGAGGCTATTCAGACCCACCTGATGCACAATTGAAAACACTGATTTATTGCGGCTGTCCATGCCAGTAGCTTTCAAGATGTAAACTTGGTGGTTTCCCTCTAACCAGTGAAAGTCAGCACATTCGTTTGTCCACTTGAGTATCACGGATCTGCATGACTGACTTTTCACTGAAGGTATGCTGGAAGGTTTTGGCCTCTTTAAGACTCAGTATGGTCAGTCTGTTCTTCTTTAAAACGTGCCTGTGCTTGGCTGGGTGTGTTCCATTATGCTGTCCTAAATGTTAGCATTTCAGTGAGAGCTTTTTCTAAAAACCTGTGCAAGCACCGAAAATTCGTAGATATCATATTGTTTTTATATTTGCTGTGACTTTCATTTACCCTGTCTCTGGCTAACAATAAAACAAACTCCCCTTTGGCCATTTGATTTATTCGTCTGTTTTCAACAACCCGGGCAAGAATGTGAAATGCATACACTTTAGACTCCCCAGCCAGAGGAAATCAAATATATTTCATCCCCTCTTATCAGCTTCTCTAGCCTTGCTAATAGCCAAATTTTAATAACATCTTGCATGATTCAGCACAAAGACATGTCTTTCGGGAAATAACATGCATTAGGAAAAAAAAAAAAGGGAGGCAAATATTAAAAGCACACACTCGCACACAAAAACTCATATTCCTCCCAGTAATTATTGTAAAAAAAAAAAAAAAGTGGTACACTCTGGGAAAATGAGGATGCAAACTGATGTAGCATATCTGTCTTTTTTTAGGTTAATGGACCTGGGACACAGGCATTAAATATCTGCCTGTAATTGTATGCTGTCTAAAAGACTACAGTAAATGACATGGTTGTTGCTGAGAGTAAATACTGGGACATGAGTTAACTTTGATATGCTGTATTTGAATGAGCACCCATAAGTACACTTGTATACTTTATACATGCATGTCGCTTTAACGGTCTGTCTGTCTCTCTTGCTCTCTCTGTCTGTCTTTAGTGTGGCCTACCTCTCTCCTCCTCCAGCACCTGTCCCTGTTTAAATGAGAGCAGAGGAGCTCTTTTCTTAGCTCTGTGCCACCATCCCAGGGGTCTCTGCCTTATCCTGCTCTATTTCTGAGATACGCATTGCATGCTGGGAAGCTAGTGGCCCCTACAGTCTCCATCTACACACATTCACAATGCCCTTCATTTGTTCATGGCAGGGAACGGCATAGTACTGGACAATTTTACTCAAGGCTCAGTGGAAAGGTTACTGTTAAAGTAATCCTACACAAAATCGAGGTTGTGTAGATCTATCACTTTAATAAAAGGTCACTAAGGTAGACAATGCAGAGATGTATAATCAATATAAACTACACAGCAGCTGTCCACAAAAATGCATATTAGCACACATACTCACACGTATAAAACACTATGTTGCTAGGCAACATGGTGGTTCTTGATAGTCTCATTCTGAACGATTAGTTACAGCAATCAATATGTTTGTTGTACTCGAATGTAGGCTCAGCCATCTGCAAATCTACCTATTTATTCTACCAAATACAGATAGTCTATGGAAAGTGTACCTTAGTGCCCTCTTAAAGAGATGGTGCACACTTTGAGGGTAGATATTCCTAAGTGAGTAAAGAAGTAAAAGCTGACAGAGCCACCTTGAGCCTTTTAATATTCAGCATATCATATAGCTTAGCCCAATCGGATGCTAAGATGAAATAATTCTAATCTTAAACGTCACCAGCATAGTGACCTAATGCTGTTGGGTTGTGGTGCTGTCCAATATTCGCAAGCTGCTAACCCTGGTCTCTGCTGGAAGTGGGAAACGTACAGGTGCTGTATACATTTTTAAAAATATATCTTTTACAGAAACAGCTCTGCCTTCAACTGGCTGCAGATCCAGGAGCAGCTTCTTCTCTGCTGCAGAGTGCTTCACTGCCAAAATGACTGCTACAGCACATTTAAATTCTGCTGGTTAGGCTGCCACCAATGAAAACCAGCAGTTAGTGCCATGCCAGTGTGAAAGTGTGATCAAACCAGTATGTCCACATCCGACATCCATTTATGCAAATCAGATTTTTATGTCATCATTTAAAACCTTGTCTAAAATTTCTATGCCATGATCCAAAAGAGTGTGTGTATTTGTAGGTCTGAGCATGTACATGGGAAATAATCCACTAGCAGCAACTCTTAGGGTGTAGCCTATACAAAACAGATCAATGCACTTTAGAAGCCCCAGTGAGTCTACTGTTGTTTCCTCTCAGTGGTGCATTAGTGTACTCTGTTGTGTTTAGATGCCCTGGTTTACATAGAGCTTTCTTTCAGGGTCAAGTAGCGCGCACACACACACACACACACACACACACACACACACACACACACACACACACACACACACACACACACACACACACACTCTCATGGTTAAAGAGCTTAGTTCGATTTTCAAAGCAACCACTCTTTTTTTTTTCTTATTTTAACATGACTGTGCTCTTTTTTTGTTTTTTTTCTTATAGCCTTATAGCATTTGATAAAACTATGCTGTATTAGGGATTTAAATGTAATGTGAGATAAAGGTTATTGCTCTTTTATTTTGAATGCTCTTTTTGTTTTGTTACATTGTTGTGTGACATGACAGCTGTGTTCTTCAGGGATTTTCCAGGTCTCTTCACTTTCCCCTGTCCTACCTCCTGGTGTCTCTTTGCCTAACTTACCCTAGATTGTGTTGAACTTTTTTTTTCACTCTGAAGTTGATACTTTTGATTCATAGATGTCTTTGTGTCAGGTGAGGGAAACAAAAGAATTTTACATCACAAACACAGTACTGTGTATTTCTTTATATTTTGGTTTCAATGAGTCAGACTTTCCTGTAACTTTTGGAGTGTTCTTAAGCAATACTGTAGTTCCTGATGCTTTCTGAAAGTCTTAAAGTTTTTCTTTGGATTTTGGCTGCTTTTTTACTCACTTTCAGTCTGATCCTCTGATCATTTTTGGAGGGAGGTTTCATTTGTTAAGCCACTTAACTTTGACCTATAAGTCATTCAAGCTTAAAAAGCTCTAACTGGACAAGTGGAGGACAAAAGAAGTGTGAGGTCTAAAAAGATATCTACGGCAGATAAACAGTATTCGATGTTGCTATTGCACAAGGGGGGTTGTGCAGCAGCAATCAAAGTATCAGTCACGGTGCCAGGCTTTGTTCGGCTTTATGCAGGTTTCCACTAGTTTACTAAAGTACACGCAGCTCTTATACTCCCAGAGGAGACCCCGCAAAACACATATAACAGTTTAGATGTATGGGGAGAATGACAGACAGGAAATGGTCTCCTGCAGTGATCCTTTAGCATATGGGTGACTTTTCAATCCAGTGGACTATATCGGCACCCCACACAAGTTTACGTTGTCATAAATGTATTGAGTCATGCATGTAAACCCCTAGCTTTACATGCATGACTTAGTGAGATCATAGTCCACTAATTAAAATAATTTTAGTGTTTAAAAAAAAATCATTATTCAAAAGATGCAAAAGTGATGCAAAATTTTCAGTCTCTACTGCCCCTGCGGTAGCATTAAATATTCAGAAAAGGCCATTGTGAAACTGAAAATATGCATATTTTTGGTTTTAAATTATTAGGTCAGCAGCCAAAAAAATAAAGGTTTTGGTTTAATGATGCCTGATCATTTGAATGTGCTGTCTACCTCTACCTCAGAATTAAAGTCAAGATTATGATATACATTTTTAAACTTTGCCTCACTTCCCTTCAGCCATTACATATTTCCCTGTTAAGCCTTTATTATGGCCTACATGCATGACACCATTGCTGGGCAAACTTATATCAGGCTAGTAGGTTGAACAGCTGTGACTGCTAAGCTTCTAATTTAAGCCAGAAGTCAAACATGCATCAGTATTTTTTTCTCCTCCTGTGAGAGGCTACATGAATGAGCAAAGTGGGAAACGAGTTCAAACGGAGTTTATCGTTGAGTTTACAGAACCTACGTGTACACGGGTGTGTGTCTGCGTTTTTACAAGAGAAGGAGATGGATGAACTTTAAATACAAGCTGGCCTCACCAGCTGTGCTTCCACAGTGTACTACACATGTGTAGCATACACCCTGGGCCATCCAGAGTCTCAGCTATTATCTGTGTCTCACACATTATACTGCTGTCCTATTATACTTGCCTACTTACAGTGTAGTTGTTTCCCTTGTGGCTTGGCTTGCCAGGTAGACTAGCGTTTACATCCCTGCTTAGTCACAGAAACTGTGTGCGCACACACACACACACACACACACACACACATTGTACTTTACTCAGACTCCCCAGGCGAGCCGCACACCACTCTCCTCTCCGGGAGATTTTATATGCGGATGCAATGATGGTTGATTGTAAGGATGGAGGTCTTTCAGCTGTGTTTTGTAACACAACATTTTGCCAGCATTGCTCCTCATCTTGTAGCTTCTTCCATGGCAACGACCCTCGCATTATCCTGCTTCCATGACAACCCTTAGTGAATCTGGTTTGACCTTCACCAGTGATTCAGTGTCTCTCCATCCACCTCCATTCTCTCCATCTCTGTCTCTCGTGTTGCAAACTTCCAGTTTTTATATATATTTTCTTCACCATAGCCCACATTCTGTTATTCACTTTTTTTTTCTCTATCTCCACCTGTGTGGGTGTATCGTGGCTGCTGTTACACAAGCAGTCAATACATCTACACAAGCTGATGTCATACTTCAGGGGACAGTCTGTTCATATGCATGCACTGGAGTCCTGCAGGCATGCTTCCTTATCTGACTCAGTGGTTTAAGCTAGCAGGCATGTGGCTGCTTGTTGCAGAGCTGCAGGTGCAGATAAACCAGATCACCTCACAACAAAGAAACTATTGTTTTTGTCAGCCAGGAACACAGGCGAGGTTCAAGTGCGCTGGGAAATATTAATACTAGAATGACAAGTCCATGAAAGTTTATTTACCGGTGTTTTTCTGCATATCCGATGTATCTGTATCTGAGTTTATGGTGAGCAACCTGTCATGTCAGTCCTTGATAGTATGCGGATATCCTTATCAGGCTGGTTGCTCTAAACACCAAGTGTCACTAGCTGTCGTGCATGACACATGTTTTCCGTAGAAACCAATAGCATTGCAAAACACATTCCGATTTTTCTCATTTTTGCTTCTTTATTAATTTTAGATGCAATGCTCTGATGTTAACTGCTATTGAAAGATGCCCACGTTGCTGTTGCTATTGCTGTTTTATGTGATGTTGAAGTTGCCATGGTAACAATTTGTATCCCCAAAGTGTGTGTTTTCTTTCTCTCTCTCTCTCTCTCTCTCTCTCTCGCGCTTGTAAAATATGCTTTGACGTTGTACGTACTGCAGTAATGAAACTACAGATGACAGGATGATATCTTTTTGAAAATGTGTTTTTGTACCTTTCTGGCATCTTCCAAATACCCTGTTTTGCCTATTTACTGCCACTGTACATGATGTGTGAGTGTACTTTTGTCGGCAGCAGGGTGATGGATACTCATTAGTTAATTGATCTGGCTAGTTGAAGCCACCAACAGAATGACAGAGTTTCTAAGCCTGAAGGGCTGTGATCAGGGATGAGTATCTGTAAGCTGCTTAGCAGGCCTGCTGGGAACTGACAGTATGCTTTGGCCTCCTTCTCAACCCCTGTGAGGCGCAAGATCAGCAGGCAGGTTGCAACATGAGCAAAAGGCGTTGCTGTCTAGGGCATTTGGTGATGAGCTCGTCAGGCGTTGTAGTGTCATTGATTGCAGTGAATTTAGCAAGTGATGAAGGAGGAAAAAAAATCTTGATAAGATGTCAGTTTTTTTGCTGCGCACACAGGTTTTCTGGTGATAAGCAAGTCAGCAAAATTGTAAAAGTGGAATTTTAATTCTGTCACTTTACTGTACTATAAGTCAGAATTGCTGGCAAATGCAGTAATACATATCCTAATAAACTACAGTATGCAGTGTTTTGTGCAATTTAATATGCATCTATATGCTGCCTCTAGATGCTGAATGGGGTTAAAAGTAGCTATGCTAGAAAAGTGTTTCATTCACTGCACGTTATGCTACTGTTAACAATTTTCTTGCAGAATGCTGATTGCATATTGCAGTTTCCTTCCCTCACACGGTGTAAACACCAAGCTCAAGTTTCGCAGCTCTGTATAAACTTTGGATTTGTGTTTTTCTTTGAACTATCAAAGTCAGCTCTGTCGTGGTCACTTCAGTGTCACCGGTTTGCACCGCGCTTGCTGTTTGTTGCGAAGGAGACCACTCCAAAGCCCTTTGGTGCAGAATAAAAGTTTGTTCTAAAACCACTTCAGCTCGAGTAGCGATTTTTACTTATGGAGCATTTTGAGGTGGGTTGAGATGTGCTCTCCTAGGTCAGTTTTCAAAAAGAGGCTGCAACAGGAGAGGAAATAAAGTGCTTTGTCCTTATTTGATGCTTTTATAAAATGGTCGCAACATTAATGTCTGCAGAGACAGAGTAATAGAGAATTGTTTTAACTTTTTTCCAGTCATGCTTTTAATTTCTTGGAACCTTTAATTGAAGGTTTCAATATGTAATGCTATGACAAAAAACTTTTGTTTATTTTATAAATGAAACCAAAACTAAACTCTTATCTCAGTGCTGTAGCCACTTACTGAAGTTCTCAATCTCTTCCCACTAAATATAGAGCATGTAGCATGTCTGATAGATCTAAAGGGGCTTTGGAAAATGTGTCTCATATTTCTGTACATGTATATCTCACACTGTCTTTACACCAGGCCTGTCTTTGTATGTTTGTATGTGTGTCCTTTGCTCAATGTTGCTCTTTGTATTCCTTTTCTTGACAATGCACTGCACATTCAGAAGAGGCAGTCTGTAGGTATATAAACATTAAAACCTCAGTAGCTGCATGACCCTACCTTATCTCTACGTTTTGGCTGTTTAACTTTACTTGTTTATTCTGTGGAGAGTTTAACCTTTCTTTTAGGTGTTTCTTTTTTTGTTGTTGCACTATAAATTACACTGCCTAGTAATCAAAGAAAGAAAGGCACTATGTTTGATCTCCACAAGACATCAGTATTTTTACCCTTGAACAACTAGATTTAATTTGAGCCTTTTGCTTCCCCCAGATTTTGTTTTTCACTTCATTCTCTTTTCATTTTTCCCCATCACTTGATGTTGCTTCCCTGCCTCGGATTTCTGCTATCTTGGGCCAAAAAACAAACTTTCATAACATTCTTCATCGTCCCAGTTGCAAGTCACTTGTCCTGTATGTTTGTGCGTCTTGTATTGCTACTGCATGGGCGTTGCAAGATGGGCTCTCTCTGTTTCTTCTCTGTTGCATACCTCATTTAATCTCTTTCATGTTTCAAAGTTTTTTTGTTTTGTTTTTCTTGTGGTTCCCCGTTCTCTCTGTTTGCTGCTCATGTTGTAGAGCACTGTTCATGTGTTTCTTCTCTGTCTCCCTGTTTCTCTCTGTGTAGGGGATGTGCTGTTCCAGATGGCAGAGGTCCACAGACAGATCCAAGTGCAGCTAGAGGAGATGGTTTGTATTCTGAGCTCAAAAGGTTTCTAACTGTGCAGCTCAACACTATATGGATACAATTTAAATCTTTTAACGGTAGATCAGCCAAGTTATTACAACAAGAATACAAGTGTTAGTTTGGTGGTGTGGCTCTGCTCCCAAAACAATTTGCCCAGTAATGACACAAATTTTGCCCGGAGCTATTGACAGTATGGGATAAGTGATGTTAAATTAACATAAACTGGTATTGAATGAATAGGCCTGCTGAGGCTATATCATCCACATTGCTAACACAGGAGGTGGTTGGGAAAGTCGAGTGAGTTAATTGCGCAGTATGGCATTCTGGGTAATTTTCTTCTTTGCTGCATTATCCAGAAGTTACTGCCATCTAATACAGAAAAATAATAAAAAAAATGTTGTTGCCCTCATTGCTGCCCTTTAGTCATTTATTTTGGACAGGGTTTCTTAATTATGCGTCTCTCCCAAATTAATGCTATATTGCCAAAAGTTTTCACTCACGCATTTAAATAAATTCAGGTGTTCCAATCACTTTCATGGCCACGGTGGTGTAAAATTAAGGCATACAGACTGCTTCTACATTTATTTCTGAAAGAATGGGTCACTCTCAGGAGCTCAGTAAATTCCAGCATGGTATGGTGATAGGACAACGAGTCCAGTTGGTTAATTTCCTTCCAACTAAATATTCCACAATCAACTGTTAGTAGTTTTATAACAAAGGAGAAGCGATTGGAAACAACAGCAACTCAGCCACAAAGTCGTAGACCGAGGGTGAATTTTCCATGTCCGAGCAGCGAGTTGCTGTTTTTCGGAGTTGGGCACAGCCCCTTAGTATCAGTGGAGGACACTCTTAATGCTTCAACATACCAAGAAATCTTGGACAATTTCACGTTTCCAACTTGTTGGGAACAGTTTGGGGACAGCCCCTTCATGTTCCAACATGAATGTGCACCATTGTACTAAGCAAAGTCTATAAAGATATGGATGAGCCAGTTTGGTGTGAACTTGACTGGCCTGCTCAGAGCCCTGACCTCAACACGATAGAACACCTTTGAGATTAATCAGAGTTGAGACTGCGACCCAGGCCTTCTTGTCTAACATCGGTATCTGACCTTGCTTCTGAAAGAATGGTCATAAATTCCCATCAACACATTTCTAAACCTTGTGGAAAGCCTTCCCGGAAGAGTTAAAGGTGCTAGAACTGCAAAAGGTTGGCCAACGTCATATTAAACCTTATGGATTAAGAAGGTCTCTCAAGTTCATACGTGTGTGAAGACAGACGAGCAAATACTTTTGGCATTATAGTGTATATGTGCGACTATCTGTGGGGTACCATCTTGAATCCGATTTAAGAGAGGAGCAAGAATGACCTGGGTTTAAAGTCCACCACTAATACACGGCATTATGCATGATAAAATCCCAAATTTGTTGCCCACATTCTCATTCAAAGTAGTAAATCCCTCCACATCTTCACTTTTCAAGCATTCTCCCAGAGGCTCTTGTTATAGCCAAACATTTTTCCTGTCTAAGATTAGATTTTTTTCCCCTTTCCATTCATTATATACGGTAACATTTTCAGTCTTTTGCTGCTTCTGTCCTTTTTCTTTTGTTTTGAGTGCTACATGAATTTTTAAAGGTTTAAATGATTTGATAGCCATATGCCTTTGGTTTATGAATATTTCAAATAGCATTCCAATTTTTTTGGAAACATTGTTGTGGTTTAAATGAATACATATATGGGATATTAGCAGAGCTTTACCTAAATTCCCATTTTTTGAACATTAAGTTAAATTGACATCACAGGACAATATTGTTTCTGCATGTTATCTCACTTACCACACAAGACCTGTCATGTTAACTTAAATCTTTTCCGTTTTTTTTCTCCAGCTGAAATCCTTCCACAATGAGCTCCTGTCCGAGCTCGAGAAGAAGGTGGACCTGGATGCTCGTTATTTGACTGTGAGTATTTGTACGTTGTGCTTCCAAATCCAGAGGAGAGCGCCACTTCATAAGTGCACTCCATATGTGAGCTTATTTTAACAGTTCATGTAATGTGGCATCAAATTAGTTACGGCTTGATTTGACCTTAAATGATTACAGAAATGGAGGTAAAGCCGTGTGTGTGTGTGTGTCTGTGTACACATGTGTGTTCTCAACTATTTCAAAGTCTGAGACAATTAAAGGGTCTGTCTGGGAAAGGAGATGTTTTGAAATAACATAATAACATTCAAGTCTACTCACCCCGTCAAGGGTAGACTGATTATAATAAACCCCTCCTGGAGTGTGTTGTGTGTAAGCGCTGTGAAGCTGGTCTACATGTGATATCTTTAGAATGAGTGGGTTGCAGCCTGAGTGTAGAGCAGTACTGCTGTGCCTTGTTTTGGGGGATGGGACGCTACCATTATTGTACTGTTTTGTTGGAAGGACCACGTTATGAGCTGCTTCAGCTCCCAGCTACTCACTCGCACACACTCATTATATAACATTGCTTTTTAATGGGGAGGGGTGGGTGTCATTTAACAGGGAGACCTATCAGTAAACTCAGATGGTGTTATACTGAGTTAATATTAAAGCCGTGAGATGTGTTAGAAACCATCTTGAATTGCTGACTCTCTTATACAACTAATATAAATTTCTCATTCTTCTGCAGTTTCAGACATTTATTTCTGGGAATTTCCCCGAGCCTTTAACAACCATCATTTAATATGGATGCCTTTCTGATCTGCTGCAGTGACAATAGTGATCACTTTACCTCAGACTTTTTGAAATAATCATCTGAAACTTTGACTGAGTTCAGAAAGACTGGAGTGTTTCCTCTGGGGGATTTTTCTCTCTTTTCTTCTATTTTGCTTGTGTTCCATGAAATCCACATCAGAGTTTGGACTGAATAACACTGAATTCCAAAAAGCAAAGAGAAGCATCTCAGTCAAATCAGCCTTCAAAACAAGGGTCAAATTCTCGACGCATACCAAAGTTCACCATCTGACCCCTCTGTTTCTAATCTGCTTTAAGCACACAAACCAGTTATCTGTCTGGAATAATGATGGAGAGTTGTGTAGTAAACGCATGAAAGTGTACTGGCTTTAGCTTTAATTAGGGGGTGAATTTCAGCTCAACAAAGAGGATGTTTGGGATATTACTTTATATACCCTGCAGGGCAAACTTACTCAATAGTCAATTGTTCTGTTTCTACTCACTGCTATGATTTATGTGCTAAAGTGTGTTCACAATAGAGCCACAGCTCCCAGGACTTAAATTAAATGTCAATAGCAGAACAGCAAATGCTGTGTGCACAGCTTTTCTGGAAGGACTGAGGTAACGAAAGGATGGGTTATTCATATTCGTTGTTATTGTGTTACAAATAGGATAACCTGTGCACAGACGTATTTTGGTATTTTTTCTTTTGTGAAAACATTAAACAGAGGGACTTCTTATGTTAAATTTTGTAGTAGTGGCCAAAAAAATCCCAGCCATTTTTTTTAAGTGTGGTGTTGGGTGAGGTCTGTGCTGTTTACAGGATTTCAGTCAAGCTCAATCCTATAGAAGTAAGCCACCCTTTTCTCAGCTATGAAATTGAAAAACCGCATGTGTCATACTGCTAGATTCCTGGTGACAACAGCGGCTTCTTTTCTGTGCCTTTTCAGAATACCTAGAATATGCTACCTGCATCTTCAGTGACTTACAGTATGCAAATGTGGGTGTTGAACCCTCATGCATGAGCTCTCCAATTTTGCCGTGTACTGAAACCACATGAGCTTTGTCACACTAGGCACTGTTTCTATAGCAACAGAGCTGGTAAAGCCTGGAAACAAAGTTGTAAATGAATAAATAAGCAAATTATATTAATCAAAATACATTTCTGGTTTAAAAAAACACTAATGAATAGCTTTTATCATTTTTACAAGCAATCATGCATTGGTTTTGTTTTGTTTTTTTGTTTTTTTGTTTTTTTAAACATTGTTGGATCTCACTGATTGTTGCCCATTTCACATCATGAAAATCAATTTTAACCAGGTTGAGAAAGTACTTAGTGACAGCAAATGCTTTAGGAGACACAATCGCAAGCAGTGCAGATGTTAAATCAGTCAAAAGGGACAAATAAAAAGCAATCCCAGAGCTTATAAAAGATTATGTAAATTAAAAAAGACTGCTTTGGGACATTTTTAAATTATCCTATCTTGCAGCATCAGTGCCATACAAAAATAATTTTCTGGTGTATCATAAAACTGAAGCATGTTTCAGAACTCTAGCAAATTATTTCTGTGCTTTTGTGCTATGGGTGGAATCCAGAGTTTTGTTTTTTAGTTTTCTTCTGAGCTTCAAACTTGCCTGAAAACCTTTGGGAAATGGTTTTCATTCCTGTTACTTACTTGCCTCATTTATTTCTCTGCCTTTTTGTTTTTTTCTCACTCAGACTATTTAATTTGCCGCCCTGTTTTAGGAAGTCTAATTTTGTGTTGTGCACCACTTGCTGCCCCACGTAGGCTGCCCTGAAGAAATACCAGATGGAACACAAGAGCAAAGGGGAGAGTCTGGAGAAGTGCCAAGCTGAACTAAAGAAGCTGCGCAGAAAGAGCCAGGGCAGCAAGAACCCCTCCAAGTATGGAGAAAAAGAGATACAGGTGAGCCTGTTTTGAGAGTTTTTGCATGTCTTCAAACATTTGCAATTATTACAATGAAAGGGCAACATTTAAGTATGCAAAGCCCCCAAGAACAGAAATGACAAGAACAAAATTCAGAAATAACAAACCAAATCTTGAGTTTCTCAAGTCAGATGGACTGCTGTGCTTAGTTTCAGCAGGATTTCCATGAATTTGGGTGACTTATAAGATTGAAAACAGCTAGGAAGCGGTGGTGATGAGGAGTCTTCCTGAGTGGGAAGGCAAATAGTGGAGGTTTGATTATGAACTGTGCACCCTTAACAATCTTTATTACATTGAGACACGTATGACAAGCACTTTGACAAGAACATGCGTGAGGAAATAACTACACTAATTCATGTACCGAGGTGTGTGCACTTTACTCAGCCAGTATGTTACAGCACAAGGCTTTGATCAACGTTTTAATGGGGTGAGTAAAAGCACAGCCTGCAAATGCGACACAAAATAGATGACTCAATTATCAAAAATGGGCTAGATACGATGACAGAAATCTGAGGATGTTATACATCAAATGTTGATGGTTAAAAAAGAAAAATCATAGCCGGATGTTATCCAAGTATACTATTTATCCAATTTTTTCTGTGTTCTAGTTGCTTAATAAAATGATTATCCTAATAATACTACAGCATATCACAGCCTGAACTGTCTTAGCCAAGCTTTCTTGTAGTTTAAGTAGGAACTCCGGAAGAGTTCACCAGGCTTCTCAAAGCTCTGCGTTGGATGTTAGCTACCTTTAGTTCCCACACTGCTTCGATAATGGTGAGGTCCAGGCTCCTGGGAGGCCAGTACATGTGTTAGTACTGATAGTCCTATCTAGTACTGATATTTAGTTACTGATAGTGGTCCATTGTTTGGCTTTCTATTCAGGTATGCTTTTAAATCATTGGCAGTGTGTGTGGTAATGCTGAAAAATGACGTTGCTGGCAAAGAGATGCTTTTCAGTTGGGATTGCATGTTGGATCAAAATCTAAAATCTGGGTAGAAACTCACTGTTGTATCTCTCTCCTGACGTCCCGTGCATATAAATCAACAACTTCAGTTTTAGATTTATCACTCCATAACACTAATTTCTCATCTCTTGAATCTTGTATCAAATCGTGATTTATTCATTTTTTCCAAATTTCTTAAAGACATTATTTTCAGACACAGTTCATCTGCTATTAATATTTTTATTAAGTCTGCCACTCCTTTTGCACTCCACTTGTACAGTTTCCTCAAATTTCTTAAGGTAACACTGTGCACCATGCTGGTATATGCCAGTCTTTAAGCTAATACCTCTCTAGGAATCACCTTGATGCAAAAGATGCAATTTTTTTTATGCCTGTCAAAATGTGTTATCTTTGGCATCTTTTTGCAGATTCATCTCAAGAAATCAGAACAGATTACATGTTCTGTGACAGGCTGCCAGTTACAAAACGCCTAAAGATACAACCTAAAATTGGCTCTTTTCCAAGATGTGTTTTACGTGTGGACAAAAAAGTGGTTCATCCCTTGATTTAGGTGCCTGTTTATTCATAGGTCAAAAAAATGAGTGCTAAAGCAGGAAATATCCAAAGAGAAATGTTTGAAATACTGACAGCCTGGAGAAATGGCTGGAGAAATGTTGCTCAAGACCACTTTAAAAACAGCAGAATATCTAGCTCCTTTAGAAATAAAATATAAAGGAATGATCAATGGCTCAACGCTTTTGCACAGTACTGTGTGTCTTTTGCACAGTTATTAGAAATTCGACATTTACTTTATAACCTGCTGTGAAGTATAGATCAAATGTTTAATCATCACTTAAAAGAAAATGATTTTAAAAAACAAAGCAATCAAACTGTAAACAATGCTGACTCAGTGTTTACGTGCATTATGGAAACTGGATCCACGAAGAGATCAAAGCACCGTTTGCATTCATTTCGTGATTGTTTCCATAGGAAAGCAGCATCTGTGGGAGTCCTTCGGGTGAAACGAATGTTGACGAGTTGAAAAGACTCTTTGCTGTTAGACATAACTTAATTAGTTATCTTTCATAGTTCATTATCTAGCATTTGACCACCTGCTTGACAGCAGAAAACATGCTCCTGCAAAGGCACTCCTTTTCTCATTGTCAGGCTTTATTCAAATGCTGTCTGCATGTTTATTTGTTTAGTCCTGTAGCCAGTGTCAATATCAAACTGAGAAAAATGACACAGCAGAGAATGTCAACAGTGTGATTGCTGTTCCTTCACAAGGCTGAAAACTTGAGTCTGATGGAGGGAAAAATGTCAAACTAACAGGTCAAGACTTGTAGGGTAATTACTGCGGGGTTGGTCTTTGCCGTGAAGTGTGGCCGTCCATGACAGAATCCGATTGATGATTCTAGCCTCACTTAAGCGTAGCACTGTTTTCCAGAGTTCTCTGGGTTTAAAAACATTCCTTTGCTTTTCAGGTTCTTGAAGAATAGGCTCCTCCTCTGTCTGATCAGTTTACATGCTGTGACACGCACTTAGTCACACATCTGCCCTATCCTGTCTGGAGCAGTATGGCAGTGCTGGATTGATCTGACTGTTGTGTCACATTGAGTTTGTTCCACGGTGTCAGGCATGTCATGAAGAGACGCCGTCTGAAGTGTCATCATAAAGCATCAAAGCTCGCAGCGTGTAGCCCTCCGGTTTTGTTCAGACCACTGCTTGAATTGAGAGGGATGTTTGAGGGCACTACAGCAATAAAGCTCAGCTAAGAATGGCAAGTTGCTACATGTATCTGGCTACCTGAAGCGTGTGCTACATAATTAGACCTCTGGTAAGGTTCCCATGGCATCATTTGATAACAGCAACTGCAACTTTCAGAAATAAGAAGTGCAAATAGTAGTTTAATGATGTAAAATTTCAAAATATTGGTCTAAATTCCCGATATAAATGACAGGCCAACTTAGACGAATGCTTTCTGTCTTTACATTCTACTGACAGTTTAGCTTTATTATAGACTTCAGAGTTGTAATAGGATTGCAAAAGACCCCTGGGGGCATCAATCCATCTTTTTTTTTCTTAATGGCTGTGCAAAAGGAAAGTAGTTGCTACAGTAGTTGGGCAAATAAACTGACTAATATCACAGAGCTACTACCCAAAAAAGCAAAAAATACACCTTTTGCTTATTGGGCATAGAGAAGTGAAGCTCTTCTTCTGAGTTTGTATGATCAGAAAAGCTCTGGACCTACAATGTTCAGTCAGTTAGCAGAAAAGAAGAAATCAATCTCCCTTTCTCATTTTCAGCCCGCTCACTCTCCCTGATCATATCATGTCTGTGGGCGTGTGAGAGAAAAGTCAACTCGTTTGTGCCTGAGCCCCGCAGGGAAGACGACACACAGAGAGGGAAAGAGCCCTGCACTCCCACAAGACCTGTGCTGCACAATGACAACCATCCACCTAGAAAGAGATAGAAAGTGACCGGCTGCAGATATAAAGTCTGCAGCTTACTTTGTGCAGATAGAAAATGGTTCTTTCTCCAGCAACTGAGAAAGCACAACTAAAAGTTGCTAAGATGCACTCACCATTTCCTTCTCCTAAGCCACATTTCTGTTATTTTAGCAGATGAGAGGCAAAACGATTTCCTTTTTTTCGTGGCCTCTCTTTTCATTAAAAAGTAAAGTATGTCTGAACCGTCTGGCAACAGACACCGGCAAACTTATTGATCGTCTTCCTCTCCTCTCACTCCACTGTCTCTCCCGCTTCGGTATATGTCCCTTTGTATTTCCTCCCCTCCTCATTCTCTCTTGCCTTCAGTGGTCAAAGCCTGCTAGAATACTAATCAGTTCATTATATAGTTCATTGGAGAGGACAAAGGTACTATAGAAAGGTGTTTCATCTAGATAAACTCCTTTGCTCTGTAGAGGCTGTTAATAAGAGCCCAGACAGTCACAGACAGACGAGTTCACGATTAAGAATTAATGTCATTAGATGTTTGATAAGCTCTGTGTCATAAAAAAAAATGAAAAGTGATCCCAACCTGGAATTGTGGGTACATTCATTCACATTCATGCACAGCTTGAAAAAGGCACAAGATATGAGCTTTGACAAAGACACTGTAATGTGTAGTTTCCTTCTGTCGTGCCCTGAAGCATTACAATACAGTTCTTGAATCCGAAGAGTACTGATGAGGAAGGAACAGAAGAGCAGACCTAAGCAGCTCTGAGCTGTGCAATGAGATGCTCTCGAATCCCCACAGGAATAAACGGAGTATAAACAGTTTTGATGTTTTGAATCTTACAGTTTTCTTTCTTTACACTTTTTGAAGGATGTGAACGCTCCTCCCTCCACGTTGCGTGCAATTATGGAAAGCCCTGTTGGTACACAGTGCAACAGAGTGCATAATGCCACATGCAGTTTTTGCTGTCTTATTAGGATTTCGTCCTGAATATGTCAGTGTAAAGAGGCATAAAAAGAGAGAGGCAGATATGCTAATCCAGTGAACTCTGAATGTAAGAACTGCACTAACTTGTAGCAGGTTCCGTTCATGTTCATAACCTTTGCAAAACAAGTCATTTGATCTATGATGTAGCCTGAGGTCCCTAAGCTATAATAGTGGCTGGTGTTTGCTTAGGCTTTTTCTTACTGCATCATTGTCTTGGGTTACTTTGGTGACCTTTTGAATGACTGAGAATTTGGGGCTTGTGAATTTGAAAAGTGGAGAGGGCACACTGGTTGAGCTGCTCCTATTAGCTCTGCTTAGAAGTGCTAGAAAGGCTAGCAGACTGTGAGTCACAGGCTGCAGAAACAAAAAAGGGTCACTCCAACAGAGAAATGAGAAGAAGAAGAGGAGCAGATCTTTAAATGGTCATTTTGTGGCTTCCCTGATATAACTGAAGACCCATTTACACATTTTAGCAAGCTGAATTGTCCACCTTTGGGGCGGATGTGTGACATATTTCTCTCTTGCTTTCTGCCTCCTCTCTTTATTCTCTCTGCAATGTAGACTATGACTCATACCAAAACAAAATTGCAGTCTTTAATAAGAAAGCAACAGGTGGGAGCAGGAATGCCCCAAATTAAAATGTAGTAAAAAAAAAAAAAAAAGAGCTCTCAGTAGCCTAAAATGTGTGCATCATTCTTCCATCCTTCTCTTTCCTGATTTGCAACCTGGCTCCATTGAATTGTGTAATGATGCAGGTGAATTTCTTCCTGTGACAAAAGGCTGGATTTCAAAATGTGGTGAGCACTGTTTGCTCACAGGAAGACGGTCCCAGGTTCAAATCCACCGGCCGTCTGGGACCTTTTTCTGTCGAATTTGCATGTTCTTCCTGTGCCTGTGTGGGTTCTCTCCAGGTACGCCGGCTTCCTCCCACAATTGAAAGCCAAGCATGTTAGGTTAATTATAAATTGGCGGTAGGTGTGAACCTGAGTGTGAATGGTTGTTTGTCTTGCTGTGTTAGCCCTGAGACAGACTGGCAACCTGTCCAGGGGTTTCCCACTTCTAAGTGGGGTACTGGCTAGGGGTACTGGGGTACCCCTGTACTGGGGTACAGTCCCACACCTCCCCCCTTGTGACCCTGAATTAGATAAGCAAACGAATGGCTGGACACATCTTTTTCAAAATATTTGTGTTCACTATCATTTAGCCACTTTAAATATTCCTACACGCATGGAATCAGTGTTGTGTTGACTGCTGGCAGTGGGGAAGTAGTGTGCTCTGGTGGTTACTCAATGAAATGCAGTACATCGGCGCTGCGTGGTCTCACCGTGGGATCTTAGATTTGCCTACGGGCAGGAATTTGATCAACTTCATCAGTCTTAATGGGCCACAATGTGGAACCCTCGAACTTCTATTTTAATTAAGAACACTGAACTTAGGACCTATTAATCACACTGAGATGCCAACAGCAGCAAAAGTTATGAACTATTTTTCTCTTTTCAGCCAGTAAGATTCAAATACCCAGGAATCATGTTTGATGCAGACTTGTGGCTTTACTATGCAGTGGTTTACACCTTCGCCGAACCAGAAGGTCATTCGAAGCAGACCTAAAGTAACCTCTGTGGTGACCCCATATGTTAAGGAAGCAGCCGAATTTAGCTAATATTTGATTCAGACTAATCCAAACTTTACTTTTTAAGAATATTTATCATAAACCTGCCAGGACTACAGATTAAAATTTGCATGTATGGCTAAATTTCTTAAATTCCTATGATGGATTTATGTGCTCATGTAAATAATGTGCATTGTCGATATCTTATTCTTGCAACATTTATGTTTAACATAGATGACCTGAATGAAGTATATTTACAGAGCATTCAACCAAAAGAAACCCCAGTTTTCACTCTAGTTAAAAATCAATGCAAGTAAATATAACACACTCTTCTAGGTCAGTATTTATTAGCAGATGGTACAGTATTAAAGCCATGAAAGTCGACTCATTTGACCTACTTTTAGAATAGTCTGCAAAACTCTTAGCTACTTGAATGCAAACTCGATGCATTGTAAACGCACTTTGGAAGAACGTGGTCACAAAAACACCTAAATGCCATTTCATCTTGGAAAAAAAAGACTCCCTATAGCTTCTCACCACTTACTGACCCTTCGATGCGTGTGCATGTCTGTGTGCTGTCCCCGCTGACATTTCCCATTTTACAGAATTCATGTTTAGACAAACTTAAAGTTTGGGATCTCTCCCTCCTGCTGTTTTAACATTACTCACTCTTGTACAGACATTAACACACCTGTTATTTGTTATTGTCCAATATGTAAAATGGATTAGTGGGTCTTTGTGAGCAGTTCCTCCTCCACACTGCGGGATCTTCAGTCATAATTGCTGTGCATCGATAGCACTCGGCAGGGAAAATCTTGCCAGAGAAAGTTACTGAGTAAGGCTCTCTCCTTGCACAACTATTACTGCCAAGGTGCACTTAACCCCTAATTGCTCCAGTGGAGCTGTGAAGTGATTGACAGTACAAGATTGTGCAGCACTGAGCAGCTCCTTGGTGTGAATGTGTGTAATTGCATGAATGTGAAGTAGGGTGTTATTTTGAAAAAAAAAAAGTACTTAGGTGTTAGCCAGCTGCAAGGACCCCTTTCTAGTCAGATCTTCCGTCCACTGGCCTTACTTATTAAATGTGAAATCTGTCTTTTTACTTTTTTTTCCTTTAATTACAATACCTATGAAGCATCTGTAGTTCACAGTGTACCAATAACCAGAACTTTTTTTTGGCTGTCTCAGCAGTAGAATTTGTAGCAGCAATAATGAAAGGTCTTCTTATTTATTTTGCATAAACATCTTTGGGAATCTTTCTACAAATCTGGAGATGTAATCATGATGTCCTGCTCAGTAATTGTCCTGTCCATTGTGTTTTCTCCTTCAGTATGTGGAGACAATCAGCAGCAAGCAGACTGAGTTGGACACTTTCATTGCTGATGGATACAAGACGGCCTTGTCTGAGGAACGCCGCAGGTACTGCTTCCTAGTCGACCGTCAGTGTGCTGTGGCTAAGAACAGCAGTGCCTACCATGGCAAGGTAAGATCACTAAATTATTACATCATGCCTTTCTGGGTGGAGACTATGGTCTCTTTCCAGATACTGACTTTCTTCCACAGTCATACTTTAATTGGTAATTCTAAATTGGTCGTTGATATGAATGGAAGCCTGAATTGATGTTTGTCTGTCTGCAAAAGTCTAGCAACCTTTCAACTTATGACAGCTCTCACTGGTGACCCCAAATAGGATAAATGGTTAAGACAATATTTCATACCTGTATGGTTAGTATTTACTGTAATAATTTGTTCAGTTATCAATCGTTTGTAGGCAAGGCTCAGCTCCATGTGGAGCCTAGCCTGTTTTCAGTAGCTGTATTAATTTAGATAATTTGAAACATGTTGTTTCTATTATCTGGTCAAAAAGGGACGTGTGCAGAGCTTTTAAAGTCAGTCTACACAACTACTCCCCATCTGTTACCGCAGAGTCATTTTAAGTTTATGAACCACTGTTGTATATATAATTCAGTTGCATTTGTTTTGACCGCTCAAAGGGGCCTCTTTGTTTTTAAAAAATTGATTATCATTGTAGACGGTGCCAAGCTGACAGGTATATTTGAAGCTGTAATCCATCAGTGCACCTGCATGCATCTGGTTGCCTTTTTCTATGTGGAGAACGGCTTCGCTTTTTCAGTTTATTAAAGGCTAATAGGAAAAGACATTAAAAAGCCAAATCCAGAGTAAGATGGATTGAAATAAATTGCACACAGCCTTTTGCCCGTATTGTTTACAACAGCAGTCACTAGAGAATTTTTAACTGCTTGTTATTTTTCACATTGGTGCTGACATTTGAAGCAAAGAACCTTTGAATCCAAGCAAATATCGCCTCATAGCATACAATCAAAGGTAGTGGAGAGTTGTTATAGAAGGATTTAGTCAGTTTATGTATTTATGGTTTGTGTGTGTATGTGTGTTTCTGTGAGCTTGTGTGAACTGCAAATACAAGCCTATCCATTTTTCAAGGATATCAAATTCATGTGTAATGGAGTACATCTGTCTCCAGGGAATACTGGTGGGTGTAAACTGTCAGCCTGAAGATGTGGCTGGAGGAGGTGTGTGTGTGCGTGCGTGTGCGTGCGTGCACGTGCCAGCTATCCTCCTGCTGCTTTTTTTCCCCATCATGGAGTCTAGTCATTAATCAGGATGGGGGTGTGCGTGGGAAGAATTCACCTTCAGCAAACTGAAGAACCCTCTCCCAGAGGGTTTCTAGTGTGTGTTTGCCTGTGTGTAACACAAAGAAAAAAAAGAGATGATGTGAGCTGCAGACTGGTCAATACAGAGTGACAAAATACAGTTTGTGCATGCATGTGTGTGTGTAGGTACCATACAGACATACAAACGTGATCTTGGTTTAACTGTACAGTATTTTGGTAGTTTTAAAAAAGAACAGCCGTGTCCACAGGCTGTGAGATGTTGCAGTGGGCAGCTTGGTTGTATGTTAGCCTGCCTCACCCACGCAGCACATTATCAAAACTGCACTGAGGGCAGTGGTCAAGGATGCTCTGCAAGGAAATATCTTTGAGGACTTGACTTGTTTTTTGTTTTGTTTTGTGTTTTTTTTTTTTTTTTTAAGCACTCGGCTGCTTAGCTGAGTGCTTTTTCTCTGGTGACACTGCAGCCACAACAGTATCTCTGCTTTTAACATAAATTTGTTTTTTCTGGTTTCCCCAAATCACTTCCTTCTTCCTTTCAGGGTAAAGACCTTCTGACCCAGAAGATCCCAGTGTGGCAACAGGCCTGTTCAGACCCAAACAAGCTGCCGGAGAGGGCCATGCTCCTGGCCCAGCAGATGGGCTCTGCTGCCCTTGGGGGTGCAAGTCCTCTGCATACCTCCAAATCCAATCTGGTCATTTCAGACCCCATTCCTGGGGCACAGCCACTTCCTGTGCCCCCAGAGTTGGCTGTCTTTATGGGTAGTGGCCTTGGACACCCAGCGGTAAGTTTAGAAAATATTTATTTATGTTAATAAGTGAGTTGCTGTTTATTATGTTAGTTAATAGCATTGATTTTCTGCTTGGAAACCTATGAGTCCTTGCATTCCTGTAAAGGCTTTGGCATGCACACCTACACCAGCATTGTTCAGACAAAGAATATTCCAGTGACAAAGGCCTAGAAGAGCACACGGACCAACCCAAAATTTTTATCTGGTTTCCAATCTCCCCAGAACCCCTACAACCCACAGGACTCAAAGGGTCTTCTGCCCCAGTGCTTGATCCCACAGTGCACTTCCGCAGATAGTGATCCTTATATTACTTCTGTGATTTAATTCTCAAATATGATGTCAAAGATTTAAGATTCCTGGCATTTTACACATACTTTAGGGTTGTTTTTATAGAGAAAATGAAATTATTTAACTGGAGTTTCTTCACTCCATTTCCTCAAGGCCACCACTGAGTAAGAGCTAGCACTGCTCTCCTTATGTCGGCTCGTGTGCTTTTGGCCCTCCATAAGGAAGCAAATCAAACAAACATTTCTCTTTAAAGATGGCACTCAAGTTAATGAGCTGTTAAGTCTTCATTTCATGCAGTGCAGCAACAAAGTAAACTTAGATGAACTTACTAGACTTAATCATTCACTTTGAAATGTATTTTGTAGGTCTACAGCTCCAGTGCTATTCCGTATATACTAAACTTCATCTTAATCCAAAAAATTAGGATGAACTGCTGCTACAGCATTTCACACTGTAAGCCTTTTTTTATTGTTCTTAGTGAATCTATGCTTGTTTATTTCAGAGACTGATGGGTCCCGATGGCATGTCCATGGTCAATGGGACAACAGGAGTCCAAGGAGAGGAATACTGGGCAGAAGAAGCAGCAATGTCTATTTCCCAAGTTAGGCCTTCATCCCCTTCAACCCAGGCACAGGTACAGTCCCAGGTCCAGCCCCAGAGACAGGTCAGCGACGTCTACTCCAATACCCTACCTGTCCGCAGGCCTGCCCCCGCCAAGAATAAAAACCCAGTGGGTAAGATGTTATCCAAATACAACAAAACTGTTGAAAGAGGAAAACGGGCACAATGTTTGATCGAGTATCAGAACCTCTCCCTTCATTGAGGAGCATAAAACTTATCATTGCAAATATTTTTCCAATAACGGTGAAACATTACCTTCCAACCTGAATATGGAGTTAAAAAAGAAAATGTGAAGTTTGCTTTAAATAATATCTAAATAATAATAAATAATAAAATCTTGCATATGATAATATGATCATATGCAAGATTTCAGTTAAGTACAGAATTGTATAACAAAAGCTGCTAATGTTGTTATGTCTGACTGTTGACTGATTCTTACTTTGAGTTAGTTCAGCTCAAGTCATTCCAGTAGTCTATGAACAGTTCCTGATGTTAATCATGTTGCTCACATATATCTGCTTTCAAACCCAACAGGGGAGACACGAACCCTGCCTAGATCCAGTTCGATGGCGGCAGGACTGGAAAAGAACGGGCGCTCCCGTGTCCAGGCCATCTTTTCCCACGCTGCAGGTGACAACAGCACCCTGCTTAGTTTCTCCGAGGGAGATGTCATCACCCTGCTAGTGCCTGAAGCGCGTGATGGCTGGCACTATGGGGAGAATGAGAAAAACAAGATGTAAGTAATGTATAATTTATTCTGTTTTGCCCGAATCCAAACTGTAAAATAAGCTAAATGTTTGTATGTATGTATGTACATTTAACAAACTCTGCACTTTTAACAGGCGTGGCTGGTTCCCGTTCTCCTACACACGCGTGCTTCCTGACAGTGACAGTGAGAAGCTCAGAGTGAAGTATGCAGGATAAACACTGCCACACTTAATAATTCTGAATGAGACCAAGTCTGAGGCCATTGTTTTCTTACCCCTCCAGCCTGCACCATGGGAAAAGTAGCAGTACAGGGAACTTGTTGGAGAATGATGCATCAGTGCCCACACCGGACTACGGCCTGACTGCCCGACTGCTGGCACAAAGCCTAGCACAGCCCCGCCCACGCCCCTACAGCATGGCAGGCTTTGGCACACAGGTACTGTAACATGTCGCTGTACCTTTTAGTGAACAGTACCATTTCTGCACTTGTTACTTGCTAAATTAATTTGTAGCTCCCACCTGAGTTTGTCTTATGTTGCATAATTAAATGAGTAATCCTGCAGTAACTGAAAATCAGACTTTTGCTCACTTTCTGCTGCCATCTAGTGTTTGTATTTAAATACAGCAGATAATTCAGTAGTGGGTCTATGAGCACACAATGACTGCTTAACACTTGTTTTTTCAGCCTGCTATTGAGGATTATGATGGTCGCTTTGCCACAAGGTAAGTGCCTTTTTTGCCCTACCTACTAAGTATTGATCGATAATGTATGACTGCTACTGCCATCTGAAACACTTGACACTCGAGACAGCAAGGCAACTGCTGAACATGCACATATCCCAATTTAAATGTAGCATACTTTCACTGCTTTCTAAACAGATAAAATTTATTTTACTGAGGAAAAAAAACCTAGTACTGGGGTCATCACAAAGTCAGTATGGATTGAAGTTAGTGGTAACAAAGCTCAATTGTTCTGTAAATTATTTTTTTAATTATTTATTATAAATCTACTTTATTACTATTTTTAATTTATTTAGTTTGTTTTTAATTTTTTTATGTGCAGGAGTGTTTTTATTTACTTATTTATCTATTATTTTATTATATTTATTTATTTATTTTTTGCCAACAATCCCAAAGACAGTAGTTTACTACTGATTTCAAACTGAAAAAAAGAGATGACAATCTTGGATAAATTTGGCCTTTTTTCTTTTTTTTTTAACACAACTTTGACAGTAGGCCACTGATCTCTTCATCCACTAATTGTTTCTAAACTAACGAGAACACTTGGACTCAAGCAAAAGTTCTGCTTTGCCATAGAATTTAAAATTTGCAACTTTGCCATACTGTATGTATGCAGTGTTTGCTTTAAATATTATTTCTTGTGTCGTCTTTATCCTTTCCTCTTTGCTCTTCTTTACTTTTTAAGTAGCTTGTTAAAGTTGAGCAGGGTCAGTATCAGTGTATTGACAGAGTGATTTTTTTTTGATCCATTGTGTTTTAACTCTAAACAAGTCCTTGCTGACTCGTCAGGGTAATGTGAGGTTAAAGTTCAGAATTATGCTGTGCCTGTTTCTGTCCAATCAGGGAGTGCATCTTTGCGTGTATAGCTGTATGTAAATGTGTGTACGTGTGAGAGTGGGAGAGAGGAGAAATGTCCTGGTGTGTATGTGCATTTGTACTGGTGTTTGGTGGATTACATGTTGTGACAGTAGACATCACGCTGACTTCATCTCAGTCATCGCTGCTTGTCAGCCTGGGGCTTTGGGCACCAGTGTCAAGATGTTTTACATACTCCTGTCTGCTCTAAATGTGTGTGTATTTTTCTTTCTGTATCAGTATTTTGAGACAACTCTGTCCTGCAGGGTGTATTCACCCCAACAGACTAATACTGCATCCCTCCAGCTAAGGAGATGACTTGATGATTTTCTCATCAACAGCAACATATTGGGTTTGTCTGTTTTTCAAAGACTGGTCGAGTCAAACACAATCAAAAAATGCACAACAATATCAGCAAACAGATCTGCGTAAAAGTGTTGATGAGGGAATTGGAAGTCCAATCTTCTTGATTATGGCAGGTGTGTTTGGAGTTGTAGCTGTGGGTGGGATTTCCTGACCCCACCTGCCCTTCTCCTAAACTCTACTCTGCCGCCTTGTGCCTGTCTTGTCTTTCTCCATTTCTCTCTGAGTGTGTCCGACCTGGCAAGCTTCCTTCTCTCTTTGTTCCACAGTGACAGTCCTGATGGCAAATTGATTTCGACTGTGTGAGAACAGACATACAGACAGAAACAGACAGCTCCGGATAGCACAGGGGCCTCTTCCCCCCCCATCTTTCCCCCTTCTTAGCCTCCCTCCTGTCCAATTATCTCCACCTCTTCTCCTCTGCCTCCACACACACCCCTTCTCCGAATGGAAGAGGCCAGTTTCATCCCTCCTTTCTGTCCTCTCTTCCTCCCCGGGTCCCTCCTTTCCTCCTTCCGTCCGTCCTGGGGTGCTGCTGGTGGTGGTGTCGGTGTGGACAGTAGCGGTTGGTGGGTGGAGGATTGCGTTGAGCGAGAGAGCCAGAGCGGGGCCTACCTGCTCGGCATGCAGCGATATGGACTCTGAATTCGCTATCACAGTCCACCATCACGGACTGATCTCGCAAGAGACTGCCTTTGCTACTGCTTATCTTTCATGCATGTACATGGTTGTGTCATTTTGTCAAACTAAAGGACATTCATGTACTGTACAAGTGCCAAAAGACTTCAATGTCGATGTACTAAAGCCACTGACTGAATGGCCTTTTTAAGCACAAGTGGGCCCAATATTATTGATTTCCCACCAAACACATACACGCTCAAAAAGCTTTGTTCAAAGTAAGGCTGCACGGCAGATTACTCTGTTTCCATTCTGAGAGTTCCCCTACGTCCTGCTGTGCTTCCTCGTGTCAGTGCTAGACTTTATTTTCCGTCCAGAGGGTGTGTCATATATGCCTTACTTTGCTTTTTTTTTCTATTTAATACAGATTTTATGTGCAATGAAGCATTTTTTTAAATTGAGCTTCAATAATATACATTATATATAGCTAAATATAAATTGTTTCTGTCCGTCCACTAAATTGCACTGTATTTTTGGTCATCACATGGTATAGTAAAAAAAAAAAGCAAATTAAATTAAAATTCCCACTTTTGTCAACACAAACCCTCTTTTTGCCATCCTTTCCTGAACCTACTGCCACAGTTATTACTTAAATAAAATGCCTCACTCCTGTAACCTTCAGTTTTGTCTTCTTTTTTTTGTTCTTTCCTTTTTTTCCTCCACTTTTTTTTTTCTTCTAATCCTGAAGGTACAGTTAGCTTGGAAGGGTCCATGATCTTTTGTTGAGTATCCCCAATAACAGCTGTGAATTAGTTTTAGGTTAAATAATAACCACAGCTTCTGCAGCTTTCAGTGTTTATGATTGTATTCCCTGAGTGGCTATGTAGTTTTTTTTGTTGTTTTCTTATTTATTTTTTTGGTCTTTTCTTTTTTAAAAAACAATATATTGTCCTTGTAAAAAATAAAATCAAATAAATGATAATAATAATAATAAATATTATTATTAAATTAAAAATTAACATATTTCCAGAAACAATGAAACCTGCTGATTAGTTGAAGTGTTTATCTTATGCATGCTGTGGAGGGAAACCAGAAAATGTAATATTGAGATTTGACCTTGAATGTATGGTGAATTTTTACAAAGGTATTCTAAATAAAACATACATCTATATATTAATAAACAGTGTGGTCTGACGAGAAATCTGTTCTGTCGATGATAATTTCCTTGTTCGGCTCAGAACTGATTCTTTTTATTTTTCACTTTTCCCCCTCAAAAGCAACACCTACCTGTGACTCATTTCAAGCCACAACTCTGTTCTGTGCATGCGGTTTCATCCTTACTCACTCCCCCAAGCACCTGTAACATCTGTGCTGCTCTTGATAGCCTGTTGGTGTGTGAGGTGATGTTGTGTGCACTTGGACCTGAACTCTACCTGCCTGCTTTCCTTCTCTTTGGTTGTTTTTTAAATATGATTTTGACTTACTTGTGCTTGAGTTGTATTTGGGTTATATAAACAGCAGCGCACACATTTTTAGCAGACGTGCGGTTGATTTTATTTATTTTTATTTACTGTCAGATTTGTTCCCAGTGAGCTTTGCAATTTGAAAGGATTGTAGAGTGCTGTATACAGTATGGCATGTTGAGCATGAAGTGCGTACCTCTGTTTTGCATCCCCCATTTCAGTCGTGTACTGTTATCAGTTTCAGTATGTATGCATTGCACCAGACTAACCAGTGTCCTTACAAAATGTGACCCATGCATGATCTGAGAGATGAGCCATTCAAATCCAAAAGTTCTTTTTACCTTCCAGTTTGGGTCCAGAATTGTCCCGGTTCTGAGGGAACAGGACCTCCGTAAGTCCACCAGTCTCCATCGCCTTTCAGCCAAGCAGTCTCTTATCTTCTGCTCTCTATTACTGTCTGGTTCTCATTGTTGTCATTGGCTGTCTGGCTGCAGTTAAGATGCGGGGAATAGCTGGTCTTTTCTGGCCTCTGGCCTCTTTGGAGTTGGCATCACTTGGTTCTGTCAATCCAGCAGGCCTTGGGTTGTAAAAGAAGTACTTTTATATTTTAATTTATGTAATTTTTTTTTCTTTCTGTGTGTAACCCAACATCATACAGAGAAGACACTAACCCTTCATGCATGCCTATAACACGCTATTTAATTAGAATTTGTTCATCATATGCTTGCTAAATCTCACAAAACTGCAACTTTCTGCTCAACTTACTGTTGGAAACTTTAGGAAGGTAGAAGTCTTTGGGTGTGGTTACATAATTAACCATCTAGATCTTGTACTTTGCTCAAGCTAACTATAAGTCTTGTCTCACCCCTCCTCTCACCCACAGTGACCGTTCCCTGGAGGTCTACCTCCGGCCTTCCTTCTCTGATGACCGAGCTGCACCCATCTTCTACTAGCAGCCTACTGCCCCCTTTTTACCCTCGCGGGCCTTTCCTTTTTAAAAAGCAAGAGATAATGGCCAACACTGGCAGGTTTCAGTTGTATAACGTTATCGCAAGAGGGCCCAGTGGCTGTGGAAATTCACTTAAAGAATTTCCCATCAATGTTTTTTGCAAATGCTTTCACGAAACATTGAATGTTTTAGTCAGAACAGTGTGACAGTTAGATTTAATTATTTAGATCATACCAATTGTGAATAAGGTATTGCTAATAAGTAGTGATGCCAATACATTAATATTTATCTGTACTTCTGTTATGCTATATTTTTGGTTTCTGCAACACTTTACACTGTAACTTTCACTGGAAGATCATTTGAATTAAGTATCAGTGGAGGGGCACACTGCAATAGTTGCTTACGTGAGAACTGAGAAAAAATGGTTGTAAACAGTTTACCACACATTGCTGTAATGTGAACTGAGCAATTTGAATACTCAGACTGATGGTTGAACCCTGACAGGCGATGAGTAAACTATAATTTTGCTTTTGTTAGGTAATAATATAGAATTATATATTGACTAGTTGTGATACAGTATACCCAGATTTTCAATGTGGGAACTGTGCCTTCTAGGTGTTCTTTTATGTTTGTTTGTTTGTTTTCTTTATATGCATATGGCGATATCCATTTTGTTCTGTAAAGTGGTTTGAGGGAATATGCATCGCAGTGCTATTTGTATTTTTATATTACTGAAAACATTGATGGGATTATTTCACTTTCTTTGGCTTGAGCAAGCTTTTGTATAGTGCAGGCGCAATTCCACAGGTATAACACGGGAATAAACTGCTACTCTTTCCTTATGTTCAAATTTCAGTAATATCTAAGCTGCCAGATTGCCAGGAAATGAAATGCAGTGCATACAGGAGGGGTTTTTTTTAATATATAAAATATATATATAAATACATATATATATATATATATTCAGCTTTGAGGGGGTGGTAGCTTATCAGATAAGGTACAGTATTATCATAGCTTTGATCATTTGTTCTCAGTATTTTACAGTACACTCACCTGGGACACAAGATTAGAGGCATGTTTTTCTTTTTTACAATATGATGTATGGGGTTAGTGCTGAAAGTGTGGTTGAAAAGTAAGAATGTGTTGTGTGAATGAGCTGAAATGCCTCTTAGTCTCCAGGAAATAAACTGTTACGTCACAAAAACCTTTTGTGGATGAGTCGTTTCCACTGAGAATTACGGTCATGCTTTTACTACATAGCTCATTTAAGAATCAAGTTTCAAATGCATTTTTTTTAACTTTTATATAGCCCTCACCTCGTCCACGTCTCTCTGTTTGTATTATATCTGTACCGTGCAGACCATGCATGTAAATTAACTTGTCCAAAATAAATCCATATGGGCACAGACTTTATACTTTTATGTGTTGTTTTGTTTGTTTTACACTTGTTGACATTAATGCAGATAAATATATCACAGACACAAGAGGGGGAAAAGTATTTGGATTTATTTGTTTTGGATAGTACAACAGCCGTGAGTGAGGGATGAATGGAAACAGCAATGATGTTACTACCGGTGCATAGAACAACCCACCTCACCTTCTCCAAAGGCGTCTGCCACTTTAGCCAATGGGCTTTGAAAGATCTCTTTGGCAAATTTGAGAGACTATCATCCTGGATTGCATCTTCTTCAAATTCTCTATACAAAAATACTAGCAATGTTTTCTCTTCTTGCAGAACTTCAAAGGCAAGGAAAGAGGAAACTGAATTGGCACTTGGAGCTACAGGAGGATAGAGAGGGGGGAGTGAGCTGCCGATACAGCAGTAGTAATTCAAGTCAAGCTACCTGCTACATGTTGATATAGGATTCATACAATTGTCCTATTTTGAATGTCTTTTTTTTTTTCTTCCCCTTATCACCTCATACCCGGTTCATTCAGCACTAACATAACAGATGCATAATGGATGAGACCAAGACCTAGATGTAGAAAAGATGCTCGAAAATGATAACTGACATTCAACATTTATAACTGGCATGTTGATACTGACACCACTCAACAGTGGTGACACATCTAAGTCCCTTTTAAAGTCATTCTACTGATGATCAAATTTATTTAAAAAAAAAAAAAACAACAACCCTAAATCTATAAACGGCACGTGGACACTAATGGGGGGGGAAATCTCATTGTTCAGCTGATTCGTTGCAGAAAGTGGACACGAAGAGCAACGTGGGGAACACAAAGTGTTTCAGAAAGGTGTGGAGAGCCGTGGGTTGTCATTAACTAGAGTGAGTGGTGGAGAATATGGTAGTGGTAACATCCTGGTTTTCTGTATTATGTTGCCATTAACATTAAATCCACAAAGTCCCACAATGGTGATTTGGATAACGTGAGAAATTAGGATGAAGCACCTCCAGCTCCACCATCATCACCAGCTATAACTTTTCATTGAAGTCAAATATTTTGTTTGAAAATCCATTGTAGTTTCTTATGTAACAATCATCAAGCACTGTTTTCTGGCACCGACAATGAGAGCCGTAACAGTCTTAAGTTGCCAGAAAATGCCAGATGGTAAGCAGATGGACAAAGGCAGCCAATGAGAGGAGCAGCTATGTCTGTCATTTCACTTTTTTTTTTTTCCCTTTTTTGGGAGGATTATTTTTATAATTCACAAATCAAAAGAACTGTAAGGTCACGAAAAGGAACTGATGCCGCATTTAGCAAATAAATACTGCGTGTCAAAACTAACATTTCTATTTCTGCAGACAATAACACTTCGCTTTGTATCCACTTTAGCTTGCCATCCGTGCAGCTATTGCTCTTTCTTCATAAAAAATAAATAAAATAATAATAATAGTGTGCAAATCATTCGGGGTACTTCACTACAATATGAGGCACTGTCTCATAAAGGGTCACCAGGGTCAGATGCCCCAAAGGTCGATTAAAAAATAAAACTCTGTAAAACATCTAGATATAATAATGCTGCTTTTTCTGTGTTGAGAAGAACCTGGAATCGACCTTCTCTCATCGTGGTGGCATGGCACTCTCAGTCTTTTGGATTATTGTCACTGTTCCCTGTGGGACACAAGAGATTGGAAATAGAAGGTAAAATATTATATTTATTTATTTACCAACTTCACAACAATATTAGATGTTAGGAATCTTTAAATCCACTTTGTCTTTCAGCTGTTTATATTAGCTGCATGTGGATCTTTGCTTACAACATTACAATGGAAGCCATCTTTCAATAGCCACATTACAAAGTAGGATCAGTATTTTAAACTGAGGTGACGTTTAGTGGAGTGTCACAATTTTAGAGAAACTTTTACTACTACAAGTTGGACTAAAAGGCATTTTTACCTTTTGCTGAGCTCATCTGGGAGTCGCAAACATGTGTGATAGAGAATCGTGACACCATAAAACGATTAAGTGCTACAGCGGCTGGTTTAGGTGCCTCGGGACTGTTGGAGAGAGAAGTGGGTGTTAACGCGGGCTCAAATGTGGTGACAGGTGAGGATGGACAGGGCTCAAAGGACAGGTCATCTTCCGATTCGCAGTTCCCACCTGAATGCACACAGAAAGTCATAATCGCTTTGTTAAATGCAGTGAGAAAAAAAGTGAGGCTTATTCTTTGCAACATATTGCATCCTCACCCTCTTCTGATTTGTTTCCATCTGTTTGTTTAGAAACACAGGGTGATTCACGTGACTGAGCTTCAAGTTCAGGGTCAGGTTGGGGCTGCTGGTCAAAGTTTTTCATCTCTGATGTTTCCTCTCCACTGGCCTCTACTTCTGTTGAGAAGGAATAGTCGGCCAGCTCTCCTGTGGGGCTCTCCTGGAAGGCATAAAAACCAATTAAGTGATTTAATTTAATATAATAATCTCCCCAGTTTGTCCAACGTTGACCTATTAAAATATTGTACCTGGTCAAAAAGGAACACTGTGACATCATCAAAAAAAGACACCGCTTTTTTCTTCCTCTCCAACTCCTCACAGAAGGATTCGGTGAGCAGGCTGGGCATCTTCAGGAGGCTGCGGAGGTGTCTAGCCCTGCTGCAGTCACTCACCACCACCGGCACTGTGGTGAAATCCTCCTCACTCTCCTCACTGTCTTCATCTTGAATGTTGTAGGTCCTCAGCTCTTCATCAGAATCGCTATCATCCGAGTCATCTTCATCCTCTGCCTCCTCCAGTGGAGCTCTTACATCCTCTCCACAAAGCTCCAGCAATGATGAGGAAGTGGACAGGTCAAGAGGACCATTGGATTCTCCACACAAACTGTCTTGTGAGTCACATTCCTCTGCATCTATGTCCTCAAATTCTTCCTCATTTATTCTCGCACCGTCCCCTCTGTCGTCTGTCTCCTCGTTGACATGACTGAATTCGGGTAGCTCCTCCTCCTCTGTGGAGCCATCACCATTTTCATTTTCTTCGGGGGACTCGTCATTGTCATTGTTGGTTATGGTGGAGCCAGTATGCAATGACTGGGAATTGGAGCAGTCTTCTCTCCTGCTCCCCTCTTCCTGGGCATCCTGGACAGTGGAATTTGGCTCAGATCCAGTGGCGGGGTTAAGCTCTGTGGAAGGTTCGTCTTCTGAGTGCTCTGTCTCCAACCCAAGATCATCATCTGCCGGGGCGGTCTCTTTGGTCAGGCAGCCACCCATCTGTGGAGGAAATGGTGACAGCATAGACAACCCAGGGGTGGGAAGAGAATGGGGTGAACTATTGTCAGCCTCTGAGAGATTCACCAAAGCACAACTTTTGATGTGTCTCAGATTTGTTAAAGTTTCCCCATTGGCAAACTTCTTTTCTACAGCATGATTATTTCCTAAAAGGCTTGGTTTCTCAGCAGGTGGGTGACAGTTACGTGGACCTGCAAAGAACTTACTGCCGTCCTCTTGGGGACTCCTCTCATCATAGTCAGAAAAATAGGCTGAGTCCCTGTAGGGGTTCTTCTCAGTTAGACTTTTTAACTGTACCTCTAAGTTGCTTGTGGAAGTGCAGACCCCTTGTCCTAAACCCACCTGCAAAACAAGCTCGGATTCTCCGCCCAGCCTAGGGCTCCTCTCACCACCCAGGGGATCGCCAAGCTCTTTAAAAATAAACTCTGGAGATTCGTTGTTCTCTGTGTCATAGCCGCTATCCAGTGATTTGGGCAGGACTGGGATATTGAAGGGATCAGGGCTTAAGGGGCTTGCCATTGATGAAAACAGGTTGTTGGTGTCTAAAGAGTCACCAGCTGCCTCTGGCTTCTTCTGCGGGCTGAGCTCTTCCTCCTCTATCTCAGCATAGTCGAGGTTGAAGTCTGCAAAGATCCCTGAAGTAATATCTGTAATGTCATCTTCTTCCTCACTGTAGTCACCAAGTTCAACCAGGCATATGCTGGAGTCTCTTACGCCAACTCCACTATCTAATGTTCTGCTTCTCTCAGGTGCCTCTGCATAGTTTAGCTTCTTGTCGCTCAGATCAAAAGATACTCCTGTCGAAATGCCCTCCCAGATCTTACTTCTCTGCTTATCTGACAGTTGTCCTGTTTGACTAGCCTGAGGCTTCCTAAAAGAGGATGGTGATTTTACGTGGCTTGCCTCAGGTATCATTTCAGAATACGTTCTCTCTCCATAAAGAAATGATTGCGTTTCATATTTTCCACCCTCTCTATCTCTGGTATTTATTCTTGCATCTGTGAGAGAATTGGTACTTTGCACATTATCTTTAGTTACGTTCCTTTCAACTTGAAAGGCATCTTCCTCTTTTTCTTGGTGGCATAAGTGAATGTATGAGCCTAAATCAGTTGGTTTGCTACAACTATTACAGTCAGATCCTCTTCCTCCTCCTTCTGAGGCACCACAAGACCTGGAGCTGTGGAAGGTTCTGGTGGTGGCTTTGGTTAAAGACCATAATTCAGTTGTGTTTGACTGACCGGTATACTGCAGATCCAGACAGCTGTCACTTCCACTGCCTGTCTGCCTTGTGTCAAAGCTCAGGCTGTTATTGTTTGCAGAATGGTTTGAGATCCAGTTTGTGGCCTCTCCCTCTGAGAAAAGGTCATCCTCGATTTCTCCACTTCTCTGTTGACCCAAAAGCACGCCGTCAGCAGTTCCTGCATCAATTCCGATGTGGTTAACAATAGATAGTCTCTTTCTAAGATGACCTACCATATTATGGCAGCTTTCATTAACTGTGCTATGATTTGTGTTTGCTTCAAGGTAGGGATCACAGAACCCTAAGCTGGGGCTACTGACTGCTTGTGATAAACTGCGTGGGTTCTCTAACTGCTCCTTAGACTCTGCTGGCCTTTCTGCAGAGTCATTGAGATTGGACGAAAGGCAATTTTGGGAGTGGCCTAATTGTGGGGGGCTGGTGCTGTATATGTGTCTGAGCAGTGGTTCCCTGGTTAGTTGGCTAGTGGGACTTGAATCAGAGTCATAGGCAGTGGATTTGATGTTATCAGCAGTAGACCAGTATGCACTGGGTTGTGCTGTGGTTGAACAAGTTTCACTCTCAGATAACAATCTACTGTCACTGACTTCTAATCCTGGGCTGTAGTCCACAATGCTGTCATCCAGGTTAATGTTACACTCTACTGGTTCCTCTATGCGAATGTAGTACTCACTGCTGACTGAGGGGCTGTGGGCGCTCAATACTGGAACCACACTCGGGTGTTGGGGTTCATAATAGGATGGGGACATGCTTGAGGTAAGGCTATCAGTCTTGCAGCCCCCTGTGGTGCTTCCCTTGCTTGAATAGTAGATATCCTGGTAATGTGGGTTCCCTTGGCCCAGTGGACCACTGGTGGAGGAGGAGCAGTAGGGTTGCTCAGCTCGGGCCTGCTCCCATTTGTATTCAAAGTTGAGACCGTGGCTGGTCTCTGTGACAGTCAGTAGGTCATCACCTGTGTCAGAGTGGAAGCTGTCAGAGAAGTGCTCCAAGAGGGGGAAGGAGGATGAAGCAGAGGAGGCCAGCTCCACTGCTTGAGTTTGGTCTGTATTAGGGGCATCAGCTGAGGCTGTTGTAGGGGTTAGAACTAGAGCTGTGGATGTAGCTGTGTGAGAGGTGCTGCCAAGCAAATTGGGTCTCAAGGCATTCCAGCGTTGCTCAAAGTCTTCCTCAGCTTCACTGGAGCCTTTGGCACACAAGTATGTGACCAGAAGGTGTACTTCCTCACTGCTGGGTCTCAGCTCTGGCTGCAGCCAGCAGAACTGCATTACCTCGTACCTGAACGGAGAAGAGGGACCGAAAAGACCACACACACCTTCAGGCTGGAAAACACTTATTGGTATCCTAAGATATTTTTGTTAAAAAAAGAAGAAAAGTTCAGAAGCAACATTTAAAAAAAAAGGTAATATAAGGAGAACTTCAAAGTCAGCACTTTATAGCAACACCTAGCACTTATTTACTGCACTAGTCAAGAGCATATACAGCATAGTATATGAAGGAGGTGCAGTGGAGATGCTGACACAGTTAGAAGATGTTTATGCTTTTCTTTGTGCATCTGTGTGGCTTCTCAGTGTTTGTACCAAATAGTTTAATTCCTTAGGGAGCAATTTTGAAATAAAAAAATAAATAAAAAACAATATCTGGCAGGCTTCCCAGGTAAAGATGAATGAGGTGATTCAGATCTGGTCGATGCCAAGGGGATCATAAAGAATAGGGAGAGTATTGATCATCTGCCCTTGGTAGCAAAGACAAATGTTGCTACAATGGACTTGTATCAAAATAAAGGTTGTTAGAAACTCATTGGTCAGTTTGAACTGAGGGCTTACCAGCATCTAGAATCTATTTTGTGTGGCATCACTAATGTATAAGCTAACTAGTCTTTTCTGAGTGTCAGTATTCACTGTATGTACAGTAGGTTCTCCTGAGTGTAGTTATGTGTGGATATCTTACCAGCGGTCAGCCAAGGGGAACTGGAGCTGGGGTTTGGGTAGTTTAAGCTGCTGTTCCTTCACAGCATATGTCAAGACCTGTCTGTCAGAATAGTGTCTATATGGCTGGTTTCCCAGCTCAAACAACTCCCACAAAGTCACCCCAAATGACCTGAAACACACAAAGAAATATTTTAGGTTGGTCAATTCGCATATTTCGGATAGAAAAACTTTCCAAACAAACTGTTCCACTCATTCGGTAACCCTTCAGATGGCTTGCCTTAAGTATGTGTGAACTAGAACTGTAGCTTCGATAATCTGCAATAAAAGCTTCCATTTCTCTCCCTTTACATAACTCACCATATGTTGCTGCTTTTGGTTTGGTCAACAACCAACAGGTTTCCATGGACCTCGTCTATGAGTTCAGGCGCAATCCATCGCAGGGGTACCCAAATCTGGTCTTGTGTTATATAATAGTCATCCTACAGAATTTTAAAAAAGAGATATTGAGTACTAGGAGCATTACTAGCAGTCTTTAAAAATTACAGATATTTCAAAAGACTGACCTTGTACCGACTGTGAGAAAGTCCATAGTCTCCAATCTTAACTGACATTTCTGATGTTAGGAGGCAGTTTCGCAAGGCCAGGTCACTGTTGAAAATAAAAAAACAACCAACCCCCCCAAAAACTGTTAAATAGAGAGATAAAACAATGCCACTTTTATTCAGAAAGACACACTATGTGCAACAATGTAGCTGTTATTGTTTTCACCTAATTAACTCTCTGTCCATGTGTGTGTTACCGTCTAAGCATGTTCCTTAATAATTTAACTTTTTGGTATTTTCATGTTTAAAAAAATGTTTCTCTTGTGATCTGATCTAGTTTAAAAAATTGCAGCTGAAGTATCTTTAGAAGAGTCTGGGGTGATTTTTCTTTTAACCTGCACTAGAATGTTGGCACTTCTTATTTTACTGCAACACAGTAATGTTGTCAGTTAAAATTCAGTGATAAATGACAGAATTATACAATTAGAGTAACATACATATCACCTAAGTGCGTAAACACACTCACAATTAAGTCAGTAAGCGGAATCTCACCTCCTCCACAATGGAAGCTTTCAGCCTGGCAGTCACTAATTGGTTGCTATGGCCACCACCACTGCATGGATGGTGGAGTGAGAGCGAGAGGGGCTCGCCCCCAGCAACAAAATCACTGATGCTGGAGTTTGTGACAACTACTCAGGCAGCACCAGGATGTTGTTGCCAGGAGAGACCAACAGGTGGCGCACAAACCATTCAAGTAGATTCTTCTCGAATTGCAGAAGGTAAAGGGAGCGGGACTGACACACGTACCTGTGGATGAAGTTGTTTTTGTGAAGGTGCAGAAGCCCTGAAGCAATGTCACATGCCATTCTCTGGAGGATCAACGGGTCAGGTGTCTCAGAATCAGCTACTTGACAGCTGTGGAGGTAACTCTTCAGATCACCCTAAGAGGGGAAAAAATATGAGAACATGAGACACACTGACTTTTCTTTAATTTTGCAAACAAAACTAAACAAAGAAATTTAAAAAATATATATGAAGGACTGAACAAACAAAGTTGGTCATTAAAATGTGTCTTACCATAGGGCAAAACTCCATGACCAACAGAAAAGGAGTAACCTCTGTACATTGTGCCAAGCACTGCAAGAGGGCAGGGTGCTGGAGGGTCCTGTGAGACAATTTTAGAAGGTATGATTGTGCAAAGACCATACCGGTAATAAAATAAAAACGTGTGGAGTTTCTGAAGTTTGATAAAACTGACCGGTATGGCTGGACCTCTTCAAGAAATTGCATCTGGTCCTGGACACTGGCACTGGCCTTCAGCTCCTTCACCACCACCTGGGTGGTGCTGAGGCCTGCATTGACCTCGCCCAGCAGAACCTGCAAGATTTAGCCAGCATCGATAAACTGTAGATTTAGAAACCAAAGTAAACATAAAGTAGGAATGGAAATAGTGTGCGAAACAATCCAGGAAGCAAGGTAAATTGTAGGGAATCTAATGTGGCTGTGTATTTCAACTCTTCTCCTGTGAAATAAACTCCCCGATCGAATTAGCCTCAGTGAAGAATTCAATATAAGAGTAGAACACATTTTAAAAACCACTTATTATAGTAAGGAAGCTGCTGTTTAAACTAGAATATTGAAATAGTAATATTTAGTGCAAAAAAAACAATCTAAAAACTAACTGAGTGTATGCTTTCAGAACTAAATAAAAGTTTTACCTTGCCAAACCAGCCATTTCCAATCTCCTTCAGATAGAGCAGACTGTGGCGTCCAAGGTCTGATGATTTCAGCAGTTGGACTGGAAAAAAGCAATAAGAAAGACATACAGTAAGATTACTCTCAGACAGGAAGAAAATGACGGCTTTAGCATCACAGAAGTGACTAAGAGAAAAGGAATCTTACAAGAACAATTTTCAACGCACTGAACGAGGTAAACAAGAGAAAAATCGAAAGTTAAGAATGCTGTCTGCAGAAACAAAAAGAAGCTGAGCTCCACAGCAGAGAAAAAGAAAACTGAAAACACAGATAAGACAAAAATACAGAAACCTCTCTGAGCAAAAGAATACATTTCCTAAATAAAATGTCACATTTACTGAAGAGAAGCTTGCCAGAAGCCAAATAAATGTTTTACTTTCCATATAAATTAAATTGTCCTTTAAGAACAAAGGATTTTTTTGTCACGACACAAATTGCAGAAACACCAGAATTCTACAAATCATCCATCTTATGCACAGAATCAAATACCTCCATGGATCTTCATATTTTAAGTATGAAGATGTTGAAAAGACGATGATGATGGAGCAGCGGAGCGGCCAGCCACTCTGAGCACCGTCACAGCGACTGAGTCCGAGTCCCAGGCTGAGATGAAGTACTGGTTCAGAGTGTGAGAACCAAGAGCCCGTGGCCCCGGCCCCAGCCCCAGGCAACTTAGCCTCATTGTGTGTATGTGAGAAGGAGCCCACGGTCACAGTGTGTGTGTGAGCGCCTCGGCAGGATTTAACCCTCCGAGCCCTTGCACAGCTGAACAAGCTCACCGCGTTGCCTCTCCCCGTCTCCACCGAGCTCATCCTCCAACTGGGACACATACAAAAACACATACTGTCTCATCTAAAGCTCTCCAGCTGTCGAGCAAAGGCCGAAATCCCTGCTTCCTATATAGGCTTCCAGCTACAGTACACAGAAGAGCAGACAATCTTTAAGTCCGATCTACTGAACAAAAAAAAAAAGATGAGATGAGATTTCTGCCCCGGCCACCAAGATCTTCTGGTCATGTTTCCCGCCTGATGTGACTGTCATGTATGTTGGTTGTGTGCCGTTTGACACGCCACCTCTATGTGCAGCTTCAAGACACCCAGTAGTGACATAAGGCCCCCATAATGCCCCCCTATCACCCAGGACAGCAGCATTCCTCAGCCAAACATGACACAAACACTGCTCTGTCCACAAAAAAAGACCTCTGTCATACGCATTCACCACCCCTATCTCTCTGCTCTTAGGTCCTGGTGCATGCCACCACCCTTCCCCTGTCTTTCCTCATTCTGTCACAGACCCCTCACTGTATTCTCCTCATAATGCCAGTCCTCCGCTTGCGCGTTCCATGGACGTTTTAGCCAGGCCTTATGCTCCCCCACTGCCCAGCCGGTTTAAAACAGGCCCATTGTTTGGTTCGCTCACTCACACACACACACTCACAGTGTCTCCTGGTACCCAGTGCACCAAACACACACTTGCAGACACACACACACACACAAAAGTGGCACACAAGGCCCATTCTCCACTGGAACGCTGGACAGAGGTTGTGTCACAGTGATAACAGAACAACACTTCTCCACCCCAGCCTCCAAGCCTCTACTACCCATGCTCGACAGAGCGACAGAGAGAGAGAGAAATTAAGAAGTCATATTATTCCAAATGTGGAATTTATGAGCGTGAGTGTGCATTCTTGTCCTACTATTGGCATTTCTTGAAAAGATGCAACTGAAAATACATGCTAACACTTTAAACATGGACTTTGAGTCAGCTTTGAGCTTCTATAGGGAGTCGGAAAGTTTGACATGATCTGTTAGACAAAAAATTAGAGCAACAAGTGGAAAAGAAGAACTCTCAGATTGTTAAAGGCAAACATTGTGCTGTGTGTTCAAACTGATGTATGGGTTCATATAGAAAATATCATCCATGCCTGGTGTATAAAATATACTACTGGTATTTTCTTACCAGTAGTGAGGATGATTCATGCTCATTCATGACCCCATGCATGCTAGTGTGAGGGTAGGCAGTTTATGACACGTGAAGGAGCTTCTGCTGATTATGTATGGGTAACAACAAATGTAAAACATCTATTCAGAAAAACCGAAAATATCAACTTTAAAGGAAATATACCTTCTGTGTATCTTCAGTGCTTAATTGTGTGAAATATACATGTAAAAAAGGAAATCCAATAGTACAAAAGGTTCAACTATTTATAAAGAGGAATGAGTCATAGAGTGTTCTCCCTCTGAATCACTGGAAGGAGTCAATATCACTCTTTTCACAATCTCGCCTTTCGCCATTTACCCATTCCTCACCCTGCAACACCTGGACCAATCATACAGCAGTAGCTATGGGGGAAAGAGGCGAGAATAGTGATTGGCTGTGAGCCTGAGGCTGCCTTGTCCAATCATTGCTGACGCTTACATCCTGGGACGCTGAGCAGCAACTCACCTCCCTTCTAGCTGAGCACAGTGCAGCGCGCACAGCCAGTGAGTCATACAGGGTGAGGCACTTTGAGCACCCAGGATCTGACTTGCACTGAGATCGACAAATATATACGCGTCACATCAAGGCGAAAGCGCACTTGAACATCCCGCGTCTGAGGTAGAATGTCGTGAAATAACACAAATATAGAATTATCAACTAAAAATATCAAAATAATATGAAACACTGTTCTAAAATAAGATGATAAAAACAGAAAAAAACAAACTGCATTCATGTGCTGAATTTAACTGAATTTAATTTAATGGATTTAACCCTCATCTCATTGCCTGGGTTCCATACAGATCACAGAGCAGTAATTTTTGACATATCTCACTTTTTCTCATATTTTCATGACTTTTTTAGGCAATTTGTTCCTAATGATTCCACGTCCCTGTTTTCCTTTTTTGCTTTAATTAGTGCTTTTAAAAAATACATATGTTCTGGGGTCTCAGGAGACCCCAATTACACCTAAGCAGTTTTTTAAAAAAAATAGAACTATTTATTTAGTCAATGTTTGCCGTGAGTCCCAAATGGGAGTATCACACAGTTTTCACAGAGGCGGAGGCACTCTAGCAGTGATTTTAAAGAAGAAAAACTCAGATGTCATTGCCAGACAGAAACTTATCAAAACATTGGAGACATCACTGTCTACATGTCTACCTGAGACAGATAGATGCCCTGGTCCTGCCACATATGAAAAGGAGGGCTGATACTGTTGCATTGCAAGCCTCAATCTGAGCAGCAACGACCCCCCCCTGGGCAAAACTCCATCTGCTGATGTGACTGTCAAATGCTAGGCTGGACAATCTAAAAGGTGTTACCTTTGCTGCTGAAAGCAGAAACTGTTTGCTTCCCCTGTCACATGCCAACATGCCCTGAGCAAAGCATGAGGCTAATTGGGTGCTACAGTGTAACTGCCTGGATTTTGTGTTTGTTTTTTGCTAGTTCCAGTCTCTGTTCAACTGCAGTTAGAGTCGGTTTACATTTCCAGCAATAAGTCAGACTTGCTTCAGTGGGTGCTGGTCGATTCTGTTCATGGACAGAATTTCTGGGTGCAGCCGGGGGGTGGAGGGTGTCAGGTTCAGTGGTCTCGGGATCTCGTTTCTGTTTTTCGCAAATGATGTGGTTTTGCTGGCTTCATTGAGCCATCACCTTTGAGTTCGTTCTTGGCCTGTTTGCAGCCAAGTGTGAAATGGCTGGGATGAGAATTAGAAGCTCCAAGTCTAAGGCCATAGTTCTCAGCTGGAAAAGGGTGGAATGCCCACTCCACTTCAGAACAAGCGGCTGCCCCAAGTGCAGCAGTTTAAGGTATCTTAGTGTTTGTACACGAATGAAGGGAGAGTGAAGGAGGAGACTGACAGATAGATAGGTGAAATCTTTGCAGACACTGAGCATGTAAGTGAATCTGTCAGTTTAATGGTCAGTGTAAGTTCCTACATTCTCGTATGGTTATGAGCTCTGGGCAGCGACTGTTTATATAACTAATAATGCTTTGAGTAGCAATAAGGTGTGATATTATCATTATTTTGCTATTATATTTGCCTCTTGGAGTAAATTGCAGGGTTTTTGTTTTTTGTTGGGGTTTTTTCATCTTTGTTTGTTTGTCGCATCAGTCCATGTATGTTAAATATGTTGGCAGGATGAGGGTTGAAAAGACTGCTGTAGCAGTCTCATACAATGGGGTTAGGTCAGATCCCTTTTTTACATTTGCGAAATTATGCAGCAGGTCAATTTCTATATATGTTGCACAGTAGTTAGATATTGATCTTTTACTGAGACACAGGGTAAGGGAGAAGAAACAAATAAAAGACTCAAAATGAAGAAGGCCAACTGAGCTTGGCAGAATTTGCTCAGTTTATATATTCTACATGAATAAAACCAGTGACATGTTCCATAATCCACTTGAGAAATGTAGCCTTTGTTACATCTCTTAGAATGGCTTAAAAGAAGTAATGGAGGTCAAGAGGACTGAAAAAAAACACACCAAGCAAACCCAAGTTCATAGTTCAAATACTCCAATACATCACCTAGAAGTGTTATTTGTGTATGCTGTTGTGCAGTTTCTTACTGGATCTGCCAGGTTGTTTGGAGACAGGCAGGGAGACCTCCGTGAGTGGCAGGATGTAAACCTCGGGGCCATTCTGGGAGGAAGGCGAGGCCAGGGCGGAGAGATCTGCCTGGTACTCCTCTCCCTCTGTGTTTTCAAACTCCTGGCGCAAAGAAACATGCTGGGATTAGTCATCCACTCACAGTCGTCCTTCCACTGAAATAGTGGGAGACAATGGTTCAACTGTGAAGACATTCAAATGCACTGAGGCACTTCCACCTACCCATATACATTAGTCATGTACATTGTAGGGTGCATTGTGTGGGACGCTGTGGGGGAACACATAAATGCATGCCACTATTCAAACTGTATACACAAAGCCTGTCTTTATTTCCTCCCTCCAGTGTATTTACTTTCTTACACAGCTGAACATCAGAAACATAATTCTTATTTTCAGGTTTTGTTTTGTTTTTTATTCACAGAGAAAGAAACTTTGTTGTTGAGTACATTTTATCTCATAGAGACTTGTTCTAATAGATTTAACTTTGAAAATTACATCAGGATTTGCACTAAAAGGCCTCATGGGAAACAACTGTGTTCTGATAGCTGTGAGATTTAAACTGTGCGATTACATCTGCCACTACAGTGTCTGAATGATCTCAGTTTTTCCTGGTGTTTCCGTCTGCACAGTTTTATGCGACGCAGTCTGTGTTGCACACTACACACAAAAAAGCTATTCACACAGTGTACACTGAGCCACTGTAGCACATTAGGAGGAAAAGGAAGAGCATATAATCAGCTATAAAAAACAAGCAAACAAACAAAATGCTAATCCCCTCCTCCAAGAGGCAAAACTCATGGAAGATGATGATCCTCTTTTTCCATTTGCTATACAACATATCCCATATCTTCCACTCTGCCACTTATACTTCATCCTAAAAATGGACTCTCTGGTCTGCTGCAGTGTCCTTGCACTTCAGCTGCTGTAGCTTGTCCATGCTCTCTCCCAAAATGTATGTATAAATACTGCTGATATTAAACCAAGAGACAGATCTCTATGGACTACTTGTCTTTTACTGGCCAGTAGGAACACTTAGCACTTGCAAATGACAAATCCTGCTCTGCCATTTACATGTAGTTCCCTCTCCTCACCTTCTGCTGCATGCATATAGTTTCAAAATATGCACTGTGTTCATTCACCCAATAGGTAGAATTTATTGTTTGGTAATTTACAAACAAGGACCACCATTATTGATACAATTGCTAAAAATACTGAGCGAAAAGAACAAACAAACAAACTACAGTAAATAAACAGTAAAGTAGAAAAACTGTAATCTAATATATATAATAGGAAAAAATTGGTTTCATCAGGATATGTAAAAATAACTGATTAAAGCAAGAGTCTCACGTGTGTTCCATTAATTTATTGTTCAGAGCTTTGTCTCCAGCAGTTTCAGCCTAACAGCAACCTCTGAAAGGTTAATAACCACTGATGTAAAGAAACAGTAAAGAGAGAGCTGGAAGAAATTAGAAAGGATGATATTAAGCTGCAGGTTGAATATTTGAATGGCTGTGTGTGTGTGTGTGTGTTATTCAACATGTGTTATAAAACACTAATATGTACATAGGAATGTGTGTGTGTGTGTGTGTGTGTCTTTCTCATTGAGCAGAACCATCTGCCACTCTCCTCAGAGTGAAGTGTGAAAGCGAGCACCTGGCTGTGAGTCAGCATTGCACAGCTCCCCAGAGAGCCTTCAGTTTAGAAACCACTTAATACCCAGCCTCGCACTACATGCACCAGTAAGAACACTGCGATGAAGAGGAATAATAAAGCTTTTTGGACGGTGCAACAGTGCAGCTCTGCAGTCCCACAACACTGCACACCTTACAAGCGAGCTGTTGAGGGGGACAGACAGGGGGACCGCTTAATCATGATGTGATACCTGGTGTTAACCTAAGAAACAGGGATAAATATTTGAAAACATCTGCGCTCTAAAATCGAAATACATCTCCCTTAACAAGAACTTGGCTTGTCTTCATATGCAGTGTCTGTCATGTCCTTGTGCAAGACACTGACTCGTTAGGACGGCTGTTTAGTAGCCCTATTTCCATCCTGAACTCTGATGACATGGTGCTGGAAGACAATATCCCTGCAGGAATCAATAGTTCTATACTGGTTTATCAACCCGGCTGAAAGACGAAGCTTTGCTTTGTCAAGAAAAACAAATCAACTATTGTATGATGGTGTTTTAGCAGCTTAAGCCATCTTTGTGTCGTTAGGGCCAGTGAAAAGTAGACACAGACTGAGGCTTCCGCTGTTCCTGCTGGTTATTAAACTACGTTTTCACATAATGAGGCTGAGGCGATCTGGCATGGGAGAGACAGACTGCCACACACACAAACACACACACACTTATCCACTAATAGGAAAAGTTCTGCAGTTGTTAAAGGTACCTCTCTGTGCAGTGCTCATTAGTGACACTGTTGTCCCTGCAGCACGTACCTACTAGAGGCAGTTGCCATTGATTCTCATCACATATAGTACATACACAAGGAACAAGCAGCTCAGCTCTAATCCCCGCTCCTGCACTGTCCTCTGCTTTCTACAGCTATCTAATCAACAACAACAATGTCGAACACAGGTTTCATCCTCCCATTTGAATACTGTAATTGAATTTGCTCAAGTAATTACAAATAAAGACACTGTTGTCCAGTCAGGGCTGTAATGTATGCATTCCCTAGCTAAAAACAGTTACAGACAAATATACATAGACAAAATGAAAACATATTGCAACACTTCTTCCATAAAACAAACAGCATGCTCATAAGAAACTAGTAATGGCAAGAAGCAGGCACGGCAGCGACTCGAGAGTTACTCCTCCCTCTCTCCTTCTTTCCATATGCCCCCTGCCTGTGTCAGTCACTGTTAGCCCTCATCAGCTGCTCAGTTCAGCGCTGATGTTTGACACAGCATGACTGAGTCATGCTGGCAGCCAAAGGCAACACACAGACAATGTGTGCCAGTGTGGAATTGGTAAGTCTTCCACTTTTATACAATCAGACAATAGTCATTAGCATGACTAAAACACTTAAGGTGTGCTTTACTGATGCAGATAGAGAGAGACATTCACTTCAATTAATTAAATCAGTACAGAACCCTTTTTTTGTTGAGGAAAAAGGGAAACAGGAACAATAATTTGTTTACACACATGCCAACATAGATGTTAGGCAAAAACACAGTTTGTATAAATTCTAACAAGCTTGGAAGTCAATAATTGTTAGGACCATTTTTATTCGTCATCACAGTTTTTTTCAGGAAAAATTCCATTCAATTCAGTGGTATTATATAGCACCATATCACAACAGTTGCCTCAAGGGGCTTTACATTGTAAGGCAAAGACCCTACAATAATGCAGAGAATACAGGCTTCTTGAAGGACATTCAAAGCTATCCTTTAGGCTCTGGCTGCCTTGTGTTGCATGATGGGTAGCGTTCCACTGGGTGTTTTTCTACCCAGGTATGCTTTTACTGCATGGGTAGTACGTAACTGACATGCTGGAAAACAAAGCTGCTGCCAATCGAATGCTTTCTAGACAGCATTGCATGCTGGATCAAAATCTTTGTGTTCGGAACAGCATCAATTTTGACAAGATCCCGCAAACCCCTGGCTGAAGAGTCTCCACAAAGTTTTACTGATGGCTGTACACAATCAGTGTTGTGCCTTTCTCCTGACCCTCTTCATATATACTGACAGTGATGTGAACCAAAATTTCAAATTTGGATTCATTAGTCCATCAACCTGTTGCCACAGATTTTGAGCCTGGTTCTTTTGTAATTTGGCTTATCTAAGCATTTTCTTCATGTTTCCCTTCCTTTAGAATGGATTCCATGTGTGTCCATGTGTGTGTGGACACTAGCAGTGTGTTATTTTAAATGCATAAAATCGAACAAACTTCAGCAGTAACAAAAACAAGTTTCCTTTTTTTCCCCACTTTCTTTCTTTTTTTTGTTACTCGGCTAACTCGCAGATCATCATATTCCCTGGACATCTACTGACTCCATAGAGTCTGTGTTACTCTCACTATGTCCAGTTGGGGGCAGCAGGGAGCTCACCTTGAAGCCAATGTCTCCCTTCTTGCAGCAGAGGCAAGCCAGCATGAGGAAGACGAAGGTGAAGAGGCCAGAAAAGGAGACAGCTACCACTGCCAGAGATGAAGGCCAAGACAGCTCGCTCAGTGGAGCCCCATCTGCAACATCAGAAGATAAAGCGAGTGTTAAAAGCATGGAACCAGAGATCAGATGGTAAACTGTAGTCATACAGGAAATTAAAACCAAAGCGCAGACAGAGGTGATTTGTGAATGTTTATGGGCAAGCCTGATGAAAGAAGCATGACTCCTCATTAGCATTTCTTCTTCAGTTTCATATTCATCTCCATAGACTGTGTAGAAAGCAGGCTGCCGTAGATTAATTACAGTGGTTACGATGTACTCTGAGTCATAGAAGCTGAAAGTTTTAAACCGCCCACCAAAACAATTACTGCTAAATAAATGAATAAAGCGGCAGCAGAGTAGGAGTAATGGCTCATTCTATTTCAGTGTAAAAAACGATGATGAAAATGCTGACTGTGTACTTTTAATGCACTTTGCAACTTCTTCAATACCGCCCAAACTGCTCTCAATGGAGTGTTTGGAACTAAAGTACAACTAAAAATTAATTAGTTGTAAGTAATTGATTTCCATTAAACCACGGCAAAATGTTTTCTTTTGGTTTGTATGTGGCCACAATCTGCTGTGTTGTTCCTGTATGCATATATGCAGCACACATGTGTTAGTTTGTCTTTCAGTCTGTAGTAACTTAGAAAAGGCCAGAGGGGCCAGATGTCAGAGTTTGGCGCATCTACATAAGCTGATTTACAGCATTATACCTGCTGCCAGCACAGATGGAAGAGACAAAGGAAGAAGGAGAGACAGAGGAAGAGAGACAGAGAGTCTGTGAAAGAAGGCTTGGAACAGATGCAAACATGCAGGCATGAATTAGCAGTATTCTTTCCACATAGCTCAAGACATTTATTCAATAATTTTTTACTTTCTTCTTCTTTTTTAAAAATCTTTCTTCATGACATCTACACAGACACACAGCAACAAAACTTTATACACCGTCAGTTCAAATTACTGATCAGAGGACAAAACATGCCAATATTATACTGTGTTGTACATATATGTTATTTCCTCTGTCCATAATTATGATGATCTCCAATTTCTTAAAGAGCACCTTGCTTGCATTTTCTTAACTAGAGATTTTCTGTATTAAAGAGCAATTCTCAGATTTTGGTGATAACCTTCAGGTTTACAGATGCTGTAATGATAAGATTTTTATTCCTTGCAATAGATGAATAAATGTCTTTCAGACTCTGTCTCTCCTGTCTAAAATGCAAGAACTGCATTAGAAAGTTTTATTAAACTGACCGTGGTGACATCATTGTGATGTGACTCAGAATAACATTTTCAAATAGTGAATTTCCTATTGAGGCTGAAAAAAACTTAACTTATCATAAAAATCTAAATTATATAAGCACACAACCTAAATTAAGGATTATAATTAGATTATATATAGATAGATAATTATTATATATTCAGTAAAAGGATTAGATGTTGTAGTCACTGATAATGCATTGCTTTAAATGGCTTTATAGTTTTATCTACAGTAGTTTATCTACAGTAACCCTGTAGCTTTTCCTTATATGTAAATCATGAATTCATCAGCCGGTTCAAGAAAAGGAGCAGAACTGTATTTAACTGTATTCAATCCATTTTCCTTTATTACTTTACAACTGTGATGTTAACACACAAAAGCATACTCCAGTGCTGACTGGGATCGCTGTGGTCTGTGATTCTTGTGCCTGGGTTTTTGACAGCTCCATGACTAAGACCCAGCAGTCCAGTTCCATTCGGCTGCAGGGAGCATCCTCTTCCGGCCCTGACAGCTTTTGCAACCCAAACAGAACTACTCCAACCAAAGCTTAACCCTGAGGTCATGGCCACAAAGCCCTGTATAGCCTCCATTTACTTATACATGGAAGTGGACAGTGCAAACAGGCAGGGTTCCTATGTGAAGCCTGCTTTGAGAATTGCAGTGCATGAGTGTATATGTGTGGGAACTGACCCGCCAACACATCACCATGGTAACGTCCTGATGGCCAACACATATTAGTTGATTGGCTTTTACAGTGCGGTAAACCTCATGCCCCTTCCTTTTTGCTGATGCCTTGCCCGCTGAAAGAGGGTGTGTGTGTCTGAGTGTCTCACTATGTGAGAGCTTGTGAAATGGAAAAGAAGGTGATTATGAAACTAAACAAAGCAGCGCCCTTTCTAGATCCACCACATACCACAACACACAGCCTGTGAGGGGGCTGATAGGGAAATAGGGGATGATCCTTAAAATGCCATCTTTTCAAGCCTTCTAATGTTCTAAGTATCAAGAAGCAAAACATAAAAGTAAAGGAAATATGCAATCTTTCCCTCTGTAACACAATAATAAACATTTCACCTGTGTTATTCTCACATTTATGGCAGAATTTGTATCTGCTCAACAGTTACTCCAAAGGATTACACTGTATACTAAAACATATGTACATGCACTGATTCATTACTCAATCCTTTTGCACAGAATTTTCTGCTGTCTCCTCATTACAAAACAGCAAACAAACACAACCCATTATATCAAATAGGAATAAAATGTTGGGTGCTTTAGAATGCAAGAAAAATGCAATAAAATATTCTAAAAGCAACATGAAAATGTCAAGTGATATTAAAAAGAATAAGAGTTAGCATTTTGCGTTAAGTTACTGCTGCACAATTTAGGTGCCGGCAGGGCTGGATTGATGGATGAATGTGGGGAAGGAGGAGGGAGTGGGGAGGAACCATGCTGTGCAGATGGTGCCAGAAACAGCAATGATACATGCTGAATCAGAGGGCACGGTGACTCAGAGCCCACTGAAGGACACAACATAAAACAGACATACACATGTTGTCACTTCTAAAGGAGACTATTAGTTGCCTGTCATCGTGTACAAGCCCAGGAGCTGATCAATTGGTCCTATTTCTGCTTGCTACCAATAAACAGTTGGTTACAGTCCCCAGTCCCACAGCACACAAAGTATATATATCTATATATATATATATATATATATATATATATATATATATATATATATATATATATATATATATATATATATATATATATATATATAGTTCACTAGAGCTGATGTCACTGACAACTGTTACTAACTAACTGATTTTGTAGTTTCAGAGAAGCTGAATGCCAGCTTCATACACAGCTTTGAGACAGGAGATTTATTTTCCTTTCACAGTTGCAACTGGGACTTCTGTTTGCAAAAATAAGGTTCGCATGTATACTGAATTCCAACAGTTCTCTCCTTACTAGATACTGGGATGCAGTATCTAGTATTCACTAATGATGCTGCACAAGGCAATCAGAATGAGGATCAGCATTTCTATGGACATACAAATCCTAAACTCTTTTATGCAGGCTCCTCCTTTGAAGCCTTGAGTTTGGAAATGTGGGTTCTACAATCCGAATGCCAAATGAAAGGCACTGCATGGTTCTGTACAGTATGTAGCAACATGTCAGCCTGGCTCTACAGTGTGCCCTACTTTATGAGCAGTTATACTCTAAAAAAAATTACTCTACTAAAATTTGGAAAAAATTACTATTATGTTGTTTTAAATAAGACTTGGAACTAGTGGTCAAGCCATTGGACTCATGAGATACTAAATCACAATACTAGATTTACTTTTGCAACCAGAGCTAGAGGCTACATCCATCTTTTATTTACAGTCTTTGTACATAAAACTAGCGAGAGTACTAGCGAGACCATGAAATATCCAGGAAGTCCAAGGTTTACTGGATGGTGAGCTATATACCTCTGGAGGTTTTTACACAGCAGTTCCTCAAATAAATATTGCTGTTTGTTTATTTGTTTGTTTTCAAGAAATTCTGCTGTATGCCTGAAACTCTGGTCTGGATTCAGGGCAAACAACTAACCAACTAACTGGAGGATCAAGTTTCTGTAAGTCACTGTAACATTTTAGTAAAAACAAATAAATAAAACAACAAATAAATATAAATAAAAAAACTACTACCCTTTCTATAAGCTTTGGGAATCAATTTAAGGAAAATTCCAAATACTGACAGTAGAGGTAAGTTTTTTCACAATGGCAAACCGCCTTTACTTTGAACAATGGAGTGCAAGTACCTAGTTACTAACTTACAAGTATGTATAAGTGCATGATTGGCAAGGTGGAGATTTTAGGACACACACAGAGTTTGGGGAATCCCCAAATGCAAGTGGTGTCTGTACTTCTTTGCATATCCCTTCACCACCAGGACTCTGCCAAAGAGGAGTTTCAAAATGGGTCAGTAAATAGGGGACTGCAGAATCCATATCTGCTCCCTTTTTAGCTTCCCTCTTCCCAGTTGGGAATCTAACAGTCATATTCTAGGATACTTTTCAATATTTAGCCAAAATTAAGGCATTTGGATCATTCTTTATTAAGCCTTCCTTCTTTATCAGAAAGTCAAATATGGTCACCCAGAAGAAAATCTGAGGTATAAATATAAATATGAAAGTGCAACATTTGAAAAGCCGTCTCACTTCCTCTTGGAGGAATCGCGAACTGAGCGACAACTTGTGGTTCTTCATAAATATTAGAGAAGCACACATTAGTTCGCCAGCTGCACAGCGAAATGAAAATAAAGCACTTAAATCCATGCTCATACCCACTTTATTAAAAAGCTGTCTTTAGGACTGAAGAGAGATGAGAAATGTCCTGAAACACAGGAGGGGGAGTGATGGAGCCACCATGCCACCCCCACAATTCAGACTGATGATGGCAAGGATGCAGTAGGATAAAGGGCGGGATAAAGAGAAAAACAATGTAGTGGCATAACGAGACAGAATGAATGAGGCCATCTGCATTGCTTTGCACTTCCCAATAGTGGGAAACCTTCAGTGTTTCTTCTGGCTTGTGCTGTGAGATGATGGTCAAACAATCTAATACTAGGTTTAGGATTGATGTGCACATGTCACATCGCAGTGGCTAAAGAAAATCTGCTGAGTCCTTCACGATCGTAGAGCTGACAATGCAGGTTTAAAACTAAATAATGGCCATGAAATGCAAACAGCAGATTGGCTATATCAGAAACAGTTGACTGCTCAAAGTGTCAGTGCAGGAATAAGGTCTACCAATAGTAATGAAAGCAAGATGAACCATCTTACTGTCTGACCGTGCTCCATGAAATACCGCGGGCAATGATACCAAGTAATAAAGAGTGAGCAAGAAAAATAGACACGTAGAAAGCTCAAGGCCCACAGCACGAAGTAAAGAGAAAAGCTAAGCTCAGCATATGTACATGTGGCTGTGTGTGTGTGTTCATGCATGTATACAAAGGATGAGGATACGGTGTGTTAAGCACAACCACTGAGCTTTTAACGGTATATCATAAATAAACCAATAAGGTAGAGCCTTGTGTTGCTGTGCAGCTCACCAGCTAAAAAACATCTACTGCTGCCTAAATGCAACTCTGGGTAACTACACGGTGCTTGTGTTCATCATGGATTAAAAAAAAAATCTGTTCCAAATCGACAGAAACGGGACACACAGGGGACAAACGAGGTATTTTATTCAGGACAGAGTGAGAATATTAAGATCTCCCTCCCACACTCATATGAAGGCCAGAGCTGAGCCATGTGTTCATATTTGCATGCAGACATAAGAACTTGCACCCACGCAGAAAATCCAGTAAAGGTGGCGCACTAAGCTCCATAAAATAACATTGGACTAATGAGGTCCATGAGGAGGAGCACTAACACACAAACAATATTGCGGGCTTCGCCCTCTGCGAGATGCCGCGTCTCCTCGCTGTGCACTTCTGTTTAGCGCTTTGCTTCAGTCTCTCGCTGGTCTCTCTGGTAGCTCTCACTTTTATTTATTTATTTATTTTACCAAGGGGCCTGCAGGGTGGGCAGCGTGCCAGACTACACACCACTGCAATCAAACTGTCTCCAGAAAGAGCGGGGTGAGATACAGTTTCAGCTGCAATTAGTATTCAATAGATCGGGCATGTTTTAATTTAAATAAATAGTGTGTTAAGTCTGTGTGTGGTCAGTGGCCAAGCACTGTCTTTTGTGAGTGTTAGGAAGGCCCTAAGCACAGCATGTTACAGCCATTCCTTTTATACAGAAGCTTATATTAAGAAATAATATTTGCAACTTCGTTTGATATTAAAGAGAACATTTAAATAATCTTGGAAGACAATGAAATATTTTACAGAGGAACATTTCTAAAAGGTACGAACAACTAAGTTGATATTAGTATACTTTGAAAATAATGCAGCAAGTCCTAGACTGTGGCAGTAAGTGTCACAACTTATGCAAGAGTAGACTAGTTTATTCCAGTTTTACACCCTTAATGCACTTCTACTGTCGGTCAATTCTACGGAGAGGAAATGATGAAAATCTGTGAAAGAGACACACACAGGACAGGAGAGCAGAAAACAGTCCAAATTTACATTTAGGACAATGCTGGAGGGCCAAACAAGCATCTCCATCTGCCCTGCCTGGGCGGTACCAAATGGCCTCCAATAATACCATTCGCTTTCACACATAAATTGCATAGCGGAGAGAAGGAAAAATGCACACGAGGCATCTGCATTTGCAAGCTGTGACAGGCAAATCACCAATCAAAACATTTTAATTGCAATAGCTGAAAAATTCCAGTTTCAGGTGATTAACAGAGAGCTGCCTTTGTGAATATATGATCATTCTGCGTTGCTTTTCTTCAAGTTAATGTCAAGATTTAATGTGAGGACCAACTTGAGACTTCTTATGTGGGGATGCAAAGTTGCTGGACCTAGTTCCTGCTTTTTCATCTAGTGGGATGTAGCAGTTTGACACAGACTGACTTCTCAAGGGAAAACCAAATGACAAGTTGAGAGAGATAAAAATGCTCTGAAGAAACAAGAAAAGTTAAATCAGAAAGTTAGAGGATCACAAGACTGTAATGACACAGGGATGAACACGGGAACATACAGAGGAGAAAGCAACAAATACACATGTGCACAGATGTCAGAATAAGGAAGGGTTGGGAGCAGAGGAAACAGAATGACATGATTAATGGCAGGATATGGTATCCTCCACCATCTCACATCCTTTTTGCTGTTCTGTAGTCGCACTGTCTGTGCATGACTGCAGATAGCAGAGGGATGAGCTGGCCTGCAGAGAGCCATGATAACTGTCATTAACTGGGAGTGAGAGCCCAGGAGGACCACTATGGATCTGCATTATAGGCCTGCCATGTCCATCCGCCTACAGCCCAGGCAAGGGCACACTACTGTAAAAAAGGGTTTGAATATCAGCTCTGCATATAACGGATAGATCTTTTAAGACAGACTAATTACAAGACCAGGGCACTGAATGAAAAAGTGTTAGCTGCAACATTTAACATTAATAATTCATTTATTTGAGCCATTATTATGATTTATGTACAGACCATTGCAGAGGGGACTAGCAGCCTCTGCTGGCCTTTACCCTGCACTTTATAATGTGTGCTGATGGCTGAGATTTTGAAGGAAAACTGCTAATTTTGGGTAATTATTATGCAGCACGATAGAATCAAAGCTGATGTTCTTCACAAATAGAACAAAAGCTGTTCGCAGTTTATCATTAACTGGCAAACAGAGAGCTGCGTGAATGAATGGGATGAAAATATGTTTATCCTCTCGAGTCCGCTAGAGTGGGAAACAGAGGATTGTGTGATGCATGTGTTACCACTCATCCATATATTCAAGTATGGAGATTTTATTGAGGTAAATGGACAGAGAGTATCATGAAGTAACCACACGAACCCCTCTATGACATGTATGTATACAAGCCTATTTTTGTGCTTAGTGATACAAACTGTAATAGTTCTTTCTGTTAGCCAGAGGAAGAGAATATAAAAGATACTTAATTTCTACACAACTCATATTTCATTTAAGCTCTAACAGCTCTGGACTCAACAAAGTGGCCAGGTTATGTTTTCCTATTGGTTTAGCATTGATAAATATATAGGTGTAATCATCTAGTTCAATTGTGGATATGATCTAACCCTTTCTATTTCACTGCTCTCTAGGCTATTACAACTGGAACGAAGAATTGATGTAAACAGGAGTCAATGCCTTTTAAAAACATTAAACTAACATCACTATTGCTTTACACACAAAAGAAGATGCATGAGAAAGAAAATTATTGTATGTCCTCTATGCAAAAGCTGTCAAACAAAACCTAAGAGGATTATTCCTCTACACCAAGTAACAATACTATTTAAATTACATTAATACAGAGAATACAATGCAGTTTTACCTAAACTCTAGTAAAAAAAAATATGGCAGAATTAGAGTCACACAACTTTTACAGGTACTGAATTGTATAAATTGTCATCAGTGACAGAGCTGTCTGCATGCAGACCTGACAGAGCGCAACTCTGCACTCACATGACACCACACTTGTATACTTAGGCCTCAGGCTGATAAACACAAATTTAATGCATGTGCAAACCATATGCACTTTATATGACAGAGTCAGCCAGAGTCTTGTGATGCATACCACAGCAGTGAATGCCCAATAGTTTTTGACTGTGTGCAAATGTAAAAGCTGAAATGCAAATATTCCCGTACAAAACAATTTAATGTGAGTTAAGCTGGTTCTCGTCTACATCCGTGTTTGCCTGCTTCTGTTAAACATGTGCCTATTCTGACCCAAATGCAGTGAACACACTAGCACACAATGAGCACACTTTCCACCCAAATTCCAGCAGCAGCTGTTCAGTCATCGTCTTATAATAACACAATTCTAAAAACTGACTACACATCAACCTTGTTTTTGAACTAGCGCTATTCATTTATTATGTGAGATGTTGCAAAATTGCCACCAGTGCAATCTGACATTTACAGTGCACAGAAAAATTTATGTTATGTATTTCCTCCCTAAACAACTGCACAAGGAGCTTTAAACAACTGTGGCACACCACATCATCACACAGAGAGCGCACAGAGGAGACATAGATGGTTTCCCTTCAGTGCTGAAATCCACTTCATTCTTATTCTAGTTCTCCCAGAGGAAGACTTATGCAACCAAAGTGCTTAGTGTTACACATGAAGAGATGAATAATCAAATAGTCTGCGGTGACTGGCTTGTACTGACCCAGTCAGTGGGAGGAGCTTCGAGAGCAAACACAGAAACCATTTTTAAAATCTCTTCCCTTCAGCATCACCGACGCCTTGGTTACAGCCTGCAGCAGTGTGTCCATGTGCATGCGGCGTCACGTGAAAGCTTTCCTCAATGTGAAACATGCATGGAACATGTGTACACCAAGACACTATTTATAACATGTACACTCGATGCCACTGCCACCTCCAGGCATTAGAGGTGAGTGCTGAAAGACAGCCTCCCACAGTGCTGCATTGTCAGCTTGTTGGTGTATCAGTGCTTCCTTCCATATCAATCCATTGTCTGTTTGCAGTGACAGTGATGCGCTGCAGATTTAGTCTGTATCAAGGATGCAGCCAGGTCTAAACGTTAACGTGCACGTACATCTGCTACCGCTCCTGATGGGAGCGCTCTCCTTGGTGCTGAAGCAATAGTAGGCCAGGTGTTGGCTGCAGTTGTTGGTGCAGAATGCTACACTCTACTGAGTGCAGCCGGGTGCTACCTTACCCCTGGCTGCACTCAGACCGAACCCCAACCCAGTCATGTGAAGGCTGATGAATTCAAACCTGCTACGGTGTGTCTGTCTTGGCTGATGGCTTATATAATGCCAGCCAATGTGACAGTTGACTTGGCCTCATGGTTGTTTTCATGTCTGGATGTGTGTTTTTGAACATGTGTCACTGTTTGCGTGAAAGTGTGCAGAGGTAGAGCACACCGTGTTCTTATACAGCCCGGGGCATAGGGACAAAATGCAGCTGTGGAGGTTGGCTTGAGGGGTGCTGCAGATCAAACGCTGCCTGAATTTTAGCTTTGATGTCAAATCAACCAAGTGTTTGTGTGAGTGAGGGTGTGCTGAATTTGTGTGTGCATGCACAGTTGATTACACTGTTAAAATGGTCAGCTTGAAAAGCTCCAAATGGTGGAATGATGGAGAATCTGACATTTACATCCTCCCAGTAGTTTGTATGTGTGGCTATCGTTTCATTTCGCTGCCCCATTCCCTCAAATTAGTGGATCCAAAATGAGAGTGTGTTTAATTAATCTGCAAACAGCATATTCAGCGACTACAGCTAATTCCTCTCTGAGTGTGTCCCTCCCCTTTAAGGGTCTCTAGCATTTTTCTGTCCTTAGCAGTGGCTGCAGAAATGATTGGTTCCTTCTAAAACACACCCCCTCCATCTCCTAGGCAACATTGATTCTCAGTCCAATTACTAGAAAGGAATCGGATCGGTGGTGAGGGCCTCCTCTCATGAGAAATATAGATCATTTTGACAGGAGTGACAGTCCAGACCCCATACTTAATTCCAGCGATATATAAGCCACATTCACAGTCCCACTCATACCCCACCCTTTCCACCTCATAGAAGCTGAAATCTTCATATATGTAAAGCTGTAAGAGAGGCTCTCCCGCTTCAAGCTGATGAAAGAAAATATGTTTCACTGAATAATCCGGATGGAATGTTTTACAAACCTGTGTTCTCCAGTAGGGGAAAAAATGCAAATGCAACAATATTACAGATGGCCCACAAGAGCTTCAGCAGGCATTTTACACATAATTTAATTGGGAGCTATTTATCATTTCTCCAAATTAAAAGAACTCTTTTGGTTTGTTTGTATCATATTGCACTAAACATTCCCAGGGATGGCCGGATCAGCACCCACCACTTATTTTTCAAGTATATGAAGGCAGAAAAATGTATTTTTGTTTGTCTTTGGGGTTGATCAGCACAGCTGTCATGATTTTTTCAGTCTTGTCTGGTATCTAAGTTTGGCTGTATATTAAAAATTCACACTTGTTTTCTAAATCTTCCGTTCCTGTACTTCTTCATGTAATATTTTACAACTTCGCAAATGCAAAAAGAAAGACATATAATCACATATAACCTCATTTTAAATGGAAGCCCCCTTTTTGTGATACATTTGGACTTAAGGACAAGAGAGCTTAGAGATACCAAATAAGACATGGAGAGAGTCACAGGAAGATAGAAGAGGGTGGAATAAACGGATCAGGGATCACTGAGAGTGTCCAGAGTGGGGAGGACAGATAGAGCTTGAAACTTGAGAGCCACTGTGCTCAGTGCTGTCATTTGTATGCTCAGCACACTGCACCCAGTGCAGGGACTCTCTTAGTCCTGTTTACATTTGTACACAGTTATTTATTCTGCTCTAATTCAAGCCCTGCCATCCTGTGTGAGGGCTTGTCTTTCTGCTCAGTTGTCACAAAACACTGCAGCAGCACACGGGCTCACCTTTGCCAAGATCCCGTCACTTGACGTGCTGGGGACGATTAAATGCTGCATCCAAATGAGGACCAAAAACTGCAACCTCAAACAGCAGAACCATGCATAGCTGTAATGTATTAGTCAGCCTACAGGCGCACACCCTGATCACAGCACAGACATACACTACATGCATGCACACAACAACTGCAGGGATGTATGTGTAGGTAGGATTATGCAGGTTCAGTGCAGGTATAACTTTTAACCCTCTTTTCACCAAGCTATGATATGGCCTGACAGTGAAAAAAAAAACACCTATATATAGACTGTAAGGGTTTAGGATCATTGTGTTTTTTCACGACATACACTGGTATATTATTGATGCTACTGTTGGTTAAGAAAGAAAATGTATGTACACATGATATATGGCATATTACCAACAGCGATCACTCAAGCAAATCATAAAAAGCACATAAATAACGAGCAGCTCTCCAGTGAACGGATAAACATTCTTATTAGAAATAGGAAATCCTTCCGTTTGACCCTTACCTGTGTCGAAGTGAGAACTGAAGGCAAAACTGGGATTGAAAAAAGCCGAAGACATGACAATTACATGTAGAGCAAAGACCATCCTCCTCGTCGCTTTTCAGAAGACAGCAAATGCCTAACCGAAAACAAGGGTCAAAAAATAAATTCCTGACTCAGGTGCGTGTGTAATTTAAGAAGCCTAACCTCTAACGGAAGCAATAATGCGCAGCATTTTATTCCAGCACACCTCATAGAGAGCCCCCCGAAAATCCTGCTTCACCTTCAGCTCGAGCAGACCTGGAGACAGATGTTGACAGTCGTTTCCATTTGAACACATCTGTGTGTTGACTTTTTGAACACTAAAATCATGAATCATGCCACGCGCTTTCTTTCTTTCGGCTATCTTTTGACAGAATCAGTTCATCTACTCGGTCACCGAGTGAAAGCCTTCTGTTATTTACACCGATTTTATACACTCTGAAATCTGGATTGTTCCAAAAAATTTGGAAATATACCATGTGTGTTTCTTTCAAAATAAAAACCTTCTAAACGCCCTGCCTTGTACTACATGTAACATGCCAGTTAATGGCAAAACAGTTGATTTGGGTTTAAAAAGATGCGACGGTAAGCGACGCGCATTTGGGATTCAGCTTCGGTAAAGAAAGACTGAGCGACATCTTGCACCACTGTCAAGTGAACGGGTTTGTGGAACTACTTCCGTTTAAGACTTTCACAATAAGAAGTCAATCACATAGTTTCTCCAAGAGACCCATTTTTATAATTATTTTAATGATGGAATTAGCTTGACTTCCGTAATGACCAAGGGTTCTCTGACGCACTTGACAAAATCGTTTCTTAAATTAAAAAAAAAAAAAAATACTGGTAGAGCAAGCGCGCGACCGTTCGTGCACTGGGTCATGATCAACCTTAAATGAAAACGTTTTAGCCTAATTTGAAGTCATTTGCATTACCTTACTGTCTGCCTTGGAAACAAGGCATGCCCAGGAGGAGGCAAAGAAAGGACGCTCAACAGCCTCCATACACTCCATAGAAGGTAGTAGCTTGGTCTATCATGGTTTCATGATTAGGTCCTGTCACTGTTAAAATGCGCTGGGAATTGAAGTCACATGTTAATTATTTTTGCACAGAATGGTAAAAAGCTGGTTTTACTGTGGCCAAAACCAGAATTAATTTGTAAAATAAAAGTCTTTTATTCCCCTTCTTCCTTATTTATTTATTGCATATTTGTTTTGTTTAAATGTTTCAGATCATCAACCACATTTTAATATTAGATAAAGATAATGCAAGAAAATACAAAATTCTGTTTTAAAGTGATGATTTCATTTATTAAGGGGGGGGGGGGGGGGGGGGGGGGAGTATCTAAACCTGCCTGACCCTATGTGTGCAAGGAACTGCCCCTAAACCTAATAGCTGGTTGTGCTGCCCCATACTTAATTCCAGCTATATACAAGCCGCATGCACAGCCTCATTCTCTCTCTCACCACTAGATGGCAAGGAGCAATCTTCACAATATGTTGAAGAGATTTATGATAATTTATTCCAATTGTTAGCTGGTTTTAAAGCAGAGTCACACTGTAAGAAACTTTTTTAATTATAAAAAGCATCAAAATAAAAACAGACAACTTGTTAATAAATATAAATGTTAGTTAAAGCGCTTGATGCTCCTGCACCTCCTGAAGCTCCATTGTTCCACTGAAGGAAAAAGCACCCCAGACCATTATGGTGCCCCCTCCACTGTGTCGCGTAGAAAACATCTCAGGTGGGATCTGCTTCTCATGCCAGGAACGTTGGAAACCACCAGGACCATCAAGGTTACATTTTTTTCTCTTCAGAGAATAAAACTTTCTTCCATCTTTCAATGTCCCATGTCTGGTGCTCTCTGGCAAAGTCCAAACGGTCAGTTCTGTGGTGTTCAAGGAGACGAGCAGTCGGCACCAGTAACGGCCTTAATCGTCAAGTGTCTTGACGGACACTCAGTGCTAGGGGGGATTATTTGGGGTTTTCCACTTGACGTCTTTGTTCCAAAACCCTCAGGATCATTTAAGAAATTTCAAATGACTGTCTTACTGCGTCCCACCTCAGCAGTGATGGCACGCTGCAAGAGACCCTGCTTATGCAGTTCAACAACCTGACCACGTTCAAAAAGGGAAAATATTTTGGCCTTTGCCATCAGAACGTCATGACAGTGTGACAATCTGACAGAAAATGACAATGAATCCACATTTTTGCACAGATTAGGCCTTTTAAAGGCACGTGGTCCTAAACTTTTGATCAGCTGTAAAACAGCCTCTTTTAGTTTAAGCGTTGTTTTCAAGAAATTGCATGTTCAAAAAATGTTTTGTCGCACTCCCATTTGTTCTTGTTGGATGTTGAAGCTGGAAACCTTGTTAAGATCCAGGCAAAATAGGATTTTTTGCCATCTTTCAAGTGATCTTTTGATCGGGACTGTATATTAAAAAATATAAATGTTTTGGGTGCGTTTATCTGCAGATACTTAGTTAAAGTGCATAGAAACTGATTTGGAACCGTTTATACAATATCATTTGTCTTAAAAATTTGTATTATTTAATTTCAAGTTTAGTTTTTTGTTTTTTTTTTTAAGAAAAAATGTTTGACAGGCGGAAAAAAAAAAAAAAAAAAAAAAAGAAAAAATGTTTGTATTCAATCTCCTCCCATTGCTAACTGGTTTACTGAAGTTAATATATGAAGTAAAAACATTACAATCTGACCTTAATATGGCCTAGTTTTACATCAAATCTGATTGTGTCTGAAGTATTTTATTGGTCTCGAAGCAATCATACTGCTACTGTGTAATTTTAGAGTACTACTAATAATATCAGTAATGATTTAAAAAAAGAACTGATGCTTTTGGGAAAAAGCGTCAGTGTAGTTTGGAATTTTCATAGTTTTTCCTTTTCGTGTTTAAAAGTAAAAAAATTCTGCTGCACCAGATTTTCTAGATGTTATTATTATTATTTTTATTATTATAATAGATTTTTCAGATTATTGTCTACATCACTTACTGTTACTTCAAACCTTTTTAGTTTTCATGACCTCATTTCTGGTTTCTGAACACCTTCTATTAATTTTCAGGCTCCAGCCTCCCTCCTCCTGTCCTGACGGTCTTCCCTCCATCCAGTGCTGAGCTTCAGGCCAGTGAAGAGATTCAGTTAAATTTTGTAAAGAGCACACACGGGAGAATTTAATTTAATAATTTTTGAAATATGCAAGTAGTCTTATTCTTATAATCAATCTATTAATACATGAATAAAATTCTGAAAATGCATGCTTTATCATATTTGTCTACTAGGTGGCAGCATTTGATAATTCTAAGTATACATAGGCACACATGTTATTGGTTTAAACTGCTGGTTGTGCAGCAGCTTGCAAATCTTCACACTTCAGTGAAGCATCACCTCTCTACTCCTCCACCTCTTCCTGCCCAGGATGCACCTGTGGGTCTCATCCTCTCACTTAGAATACATGAAGAAATATAAGTCAATTGTATGAGATTGCCCCAGACTGAGAATGTTTTAGTAACCATTAATTAGCCACCACAGTCAACGTGTCACCAGGCGAAGCAGTGATTTTATTTAAGTGTAGTGCAACAATAATCCAAACACAAAATCCACAGTAGTGATGATCCCAATTCCCAAGTTTCAGTGACTCTCCCAGATTCAGCTTCTCCACAGAAAGTCTCTCCAGAACTCAGATTTGCTCACCGCTCTCACAGGATTTCTCCACAGTTATCTGCACACAGTAGGACAAGGATAAGTTTTCTTTACAGGTAAATGTGGTGATAGGACCAATAATACAGTGGCATTCGTGCATGTATGTATCAAGCGCAAAGAGCGAAACCCTGTATGGTTGAGTGTATTTTTTGTAAAATAAATAAATAAATAAATAAAATAATCACATGATTGATATAGCTGCTGTGTCAGGAAGTGGTGTGTTTGCATTTTTGGCTCATCATCACCCACTACACAACGGAACCATTTAGAGAAAGAACATTTTCTCCAGTCTGAGATCATTTAATCCTTCCTTCTCCCCTCACATACACAAGCACTTCCACTGTCAGGAGCACTTCTATTTCCTAAACAAAACTTTCACTCTGACTTGAAGTTCTTCATTTAAACAATTTTATAAAGTCTACATTAAACACACTGTATTAATCATATATTTGTATTTCCAAATGAACAAATTATTCAATATATACACTTCTTCTCATTCAGTTAGCACTTTATCATTAGCTGGTTATTTAAACAGGACCATTTGTCACTCATTTGGTGTTTAGATATCAGTTAAGTCTCTCTCTACAGGTTTAATCCAGGTTGCCAGCTATATGCATACATATATATCATTTATATATTTATTTTTTAAATCCATTGCTTTAACCACTCCTTTTAGTGGCGTCACCAATAAAGTTATCGGTGATAGCAGGGTGGCACACAAAAGACAGGAAACTAGGATGAGTCACACTATTGCACATAGACCAGCACACCCACACCCACAGATAACAGAGGAGATGTAGAGCGCTCAAGAGGGAGACAAAGAGGACAGAGGCACCATGACAGTTTACTTTGTCCATGTCCTTGACCTCACTGATTATAGTGTAGTTTGTTTTAGACCTAAGGTCCTAGTATTACAGCATGATGGGTAGCAAATAATACTGTTCTACTTTGTCTGCAGTTGGTTGTTGCATTAGCTGTGTTATGCCACCAGGTGGCACTCTGTGACCTATTATTAGAAAGTTTCATGACCGCTTTAGGTGAACGCAGTTCCTTCTTTGTGTAAAAGTGTTTCTGTGTTGCATTCATGCAGAGGTGGCGAAAGTACAGACATTCTTTTATGCAAATAGAAGTAGAGACACTTGTGTAAAAAATACCCAGTCAAAAGTACTGATTCAGGTGGAAAAATATAGGCTTTGAAATGTAACTAAACCTTCTGTTACATTAATGTAAAAATAAAATATTTTAATAGATGTCATTACAAACTTCCTCCACATCTAAACAAACAAAAAGGTCACGGGTTAAAGTGAGGTTTTGGGAGCCCTAAGATTAGTAGTTTTGTATTAGCTTAATGTGGGGAAAGACTCACAACAATAATTTCTATGGTTGGTAAGTTTGTACTTGCATACTTAGCAAATTCCAATGGGAGTCCAGACTCTCTGAGACAGGGAGAATAATCATTCCACAACTGTAACTGAGTTTAATCAGCTCAAGTGTGTTTTTCCTTCTGAAATCCTCTGATTCAGAAGAACCACTAACCTCACTATCTGCCCCACAAGTTGACTCAACAAAAAATGATCCATTAGCTTTGTCTTCTGCCTCAGGCTATAAAGTGGCTCTGGTGGTGCTATCTGCTAGGCCCCACATAAGCCCTTTATTTTGGAATGAAGATCTGACACAGTGGCATCACTGTTTTTCCTCAAGTGTGTCACTGCTTGGACAAGATCAAAATTCTCCTTCTGCAGGTATCTGTGTAAACATGCTGTTACTGACAGGAGGGCCTGGAAAACAAAGGTCCAATACGCTGAGGAGAATTTAACAAGTTTTGTCTTCAGTCCCACTGGGATAGGTGTGCTGATGGTCGAGAAACACTTAGTGATGGATGGGAAATGCCCTACAATGACTGAGGGGGTTTGGCCCTTGGCCATTTTGAACTTCACATGGCTGCATGCTGAGGCAGCAACCCCTAACCCTACTCAAGTAAATTAAATTGAGGTAAAGACTCGTTGAAAAATGTACTTCTAAAAGTACTTTTATTGCACCATGTTCATTAACTCATGAGCTGCTGTAACATGAATCAAATGGGTGAATTACCACCTCAGCATGCAGTCAAGTTCTATAGAGTCTTACTAATGACCTACTCGTGTTATTCAGGTGTGTTGCAGCAGGGACACATCGAAAAGTTTCAGGACACCTTGTCAAGTCTTTTTACACACAGCAGGTTTGTTGCTGTGTGTCCCTGAGGATATTCTAGTGCTTTCTGGCAACTTATTTCCTGACTCCATTTGGCATATATTTTTGATTCCTTTGGACGTGTTTTGGATTCTTTTCCTCTATCGACAACATTAAAACTTGATGGTTTGAAATTAGTTCCTAATTTTTTTAAAAAAAAAGGTGCATCCTGTCCACAGCACAGATGTCACTTGGCAGTTAGTGACGGTAACATTGTAATAAGTTTGCAGTGGTTATTTTAGGGATGAAAATCTTGACTTTCATGTGGACTGAATTACAGAGTAAAATACATACTTTACATGTTTCTAATTAGATTAAAGACTAATTTATTTATTTTCATTTGTGCCTGCTTTTTACTGTCCTTCTCCTTTTCTTTTCCTCCTCTTCATAGTTCCTGCTGTAGTTCCTGATGCTTATAACCTTTTGGAGGTTTTTTCAGGGTTTTCTTATTGTTTTGGTGGTGTGGAGTATTGTAACAATGGCACCTTCAGCTGATCTATTAACTTTGCATCTGAGTGGGCTGAGTGTGGGTGGCAGGCAGGACATGATGTGGTGTGGAACCAGCTTCTTGAAACACTTTAACAGGTGTTAGAGCAACTGGTCGGTCGCTAGTATTTAGCCATCACAAAATATTTGCAGAATCATAACCCTATCACCATATAATTGATACCCGTCAACATGATTTCAATTTCCTTTTCCTTAAATCCAAAACTAATAATAAAATGATATCTCAGGATTGGCAACTTTATCATACTTAGGAGTATTAGTCTAGCAATGAGGTCATGTCTAGTCATACAAATGTCTTCTGTAATCAAAAATGCAAGTAATGCAAGTCTGATAACCTGGTAATTTGTGTTGAATGTTGAATTTTCGTATGCTCAACAGTTGTACAATTACTTTCCAATGCTGTTCAGTTGGGTTAAAGCCAGCAAAGAACGGCTGGAGAACACCCCCACTAATAGGAGACAGATGGCAGCATTGACCAAGAGTTTGCAGGACACCCTTGATCCACAGTTGTGCAGAGTTTTGATGGATTCTTTTCTTGTTTGAAAGATTCAACTTGAGGTCATCACCTGATTTATTAAGTTCTGACTCTTATTAAGTTCTGAGTTATTGCAAAGTTTAATGAGAAAATACTTTTCATATCTTTATTTTGCTGTGACATGTGACCGGTCTTCTGCAGAAACCTCTCCTGTCCATTCATCTCTGCAATAATTTGGAAGCTTAAGGAGGGATGGGGAATGATACAAGCTACACACTTACTGATGGACAGAGGCATGCATCTGAATAAATCAAATCTGAGGGCAGGTTTTGAATTATTAATTAATTTATTCATTCATTCATTTATTTATTTATTTTACTTATTTTGGGTGCTTGTTTGCTGTTTCCTTCTTACAAAGAAACAAATGACATTTTAGAAAAAGGAATTACTTAGATTTTGTGGAGTGGAGTTTAACTTTAATCATATCACTCTTGAAAGTCTTTCAGCCATTCTCACAATTATTGAATGAATAAATATTGTAATAATATCTGTACACTAGAGAGCATCATTTCATAATTTGTTGTACATGAAGCACATGTTTCACTTGTCTAAAAAGCTGGTTGCAGGCTTGCTAGTTACAAAAAAACCCTTCACACTCAGTTAGTGAAGCATCATCTCGACCCTTTTCTGTTTCTCCCTCCCAGGATGCACCTGCAAGTTTCCGCAACTCATTTCTAACCTCATGTAAATAAAGAAGTATCAGCTTTCTGTAAAATAAAACAGAGCTGCTACTTACTGGAAATGCTTCAGTTATGATCATCCTGAAACAGTTAGCTGAATACTGTTTACATTTTTTCTCTGATTGCATATCTCATGTACTGTTAAGAAAGACTAAACAGAGTCCACATCTGTAACTTCTTTTCAGGATGCACCTACAGGCCTCAGTATCTCATTTATAAAGTATCAACTATCTATAAAAGCAGAAAATAGCTTGAAAGTTTTTGAATTGCTGAAGATATTTTCTGTATTTTCAGAGTTTGCTTTCACTGGATCTTCACCATCAACTGGGCATCACCTTTACAATAAGTCTGGTCTCATTGACTTATGAAGATTTCAGCAGTTCAATAAAGTTCAATAAGAAGATTTGTACTTACTCCCACAAATACCACCATCTAAATTCTCTTCATCTATTAATTGTGCTCATTCTTTCTAACAATCTCTTCCTGTTGAAATGGCTGCAGGTGTGCAGATTTCTCTTTCATCTTACAGTTTCATCTCATTTTTAAATATTTAGATGATTACATTTTTGTGGAAACCATACATTTTGATGTCAGAGAATAGCGCTAAAGCAGAAATTGTCTACTTTACATTGCTTCAAAAATTTTAAATATAATTGAAAATTCTGAATAAAGCACAAAAAAAGGATCAAATATAACCAAGCATAATCCTGTTTCATTTAGGACGTGGAGAATGTAAACATTCCAATGTAAGAAACAAACAAACAAATACATAGAAAAAATGTATGATCTTGCCTGCCTTAAGCAGACAAGCACAAAACATCTCCAGCACCAATAATAGTAATAGTACTAATAATACAGGCAAGACAAAAAAAAGAAAGAAAAAAGCTCCGCCTCCTGTTAGCTGTATTAAATAACTTCTCCACCACCATCTCTCCACTGAATACTTAGCCCACACTGAAAACATGCTGGTGACTCTCTGTGCAATCATCACTTGTCTAACATGTAAAGAGTCTTACTTACAGTATAGCTTAAACCCCATTTTATATTCATTTGTCAGTGTGTTACTCTTGACTTTATGTCTTCTTGTTGTTTGCAGGTGTGAGTGGTGTGACGGTGCTGACACAGAAACCTCCCGTTTTATCAGTGAGGAAAGGAGAGACAGCCACCATGGACTGTAACCTGGGGACTGTTGATAACTATGTCTCTTGGTACAAACAGATTCCAGGAGGAGTTCCTCAGTTTGTGCTGTATTTTTATCATGGCGATAGTTCTCTAGACTATGGCTCTGGGTTCTCCTCTCCAAAATTCACATCCACTCATCAGTCAACAACAGATTATCGTTTGATCATCAAGAATGTGGAGGAGGGAGACTCTGCAGTCTATTACTGCGAGACATGGGATGACTCTGCTAAAGAGGATGTATCACAGTGATTTACACTGTGACAAAAACCTCTTACTTTTCCTTCTGCTTTTTTAGACTCTATACTGATCACAGCGCTGTCTCAGTGTAATATCTACAGCTGCATATAATGAATTTCCAAACAAAAAATTGCTGTTTTTGATTTCCACTTATTTATTTCCACTTTTACTAACTACACTACGCATCAAATAATACACAGACAAGGGGTCGGCAGATTGATCTGATATCAATAATATTGATACTTTACTTTCATCCTTTCCTTTTCCTTTGTCTGGTCTCCTTATGCAGGCACGCTTTGCCCAGCTCCTGCACATGCCGAGGAAGGGCAAAGCACAACATGTTGTTCTGTGTTTAGTTGCACCATGCTCACATGACTCTGTGCCACTGAGCAGTGACATGCTGCAGCGATTGAAAGAGACATCATTTACACCTGTAAATGAAAATGGTACATGTTGGAAGGATTTTCTCTACTGTGGCAACAGCACCATCTTATATAAAGTCATGAAAGACCATGAGTAGGAGCAGAACGAAAATGCTGTAGTGATGACAGACTTACTGTACTTGGCAGAAAAAAAATGAACGGTGGCTCGGAATTAAACAAACACTTTTTGAAGCTTAATTTACACCAAACATTTGACAGACAGCAAAATCATTTCCAACACCCCGAAGGACAGCAAGGAGATGCTTTCCAGGGATGCATTGACGGGTGCCTTAATACTGTAAACCTGAAGAAGGCTGAGAGTTCCTCTTCCCCAGCCAAGAACGAGATGCCATCTTCCTAGAGAAGTTCCCCAGCAGGCTGGAACACTCACTGCTGAAAATGCCTCACTGTGGGACTCGGTCAAGTCTCTAACTGAGAATGTGACCCAGCTCAGTGAAGAAAATAAGGATATAATTGGCTGTTTTTGACTACTTTTGATTTTACCTCTATATTTCACCTTTAAAAACTTTATCTTGCCTTGTTTGGTATCGCTCTTTTCACCACAACCTCACATGTCTGAATTTACTGTTATTTTTTTTTTCCATTTTGACATAGTTAACACAACTGATGTAAAATCAGACAAAAAACATAAAATCAGTGTGTTGAGGAACCAGGGCACCCTGACGAGAAGGCATCAGTGGGCAAGAGATGAAAATAGGGTTGCTGTAATGCTAGTACGCAACCATGTAACCCTGGCGGAAGGGGTTACATGAATAGGATGAGGGACCTATGGATTCTTTGATACCCAACATCCAAAATGACGACTAAACAACTAGCAGCTCAGTTTTCCAACATTTGAAAGAAGGGACTGCTCTCACAGCTAGAGATTGACGAGGTACAACATAAATGCTACGGCAATGGGGAGCCAGGACGCCAGGTCAGGGGGGGGGATATCATCACCCCCACCCAAGATTGGGTACCAAGCCCCAAGTGCGATAGGAGAAGGATCGTTGAGTGTGAGAGGAACTGACCTGAAAGATAGGATCATGGCCAAGTTTGAAACCTGGATCCCCCGTAGCCGGTTACCAAGACTACGTGAAGTACCCTCAGGTGGTCTGCTAGATGATGTTAATGCAGCACTACGGACAATACCTACAGCCATCATTACCGAGACTAACAAGCTGATCTACAAGTTGAACAGCCACAAGGGGCAGTACCCTCCATGGAGAAGGAGGCTAAAGGCTAACATCAAGGTAGCACTGAGGGAGGTTAGCGGAGTTGCAGAAAGGTGCGATGAAGAAGGTGCCTAAGAAGTACAGGAACCTGTCCATACCTGAGGCTTGGAAACTGCCAAGCAACGACTCACAGCCTGTTGAAGAGATTTTGTTAGAAAAACTTGTGTCATGACAGTTTGAAGAACATGTGTTGCCTCTTTATAATATACAAACTGTACACTAGTGAGCAATGGTTTATAGGTTTAAATGTATAAAGGTCAAAGTTACAGTGAAACTACATGTTTCTGACCCTGAATTAATTTGCATCATCAGTCAGTGAAGCATTACTTCTCTACTTCTTCATCCCCTCTTTCCCAGGATGCACCTGCAAGAGTTCATTTATTATTTACATTTACAGTACATGTAAATGAAGAAGTGTCAGCACTCTGTAATACTCTACATGTTGAAACTATTCTAATTAGGAAAAGCGTAGACATTAAATGATTTTTTCTCTTTAAATATACAATTTCACCTGTCCACACACTTTTTATTTTCAATAATTATCCAAGCTTGACACATTTTTCTGTAAATATTCTCTACATTACATTTAATAAAGCTGATAAATTACATTATACATCCTGAGGTATTGATGAGTGAATTAAGGTCAGACTGTAGGGACGGTTATTGATATTGGTGCCAGAGGAGTTCATCATGTTGCAATATGTCAAAGGGACAATCGTCCAACAGATGACAGTTTCTTGTCAAAAATGCACTCACCAGTCAAAATCTGATTTGACTCTCAAGATAAAGACAGGAGACTCAGATATTTGTTACTATAAAACAAGGGAACCATATTAAAAACATGCAACACAGTGATTTACTTAGTGACAAATACCTCTTTACTAAGCAATGGTCTATGAGAAATCTCTGCTGTTTACTTTGCTCTTCTTGTCTTTATTTCAGTGTAACTCCTCAACCTCAAGTGGATCAAGCTAAGCTATCAATTAAATGATTCCACTCAAGTCTATTATGACTTAGTAAAGTAAGCAGGAGGACAGGCCAAATTAAATTTCAGTGTCAACCAGTTGGCCGGGCCTCTCCCATATCTACTGATTAGCCGTTCTTTTTGGTTCTGTAACTGCTCATGAAAATAAAACAACTTGGTGACAATATAAGCTGGGACTCTATTAGCTATTTTTTTGTGTACATACTGTATGGACCCTGTGTTCAGTTGTTACACATGGAAAAGATATATATATATAAATCTTATCTTGTATCTGTCTTGTGTGAAACTTGTATGAAAAGCATACAAGAGTGAAAACAGATATAAGATCCCTTGAAAAAATATATAAATGAAACTTGTATGTTTTGGATACTTACTAAAACAATATATGAAAGTAATGAGAAAGTGGCCACTTTCATGACTAATCATATAAGCTTTATATGATTCACTATATGAAGTTGGCCACATCTTATGCAAGTTTTTACTATTTCTTTTCCATATGGGTATGTATTTCTAAATAAAATGATATTTTATAAAATCTTCTACTAACATTAACCATTCCACTTTCATGAAACTGCAAAGAAAAGTTCTGGCATTTTAGTGGTTTTGATTATGTAATAATGCCAATGATTTGTACTAAGGCATAGCACTTTGACTATTCTGTCTTGTAATTAGCGAAACATGAAAAAAACATTAATATGTTTGTGCTACTTCATTTGATAACAACTCTCTATTTATATTATTGTTTTTTTGTCTCCTCAAAGTTCATACATTTATACTGTGTCTTAATTTTATATCTATTGCTCCATCTTTTGAGTATCGGGATGAATCCAAAGCCCTATTCCATTTTTTAGCTTCAGTTAAAAGAAGAATGTGCTTCCCAAACCCAGAAATATTTCATTTATTTTAAGGTGGTCAAACATAGGCGGTTGGCTAGGTACTGCTCTGTGCTTGTCCAAACATACTAACACACTAATCCATAATTTTAAAAAAATAATTGCTATAGCATCAACAATACAGCTAAAGGACATTAACAAAGTAATATTAAAGCTCCTCCTCCTGTCAGTCTCTCTGAGTTTCAGTTATATATTAAATGGTTCACACTTCCTCTCTTCATCGTACTTAGACAGTGCAATCTCTTTCTAAGTGCATTCTCAGCTCATACTATCAACATGCCGGTGACTCTCTGTGTTCTCATCACTGCTCTAACATGTATGAGACCTATTTATACTTCAGACTAATCTTAGTTTAGGTGCTGGATTCATATATCAGTGTGCTTCATATGACTCCATGTCTTATTGTTGTTTGCAGATGTGAGTGGTGTGACGGTGGTGACACAGAAACCTGTTTTATCAGTGAGGAAAGGAGAGACAGCCACCATGGACTGTAACCTGGGGACTGTTACTGGCAATGCTGCTTGGTGGTATAAACAGACTCCAGGAGGAGTTCCTCAGTTTGTGGTGTCCTTTTATCATGGCTGGAGTTCTCCAAACTATGGTTCTGGGTTCTCTGCTCCAAAATTCACATCCACTCATCAGTCAACATCAGATTATCATTTGATCATCAAGAATGTGGAGGAGGGAGACTCTGCAGTCTATTACTGTGAGACATGGGACAGCAATGATGCTGTATCACAGTGATTTACACTGTGACGGAAACCTCCTCACTAATACTTCTGTTTTTTGACACTCTTCCACATCCTGATAACTGAGAGATCAAGCAACTCAGTGTAAACCCACAATAATGTGTTGCAGTTTTCTCAAAGCAGAAAAGTCATAGCACTTTTCAATCAGTTCCAAAAACATGATAATGAATAAATATAAACCTTTCACCACCCTATAAAGACAGAGTCATCAAAAAAATAATAATTCTCAAAACATTACTAACTTTGGAAACAGTTCTGCATTAATGCAGGTCTAATAGTGCAAACATTTTTCAGAAATAAAATGAAATGTGAAGGAATTTTTGGAAACTTTACATAACTAATGTAATGGAGAAAAGTAAATTGATACTCGTGAAACTCTAGATCAGAGAACAGGCAAGGAAAATATTAAAAAAACTGAGAACATGGCACCAACTAAGGTATAGTCCAGTACAGTCACACTACATAAATTCAACAACCACTTTATTAGGGACACCTGTTCCAGTGCTTATTATAGTGATCCAAATATCTAATATCTAGCAACTTGAAGCTAACAATGTACATATCTAGATATGGTCAAGACAGACTGCAGAAGTTCAAACCGATTATCAGAATAAAGAAGAAAGACGACTAAACGTGAGATGGTTATTGTTGTTAGACAGGCTGCTGTGAGTATTTCAGACACGGTTGATGCACCAGGATTTTTTGTGCACAACCATCTCTAGGGTTTACAGGAATGGAGGACTCAAATGAGAAAATATCCAGCGAGCAGCAGTTCTTGGTGCAATGTTTCAAAACACGGTATGCAAAAGAGCATCTTTGGAAGCACAGTACATCTGACCTTGAAGCAGATGGGCTAAAGCAACAGAAGGCCAAAATGAGAGCCACACCAACAGCTACAACAACTTTTTCAAGAATATTATTTTATGACACACTTGAGCATGAATGATGAATATGAATCAGAAACATGTGAAACAAAGTGAACAACAATGTGAAACTGCTCATGAATCATTTAATCTATGAGTGAAAGTAGTTTTCTTGAATCTCCTCCTCTTTTAGTTTGCCTCTCCTCTTTATAAGCTCCAGCTCTCTTCTCCTACTCACATCTCTAAACAGTAAAGGTCATTTACACCTCACACTGACAACATGCTGTGGACCTTCTGCACTCTCATTACTGCTCTAACGTGTAAGATCTTCTTCTTATTCCATTTTTTAGTCCATATTTAGAGCTAAACTTTAAACTTCTGGGTTTTTTTTGTGTTTCCTGGCAGATGTTGATGCAGTGATCGTGTTGACCCAAACACCTGCTGTCCACACAGTTTCTCCAGATCAAGAAGTTGTTCTCAACTGCAACATAGAGAGATATGATGGGAATTATGTTAACTGGTATAAACAAGTTCCTGGAATGGTTCCTCAGTATGTTCTAAGTTTTTATTATTCTAGCAGCTCACTCAGCTTTGGAACAGGATTCTCCTCAGACAGATTCAACTCTAAATCCTCATCAAACATTGATTACCAGTTCATTATCAAGCGAGCAGAGACAGGAGACTCTGCAGTGTATTACTGTCAGACATGGGATGACTCTGCCAGTGCAGCTGTACCACAGTGACTTAGACAGTGACAAAAACCTCCTCATTATTACTTCTGCTTTTTGAGAAACATTCACATGCAAAAAAAAAGACCCATCAAAAAACAAACAAACCCTGTAATGTGTTATTAAACACTAAATCCTCCATTTTTAAATCCTTTTTAATCTTTATTATTAAAGGCATAAAGAGGAAGGCACTCAAATATGTACATCTAATTTACTCACATCAGCCCGAACAGATCACATAAACCAAACTATCCAACATATAGTATTATATGTTGCTGCAAGCTATTTTTAATAACAGAAATTTTATAGACACTACTCACAGTTGTAACTGTCCAACATCAGTTTAACTTATCATTTAAAATAAAGTGTAATTAACATGCAGTTTAAAAAAATATATAAAGCTATACTGAAGCTAGTTTAGAACTTCTAGACCATCTTCATTTACATTTAGTTTCAATTATTCAGAAACATATTTTTAAGGCAGAAGGAAAATATAGAAGGGTGAGGATAAGGACACTAGTGATAAATGTTTGATTCTTTTACAACCATTTTTAAGAACATGGTGTTATTTATTGTAGTTATTGTATTATTATGGTATATATTTTTCTATCATTTGTAAAATGATGACGATCAAACTGACTGACATAATACTCATGGGAAGAAAATATACAGTATTTACTCAGTGTCTTTTCTGCACACTGCAATTCTGTCAAGAATACTTGAATGTGTTTTAGTCAGTGTTTTACGTTTTTGTATTTTACTTGTTTAAATGATCAGCACTAGTGCTCATAAACCACAACGTAATGATCTGTGAATGTGCTTGAAAGCGACTGTTTACAGTACACAGCAGGTATGTTAAAAAATATGCTTCTCTGTTATCTGAAATAGAAATTACAAAAACTAAAAGTTATTTTATTTGCAAAAACTAACAGATCGAAAAACTACATTCCCCAAACAAACAAAACAAACTTTGTTATTGATGACTAATGAATAAAAAGAACAAAAAAGAATGCAGTACAGTAGAATTGTATTGCATGGGATCATTTTACAAATAAACTAATGCCAACAAATAACTTTATAAAATAACTCAATAAAATTACAAATAATAACACATTTGTAAGGCAGAAAGAAAGGTTGAAATTTCCTCCTATCTTTCATTTTTCTGTTTTGTTTTTTTCCCCCCCCTGAACATCCTTCATATATTTTCAGGCTCCAGCCTCCCTCCTCCTGTCCTGACAGTCTTCCCTCCGTCCAGTGCTGAGCTCCAGTCCAACACAGCTTCTCTGGTCTGTCTGTCCAGTCAGTCTGTGCCTTTTGCAGATGTGAGCTGGTTGGCTGCTGGGAGTCCAATGAGCAGTGGGATCTCTACCAGCACTGCTGTTCAGAGAACAGACCAGACTTACCAGATCAGCAGCTCTCTGACCATCCAGACATCAGACTGGAACATGGATAAGGTTTATACATGTAAAGTGTCTTTGGGCTCGCAGACTTCAGAGAAAACCATCAAGAAGTCAGAATGTCCCACTGAGTAGTCGAGGACCAGAATGTGCATTTAAAATCTGCTTCTTTACTGCTTGTGCTGTTTGCTCATTACAGTTTTTACATGTTAGTTATATACATAGAAGAAAACAATTACACACAAGCACACAATTTTTAAACGTATTGTTCCCATAGTTAAAACACAAGTATATTCTGAATTATTTGTACACTAGAGAGCATCATTTAATAATTCTTCCTCAGTAAGAGAGAGGGCAAGTGTCACTGGTCTAAAATGATTGTGTAGACTTGATGTTTCTTCATGTCCAGGATGCACCTGCAGGTCTTAGTAACTCATTTATAACCTCAAGTAAATAAAGTATCAGCTCTCTGTAAAATGAAATACAACGGCTGTTTACTGGCAATGTTTCATTTCATATCATTTGACCATTCAGAGAAAGCTGAATACTGTTCGATTTTTGCCTAAACATAACTTTATTTACTTTACTAAGGAACACTAAATGGAGTCCAGTTATGAAACTAAACCTGTTACACCCCGGCTTACGGGAAAGAAAAAAATTATAATGCCCCTGCTCCCTGCTCCCAATCCTGCCACAGTATTGAAGTTTCACAACAACCAGATATGTTTTTTAATTTCGAAAGATTGAAAGCATCAGCGTGGGCATTGCCAAAAAAACAAAAATACACTCTAGAAATGAAACAGAACTGACTAACCTATAACGAGAAACCTGAAAGAAAATGCAGACCTCTTACCTGTCTCCCTAACCTAAACAGGAGATAAAGGTCTTAAAAGAAAAAGGCTTCCCACCCCTACAGCTACCAGATCAACAAGAAAAGGTCTATTTACACGATTTCCAATATATACAAAACAACCAAGCTCTTCTCATTACAGAAACTTGGTCACACACACAGCACACTACACAAGACACAGGGCTAAATGCACAGCTTGTTTGGAAGCAGGAAGTAGACAGGCCGCCAGTCTTGACATGTCCCACTTTATAGCCAGCCTCATTCCATCCTCCGCCAATGATCCACCTTTACCTGGAACTTACAAATGCACAAACAACACACATGATCATGACCTGGGTCATAACAAGCCTTTCTGCATAATTTTTCTGTTATTTGCTGTTTTGCATTGAACATTAAAACCATTACAAATAACCAGTAGGTAAGTCTGTCTCATTCTTTGCAGCTTTTTTACAAACTGTATTTATATTATTTAATTATCTAAAAACTGTATTTTTCATTTTCTGGTATTTATTTAATTATTTAATTAGATGATCCCACTGTCTTAGTATCATTAAGTTTAATAATGATGCTAATATAAGCAATTATCTATAGATATCTAAGAGGAACAAAACTAAATGAAAAAACAAAACACTGGGCAGAAGACCTGTGACCATGACACATGAAGGCAATCCATTTCGCACTTTGTAAAAAAGGCGTCTCCTTTAGACCTTTGTAAGAAAGACTTCTTTTATAATGTTCATCTATTGTTTAAGACTTGGCAGTACAAGTTTATACCAGTTATTTGTGTTATTTTTTTTGTAACCAAAAATGAACAATATTTTCATGAATACAGTACCAATCCTTTTTTAATCACATCATCCTCTTTAATTACTCCAAAATACAGCACCAAGGCATCTACAGGGATTTCACAGCTTCTTTCTTAGAGTTAGACATGTATTGTCCCGAAATATTACAATTTTATTGCACGTCCAAAGGTTTTGTGAGTGGGTGGCATTTATGTGACCACACTGTCTCTTGCTGTTGTGACCTACATTGCTTTTAAGGTGTAACAAAAACACAAATTCGATTTTTTCCTGCAAAATTCTCCCCAGTTCTTTGAGCTTGTGTGTCACACACATAGCAGATCAATCCTCCTTTGCTATTTGTATGTCTAGTTCTTATTTCCCATTTTGTTTTAATGCCAGTATTATTCCCTTTGTGCTTCTGGAGGCCTTGGTATGCTTTTCCATCCCATGTTATGATGATGTAATAGGGTGAAAGGAGGAGACACAGCTCCTCCTCCTGTTAGTTGTATTAAATGGCTCCTCCAGCACCTTTTCTTCAAATCAGTTCTTAGTTCACGTCGACATCATGCTGGTGACTCTCTGTGCTCTCATCACTGCTCTACCAAGTAAATACTTTGACTATTATTGCACACATATATACTAATATCAGTGTGTTTCTCTTGACTCCATGTCTTATTGTTGTTTGCAGGTGTGAGTGGTGTAACGGTGCTGACACAGAAACCTCCTGTTTTATCAGTGAGGAAAGGAGAGACAGCCACCATGGACTGTAACCTGGGGACTGTTACTGACCAGTCTTCTCGGTGGTATAAACAGACTCCAGGAGGAGTTCCTCAGTTTGTGCTGAAGTTTCGTCATGACTATAGTTCTCCAAACTATGGCTCTGGGTTCTCCTCTCCAAAATTCACATCCACTCATCAGTCAACATCAGATTATCGTTTGATCATCAACAATGTGGAGGAGGGAGACTCTGCAGTCTATTACTGTAAGACATGGGACAGCTCTGTTAATGAGTACGCATCACAGTGAATTACACTGTGACAAAAACCTCCTTGCTGATACTTCTGCTTTTTGACACTCTTCCACATCCTGTAATTCAGAATGTGACCAAGACCTGAATAAGATATACTACAGCTTTTCAGGAATCTGAACGACATTTAACATTTCCACTCATTTGCAGCAAATATAAACAGATTGATGAGGGAAATGACATGTTGACAAAGCATTTAGAATATGCCTCTTTACTGCTTGTGCTGTTTGCTCATTGCAAAGTTTACAAGTTAGAAATCAGAATAAAGCAAACTGTTTGCAGATATTAAAATGAACTGCTATTTTTCATACATCAAATAAAAGCATTAGATATTAGATATACAACATTTGTTTTTCTTTTTAAAAGCGAAGAATACACTTTCAAAGTAGCCACTAACATAAATTCAAAATGACTAACCTGAAATTGTTACATTTAAGTAATGTAAGAAGATTCGAGAGCATAATCAGTGTGAAACCACATATGTAAAATTTCCACTCTTACTCTAAATAAGTGCTCCAAAAATGCATGTGTTTCCATATCTGTAGACTGGCAAGTAACATTACACAAAGGGAAAGGTTTAAAACGTTGGTTGTAAATTTGTAAATAAATCTTCACACTCAGTTAATGAAGCATCACATCTCCTCCTCCCTCTCTTCCTGTCCAGGATACATCTGCAGGTCTCGGTGTCTTTTATAACTTCATGCAAATATAGTTGTGTCAGCTCTCTGTTAAGTGAGATGGGACTTTCCTAGATTATAAAATGTAATTCATATTATTATATTTTCAGGCTGCATTTTACTATAATTTGGTAAATTAGAGGCAGTTATCTGTTTACTTCTTTGGTTTGGTCCATTAACTTCCCATGATAAAATAAACTAAATGGAGTTCAGCTCTGTAACTAATCTTTACTGCAGCTCTACTCTCAACTCTACTCTTATACAGTTCACTTGGTCTTCAGGAACTGCATGTATGTTCTTTCCTCATGAGTATTGTCATGTACCAGTAGGTACTAGTAGGTACAGGACTGCACCACTGCACCAGTGCAGGATTCGACAATGTGTCCAAGGATTATGTCTGATACCTAATGACAGTCAGGGTGCTGTTGGCTAGCCTGTAGAGGTCTGTGTGTCACTATTTGGATATACCTCCCCAGACCATCACTAACTCAACACGAGTGGTCACAAATGGTCATCCTGAACAATGTTACAGGCAGCTTAACATTTTAAAGGCTTCTTGTAGGGCTCTCACAATGCTCATCCTGTTTGTTCTTCCCTACACAAACAACTGATATCAGTCCTGCTGATGGGTTAGGGACCTTCTGCACCCCTGTCCACCTCTCCTAGAGTAACTGACTGTCTCCTGGAATCTTCTCCATCCTGTTGGGACTGTGCTGGGAGACACAACAAACCTTCTGACAATGGGACATATTGATGTGCCATACTGGAGGAGTTGGAGTCCATTTTTTTCTTCATGCTATCAGCTATGACACTGAGCCTAGCCAAATGCAAAACTAGTGAAGAAACACTCAGAAAAAGTAAAAGGGGAAAATATCAGTGACTTCCACGTGTAAAATCATTTCTGTTTTCATTGTTCTTTCATTATTGCCTGTGTCGTGCACCTGTTTTTGATTGCATTTACACCAAAGGAGCTGAAATTGATTAATTTTGGAATGGTTTATAGTTGTTATATTTGATGCTTAAACTTGTGCTTTATTCAAAAAATTAACTTTGATTTAAATTTTGCTAAATTTAAATGTATCACTGTGTAGAGAACACTGTTAGATATTGTTAATGTGACATTTTGACATTTTTGGATGATGCTGATGTTCTTGTATATTTACCTCACTAAGGGTTACATTAGTGACTACTTTCACACTAACTGAAAAATTATTCTGTTCACTAAAAAAGGAAAAATAATGTTTTTAATTCAGTGCTTTTATTCAGGTAACCTATGTTATTGAAAGGACCCGACACGAATACAATGTTGCAGAGTTGGTGACATTTTGTTTACACTTCGAGTTCCTTGATCAGACTGCTTGTGCAGCTTTTCAGCTGTCTAGCTCAGGGGTGGTGGAACTCCAGGCCTCAAGGGCCGGTGTCCTGCATGTTTAAATGTGTCCTTGATCCAACACAGCTGATTTAAATTGCAAAATGACCTCCTCAACATGTCTTGAAATTCTCCAGAGGCCTGGTAGTGAACTAATCATTTGATGCAGGTGTGTTGTCCCAGGGTGATATCTAAAACCTGCAGAACACCGGCCCTTGAGGCCTGGAGTTCCTCATCCCTGGATCCAGTCCAAGTCACCTCCTGATATAGCAGGGGTGGGCAATTCCAGGCCCCGAGGGCTGGTGTCCTGCAGATTTTAGATCTCACCTTGGGTCAACACACCTGAATCACATGATTAGTTCGTTACCAGGCCTCTGGAGAACTGCAGGAGCTAATTTAGCCATTTAAATCAGCTGAGTTGGTTCAAGGACACATCTAAAACCTGCCCTCGAGGCCTGGAGTTGCCCACCCCTGTGATATAGGGAGAACCTAATTAGCCAATCAGCCCCTGCTGCAGTTAAGTAGCAGAGGGGGTTGTTTATCAGTGCTGGATGGGGCAAAGTCCATCAGCACAGGAGCACAGAGACTGCAGCCTGAAAATACACAAAGGGCATTTAGAAAATATAAATGCCATAAAAATGTCAAAAACTATAAAGGTCATAAAAAACAAAAAAGTCTGAAAATGTAGCAAGTGAATCAATGACATTAACAATAACATTTCCAACAACATAAATTTTCAAACTATGAAAAACCATTTAGAAACATCCAGTGAAAGAGAAGTACAGAAAATATATGCTGTTCCAAAAAATTAAAGAAACACTTTGTGAAAGTATTGCATCAAGTCAGTTAAACTTCTGGTCTGATCAGTTAAGTAGCAGAGCTTTGTTAGATTGTTAAAAACAACAATCAAACAAACAAACTAAAAATGAACAGAGAGAAAAAAGAAGAAGATGACAAGGCATTACTAACACCAGTAATAATAATAATAACAATATTAGTAATACAGGCAAGACAAAAAAACCCAAACTCCTTTTTTCCCAAACTTTGTGAAAAGGCGACTTTAGACCTTTGCAGGAAAGTCATCCTCTCATAAAGATTTCCCTTTATATTGCAGTTCTTTGTTTTATTTTTTATTTTATTTTTTGTAACCAATCAATGAGCAATATTTAGCATGAATACAGTATTGATCTTTTTTTAATCACAACATCCTCTTTAATTACTCCAAAATACAGCACGTTGGTATCTACAGGGATTTCACAGCCTGGCTTCTTTCTTTGAGTTAGACTTGTATTGTTCCAAAAATATTAGGATTTTATTACATTTCCAGAGGTTTTGTGAGTGGGTGGTATTTATGTGACCAGACTGTCGCTTGCCTTTGTAACCTATACATTCCTTTTAAGGTGTAACAAAAACACAAATTCGATTTTTTCGAAGTAAATTCTCTTCAATTATTTCACATTGTGTGTCACCCACATAGAAGATCAATCCTCCTTTGATATTTGTATATCTAGTTCTTTGTCCCATTTTGTTTTAATATCAGTATTATTCCCTTTGTGCTTCTGGAGGCCTTGGTATACTTTTCCCATTTTTCTTTTTTAATGTTTCAATTGAAATATAAACATCATGTTGTTAATACAAAATAAATGAAGAAAAAAGAAAATAAATATTGTGATGATGTAATAGGGTGAAAGGAGGAGACACAGCTCCTCCTCCTGTTAGTTGTATTAAATGGCTCCTCCAGCACCTTTTCTTCAGTTCTTAGTTCACATCGACATCATGCTGGTGACTCTCTTTGCTCTCATCACTGCTCTAACATGTAACCACTTTGACTTATATTGCACACATATATACTAATGTTGCTGTGTTTCTCTTGACTCTCTGTCTTCATGTTGTTTGCAGGTGTGAGTGGTGTGACAGTGGTGACACAGAAACCTCTTCTATCAGTGAGAAAAGGAGAGACAGCCACCATGGACTGTAACCTGGGGACTGTTACTGGCAGTGGTGTTCGTTGGTACAAACAGATTCCAGGAGGAGTTCCTCAGTTTTTGCTGAGGTTTTATCATAGCAATAGTTCTCCAACCTATGGCTCTGGGTTCTCCTCGCCAAAATTCACATCCACTCATCAGTCAACATCAGATTATTGTTTGATCATCAACAATGTGGAGGAGGGAGACTCTGCAGTCTATTACATAAGACATGGGACAGCTCTGTTAAAGAGTTCGCATCACAGTGATTCACACTGTGACAAAAACCTCTTCACTGATACTTCTGCTTTTTGATGTTTTTTTTCACATGCTGACAAAAGACCCATTCAACAAACTCATTGTAAACCCACCACCTTCAAATATTATTTTCATTGTTCTTTTTGATTTATTTTAATGTTCATCAATGAAAACCCACCAACTTTAGACAGTCTCTTCATAAACACTGAATTACTCTTTTTGATAATTTTTTAACATTCATCACTGAAAGTATATAACATATTGACAAATATGACGACCACCAAGAACACAAATTGTCACATATATGTACACAATTTTATGCATTTTAAATTATGTGCATCTAACATAATTCAACCAATTATGTGCATGTTTTTAAATAATACCAATTTGACAAACAATTGTCTAAAACTCTGATAACTTTTGCATTCTATCTGCAGTAAATGACATTAATCAGCCTAAATAGATTTTGTTAAAGCTGCACAATGAGGATAAAAAAATATTCCATATGAAGTGAAAATGCAGTTAAATTAAATTTTATCTGTTGCTTCTCTTCTCGCTACAATTCTTTTTACATCTCAGCTGAATAGTAAAGGATATTTACACCTCACACTGACAACATGCTGGGGACTGTCTGCTCTCTCATCACTTCTCTAAAGTGTAAGATGCTCCTCTCATCTGTTTCATAGCCCATTGTTTTGGAGAAAGACATTTCATGCATGTTTTTCTGTGTTTGTTGGCAGATGTTAATGCAGCGGTAGGTTTTCTCCACATACCTGCTGTTTACATGGTTTCTCCAGGTCAAGAAGTTGTTCTCAGCTGCAACAGAGGGAAATGGTTGAATTATGTTAGATGTGTAAAACAATTCCTTGAGGGGTTCCTCAGTTTTGTCATTCTGGAAGCTCACTTGGCTTTGGAATATGATCTCTATTGCCAGAGGTGGGAAGTAACCAAGTACAAATACTTTGTTACTGTACTTAATTAGAATTTATTTTTCAACTCTTTACTTTCACTCCTGACATTTTATTACAAATATCTTTACTTTTGACTCCTTACATTTTCAAAACTGACTTGTTACTTTTGGTTCATTTGTAGAGTTTATGCTCAGTAGTAGAATTGGGCTGGAAGAAGTGCAGGTGTTTGTGTTACTTCAGAATGTAGCTAGCTCTACAGAAGAGGAGCAGGCATGAAAGAAGTGACGTTGAATGAAGTGTCAGGTGAAGGAAGTAACAGGTAATATCAAATTCAACTTTTTTTATCAGCTCAATAAACATCAGTAAACACACAAACTCTTTGCGTGCTGTTTGTCACACAGTGTGTTACTAGCTAAAGGTCCAGCTGCTGTATTTCACAGGGACACAAAAGAAAAGAGACAGTACCTCTGGTGCTCGCTGTCAGAGGCAGGTTACAACAAGTGTAGCTGAGATGAATTTGAATTTAAGATTTTGATGCTTAGGTTAACCCATAGAATTCCAGCTTTATTGGACTCTTAACTTTCTAGTACAAAGACAGTATAAGCAGTGTAGTTTCAGTGTAGGGGATGGGCATTATAGCTTGTGAAATTGATGGCATCTTGTTGAATTCAGTTGCGTAAATCCACAAAGAGCAGCAACAACACCAAATAGTCCAAAGAAAAAAACCCCCACAGGATTTAGCTACATGGGCTTATATTTACTGCCCATGCTCCGCAGCATCATCTACTAGGGCTGTTCAATATAATGATATATATATATATCGGATGACGATATAAAAATGTCTATCGTTTCATTTTATGCTATCGTTTGTTTTGTGGCGTCACAAAATAAACTGTTTACAGTAATATTTTTTCATTGTTTTGATGGTCACTGTAGAATTTCTTAAAGTTCTCCCTTTCTCTTATACTTAATATAACCACACAACGGATGGACAAGTGACTGTTTTTATGCGTTGTCATTGGCAACAACAAAGGTAAAACCATCGCATGACTCCGCCGTCTGCTTGTTTAGTTTCCACATAAACCTTTGACAATGGTCAAGGCTGAAGCTGAAGATCCTGTAGAGATTTTTCAAAATAAACTGAATTACGTGAAATAGTATGCAGAGTGTTTTCGGACAAGAAACTAAAAACTTCGGATCCTCTCAGAAGCAGACAGGAGAAGTTTTCCTACTCCATAGGTGAACTGAAGAACAAGGTGAACGTCACAACCAGAGGCAGATGCAGCTGAAGCTACAGCAAGGCCGCGCAAGATGTGGCGGGCTGACAGTGTGTCAGTTGCAGTCACAGTGCTGTGACATAATGATGGAGCAGTCAAAGGCTCGCTTTGAGAAAGCACAGAACCTGGTGTCTTTTGACTTCAATGACGGGGTGATTAACATGTTTGCATCACAGAAAACCCGACGATGTGATCTTCTCTTTAAATAAGGTAAGCCAGACCCCTCTCTTTCTCTCTCTATCCCCTTAAAACAGGTAGCATGTGTGAGTAGAATAAAACAACAATTAGAATGGAATGTGCTTAGGTTTGCTCAGATATTAGGGGGCGGCTGGAGATCAGAGGAACAGGAAATGATTCGTAAGCGTGTGTTTTGTTAGGATAACTTTGTCAGCCCCTGTTTAAAGGACAATAGTGGAATTATATTCTCAAAGCATTTCATGTGACCTTAAAGCTCTCCAGAATGAGATTATGTTGCTGACCCCTGACATCCCAAATCAGTGTAGCTATAAACCTTGATGGGTAAGTGTATAGTTTGAGGAATTTATTGACAGTGGGGGTCTGCCTGCCATAAAATGAGGAGTAAAAGCTGCCTCAGCTAGGTAAACAGGAAGAACAGTTACTAATCTGGGGGAAATGTATTTACCCAGTTGTGAGCTCTAGTAACCTCCCTTGTCTCACTATCACTCCTCCTCACATGGAAGAGTGATTCAGACTGTGGCCAGGACCTGAGTTATACTAAAGCTTTTAAGGATACTGAACAACATTTAATAAAATTTCCACTCATTTGCAGCACTGTTTTGAAATATAAACAAACAGATGAAGTGAATGAGATGTTGACAGTGAAAGTTGGTGTCTTTCAGGATGTTTCAGTTCCTCTCCCCTCATCAGAGACAGTCAGGAGGTTTTTGTACAGCCATGTATACAAACTGAATCACTGTGGTATTCGGACAAGGCACCAAGCTGATTGTGACAAGTAAGTGCTTTTTAAATAATCATAAAACAAGAGAGATTTTGCACAAATCTGCTGATGACTACTTAATTCAATATGTTTCTTGTTCAGCATAATTTTTTATGATTTTGTACAACATGAAATAGTTTCAGGTTGTCTCATATACAGGAGACATGGATTCGTTATATTAAAAAAAATGTGTAAAGGGGTCAAACTAATTTTTTATATTTTTATATAAATGTTGTTCACTGAAAATGAGGTGAAATATGTTGTTGTTCACTGTTATTATTCCCATAATGTTTTAATTTATATTTAGGTTAATTTGAAAAACATACACAGGCATGTTTTCTCTTTCTTCAATAGTAGTTAACAGTGTTACTAATGTTCAAAATTACTTTTAAGTGATTAGAACCTGGCCTAACAGGTTTTTTTTCTTTAAATGAAAGAAAATTACTCACAGTAGCCAACATGTTATGAAGAAAATACACTCTAGAATTAAATTGAAGATGTTTTACATGAAAAGTTAAACAGTAACTAGTCATATTTTATTTTGGAAAAATTCAAAAAGGAATTCAAATGATATGTTGGGTTATTATTTCTATATTGTTTTGCAGATTTAAATTATTTTAAACATTAACATTAACGTTCTTTTCAAATTTTATAACAATTATTATGGTTATTTCATAATGACTATTATTGATGTCTTGCTTTCTGTTTTTATTACTTCTTTTATCATTATCTCCTTTCTTTTCATTTTTCTTTTTCTTTTCTCTGAACATCCTGATGTATTTTCAGGCTCCAGCCTCCCTCCTCCTGTCCTGACAGTCTTCCCTCCGTCCAGTGCTGAGCTCCAGTCCAACACAGCTTCTCTGGTCTGTCTGTCCAGTCAGTCTGTGCCTTTTGCAGATGTGAGCTGGTTGGCTGCTGGGAGTCCAGTGAGCAGTGGGATCTCTACCAGCACTGCTGTTCAGAGACCAGACCAGACTTACCAAATCAGCAGCTCTCTGACCATCCAGCCATCAGACTGGAACATGGATAAGGTTTATACATGTAAAGTGTCTTTGGGCTCACAGACTTCAGAGAAAACCATCAAGAAGTCAGAATGTCCCACTGAATAGTCGAGGACCAGAATGTGCATTTAAAATCTGCTTCTTTACTGCTTGTGCTGTTTGCTCATTACAGTCTTTACATGTTAGAAATCAGAATAAAGCAAAAGGTTTAAGTCATGTATTCATTTGCTGGTTTTTGACAAGTATTTTCAGGAATTCATGTCTCGCATTAAATTAATAAAAGCATTGGTTTAAAAAAAAAGTGTTTTCTTTTCAGTAAATTGTTTCACTGTTCAGTAAGATGACTGGAATGAAGTGTTAAATAAACACTCAGAAGCACACCATTTTTAAACATCTTCTTCCCATAGTTAAAATATAAATATATTCTGAAATACACACTATGTAATATTTGAACACTAGAGAGCATCATTTAATAATTCTTCCTGGGTAACAGAGAGGGCAAGCGTCACTGGTTTAAAATGTTGGTTATAGATTTGCAAATGAATCTTCACACTCAGTTAGTGAAGCATAACCTGTCTGCTCTTCTGTTTCTTCCAGGATGCACCTGCAGGTCTTAGTAACTCATTTATAACTTCAAGTAAATGACGTATCAGCTCTCTGTAAAATAAAATGGAACTGCTCTTTACTGGCAATGTTTCAATTCATGCCATTATTTTATTCAGAGGCAGTTAGCTGAATACTCTTAGATTTTAGCCTAAACATAACTTATTTACTGTAAACCAACACTAAGTAGAGTTCAGTTATGAAACTAAACCTTTCTGCATCTTTCTACTGTCATTTGCTGTTTTGCTTTAAACATTTAAACCATTATATATAACCAGTAGGTAAGTCTGTCTCATTCCGGATGTAGCTTTTTTACAAACAGTATTTTAAATTTTTTAGTTATCTATAAACTGTATTCTTCATTTTCTGGTATTTATTCTGTTAGTTATTTAGATGTTCCCACTGTCATGGCATCATTAACTTTAATAGCTGCATGGTGGCTCAGAGGAAAGCACTCCAAGGGATCTTTAACACCGCCCAAAAGATCACTGGCTGCCCTCTCCCCACACTGGAAGATCTACACAACACCTGTCTTAAAAAAGCCCAAAACATCATAAAAGATACCTCACATCCTGGCCACTCCTTGTTTGAACTAGAGATGGACCGATCCGATATTACGTATCGGTATCGGTCCGATACTGACCCAAATTACTGGATCGGATATCGGCGAGAAATAAAAAATGTAATCCGATCCATTAAATATCAAAAAAGCACCTCACAAAGCTTGCTACAAGGCGTAACTCGTCTCATAACCGTAGCACGTTGCAGCAGTGTGCATCACGTGATAGAGCGGCTGTGTATATTTGTAGCCTTGCTAGCAAACCAGCATTTCATCTCCGAGGAAGTTTTCCCAGAGAGAAGTAAAGCAAGTGTGTAAGTTCATCTCTGAATGTCTGTAAAGCGTTCCCACGTTAAGCTTAACAACCGATATATGGAGCGACTGCCTCTCTCTCTCTCTCTCTCTCTCTTGCTGCTACTTCAATCATGAAACAGATCAATGATCAGCTGATCGGCTTTTCTGTTGCGAGTCCGTCTCTCTTCTTTGTTTTTGGCCCACTTCTCACCAAAAAGAGGAAACCAGCGGCTGAACAACAGCAGCACGTTTAAGCTTGATAAGCTGTTGTTAGAATTTATTTAATATTACTTTCTACACCAGGATCTTTTTCTATGCAGCTGACGGCTGGTAACTGTGCAGGGGCGGATCTAGCAAAGTGTAGCCAGGGGGGCCAATAGGGCATGAACAGGCAAAAGGGGGCACAAAGACATACTTTTCTTTCTTATTCTCATTTAAAATGTCGAGCTTTTAATAAATAATTATCTGAATCTTACACCCAAAGTTTTAATCTGATGTAAAATATATAGAAGTCCATTACTGTATATAGTAACTGTTAAGTCTAATATACCCTAGTAAGCTATAGTACTTTTTCCTTTGGGAAGATGGCATCTGTGCAGTCTGCAGTTCTGTTGAAGAAAGATGTTGAATCTATTTAATTATTCTTGAAAAATAATTTATTTCTGTGCATTTTCCCCCCTGCATCAAATTAAATTTGATTACATCAATTAAGCATCATGAGGTGGAGGGTGGTTTGTTTGCTTTTTGCTGGGAGTTTGCAACCCTATTAGTTAGGTTGCTTAATATTTGTGCTAAGTACTCTTTAAAATACCAGAATAGGGAGGATGGAGCAGGTTTAAGTTTATTAGATTGATCAGTGTTGCTGAACTATGAATATAGTGCAGTGTATTTTTTACATACAGGTATAACAGAATAGCTTTAGTTATTTATTTAAACTTGAGTATAAACTTATACAAAATGCAGCAAGATATTAAAAAACCGTTTTATTGATTAAAAAACACACTATATCGGATTCATATCGGTATCGGCAGATATCCAAATTTATGATATCGGCATCGGTATCGGACATAAAAAAGTGGTATCGTGCCATCTCTAGTTTGAACTGTTGCCCTCAGGCAGACGGTACAGAGCAATCAGTGTAAGGACTTATAGACTCAAACACAGCTTTTATCCAACTGCAATAACACGTTTAAATACTGCTACAAAAAAATGTCCATCACGCCACTCTTGTATTAATCTATGCACTGACTGAAGCATGCATGTGGGAATGTATGTGAATGTTTGCTGATACTTGTTATTAGCACTTTAAGTATTCTACTTATTTTATTTATTGAATTTTATTGTTTTATTTATATTTTGATATTGTTAGGGATGATGCACTGATCGGGGACCATTTTTAATTTTGTTGTACCTGTGACAGTGACAATAAAGATTCCGATCTGATCTGAATAATGACACATTAATATAAGATATTATCTATAAATATCTAACAAGAACATAATTAAATGAAAACAAAACACTGGGCACAAGACCCAGGACCATGACACGTGAAGGCAATCCATTTCTTCCACTTTTGTGGAAAAAGTAGGCGTCTACTTTAGACCTTTGCAAGAAAGTCATCCTCTCATAAAGATTTCCCTTTATATTCCAGTTCTTTGTTTTATTTTTTATTTTTTATTTTTTATACAGTATTGATCTTTTTTTCATCACAACATCCTCTTTAATTACTCCAAAATACAGCACGTTGGTATCTACAGGGATTTCACAGCCTGGCTTCTTTCTTTGAGTTAGACTTGTATTGTTCCAAAATATTAGGATTTTATTACATTTCCAGAGGTTATACATTCCTTTTAAGGTGTAACAAAAACACAAATTCGATTTTTTCGAAGTAAATTCTGTTCAGTTCTTTCACCTTGTGTGTCACCCACATAGCAGATCAATCCTCCTTTGATATTTGTATATCTAGTTCTTTTTCCCATTTTGTTTTAATATCAGTATTATTCCCTTTGTGCTTCTGGAGGCCTTGGTATACTTTTCCCATTTTTCTTTTTTAATGTTTCAATTGAAATATATACATCATGTTGTTAATAAAAAATAAATGAAGAAAAAAGAAAATAAATATTGTGATGATGTAATAGGGTGAAAGGAGGAGACACAGCTCCTCCTCCTGTTAGTTGTATTAAATGGCTCCTCCAGCACCTTTTCTTCAGTTCTTAGTTCACATCGACATCATGCTGGCAACTCTCTGTGCTCTCATCACTGCTCTAACATGTAACCACTTTGACTTATATTGCACACATATATACTAATGTCGCTGTGTTTCTCTTGACTCTGTGTCTTCATGTTGTTTGCAGGTGTGAGTGGTGTGACAGTGCTGACACAGAAACCTCTTCTATCAGTGAGAAAAGGAGAGACAGCCACCATGGACTGTAACCTGGGGACTGTTACTGGCAGTGCTGCTCGTTGGTACAAACAGATTCCAGGAGGAGTTCCTCAGTATGTGCTGTATTTTTATCATAGCAATAGTTCTCCAACCTATGGCTCTGGGTTCTCCTCACCAAAATTCACATCCACTCATCAGTCAAGATCAGATTATCGTTTGATCATCAACAATGTGGTGGAGGGAGACTCTGCAGTCTATTACTGTCAGACATATGACAACTCTGTTAAAGAGTACGTATCACATTGATTTACACTGTGACAAAAACCTCCTCACTAATACTTCTGCTTTTTGATGCTCTTTTTATAAAAGACACACCCAACAAACTCAGAGTAATCCCACCACCTTCAAATAGCGGTTTTTTTTTTTTGCTTTGTTTTTTTGCTAGCTGCAAAATTAAGAGATTAGAAAAGAATCTCTGATGGAGCTCTTCAGTATGCACACAGTTTTTCAGTGTGGACAAGCAGATGTTAATTAACAGTTAAAAGCAGGAGACTCAGCAATGTGCTACTGTGAAACACGGAGAGACATTAGGGAAGACATAGAAAGAAAAACAAACAAACTAAGTGACACCACAGCTTTTGTGGAATCTGAACATATTACATTCCCAAACACCCAGTGTGGAAGAAAACACAGACATACCGAAATGAATGTGACAGTCTACACCTATAATGTTTTAGGTAATATAATTTGGTCAGTCCTAGCTCTCTAGAATCATAGAATGGTAGCAGAAAACTACTCACTTTTTGTTTAAAATAATAATAATAATAGTAGTAGTCGTAGTAGTAGTGAAAAAAAGTATATATAAACAATCAAAATTGATGGATGATTAAGAAGAAAGGAAAGTAACCAATGAAATACAAACAAAAACCAACAGCTCCTCCTCCCATTAGTTGTGTTAAATAGCTCTTCCAAATCTTTTATTTCTCAATTCTTTGCTCAAATGAACAACATGCTGGTGACTCTTTGTGCTGCACTGCTCTAACATGTAAAGAGTCTGAGTTACAGTATAGCTTAGACCCCATGTTGTATTCATCTGTATTATCTTGACTCCATGTGTTCTTGTTGTTTGCAGGTGTGAGTGGTGTGACGGTGGTGACACAGAAACCTCTTCCATCAGTGAGGAAAGGAGAGACAGCCACCATGGACTGTAACCTGGGGACTCTTACTGGTAATGCTGGTCATTGGTATACACAGATTCCAGGAGGAGTTCCTCAGTATGAGCTGAGTTTTCGTCATGACTGGAGTTCTCCAGACTATGGCTCTGGATTCTGAATCAGAATCAGAATCAGAATACTTTATTGATCCCTAGGGGGAAATTATGTTGGTTACAGTGCTCCAGTACAAACAGTAACAAAAACAGACAATACAAGAAATAAGAAATAGCACAATATATACAATATATACATATATATAAGTCACTTACTAAAAAATATCTGAATAAGAAAGAAGAGCATGTCCAAAAAGGGTGTAGCTATTGCAGTATTCAGTGTGTTAGGTGGATGAGTTGTACAGGGAGATGGCCACAGGCAGGAGTGATTTCCTGTGTTGTTCAGTGGTGCTTTTTGGTAATCTCAGTCTCTCACTGAACATGCTCCTGTGGCTAGCCAGCATGTCATGGAGTGGATGGGAGGAATTATCCAACATTGTCATGATCTTGGACAACATTCATCTCTCCATCATGACCCTAAGAGAGTCCAGCTTCATCCCCACAACACTGCTGGCCTTGCAGATCAGTTTATTGAGTCTGTTATCATCAGCAACCCTCCACCTGCTGCCCCAGCATGCAACAGTGTAGAGGACAGCACTGGCCACAACGGACTTGTAGAAAATCCTGAGCATTGTCCGACAGATGTTGAAGGACCTCAGCTGCCTCAGAAAATAGAGTCGACTCTGGCCCTTTCCTGCTCAACCACCTCTAGGGTTTACGGGGAATGGACTGAAATGAGAAAACATCCAGTGAACAGCAGTTCTTTGGTAAAAATACCTTGCTGAGGTCAGAGAAGACTGACCATATTACTTTGAGCTGATAGAAATGTAAAAGAAACTCAAATCACCACTCAATACAAGCAAGCTATGCAGAAGAGTATCTTTGAAAGCACAACACATCTGACCTTGAAGCTGATGGGCTACAGGAAAAGAAGACACCAAAGGGAAGCACTTTGGTGTACTTTGGTCTTTAAATGTGCTATACACATAAATTTGTTATAATTTGATATGATGCATGTTAAAAATCAGAGTAAAGTATAATGTTTAAGTCATGTGTTTATTTGCAGATATTCAAAGAAACTGCTATTTTTCATATATCAATAAAAACATTGGCTATACAATATTTTACTTTTTAAGTAAGCAAGAATACACTTTCAAAGTAGCCACTAACATAAATTCAGAATGACTAACCTGAAATTGTTGCATTTTAGTAAGGTGAAGATATGAGAACATAATTAACATGTAACCACATTTAACTGTTTTACTCTAAAGAAATGGTCTGAAAATGCCTGTTTTTCCATATTTGTAGACAGGAGATTATCATTACACAATTCTCCTTGAAAACTTAAGGGGAAAGGTGACACTGGTTTAAAACGTCGGTTGTAAATTTGTAAATAAATCTTCACACTCAGTTATTGAAGCATCACAACTCTCCTCCTTCCTCTCTTTCTGTCCAGGATACATCTGCAGGTCTCGGTATCTTTTATAACTTTATGCAAATGAAGTCGTGTCAGTTCTTTGTAACATTAGATGGGACTTTCCCTGACTATAAAATGTGATTTTTATTATTATATTTTCAGGCTGCCTTTCACTATAATTTGGTAAATTAAAGGCAGTTTACCTCTTTGGTTTGGTTTATGAACTTCTCATAATAAAATAAACTAAATGGAGTCCAGCTCTGTAACTAATCTTTACTGCAGCTCTACTCTCAACTCTACTCTTATACAGTTCACCTGGTCTTCAGGAAGTCCTTGTATGCTCTCTCCTCATGAGTATTGTTGTGCACCAGTAGGAACTCGGAATCCACTGGACCAGAGACAAACACTCCTCCGCCGTACTGGAGGAGTTGGAGTCCATGTTTTTCTTCATGCTACCAGCTAAGACACTGACAATAGCCAAATACAAAACTAGTGAAGAAACACACAGAAAAAGTAAAAGGGGAAAATGCCAGTAACTTCCACGTGTAAAATCATTTGTTTTAATTGTTATTTCATCATTGCCTGTGTTGTGCACCTGTTGTTGATTGCATTAAGACTAAAGCAGCTGAAATTGATTAACAATCTAACAAACCTCTGCTACTTGACTGATCAGACCAGAAATTTAACTGACTTGATGCGATACTCACACTGGATGTTCTTAATGGTTTTTCATAGTTTGGAACTTTTAAGCTGAAAACTTAATGTTGCTGCAAATAATGCTAATATCATTACTGTCATTTTGTAGAATTTTCTAGTCACTAACGTAATGTTTAGTGAGGCAGATATACAAGAACCTCAGCATCATTAAAAATTTCTAACAGTGTTCTCTAGACAGTGATGAATTTAAATTGAGCAAAATTCACATCAAGGCTTATTTTTCTGAATAAAGCACAAGTTTAAGTATAAAATATAACCAACTATAATCCTGTCTCATTTTAGATGTAACGATAGTAACCATTATAAAAATCAAAACAACAATCAAATAAACAAACAAAAAAGAAATGAACAAAGGGAAAACGAAGAAGAAAACAACAAGACATTACCAACATCAGTGTTTATGAAAATAATGTTAATAATGCAGCTTAGAGAAAGGGGGGGAAATCCAGTGCTCCTCCTTCTGTCAGTCTCTCTAGGTTTCAGTGACATATTTAATGGTTCACACCTCCTCTCCTCTACAGAAGGAGTCAAATTTCTTTCCAAATTACAAATCCATTCCCAAAGCACAGTGACAACATGCTGGTGACTCTCTGTGCTCTAGTCACTGCTCTAACATGTAAAGAGTCTAAAATATACTGAAGAATAGATCTCATGTTGCAATTAAATGTCAGTGTGTTTCTCTTGACTCCATGTCTTCTTGTTGTTTGCAGGTGTGAGTGGTGTGACAGTGCTGACACAGAAACCTCCTGTTTTATCAGTGAGGAAAGGAGAGACAGCCACCATGGACTGTAACCTGGGGACTGTTACTAACACTGTCTATTGGTATAAACAGATTCCAGGAGGAGTTCCTCAGTTTGTGCTGTATTTTCATCATAGCTATAGTTCTCCAACCTATGCCTCTGGGTTCTCCTCTTCAAAATTCACATCCACTCATCAGTCAAGATCAGATTATCGTTTGATCATCAAAAATGTGGAGGAGGGAGACTCTGCAGTCTATTACTGTCAGACATATGACGGCTCTGCTAGCAGTTGGGTATCACAGTGATTTACTCTGTGACAAAAACCTCCTCACAGATACTTCTGCTTTTTTATGCTCTTTGGCATCCTGATAAAAGACACCTTCAACAAACACACTGAAACCCCACCACCTTCAAATACTGTGTTATTTGTCTTGTTTTTTATTTTAATATTAATCATGAAAATCATGAAAAAAGCCAAGACTATTCAGTCAAAACTACTTAAATAATGATATACAAAACAGGAGACCAAAACTGTATGCTGTTATCTATAAGTAATATAACTTTAATAGGCATCAGACTCAACTGATGAAATGGACACAACCAGGGGATAGGAAAGACAAAGAAAAGAGAAGTTGGGAAGAGGCTCAAGAGAAGGAGAGGGAAAGAAAAACAGAGAGAAAAGACACTAAAATATGTTTGATCACCTGCTGGGGAAAAAAAAAACAAGCAAAAAGAGAACAACACAGTATGGAAACCACAGCAACATCCAACATAAGCATAAGTAACAGTAAACAATAAATAATGAATGTTACTGAGCAGTACACAAGACTGACAAATCACAATATGTTTAGAGGCAGCAGCCAACCAATGGTGTATGTCTGTGAGTACCTTTTTGTACACACCTGTGTGCAAACAGATACTCACCACCAGCATTGTGCACCAGGATTAGAAGAGTTACATCCTGAGTGTTAGTAACAGTGGTGCTCAGTTTCATCAGTTTACAATAATATGTGTCACAGTGATAATCAGATTGTTTAACTCTCAAGATGTAGATGAGAGAAACTGGTATTTGTTTTTGTGAATCGTTTGTATCACAGTGATCTGTATTTGAACTCTTTGTTCAGTTGTTCAATATTCATTAATGACGTAACATTTTATAAAATGTTCGCCTAACCCTAACAACTCCAGTTTCATTTGACATTACACAAAAGTTTATGCATTTTGTTTGTTGACTAATTATAACAGTTAATTGTAACAGTTAGTGGGGTTCTGCTCTGTTTTTGTCCAAATATAAAAACTGGCAATGGTTAAAGCATCAATAATAAATCTTAAGAACATAGAAGCCAACTTATAATAATAAAATATAACACCACAATTTTAAGGGAAAGGACGGAGACATCACTATCAGCAATAATTATTAATACAAAAACAGAATTACCCTCTACTAAAGACAAGTTACCCAAAGCATCACAAACTATGCAGGTTTAGCTCCTCCTCCTGTCAGTCTCTCTGAGTTTCAGTGTCATATTTAATGGTTCACACCTCCTCTCCTCCTACAGAAGCAGTACTATCGCTTTCCAAGTTACAAGTCTCAACACACAGTAACAACATGCTGGTGACTCTCTGTGCTCTCGTCACTGCTCTAACATGTATGGAACCTCATTTATATTTCAGACTAGTAGTTATTTGTTGGATTCATAAATTTTTGTGTTTCTCTTGACTCCATGTCTTCATGTTCTTTGCAGGTGTGAGTGGTGTGACGGTGCTGACACAGAAACCACCTGTTTTATCAGTGAGGAAAGGAGAGACAGCCACCATGGACTGTAACCTGGGGACTGTTGATAACACTGTCTATTGGTATAAACAGATTCCAGGAGGAGTTCCTCAGCATGTAGTGAGGTTTTATTATAGCTATAGTTCTCCACGCTATGGCTCTGGGTTCTCCTCTCCCAAATTCACATCCACTCATCAGTCAACATCAGATTATTGTTTGATCATCAACAATGTGGAGGAGGGAGACTCTGCAGTCTATTACTGTAAGACATGGGACAACAGTAATGCTGTATCACAGTGATTTACACTGTGACAAAAACCTCCTCACTGATACTTCTGCTTTTTAATGCTCGTTTTTTCACATGCTGACAAAAGACCCATTCAGATGAGAGTGTTCTTCTCATCTGTTTCATAGCCCATTGTTTTGGAGAAAGACATTTCACACATGTTCTTTTTGTGTTTGTTGGCAGATGCTAATGCAGTGTTAGTGTTTATTCAGATACCTGCTGTCCAGTCTAGATAAAGGTGTTCTCAGTTGCAACACAGAAAATGGTTGAATTATGTTAGATGGTCTAAACATTAGTTTCTTTTTTTAATTCATATAGCACATTTAATTACAACAGCAATTGACCAAAGTGCTGTATAAAAATACAAAATAACTAGTACCAAATAACCCATAATATTAGTACCAAACACCAAACACCAAATAAATATCAAATAACTCTCTTACTGTATTAAAAGCGAATGAATACAAAAGTGTTTTAAGATGAGATTTTAAAAGATTGACAGTAGGAGCCTGTCTGATGTGTAAGGGTAGATCAGGGGTAAGCAACTCCAGGCCTCGAGTATCAGTGTCCTGCAGGTTGTAGATGTGTCCATGATCCAATACGGCTGATTCAAATTGCTAAATGACCTCCTCAACATGTTTTGAAGTTCTCCAGAGGCCTGGTAATGAACTAATCATTTGATTCAAGTGTGTTGACCCAGGGTGATATCTAAAACCTGCAGGACACTGGCCCTCGAGGCCTGGAGTTGCCCATCCCTGGTGTAGATTATATCACAGTTTAGGCATTACAACCCCAAATGCTCGATCACCTCTGTGAACCAGCCTTGACATTGGTATGGCTAAAAGCAAAAGATTATTTGATCGACAAGATCTAGAGGGCACATAAGGCTTTAAGAGGTCAGACAAATATCCAATTCAGGGCTTTGTAAGTCAACAATAAAATTTTTAAATCAATTCTGAAGTGAACAGTGAGCCAGTGAAGATAGGCAAGCACCGGAGAAATATGTTCACGTCTATTGGTTCGGGTCAGAAGACGAGCTGCAGCATTTGTCAAAGTCATTATGGCAGCTTACTTGGCTTCCGAACCTCTATCCCCAGAGCTGTACTTTTTAACACAAATATATCTACTTTCTACTCCTAACTTTTTCAAAACAGAATTGTTGCATTTGGTTCATTTATAGCATTTATGCTCAAGAGTCAAAGTAGGCTGGAAGGAGTACAGGTGTCTTCAGGTACTTCAGAATCTAGCTAGCTCTACAGAAGAGGATGAGGAATTAAGAAAGTGACTGGCAGATGTTGATGCAGTGATAGCGTTGACCCAGACGGCTGCTGTCAACACAGTTTCTTCAGGTCAACAAGCTGTTGTCAACTGCAACATTGAGAGAGATGATAGGAATTCTGTTAGCTGCTATAAACAAGTTCCTGGAGGGTTTCCTCGGTATGCTTTAAGATTTCACTATTCTGAGAGACAGATTCAACTCTACATCCTCATGAATTATTGATTATCACTTAAATATCAAGTGGACATAAACAGGAGCAGTGCATTACTGTCAGACATGGGATGACTCTGCTGATAATTCCATATCACAGTTATTTACATTGTGGGAAAAAAATTCCTCAGCATTATTTTTGCTTTCTTTGAATCTTTTACTTGAAGACAGTCCCATCAAGAAAACTCTAGGTAACATATAATCTTCAAATAACCCGTTATTAAACAACGGCTATCTAATTTAAAATATATATGTATTTTTAACCTTCATTATTAAAAATAGCTAGAGTAAATGTAACAGTATTTAGATTACACAAATCTGATCACTGTTACACTTTGTTTAACACTTAATACTTAATAAGAACGTTAATAAGATGCAGCTATTAAAATTAAGGCTACACTAAACTCTAAAAAATTAGAGCTTCTAGATTGAGAAAATTTAAAGACACTTAATTTGGATTAATCAGAAACACATTTATAAAAATGGAGATGAAGAAATGTTAGGACAACTTTTGATTTCTTTGTAAGACATGGTTTTCAAACACTATGCAACCATTTGCACTCTTTTATCTGCTCTAACATGGTGGATCCTATATGTTAGAACATGTCTACTTCATTTTATAGCCAAGACAAAAAACATTAAATTTATTTAATCTGTTTTTATTTTCTGAGAGGTGGGGATTCAGCAAAAGTGTTGACCCAAGTAACCAACCTCCTAACAATTTCTTCCAGACAAGAGGTTCTGCTCAAATGCTGAAAGCTGAAAGCTTTTATGTCAGCTGGTACAAACAGGCTCCTGGTTCTTCTCCTCAGTTCTGAGATTTCATCATTCTTACAGCTCAACTGCAATTTCAGCAGGATTCTCCTCAGACAGATTAATATCTAAATCCTGACCAAACATTGATTTCAAGTCTATTATCAATCATTCAGAGACAGGAGACTCTGCAGTGAGTTCCTGTTAGACATGGGAAGACTGTCCCAAGAAAGCTGGTTCATAGTGAAGCAGACTGTGGCTACAATCTTATTGAGAGACAGTACAGCTTTGATTAATTATGACCAATAATGAGGACTTTATTAAATCGTGCACAAAACAAGTGAAATGAAGGAATAAACACGACTACACAGAGAGAGAGACACAGTTATAAAATACAAACAGATGAAGGGAATGAGATGTTGACAGTGAAAGTTAGTCTCTACAGGATGTTTCAGTTCCTCTCCCCTCATCAGTGACAGTCAGGAGGTTTTTGTACAGCCATGTATACAAACTGAATCACTGTGGTATTCGGACAAGGCACCAAGCTGATTGTGACAAGTAAGTACTTTTTAACTGATCATAAAACAAGAGAGATTTTGCGAAAATCTGCTGATGACTATTTAGTTCAATATGTTTCTTGTTCTGCATCATTTTTTACAATTTTGTACAATCTGAAATAGTTTCAGGTTGTCTCATATACAGGAGACATGAATTGCTTATGTTTAAAAAATGTGAAATGGTGTCAAACCAGTTCTATGAAAATGGTGGGAAATATGTTGTTTTTCCGTTCTTATTGCTTTTAATTTATGTTTAGGTTGGTATTTCAAAAACATACATAGGCCCGTTTTCTCTTTCTTCAAAAGTAGTTAACACTGTTACTGAAGTTCAAAATTACTTTGAAGTGATTAGAACTTTTCTTTGATATGAAAGAAAATTACACACATTAGCTGACATGTTATGCAGAAACGTGTAGAATTAAATCAAAGATATCTTACATGGAAAGTTAAACAGTAACTAATCATATTTTATTTGGTAAAAATATAAAAAGAAATTCAAACAATATGTTGGATCCATATATTTTGGTATTGTACATTAGTTTTGTTTTCTTCTAACTTCATAACAAATTTTATGTTTATTTCATATTGACTCTTCTTGATTTCTTCTGGTTTTATGACTTCATTTCCAATTTCCTTCTTTCCTTTAATTTTTCTTTTTTTGTTTTCTGAACACCCTTCGTGTATTTTCAGGCTCCAGCCTCCCCCCTCCTGTCCTGACAGTCTTCCCTCCGTCCAGTGCTGAGCTCCAGTCCAACACAGCTTCTCTGGTCTGTCTGTCCAGTCAGTCTGTGCGTTTTGCAGATGTGAGCTGGTTGGCTGCTGGGAGTCCAGTGAGCAGTGGGATCTCTACCAGCACTGCTGTTCAGAGACCCGACCAGACTTACCAAATCAGCAGCTCTCTGACCATCCAGACATCAGACTGGAACATGGATAAGGTTTATACATGTAAAGTGTCTTTGGGCTCACAGACTTCAGAGAAAACCATCAAGAAGTCAGAATGTCCCACTGAATAGTCATGGACCAGAATCTGCTTTTAAAATCTGCTTCTTTACTGCTTGTGCTGTTTGCTCATTACAGTCTTTACGTGTTAGAAATCAGAATAAAGCAAAAGGTTTTTAACAAGTATTTTCAGGAATTCATGTTTTGCATTAAATTAATAAAAGCATTGATTTAAAAAATGTGTTTTCTTGTGAATAAATGGGAAATTGCGCCACTGTTTTGCACTAACATAAATTTAAGGTGATTGAAATTAACTGTTACATTTTAGAGAGGGTCACACCGAGGAAAACAACACTCATAAGCACAAAATTTTCAGTTGTGTTGTTCCCATCGTTTAAACACAAGTATATTCTGACATACAGACTAAGTAATATTTAAACACTAGAGAGCATCATTTAATATTTCTTCCTGAGTAAGAGAGAAGGTAAGTGTCACTGGTTTAAAATGTTGGTTGTATTTGATTTGCAAATGTATCTTCACTCTCGGTTAGTGAAGCATCACCTCTCTGTGCTTCTGTTTCTTCGTTTCCAGGATGCACCTGCAGGTCTTAGTAACTCAAGTAAATGGCAAATAAGCTCCCTGTAAAATAAAATGGACCTGCTGTTTTTAATGGAAATGTTTCAGTTCATATCATTTGATCATTCAGAGACAGCTGAGCACGGTACGATGTTTGCCTAAACCTAACTTACTTACTGTTAAAGAACACTGAATGAAGTCCAGTTATGAAACTAAACCTTTCTGCATCTTTCTGCTGTCATTTGTTGTTTTGCATTGAACATTAAAACCATTACATATAACCAGTCGGTAATATCTAACAAGAACAGAAGTTGAATGAAAAACACAAAACACTGTGCAGAAGACCCAGGACCATGACACATAAATGCAATCCATTCCTTCCACTTTTGTGAAAAGGCGTCTCCTTTAGACCTTTGCAAGAAAGTCATCCTCTCATAAAGATTTCCTTTATATAACCTTTAAATACTCCAAGATACAGCACCATGGGATCTACAGGGATTTTGCCACCTATTTCCTTTCTTAGAGTTAAACATGTATCGTCCCAAAATATTTGAACTTTCATGTCCAAAGATTTTGTGAGTGGGTGTCATTCATGTGACCACATTGCCTCCTGCTGCTCTGACTCACATTGCTTTTAAGGTGTAACAAAGACACAAATTCAGTTTTTACCAACCAAATTCTCTCCAGTCTGTTGAGCTTGTGTGTCACCCACATAGAAGATAAATTCTCCTTTGTTATTTGTATGTCTAGTTCTTTTTTGTTTTAATGTAGGTATGATTCCTTTGTGCTTCTGGAGGCCTTGGTATATTTTTCCAATTATTCTGTTTATATGTTTCAGTCTTTATATATACACTATGATGCTAATAAAGAAATAAATGAAGACAAAAGAAAAACAATATTACGATGATGTAATAGGAAGAAAGGAGGAGACACAGCTCCTCCTCCTGATACTTGTATTAAATGGCTCCTCCAGCGACTTTTCTCGAAATCAGTTCTTCAGCTTCAAGTCAACATCATGTTGGTGACTCTCTGTGGTCTCATCACTGCTCTAACATGTAAACACTTTGACTTATTTTGCACACATATATTTTAATGTCAGTGTGTTTCTCTTGACTCCATGTCTTCTTGTTGTTTGCAGGTGTGAGTGGTGTGACGGTGCTGACACAGAAACCTCCTGTTGTGTCAGTGAGGAAAGGAGAGACAGCCACCATGGACTGTAATCTGGGGACTGTTACTAATGATGCTGCTCGGTGGTATAAACAGATTCCAGGAGGAAGTCCTCAGTATGTACTGACGTTTCATCATAGATGGAGTTCTCCAAACTATGGCTCTGGATTCTCTTCTCCAAAATTCACATGTACTCATCAGTCAACAACAGATTATCGTTTGATCATTAAAAATGTGGAGGAGGGAGACTCTGCAGTCTATTACTGTAAGACATGGGACAGCTCTGTTAATGAGTACACATCACAGAGATTTACACTGTGACAAAAACTTCCTCACTATTACTTCTGCTTTTTGTGCATAAACTCAGTGCACCAAAGGCACACAATTAGTTCTTAAATATTGCTCTGTTAAATTTACCCATTGTATTTTTTTTTTCATTTGCACTTTCACTTTAAATAAACAAAGCACCAAAATAGACTCACATTATTCACACATAAAACCTCACATCATCAGCTTTTAATATTATTGTACTGTAAAACATGTTTGATCAAAAACATTCTCACATTGTTAACTAGTTAATCTGATTTCAAGCCACAGTAAGAAAAAAAATGAGTCCACACAAATCCTCTTTATTTTACAGTTCAATAATTTCACTAATTCATGCTTCACTAAAATTCAGCCAAAATAAAATAAGACTGCATCAAACTCAGATCAGGTCCTCTAGTTGCAGAGAGTTTTTATTTTGAATCAGCTTTAGTTGTGGATTGATTGTGTTAAAAGTTGTCATTGTTGTGTTTAAAATTTTAAACCTTTCCTTAAAATGCAGGCACGTTCCATGTAAGATTCTGGTTTCCTTATTTAGTAAGGAATGTTTACTTCCTGCCGTTTATGGGCTCCTCTGTACGTTGTATATGGTGGACTATTAAAGGGGGTAATGCCATATATGGGGTGAGGGGAGATGATCTTTTTATGACTAGGGATGTTGTAAACATATATTGTGTAGTAGGAAGTCACGTATACAGACACATACACGCACACACATTCACTCACATGCTCGCACATACACACACGGTGCCTTTGCTTTTGTGACACACTATATGGGTTTTACAATTGGGTGTTGTGTGTTCATTGAATACAAGGCTGCGAGGGGAGTTTGGAGTTGGCTACAGGCTGCTTGTGTAAGTTCTGTGAGTGCAACCTCCCCTTGCAAGTAAACCGAACGAGTGGCTCTTGTGTTCTGTCTGTAGTCTCTCGTGGTCTGATTCCAGCAGGGTCGTGTGTTTAGACCAAACATTTAGTTCATCAGAAGCATGTTCATGAGGTAAAAAGAGAATGTAAACATATACAGATCAGTATATTTCTCTAAGTTTATTTATTGCCATTATTTTCTCCTACTATCAGCTCTGTTAAGGAGTACGTATCACAGTGATTTACACTGTGACAAAAACTTCCTCACTATTACTTCTGCTTTTTGTGCACAAACTCAGTGCACCAAAGGCACACGATTAGTTCTTAAACATTGCTCTGTTAAATTTATTCATTGCATTTCTTTCATTTGCACTTTCACTTTAAATAAACAAAGCACCAAAATATACACACATTATTCACTCATAAAACCTCACACCATCAGCTTTTAATATTATTGTGGTGTAAAATATGTTTGATCAAAAACATTGTCAACATGTTAATTTTAAATCAGATTTCAAGCTGTAGCCTCTAGCTTCAGAGAAGAAGCATGTTAATGAGGTAGAAAGAGAATGTAAACATATACAGATAAATGAATTTCTCTGTGTTTGTGCATGTCTATTGTTTTTTTATTTTTTATTTTTTTTTAGATAATCAATGTATCTAATTTGTTGTTATGAAAGAGGAATATACTGCTTCACTGAGTGAATGGGTTAAATGCAGAGAGGAATTTCCCCACGGGGATCAATAAAGTATACATTATTATTATTATTATTATCATTATTATAAACCATATAATATCATGTTACGGCTGTGACAGGCAGGATTAGGACTCAAATGCAGGACTCAAACAAAAGGTTCAACTGAAAAAGGCAGTTTTATTTGCTGTGACAAAAACCCGGAATATTATAACTAAGAAAAACAAAACTGGAAATTAGAAAAACACAGAGCTAGAAGTTATCAGGTGCCACAGAGAAAACACATAGCAATGAGGGAGTATGATGGTACAACATAACAATAGACAGAGGAAAACACAAGACGTAATACACAGGGAGTAATGAGGAAATCAGACACAGGAGGAGAGCACAGCTGGGAGCAATCACACATAACCGGACGTGAAGGAAGCACAACTGGGAACATTAAGAAAGAACACGAGACTATCAAAGTAAAACAGGAAGCAGGAGAAGGAACAAAGATACAGACTTGACACAAAAAACCGACTGACAGCGGAAACAGAGCGAACATGGGTCACAGAGGCTGTCTCCCAATTCAGGGTCTGCAGCCTTAAAGTATGCAGCCTCAACGATCCTCAAGGGCCACGTACTTAAAGACTGCTAAGGCCGGAAGTGCGAAGCTTGTGAAATGGGACGGTCTAGCCTCCGTTGCGCTGCCCAGGTTGCCTAGCAACCATGATACTAACAGCTAGAAACGTTTCATACAGCTTTGTTTGACAAAAATTAAGGATAAAATCTTTTGTTCATTTGTTTGTTTGTTTCTACATGAGCTTTGATCATTCTCTGTAAGATTAAGCTCAGCTATTTAACAGCGTATATTTTAAAGTAAAGGCTGTAAAACCAAGTTAGTTCAAACGTCACTAATGTCACATAACTTTGCCGACATGTGGCCAACAGTAATGTTTTAATGATCTTCATTATTAAACATTTGCACATAAATAAGTGACATAATATTCAGTACTTACTTAAGTTTACTCTTTGGGCGCCCCTCATCCGCCGTTTTTTTCGGCAAAATTATCCACACCCACCGCCGCGCTATGCATTCTGGGATATGTTGGGCCACGAAGTCTACACCGCCACGTCCTTAAAATTCAGGGAAATGAAGGACGCATTTGAGGGCCGCATTTCGGGCAGCCTTCGAATTGGGACAGCCTTCGTCGCGTCGCGGTGACGTAATCGGCCTTAAAATGCAGCCTTTAAGGCTGCAGACCCTGAATTGGGAGACAGCCAGAGACAAGAGTAACTAACAGTCACAGGGAGACATGACTGACTGGGGAGACACAGGAGATGAACGAACACAGAGACAAAGGTGACTCAACAGGAAACGAAGAACACAGGAACAGCGCAGAGAAAACAGGGAGGAAGAGACTAAACACAGGCTGAGATAAATACTAAGGGAGGGAAAACTAAGATCACTGAGAACTTGAAAGGAAACCAAAATCATGAACAACAGTAATCAAAGAATATAAATCCAAAACCTGAGTTGCAGACCCGAGACCATGACATATACTCTGTTTAAGTCATTTATATTAGTTTTTGAAGAGCAAATACAAAGATTATATGAAATCATTGAGATTGAAACAATAATGCTCACACAAAGGCAATTTTCACTGTATGAAATTATACGCCATCAAAGTGTTTAACTCCTCTCTGGAGGGGAGAGGGAGGGGCAACAGGAGGACAAAGGAGGGGGGAACAACTAAGCTGTAGTGCCTTTTTACTGTGCAATACTTTTTGTTAATAACCAACGGTGCAATAGACTTCAATACTTGAAATGTGCAATACTCTTTATTTATATATGTCCCTGTATTTATATATGTGTATATATGGTATTCTGCTCACATTCTGTAACTTCTGTCGGTGCTGTGCTATTTGGAAACCGAATTTCCCAGAGGAACCCACCCAATGGATTAATAAAGTTTTTTCTTATCTTATCTTATAAATTATTTATATTGGTAATTTAAGTCTTTTATAAAAGAAGGCTGTTTTTCTGAAACTCCTCTTTCAGTTCTGCTCTCCTCTGTGTCTTTATACAGTGGGGCAAAAAAGTATTTAGTCAGCCACCGATTGTGCAAGTTCCCCCACTTAAAATGATGACAGAGGTCAGTAATTTGCACCAGAGGTACACTTCAACTGTGAGAGACAGAATGTGAAAAAAAAATCCATGAATTCACATGGTAGGATTTGTAAAGAATTTATTCGTAAATCAGGGTGGAAAATAAGTATTTGGTCAATAACAAAAATACAACTCAATACTTTGTAACATAACCTTTGTTGGCAATAACAGAGGTCAAACGTTTACTATAGGTCTTTACCAGGTTTCCACACACAGTAGCTGGTATTTTGGCCCATTCCTCCATGCAGATCTTCTCAAGAGCAGTGATGTTTTGGGGCTGTCGCCGAGCAACACGGACTTTCAACTCCCGCCACAGATTTTCTATGGGGTTGAGGTCTGGAGACTGGCTAGGCCACTCCAGGACTTTCAAATGCTTCTTACGGAGCCACTCCTTTGTTGCCCGGGCGGTGTGTTTTGGATCATTGTCATGTTGGAAGACCCAGCCTCGTTTCATCTTCAAAGTTCTCACTGATGGAAGGAGGTTTTGGCTCAAAATCTCACGATACTTGGCCCCATTCATTCTGTCCTTAACACGGATCAGTCGTCCTGTCCCCTTGGCAGAAAAACAGCCCCATAGCATGATGTTTCCACCCCCATGCTTCACAGTAGGTATGGTGTTCTTGGGATGCAACTCAGTATTGTTCTTCCTCCAAACACGACGAGTTGAGTTTATACCAAAAAGTTCTACTTTGGTTTCATCTGACCACATGACATTCTCCCAATCCTCTGCTGTATCATCCATGTGCTCTCTGGCAAACTTCAGACGGGCCTGGACATGCACTGGCTTCAGCAGCGGAACACGTCTGGCACTGCGGGATTTGATTCCCTGCCGTTGTAGTGTGTTACTGATGGTGACCTTTGTTACTTTGGTCCCAGCTCTCTGCAGGTCATTCACCAGGTCCCCCCGTGTGGTTCTGGGATCTTTGCTCACCGTTCTCATGATCATTTTGACCCCACGGGATGAGATCTTGCGTGGAGCCCCAGATCGAGGGAGATTATCAGTGGTCTTGTATGTCTTCCATTTTCTGATGATTGCTCCCACAGTTGATTTTTTCACACCAAGCTGCTTGCCTATTGTAGATTCACTCTTCCCAGTCTGGTGCAGGTCTACAATTCTTTTCCTGGTGTCCTTCGAAAGCTCTTTGGTCTTGGCCATGGCGGAGTTTGGAGTCTGACTGGTTGAGGCTGTGGACAGGTGTCTTTTATACAGATGATGAGGTCAAACAGGTGCCATTCATACAGGTAACGAGTGGGGGACAGAAAAGCTTCTTACAGAAGACGTTACAGGTCTGTGAGAGCCAGGGATTTTCCTTGTTTGAGGTGACCAAATACTTATTTTCCACCCTGATTTACGAATAAATTCTTTACAAATCCTACCATGTGAATTCATGGATTTTTTTTTCACATTCTGTCTCTCACAGTTGAAGTGTACCTCTGGTGCAAATTACTGACCTCTGTCATCATTTTAAGTGGGGGAACTTGCACAATCGGTGACTGACTAAATACTTTTTTGCCCCACTGTAAGTGTCATTGATTACCACTTCATAATTAAACAGGTGGAGACAGGAGACTCTGCTGTGAGGGCGCTGTAAACACATAATAAATAACAACTGACTGAGGATGATATTTTAGTGATACAACATTTTACAACTTTTAGCGATAACAGAACAGCTAAATTAAAGTTTAGTTGATAATCAATCATAAACACGTGGGTAGAAAGAAAATGTAACGTGTGAGCATAAAGACATCAGTGATAAACATTTGTTTCTTTTACAACAACTTTTTTCAAGAGTAGTTTCTTATGACAAACATGAGTGTAAATGATGAATATGAATCAGAAACATGTGAAATGTGAAACTCCTCATAAATCATTTGATCTATGAATGAAAGTAGTTTTGTTGAATCTCCTCCTCCTTTAGTTTCCTCTGTGTCTTTATAAGCTCCAGTATCTCTTCTCACAATCTTACTCACATCTCAGCTGAACAGTAAAGATCATTTACACCTCACACTGACAACATGCTGTGGACCCTCTACACTCTCATCACTGCTCTAACATGTAAGAGCTTCTTCTCATTTCTGTTTTAATTCCATATTTAGAGCTAAACTTTAACCTTCAGTTTTTTTTGTGTTTCCTGGCAGATGTTGATGCAGTGATCGTGTTGACCCAGACTCCTGCTGTCCACACAGTTTCTCCAGGTCAACAAGCTGTTCTCAACTGCAACATAGAGAGATATGATGGGAATTATGTTAGATGGTATAAACAAGTTCATGGAGAGGCTCCTCAGTATGTTCTAAGATTTCGTCATTCTGGCAGCTCACTTGAATTTGGAACAGGATTCTCCTCAGACAGGTTCAACTCTAAATCCTCATCAAACATTGATTACCAGTTCATTATCAAGCGAGCAGAGACAGGAGACTCTGCAGTGTATTACTGTCAGACATATGATGACTCTGCTTCTGCGCACGTATCACAGTGATTCAGGCTGTGACAAAAACCTCCTCATTAGTACTTCTGCTTTTTGAGACTCTGTCACTTACAGATTATAGATTCATCAAGAAAATTCTAAAGAAAATGCACCACCTTCAGATACTGTGTTTTTAAATACTGGATTTCTAGTTTTTTGTTCTTTAATTAAAAAATATAAAAAGGAAAACAATGAAACAAATTCACAAATTATCAGATAAACCAAATTACACGTTCTCTCATACAATTTGGTGCAATTCTCACAGTAAAAAAGTTGACTGTGCATGCTCGTCTCAGAACAGTTAGGACACTTTTTATAACAAAAGAGACTTCAACAATAAAACTGTTTCACATTTGTCAAAATATTAATAATCAGTCAATTATTTAAACTCTGTGATGAATGAATGTAAAACTTTGACTACTACTATGTTTAATTTTTGTTTTTTTTCCCTCAAAATATTACTGATCATTGAAAGACTTCTGCAGGGTGTAAATGTAATGAGAAAAAAAAATCAGAAACAAAAATGAAACATGAAGAACATATTTTAAACTTTACATCACTGATGAAATCGAGAAGAGCAAAAATAATACTCGTCAAACCCTATGCATGAGAAAACAGACAAAGAAAACACATAACAGTATAGTCCAGTAAAGTCACACTACATACATTCAGCAACCACTTTATTAATTATGCCTCTTCCACTGCTCGCCACAGTCATCCAAATATCTAACCAGCATTTCACATCAGCAGCAACTCAAAGCATTTAGGCATGCAGGCATAAGACTGCTGAAGTTCAAACCGAGCATCTTTGAAAGCCCATCTGACCTTGAAGTAGGTGGGCTACAGCAAAAGCAAGAAATTTTAACAGACATTTTATAGACACTACTCACAGGTCTAACTGTTACATTCCAACTGCAGCTTAACTGAAGTGTCGTTAACAAGCAGTTAAACAAAAATCCAAAGCTATACTGAAGTTAGACCATCTTCATTTACATTTAGTAGTGATCACAAACATATTTATGAGGCAGAAGGAAAATGTAGAAGGGTGAGGATAAGGACACTAGTAAATGTTTGATACTTTTACAACCACTTTTCAAGAACATTATTTTTGTCAGACATGGTGATTAAACATGACTTTGGTAATCTGATGGTGTGATTGATTGTAATTATTGTATTATTATTGTATATATTTTTCTATCATTTGTACAAAATCATGATGAATATTGTAGTAAATAATTAATATAGATAGCTGTGCAGTCAAAAGGGTTTTATTTACAACATCGGGTGTGATAATTAGAAGACGGTTTTGTCACGAGGTTGATGACAAACTGGGGGTGAATGAATGTCAGCCTGAGGCTTAAATCACTCTGGCTTGATTGCCTGTAATTGGCTCCAGGTGTGCAGCAACTGGAGGAGGTGGCATTCCCCTAACAAAATATACTTTGTTATTGATGACTGATAAATAAAAAGAAAAAAAAGAATACAATACAGTTCTAGAATTGTGTTGAATGGGATTATTTTACAACAAACTATTGCCAATAAATGTAATTGTCATGGCAGGTTATGCCGGTGTGTTTGTTGAACGGACCCAAGACCAGACACAAAGGGACATGGAACTCAGGGGTAAACAAAAGGCGAGCATTTTTTGTGGCTGATAACATGAACTCAAACAAAGGCAAACAGGGGCGAGAGCTAAATGAAAACCTAAACTGGAAGAACTGAAATAACTGAGACAGAGGAACTATGAATCGACTAAGACAACTATGATATGGTAACTATGAATACCTGCAGGGAGGTAACACAGATGATCCGACAAAGACTGAAAGGACACACACAGACACACACAAATATAAAGAAGGGAGATTAGGGGAAGTGGAAACACATGAGGAAACAGCTGACACAATAGACCAGGGGTAAATGGTTCTTATATAGCGCTTTTGTACTCTTTTGAGCACTTTATACAACTAATTCATTCACTCAATTACACCCATTCACACAAGCACTTTCTTCTGAGCTCTTAAGTGCTAAGTATCTACCATTCATGCACATCCACACTGCGATGGACGCATCGGAGAGCAACATGGGGTTAGTATCTTGCCCAAGGATATTTGGCATGCAGAATGGAGCAGCCTGGGATCAAACCATCAACCTTCTGGTTAGTGGCTGACCTGCTCTGCCACCTGAGCTACAGGTACACACCAGGGGTGTCGAACTCTAGGACTCGAGGCCCAGTGGGTTAGATCTCACCCTGGGTCAACACACCTGAATCAAATGATTAGTTCATTACCAGCCCTGGAGAACTTCAAGACATGTTGAAGTTCTAGCCCCGTTCTAGCCAACTTACACTGGCTTCCTATTAAATATCGATTTGATTTTAAGATCTTGTTGTTTACTTATAAAATTTGAAATAAAAGGGCGCCAAATTACTTAGCTGATCTCCTCTGTCAATATAGCCCTAAGAGAGCATGAAGATCACTGGGTCAATTGCTTTTAGTGCAACCTAGATCTCAGCTGAAGACTAGAGAAAACTGTGCCTTTGCTGTTGCCACACCCAAATTATGGAATAATCTTCCTCTTGACATTCGCGCATCTGAGTGTATTCAATCTTTTAAATCTTGTTTAACCTAGCATCTGAGGCTAATTAGAGTGATTTTCACCCGGCTTTGCATTTGCATTATGTAATTATTTTATATCTGTATTTTATATTTTTTATATTGTGATTTTATTTGTGTTATGGTATTACTGGAAAGCACTTTGGTGTACTTTGGTCTTTAAATGTGCTATACACACAAATTTGATATAATTTGATATGATACATGTTAAAAATCAGAGTAAAGCAAAATGTTTAAGTGATGTGTTTATTTGCAGACATTCAAAGAAACATCTATTTTTCATATATCAATAAAAGCATTGGCTATAAAATATTTTACTTTTTAGTAAGCAAGAATACACTTTCAAAGTAGCCACTAACATAAATTCAGAATGACTAACCTGAAATTGTTGCATTTTAGTAAGGTGAAGATATGAGAACATAATTAACATGTAACCACATTTAACTGTTTTACTCTAAAGAAATGCTCTGAAAATGCCTGTTTTTCCATATTTGTAGACTGGAGATTATCATTACACAATTCTGCTTGAAAACTCAAAAGGAAAGGTGACACTGGTTTAAAACGTTGGTTGTAAATTTGCAAATAAATCTTCACACTCAGTTAATGAAGCATCACATCTCTCCTCCTCCCTCTCTTCCTGTCCAGGATACATCTGCAGGTCTCGGTATCTTTTATAACTTCATGCAAATGAAGTCGTGTCAGTTCTCTGTAACATTAGATGAGACTTTCCCTGACTATAAAATGTGATTTGTATTATTATATTTTCAGGCTGCATTTCACTACAATTTGGTAAATTAAAGGCAGTTTACCTCTTTGGTTTGGTCTATGAACTTCTCATAATAAAATAAACTAAATGGAGTCCAGCTATGTAACTAATCTTTACTGCAGCTCTACTCTCAACTCTACTCTTATACAGGAAATGCCAGTGACTTCCACGTGTAAAATCATTTGTTTTAATTGTTCTTCCATTATTGCCTGTGTTGTGCACCTGTTGTTGATTGCATTAAGGCTAAAGGAGCTGAAATTGATTAACAATCTAACAAACCTCTGCTACTTGACTGATCAGACCAGAAATCTAACTGACTTGATGCGATACTCACACTGGATGTTCTTAATGGTTTTTCATAGTTTGGAACTTTTAAGCTGAAAACTTAATGTTGCTGCAAATAATGCTAATATCATTACTGTCATTTTGTAGAATTTTCTAGTCACTAACGTAACGTTTAGTGAGGTAGATATACAAGAACCTCAGCATCATTAAAAATTTCTAACAGTGTTCTCTAGACAGTGATGAATTTAAATTTAGCAATATTCACATCAAGGTTTATTTTTCTGAATAAAGCACAAGTTTAAGTATAAAATATAACAAACTATAATCCTGTCTCATTTTAGATGTAGCGATGGTAACCATTCTAAAATTCAAAACAACAATCAAACAAACAAACAATAAATAAATGAACAAAGGGAAAAAAAGAAGAAAACAACAAGACATTACCAACATCAGTGTTTATGAAAATAATGTTAATGATACAGGTTAGAGAAAGAGGGGGAAATCCAGTGCTCCTCCTTCTGTCAGTCTCTCTGGGTTTCAGTGACATATTTAATGGTTCACACCTCCTCTCCTCTACAGAAGGAGTCAAATTTCTTTCCAAATTACAAATCCATTCCAAAAGCACAGTGACAACATGCTGGTGACTCTCTGTGCTCTAGTCACTGCTCTAACATGTAAAGAGTCTAAAATATACTGAAGAATAGATCTCATGTTACATTTAAATGTCAGTGTGTTTCTCTTGACTCCATGTCTTCTTGTTGTTTGCAGGTGTGAGTGGCGTGACAGTGGTGACACAGAAACCTCCTGTTTTATCAGTGAGGAAAGGAGAGACAGCCACCATGGACTGTAACCTGGGGACTGTTACTAATGATGCTTGGTGGTATAAACAGATTCCAGGAGGAGTTCCTCAATTTGTGCTGTATTTTCATTATAGCTATAGTTCTCCAACCTATGCCTCTGGGTTCTCCTCTCCAGAATTCACATCCACTCATCAGTCAACAAAAGATTATCGTTTGATCATCAACAATGTGGAGGAGCGAGACTCTGCAGTCTATTACTGTAAGGCATGGGACAGCAATAATGCTGTATCACAGTGATTTACACTGTGACAAAAACCTCCCCACTGATACTTCTGCTTTTTGATGCTCTTTTTAAAATACCCATTCAACAAACTCAGTGTAAACCCACCACCTTCAAATAGTGTGTTTATTGTTATTTTTTTATTTATTTTAATGTTCATCAATGAAAACCCACCAACTTTCGAGAGTGTTTTTATGAACACGAAATTACTCTTTTTGATACATTTTAGCAATCATCACTGAAAGTATATAAAATATCAAGGAATATGATGACCACCAACAACACAAATTGTCACATATGTACACAATGATGTACGTGTTTTTAAATAAGAGCAATGTGACAAATGATTGTCTAAAATTCTGATAACTGTCACATTCTAGCTGCAGTAAATCACATTAATCAACCTAAATAGATACTGTTAAAGTTCTAAAATGTTTCCTATGAAGTGAAAATGCAGCAAAATTAAATTTTATCTGGTGCTTGCTTCTCACTACAATTCTTTTCACACCTCAACTGAATAGTAAAGGATGTTTACACCTCGCACTGATAACATGCTGGGGACTGTCTGCTCTCTCATCACTTCTCTAAAATGTAAGATGTTCTTCTCATCTGTTTCATAGCCCATCGTTTTGAGAAAGACATTTCACTCATGTTCTTTCTGTGTTTGTTGGCACATGTTAATGCAGCGGAAGTGTTTATCCAGATACCTCCTGTCCACAAGGTTTCTCCAGGTCAAGAAGTTGTTCTCAGTTGCAATATGGTTCAATTATGTTAGATGGTCTAAACAAGTTCCTGGAGGGGTTCCTCAGTTTTCATTCTGGCAGCTCACTTGAATTTAGAACAGGTTATCTGTCCCCAGAGGTGGGAAGTAACCAAGTACAAATACTTACTTACTGTACTTAAGTACAAAGTTTTCAACAAGCTGTTCTCAACTGCAACGTTGAGAGAGATGATAGGAATTCTATTAGCTCTATAAACAAGTTCCTAGAGAAGATAATCTGTATGTTTCTAAGATTTCTCCAATTCTGACAGCTCAAAAGCTTTGAAACAAGATTCTCCTCAGAAAGATTCAACTCTACGTCCTCATCAAACATTAATTATCATTTAACTATCATGTTCGCAGAAATAGAAGACACTGTACATATCACAGTTGTTCACAATGTGATACAAACCTCTTGGCAGTACATATGCTTTCTTAGACTCATTCACTTGAGTATAGTCCAATCAAGAAAATGCAGAGTAACATACAACGTTCAGATAATGTCTTATTAAAAATTGGATTTTTTTTTTACCATTAACCTGCTCAAATACAACATTAAAAAAAGCTGAAAGCTTTTATGTCGGCTGGTACAAACAGGTTCCTGGTTCTTCTTCTCATTTCTGAGATTTTATCATTCTCACAGGTCAACTGCATTTTCAGCAGGATTCTCCTCAGACAGATTAATATCTAAATCCTGACCAAACACTGATTTCAAGTATATTATCAATCATTCAGAGACAGGAGACTCTGCTGTGAGTTTCTGTCAGACATGGGAAGACTCTCCCAAGAAAGCTGGTTCATAGTGAAGCAGACTGTGGCTACAATCTTATTGAGAGACAGTACAGCTCTGATTAATTCTGGCCAATAATGAGGACTTTATTAAATCGTGCACAAAGCAAGTGACATGAAGGAATAAACATGACTACACACAGAGAGAGACACAGTTATAAAATACAAACAGATGAAGTGAATGAGATGTTGACAGTGAAAGTTAGTCTCTACAGGATGTTTCAGTTCCTCTCCCCTCATCAGTGACAGTCAGGAGGTTTTTGTACAGCCATGTATACAAACTGAATCACTGTGGTATTCGGACAAGGCACCAAGCTGATTGTGACAAGTAAGTACTTTTTAAATGATCATAAAACAAGATAGATTTTGCGAAAATCTGCTTATTATTACTTAATTCAATATGTTTCTTGTTCAGCATCATTTTTTATGATTTTGTACAATCTGAAATAGTTTCAGGTTGTCTCATATACAGGAGGCATAAATTACATGTTTAAAAAATGTGAAATGGTGTCAAACCAGTTCTCTGACAATGGTGTGAAATATGTTGTTTTCCCCTTCTTATTGCTTTTAATTTATGTTTAGGTTGGAATTTCAAAAACATACATAGGCCCGTTTTCTCTTTCTTCAATAGTTGTTAACACTGTTACTAAAGTTCAAAATTACTTTGAAGTGATTAGAACTTTTCTTTGATTTGAAAGAAAATTACACACATTAGCTGACATGTTATGCAGAAACGTGTAGAATTAAATCAAAGACATCTTACATGGAAAATTAAACAGTAACTAATCATATTTTATTTGGTAAAAATATAAAAAGAAATTCAAACAATATGTTGGATCCATATATTTTGGTATTGTACAATAGTTTTGTTTTCTTCTAACTTTATAACAAATGTTATGTTTATTCCATATTTACTCTTCTTGATTTCTTCTGGTTTTATGACTTCATTTCCAATTTCCTTCTTTCCTTTAATTTAGCTTTTTTTTGTTTTCTGAACATCTTTCATGTATTTTCAGGCTCCAGCCTCCCCCCTCCTGTCCTGACAGTCTTCCCTCCATCCAGTGCTGAGCTCCAGTCCGACACAGCTTCTCTGGTCTGTCTGTCCAGTCAGTCTGTGCGTTTTGCAGATGTGAGCTGGTTGGCTGGTGGGAGTCCAGTGAGCAGTGGGATCTCTACCAGCACTGCTGTTCAGAGACCCGACCAGACTTACCAAATCAGCAGCTCTCTGACCATCCAGACATCAGACTGGAACATGGATAAGGTTTATACATGTAAAGTGTCTTTGGGCTCACAGACTTCAGAGAAAACCATCAAGAAGTCAGAATGTCCCACTGAATAGTTGAGGATCAGAATTTGCATTTAAAATCTGCTTCTTTACTGCTTGTGCTGTTTGCTCATTACAGTCGTTACATGTTAGAAATCTGAATAAAGCAAAAGGTTTAAGTCATGTATTCATCTGCTGATTGTTAATAAGTATTTTCAGGAATTCATGTTTTGCAATAAATTAATAAAAGCATTGGTTAAAATAAATGTCTTTTCTTGTCAATAAATAAGAAATTGTGTCACTGTTTTGTTAGTAACATAAATTTAAAACGATTAAAATGAACTCTTAAATTTTAGAGAGGGGCACATATAGAAAAAAAACACTCATAAGCAAACCACTTTTTAAATGTCTTCTTCTCATAATAAAAACATTAGTATATTTTGAAATACACGCTATGTAATATTTGAACACTAGAGAGCATCATTTAACAATGCTTCCTGAGTATGAGAGAGGGCAAGTGTCACTGGTTTAAAATGTTGGTTGTAAACTTGCAAATGAATCTTCACACTCAGTTAGTGAAGCATAACCTGTCTGCTCTTCTGTTTGTTCTTGCCCAGGATGCACCTGCAGGTCTTACTAACTCATTTATAACCTCAAGTAAATGATGTATCAGCTCTGTGTAAAATAAAATGGAACTGCTGTTTTTAATGGAAATGTTTCAGTTCATATCCTTTGATCATTCAGAGACAGCTGAATACTGTTAGACAATGACACATGAAGGCAATCCATTTCTTCCACTTTATAAAAAGGCGTCTCCTTCAAACATTTGCAAGAAAGTTATCTTCTCATAAAGATTTCCCTTTATATACCAGTTGTGCTGTTTTTTTGCAACCTACAATGAGCAATACTTTAATTACTCCAAGATACAGCACTAAGGCATCTACAGGGATTTCACAGCCTAGGTTTTTTCTTAGTGTTAGACATGTATTGTCCAAGTATATTTGAATTTTATTGCCTACCCAAAGATTTTGTGAGTGGGTGGCATTCATGTGACCACACTGTTTCCTGCTGTTGTCACCCACATTCCTTGCTTTTAAGGTCTAAGAAACACACAAATTCAATTTTCCCCAAGTAAGTTCCCTTCAATTTGTTGAGCTTGTGTGTCACCCACATAGATGATCAATCCTCATTTGCTATTTGTATGCCTAGTTCTTTTTCCCATTTTGTTTTAATGTAAGTATTATTCCCTTTGTGCTTCTGGAGGCCTTGGTATTATTTTCTCATTATTCTGATTATACGCTTCAATCAAAATATATACATTATGATGCTAATAAAGAAACAAATTAAGACAAAAGAAAAAAAGGAGAGGAGGAGGCACAGCTCCTCCTCCTGATAGTTCTATTAAATGGCTTCTCCAGCACTTTTTCTCCAAATCAGTTCGTACTTCACATTGACATGATGCTGGTGACTCTCTGTGCTCTGATCTCTGCTCTAACATGTAAACACTTTGATTTATATTGCACAGATATATACTGATGTCAATGTGTTTCTTGTGACTTCATATCTTCTTGTTGTTTGCAGGTGTGAGTGGTGTGACGGTGCTGACACAGAATCCTGTTTTATCAGTAAGGAAAGGAGAGACAGCCACCATGGACTGCAATTTGGGGACTGTTACTGGCAGTGCTGCTCGTTGGTATAAACAGATTCCAGGAGGAGTTCCTCAGTTTGTGCTGTGGTTTCGTTATGACTATAGTTCTCCAACCTTTGGCTCTGGGTTCTCCTCTCCAAAATTCACATCCACTCATCAGTCAACATCAGATTATCGTTTGATCATCAGCAATGTGGAGGAAGGAGACTCTGCTGTATATTACTGTAAGACATGGGACAGCTCTGTTAATGAGTACGTATCACAGTGATTTACACTGTGACAAAAACTTCCTCACTCCTTACTTCTTCTTTTTGTGCACAAACTCAGTGCACCAAAGGCACACAATTAGTTCTTAAACATTGCTTTATTGAATTTATTCATTGTAATTTTTTTCATTTGCACTTTCATTTTAAATTTAAAAAAAAAAAAAACACCAAAATATACACACATTAGATTAGATAAGATAAGATAAGATAAGATAAAACTTTATTAATCCCTCGGGTGGGTTCCTCTGGGAAATTCGGTTTCCAAAAGCACAGCACCGACAGAAGTTACAGAGCGTGAGCAGAATATTATATACACACACACACACACACACACACACATACATATAAATACAGAGACATATATAAATAAATTATACGAAGGGGATAAATAGAATAAATAGGAATAAAAATAAAAATACAAGTGAATTGCACATTTAAAGTATTGAGGTCTATCGCACCGTTGACTATTAACAAAAGTATTGCACAAAAGGTATTGCACAGTGAAGTGAAGAGGCACTACAGCTTAGTTGTTCCCCCCTCCTTTGTCCTCCTGTTCCCCCCCCTCCAGAGAGGAGTTAAACAGTCTGATGGCATGTGGGACAAAGGGATAAAACATTATTCACTCATAAAACCTCACATCTTCAGCTTTCAATACTATTGTGGTGTAAAATATGCTTGATCAAAAACATTGTCAACATGTTATTTCTGAATCTGATTCCAAGCTGTGGCCTCTAGTTGCAGAGAGAAGAAGCATGTTAATGAGGTAGAAAGAGAATTTAATTTATTTTACAACAAACTAATGCCAACAAATTGAATTGTCATGGCGGGATACGCCGCTGTGTTTGTTGAACAGACGCAAGAGCAGACACAAAGGGACATGGAACTCAGGGTTTAACAAAAGGCGAGCATTTATTGTGGCTGATAACATAATAACAAACTGAAATGACGGCAAACAGGGGCGAGAGCTAAATGAAAACCTAAACTGGGAGAAGTAAAATAACAGAGATAAGACTGAGGAACTATGAATCGACTAAGACAACTATGATAACTATGAATACCTGCAGGCAGGTAACACAGATGATCTGAATGGACACACAGAGACTAAATACACAGAGGGGAGATTAGGGGAAGTGGAAACACATGTGGAAACAGCTGACACAAAAACCATAATGACACCACAAGGTAAGAGTAAAATAAGCACACAGAACATAGAAACAAGACTTTCAAAATAAAAAGGAAACATGATGGGATGCATACATGATTCCAACCTGAGAACATGAAGCAACGAGGGAGAGTAAAAAAATAAGGGGTGATGACACGAAAGGACCTAAAAAACAAAGGACTAAAACAGCCACGTAGACCTGAGAGAAATCAAGTAGATAAGTTAAAAAACTAGATCACAAATAAATAACAAAATACAGTGAAACGGAAAACACTGAGTCACATGACCCAGGACCATGACATTAATAACAAAAGAACTAATTTGAAAGTAATAAGATTTTTTTATTCGGGTTTTTCTTATTTCAATAGCAGTTAACAGTGTTACTAAAGTTAAAAATTAATTTTAAGTGATGAGAAACTGGCCCAACAGTTTTCTTTGAAATGAAAGAAAATGATTCACAATAGCTGACATGTTATGCAGAAACCTGCAGAATTAAATCCTAGGAAAATTTTAAAAAAGAAATTCAATGTTGGATTATAATTTCAATATATTTTTGCAGACTGTTTTTCATTACAAATCTTATGTTTATTCCATATTGAATCCTGTTGATTGATTGATTTTGTTTTCATTGCTTAATTTCTAATTTCTCATTATCTCATTTCCTTTGATTTTTCTTTTCTTTTTTAAAATGTCCTTCATGTATTTTCAGGCTCCAGCCTCCCTCCTCCTGTCCTGACAGTCTTCCCTCCGTCCAGTGCTGAGCTCCAGTCCAACACAGCTTCTCTGGTCTGTCTGTCCAGTCAGTCTGTGCCTTTTGCAGATGTGAGCTGGTTGGCTGGTGGGAGTCCAGTGAGCAGTGAGATCTCTACCAGCACTGCTGTTCAGAGACCAGACCAGACTTACCAAATCGGCAGCTCTCTTACCATCCAGACATCAGACTGGAACAATGATAAGGTTTATGCATGGCACCCCTGTGAGGAAATGGCCATATTAATATTATTTTGTGTAAAACACTCGTGTAACGGGACATTTTTCATTACTATATGTATTTATTTTCAGTTTCTTTAAAAAGATAGACAATCCAGGTAAAAGGGATTCATTTTATGTTAGAAAGCAGTGAGGGCGGAACTTTGGTGGTTGCTCCAGGGTTTCGGGGTGCGGCAAGTGAAGCCTGCTTCCTCAGACATGTTCTGGAGGAAAGCAGAGACGCATTGGCTGTGTCCCAATCCAGCGACTGCACGCTTCGGAGTACGCGCAGTACTCGTACTACGGACGGTGCGTACTATGTCTGTATCCCAATTCAGGGTCTGCAGCCTTAAAGTACGCAGCCTCAACAATCCTCAAGGGCCGCGTATTTAAAGACCGCTAAGGCCGGAAGTGCGAGGCTTGTGAAATGGGATGGTCTAGCCTCCGTTGCGTTGCCTAGCAACCATGATACTAACAGCTGGAAACGTTTCATACAGCTTTGTTTGACAGAAATGAAGGAGAAAATCTTTTGTTCATTTGTTTGTTTGTTTCTACATGAGCTTTGATCATTCTCTGTAAGATTAAGGTCAGCTATTGAACAGCGTATATATTATAAAGTAAAGGTTTTAAAACCAAATTAGTACAAACGTCACTAACGTCACATAACTTTGTCGACATGTGGCCAACAGTAATGTTTTAATGTTCTTCGTTATTAAACATTTGCACATAAATAAGTGACATAATATTCAGTACTTACTTAAAGTTTACTCTTCGGGCGCCCCTCATCCGCCCTTTTTTTTCGGCAAAATTATCCACATCCACCGCTGCGCTATGCATTCAGTGTTGCCAACTTAGCGACTTTGTCGCTATATTTAGCGAGTTTTCAGACCCCCTAGCTAAAAAAAGACGTGAAAGCGCATATTGCTTTTACTCTCAACAAGCAGCGGGTGCTGTAACGCAGTCAGTTCTTCTTTTACTGTTATGCTGTTTTGTGGATCAGGTTTAAAACTACTTATAAACGCACACACACACAAAGTAACTCCACCAGAGTGCCTATTTCGGGTCACTTTTGCCGGTCCAAGCCCGGGTAAAGGAGCAGGGTTGGAATTGTGACATTACAAAAAACAATAATTGCTAAAAGAAATTTAATTTGTAGTTCTAAATAAATTCTAAATGCATTTAGGACGTCTTTTGCTCACTTTGTCTCTTCCACGATGTTATTTCTCTCTCCAGCAGCGTAGGTTACAATTACATTAGCATGACCAATTATGCAAATTAGGTGATGACATCATTTAGCGACTTCTAGCGACTTTTAGGACAACCAATAGCGATTTTCCTTACTGAGGAGTTGGCAACACTGTATGCATTCTGGGATATGTTGGGCCACGAAGTCTACACCGCCACATCCTTAAAATTCAGGGAAATGAAAGACGCATTTGAGGGCCGCTTTTCGAGCAGCCTTCGAATTGGGACAGCCTTCGTCGCGTCGCGGTGACGTAATCGGCCTTAAAATGGGGCCTTTAAGGCTGCAGACCCTGAATTGGGATACAGCCTCTAAGTACGAGAAGTGCGGAAGTGAGAGGCTCGTGAAATGGGGCGGTCTACCCTTCAAATTTGTGTCACCAGCTGTGCCTGCCCGTACTACCCCTCCCGATCAGCAACATGGACACAGACCACGTCCTTGTGTGTGTAATTTCCCTGCTAATGGAAGATCCCCAACAACTCACCCGTCGCAGACGAATGATCCTGTTGCGACTACGAGACAACCACGTGCAGGTACAGTGATAAATCCATGTCGACATTCCTCCCCCCTGAGATATTTGACATGTGTACCTGTGTACTAACTAACACCCTGATATATGCCACTGTAGATGTGAGTCCCAAATAGGAGTGTGTACGCCTGCAGCCAGCACACTGCAGCATGCCACACAAGAGCAATTAACCAAAAACACAAATAATGTCACCACAAGTACAGTGTCCACTGCCTGCGAAAATAAGAACAGCAACAGTCAGAATAATAACTAGAATAAAACAATGTCTGTCATTTCCTGTATTTACCTTCACCAGACCAGACCCCTGTACTGCAGGATTAACCTGAGTGTCCCAGTCCTGGACAGATTCTTCAATAATGAGGACACCAGGCCTGATTTCCGCCTCAGCAGGGAGTCCGTGACAGCGCTGCTGAATCTACTGAACCAGGATCGGAGACATGGTTGGGATGCCCCAATCGAGGCCCTTGTGTTCCTCTTCTGGCTGGCGAGTGGAGCAGCCTACAGGGTCGTGTCCAGGGTGTTCGCAATACCCCGTTCCACTGTCCACCGCATTGTGCACAGGGTCACAGAGGAGGTAGTGGCCACGCGCCATCAGGTCATCCACCTCCCACGGACCCCAGAAGACCTAGATGCCATGTCCAATGGGTTTGCACAGCTGGCAGGCCACAGGGCCTTTGTGAAGGCTGCTGGTGCAATTGACTGCTGCCATGTCGGCATCAAGCCCCCCAGCGGCCCTGACGGTCAGTGCTACAGGAACAGGAAGTTGTTCCCGTCCATAGTCCTGCAGGCGGTATGTGACCATCAGGGCCGCTTTGTCGATACACATGTGGGCTGGCCGGGGTCAGTGCATGACTCCAGGGTCCTCCGCCACACCCCACTGTACCGACAGGCCCGTTACCCTCCCCCAGGGCATTTCATCCTTGCAGATACCCATGTCTCCAACATCCAATCCCTCTCATCACCCCCTACAAGAGGCCAGTCCACGGTGTGGGAGCCCAGCGCTTCAACGCACATCACTCCAGGGCACGCTCTGTCATAGAGCCATAGTCATCTTCACACTCAGTTAATGAAGCATCACATCTCTCCTCCTCCGTCTCTTCCTGTCCAGGATACATCTGCAGGTCTCGGTGTCTTTTATAACTTCATGCAAATGAAGTCGTGTCAGCTCTCTGTAACATTAACTTCAACTTCAACTTTATTTATTTGTATAGCACATTTAAAAGACATCAAGTGCCGGCCAAAGTGCTGAACAGAGGAATAATATAATAAAAGAATTAAAATAGAAAGAAAACTTTGTAAGACATGTAATATCAGCGAGATCCAAAAGCCTTGGAAAATAAGTGGGTCTTGAGATTTGATTTAAAGATTTCCAAGGATGGAGAGAATTTTATGAAGGGGGGGGAGACTATTCCAGAGTCTCGGGGCGGCAATGGAGAAAGCCCTGTCACCTCTAGATTTGAGCTGGGAGCGTGGAACTGATAAAACCATCTGACTGGAGGAGCGCAGAGATCGAGTGGGCAAGTGCAGGCTAAGAAGATCTAAAATGTAACCTGGAGCCAAACCATGGAGGGCTTTAAAAACAAATAATAAAACCTTAAAATCAATTCTATATTTAACTGGTAGCCAGTGTAGTGATGCAAGTACCGGGGTAATACTCTCTCTCTTTCTAGTGCCCGTCAGAAGCCTTGCGGCTGCATTCTGAACAAGTTGCAGGCGTGACAGGCTTGAGTGACAAATACCTAAATAGAGAGAGTTACAGTAGTCAAGACGTGACAATATGAAGGCATGGATAACAGTTTCCAGGTCTTTAGATGACAGGATATTTTTGAGTTTAGAAACGCTCCTGAGTTGGAAAAAAAAAAAAAAAAAAAAATTACATGGAACTTTCCCTGACTATAAAATGTGATTTATATTATATTTTCAGGCTGCATTTCACTATAATTTGGTAGATTCAAGGCAGTTTACTTCTTTGGTTTGGTCTTTGAACTTCTTATGATAAAATAAACTAAATTGAGTCCAGCTCTGTAACTAATCTTCACTGCAGCTCTACTCTTATACAGTTCACTTGGCCTTCAGGAAGTTCCTGTATACTCTCTCCTCATAAGTATTGTCGTGCACCAGTAGGAACTCGGAATCCACTGGACCAGAGACAAACACTCCTCCACCGAACTGGAGGATTCTTCATGCTAAGAGCTAAGACACTGACCATAGCCAAATACAAAACTAGTGAAGAAACACTCAGAAGAAGTAAAAGGGGAAGATGTCAGTGACTTCCACTTGTAAAATCATTTGTTTTGATTGTTCTTTCATCATTGCCTGTTGTGCACCTGTTGTTGATTGCATTAAAACTAAAGCAGCTGAAATTGATTAACAATCTAACAAACCTCTGCTACTTGACTGATCAGACCAGAAATTTAACTGACTTGATGCGATACTCTTAAAAAGTGTTTCTTAATTTTTTTTGGAACAGCATATATTTTCTGTGCTTCCATTTCACTGGATGTTCTTAATGGTTTTTCATAGTTTGGAAATTTTAAGCTGAAAACTTAATGTTTCTGCAAATAATGCTAATATCATTACTGTGATTTTCTAGACTTTAAGACTTTTATGGCATTTGTAGTTGCTGAACACTGTGTATTTTCTGTGTTCACTGTGCTCCTGTGCTGATTAACAACCCCCTCTGCTACTTAACTGCAGCTGGGGGTGATCAGTTAATTAGGCTCTCCCTCTATCAGGAGGTGACTCGGACTGGAGGAGAAAGCTGTGCTGGGAGAAAAGCTGCAAAAGCAGTCTGATCAAGTTAGTGTGAAAGTAGTCACCAACGTAACGTTTAGTGAAGAACCTCATCATCATTAAAAATATCTAACAGTATTCTCTAGATGGTGATGAATTCAAATTTAGCAAAATTGAGATCTTGGTGTATTTTTTGAATAAAACACAAGTTTAAGTAAAATATAACCAACTATAATCCTGTCTCATTTTAGATGTGGAGATGGTAACCATTCTAAAATTCAAAACAACAATCAAACAAACAAACAATAAATAAATGAACAAAGGGAAAAAAAGAAGAAAACAACAAGACATTACCAACATCAGTGTTTATGAAAATAATGTTAATGATACAGGTTAGAGAAAGAGGGGGAAATCCAGTGCTGCTCCTCCTGTCAGTTTCGATGGGTTTCAGTGACATATTTAATGGTTCACACCTCCTCTCCTCTACAGAAGGAGTCAAATCTCTTTCCAAATTACAAATCCATTCCCAACACACACTGACAACATGCTGGTGACTCTCTGTGCTCTTATCACTGCTCTAACATGTAAAGAGTCTAAAATATACTGAAGAAAAGACATCATGTTACATTTAAATGTCAGCGTGTTTCTCTTGACTCCATGTCTTTTTATTATTTGCAGGTGTGAGTGGTGTGACGGTGCTGACACAGAAACCTGTTTTATCAGTGAGGAAAGGAGAGACAGCCACCATGGACTGTAACCTGGGGACTGTTGATAACTATCCTGCTTATTGGTATAAACAGATTCCAGGAGGAGTTCCTCAGTTTGTGCTGTGGTTTCGTTATGACTCTAGTTCTCCAAACTATGGCTCTGGGTTCTCCTCTCCAAAATTCACATCCACTCATCAGTCAACAACAGATTATCGTTTGATCATCAAGAATGTGGAGGAGGGAGACTCTGCAGTCTATTACTGTCAGACATGGGATGGCTCTGCTGATAGTGGGGTATCACAGTGATTTACTCTGTGACAAAAACCTCCACACAGATACTTCTGCTTTTTTAAGCTTTTTGGCATCCTGATAAAAGACTACTCCAACAAACACACTGAAACCCCACCACCTTCAAATACTGTGTTATTTGTTTTGTTTTTTATTTCAATATTAATCATGAAAATCAGGAAAAAAGCCAAGAGGGGACTATTCAGTCAAAACTACTCAAATAATGATATACAAAACAGGAGACCAATACCACAATTTTTTGTATGTCCTGTCCGACACTGTAGCAATCAGAATTATTGTCTCAAGGCCAAGGAAAATGTCCAACAGATTTATTTTTTGCAAGCTGATTGTTACAGCTTTTGCCATAATGGTCCACTTCATTGTCACAGTTTGTTCGATATTTATCATTTATGTATTGATTTATTTTTTTACTTTTAAGTTATTACAATCTAAATGGACAGAACCTGGTCATAGGAAAGACAAAGAAAAGAGAAGTTGGGAAGAGGCTCAAGAGAAGGAGAGGGAAAGAAAAACAGAGAGAAAAGACACTAAAATATGTTTGATCACCTGCTGGAAAAAAAAAAAACAAGCAAAAAGAGAACAACACAGTATGGAAACCACAGCAACAACCAACATAAGCATAAGTAACAGTAAATATTGATTGTTACTGAGCAGCACACAAGACCGATATGTTTAGAGGCAGAAGTCACCCAAGAATTGTGAGTACTTTTTTGTACACACCTGTGTGCAAACAGATATTCACCACCAGCATTGTTCACCAGGATTAGAAGAATTACATCCTGGGTGTTAGTAACAGTGGTGCTCAGTTTCATCCATTTGCAATAATATGTGTCACAGTGATAATCAGATTGTTTAACTCTCAAGATGTAGATGAGAAAGGCTGGTATTTGTTTTTGTGAATCGGGGGAACTATATCAAAATGTTTGTATCACAGTGATCTGTATTTGAACTCTGTGTTCAGTTGTTCAATATTCATTAATGATGTAATATTTTATAAAATGTTCTCCTAACCCTAACCACTCTGGTTTCATGAGACGTTACTCAAAAGGTTATGCATTTTGTTTGTTGACTAATTATAAAAGTTAGTGGGGTTCTGCTCTGTTTTTCTCCAAATATAAATATAAAAACTGGTAATGGTTAAAGCATCAATAATAAATCTGAAGGACATAGTTATTTATGATACTTATGATAATAAAATATAGCACCACAATTTTAGGGGAGAGGAGGGAGACATCACTATCACCAACAATTATTAATACAAAAGCAGAATTACCCTCTAGATAAGTTACCCAAAACATCACAAACTATCCAGGTTTAGCTCCTCCTCCTGTCAGTTTCTCTGAGTTTCAGTGTCATATTTAATGGGTCACACCTCCTCTCCTCCTACAGAAGCAGTGCACTCTTTCTAAGTCACAGGTCTCAACACACAGTGACAACATGCTGGTGACTCTCTGTGCTCTCATCACTACTCTAACATGTATGGGACCTCATTTATACTTCAGATTAGTAGTTATTTGTAGGATTCATATGTGGTGTGTTTCTCTTGACTCCATGTCTTATTGTTGTTTGCAGGTGTGAGTGGTGTGACGGTGCTGACACAGAAACCTCCTGTTTTATCAGTGAGGAAAGGAGAGACAGCCACCATGGACTGTAACCTGGGGACTGTTATTAACACTGTCTATTGGTATAAACAGATTCCTGGAGGAGTTCCTCAGTTTGTGCTGTATTTTTATCATAGTTATAGTTCTCCATACTATGGTTCTGGGTTCTCCTCTCCAAAATTCACATCTACTCATCAGTCAACAAAAGATTATCGTTTGATCATCAAAAATGTGGAGGAGGGAGACTCTGCAGTCTATTACTGTCAGACATGGGACAGCTCTGTTAGTGAATACGCATCACAGTGATTTACACTGTGACAAAAACCTCCCCACTGATACTTCTGCTTTTTGATGCTCTTTTTTTCCACGTGCTGACAAAAGACCCATTCAACAAACTCAGTGTAAACCCACCACTTTCAAATAGTGTGTTTATTGTTATTTTTTATTTATTTTAATGTTCATCAATGAAAACCCACCAACTTTAGAAAGTGTTTTTATAAACACAGAATTACTTTTTTTGTTGCATTTAAGCTATCATTACTGATATATAAAATGAGTATATAAAATATCAAGGAATATGATGACCACCAACAACTTGTGTTGTTGGTGGTCATCATATTCCACCAATTGTAGACAATGATGTGCGCGTTTTTAAATAACAGCAATTTGATAAATGATTGTCTAAAATTCTGATAACTGTAACATTCCAGCTGCAGTAAATCACATTAATCAACATAAATAGATACTGTTAAAGTTCAAAAATGTTTCAAGTGAAAATGCAGCTAAATTAAATTTTATCTGGTGCTTGCTTCTCACTACAATTCTTTTCACATCTCAGCTGAATAGAAAAGGATGTTTACACCTCACACTGACAACATGCTGGGGACTGTCTGCTCTCTCATCACTTCTCTAAAGGGTAAGACGTTCTTCTCATCTGTTTCATAGCCCATCGTTTTAGAGAAGGACATTTCACTCATGTTTTTCTGTGTTTGTTGGCAGATGGTAATGCAGCGGAAGTGTTTATCCAGATACCTGCTGTCCACAAGGTTTCTCCAGGTCAAGAAGTTGTACTCAACTGCAACATGGTTCAATTATGTTAGATGGTCTAAACAAGTTCCTGGAGGGGTTCCTCAGTTTTCATTCTGGCAGCTCACTTGAATTTAGAACAGGTTATCTGTCCCCAGAGGTGGGAAGTAACCAAGTACAAATTCTTACTTACTGTACTTAAGTACAAAGTTTTCAACTAGCTGTTCTCAAATGCAACATTGAGAGAGATGATAGGAATTCTATTAGCTGTATAAACAAGTTCCTAGAGAAGATCATCTGTATGTTTCTAAGATTTCTCCAATTCTGACAGCTCAAAAGCTTTGAAACAAGATTCTTCTCAGAAAGATTCAACTCTACATCCTCATCAAACATTAATTATCATTTAACTATCAAGTTCGCAGAAATAGAAGACACTGTACATATCACAGTTGTTCACAATGTGATACAAACCTCTTGGCAGTACATATGCTTTCTTAGACTCATTGACTTGAGTATAGTCCAATCAAGAAAATTCAGTGTAACATGCAACGTTCAGATAATGTCTTATTAAACATTGGATTGCTCTTCTTTTTTATTCTTTTCTAATCTTTAACCTGCTCAAATACAACATTAAAAAAAGCTGAAAGCTTTTATGTCGGCTGGTACAAACAGGTTCCTGGTTCTTCTCCTCGTTTCTGAGATTTCATCATTCTCACAGGTCAACTGCATTTTCAGCAGGATTCTCCTCAGACAGATTAATATCTAAATCCTGACCAAACATTGATTTCAAGTCTATTATCAATCATTCAGAGACAGGAGACTCTGCAGTGAGTTTCTGTCAGACATGGGAAGACTCTCCCAATAAAGCTGGTTCATAGTGAAGCAGACTGTGGCTAGAATCTTACTGAGAAACAGTACAGCTCTGATTAATGCTGGCCAATAATGAGGACTTTATTAAATCGTGCACAAAAAAGTGAAGGAATAAACATGACTACACAGAGAGAGACACAGTTATAAAATACAAACAGATGAAAGGAATGAGATTTTGACAGTGAAAGTTAGTCTCTACAGGATGTTTCAGTTCCTCTCCCCTCATCAGAGACAGTCAGGAGGTTTTTGTACAGCCATGTATACAAACTGAATCACTGTGGTATTCGGACAAGGCACCAAGCTGATTGTGACAAGTAAGTACTTTTTAACTGATCTTAAAACAACAGAGATTTTGCAAAAATCTGCTGATGACTACTTAGTTCAATATGTTTCTTGTTCAGCATCATTTTTTATGATTTTGTACAATCTGAAATAGTTTCAGGTTGTCTCATATACAGGAGACATGAATGACATGTTTAAAAAATGTGAAACGGTGTCAAACCAGTTCTCTGACAATGGTGTGAAATATGTTGTTTTTCTGTTCTTATTACTTTTAATTTATGTTTAGGTTGGAATTCAAAAACATACATAGGCCCGTTTTCTCTTTCTTCAATAGTTGTTAACACTGTTACTAAAGTTCAAAATTACTTTGAAGTGATTAGAACTTTTCTTTGATATGAAAGAAAATTACCCACATTAGCTGACATGTTATGCAGAAACGTGTAGAATTAAATCAAAGACATCTTACATGGAAAATTAAACAGTGACTAATCATATTTCATATTGTGAAAATACAAAAAGAAATTCAAATGATATGTTGGATCCATATATTTTAGTTCATATTTTATACATTAGTTTTGTTTTCTTCTAACTTCATAACAATTGTTATGTTTATTCCATATTTACTCTTCTTGATTTCTTCTGGTTTTATGACTTCATGTCCAATTTGCTTCTTTCTTTTATTTATTTATTTTTTGTTTTCTGAACATCTTTCATGTATTTTCAGGCTCCAGCCTCCCTCCTCCTGTCCTGACAGTCTTCCCTCCGTCCAGTGCTGAGCTCCAGTCCAACACAGCTTCTCTGGTCTGTCTGTCCAGTCAGTCTGGGCCTTTTGCAGATGTGAGCTGGTTGGCTGCTGGGAGTCCAGTGAGCAGTGGGATCTCTACCAGCACTGCTGTTCAGAGACCAGACCAGACTTACCAAATCAGCAGCTCTCTGACCATCCAGACATCAGACTGGAACATGGATAAGGTTTATACATGTAAAGTGTCTTTGGGCTCACAGACTTCAGAGAAAACCATCAAGAAGTCAGAATGTCCCACTGAATAGTCGAGGACCAGAATTTTAATGCATTTAAATTCAGCTTTTTCAATATTTGTGCTGTTTGCTTATTGCAAAGCTGATATTTTAGAAATCAGAATAAAGCAAAAGGTTCACATCATTTGTTCATTTGCATTTTCATGAACAGATATTTGCAGTTGTTATGCATTAAATCAATAAAAGCATCGGTTTAAAAATCACTGTTTCCTTATTCTAAAATTAAAAAAAAATCTTTCGCCGTTTCACTGAGGGGCACACAGAGGAAAACGATCCATTTATAAGCACATAATTTTTAAAATGTTTTTCGTCATAATTAAAACATAAAGACATTCTGAAATGCATGCTGTGAGGCATTTGTACACTAGAGAGCATCACTTCATAATTTTACCTGAGTACAGAGAGAAAAAGTGTCACTGGTTTGAAATGTTGGTTTGAGAATTGCAGATAAATCTTCACACTCAGTTAGTGATGCGTCAACTCTCAACTCCTCCCTCTCTTCCTGCCTTGTATGCACCTGCAGGTCTCAGCATTTTATTTATAACTACACATGTAAATTAAGATGTATCAGCTCTCTGTAAAATAAAATGGAAGCTGCTTAATGGAAATTTTTTATTACTAAAATCTGGTTATTCAGAAACAGTCAGCTGTATACTCTTTCATTGGTATTCATAACTTATCTTTATGTATTGATTAAAAAGACTAAAGAGAGTCCATTGCTGTGCTTTTTCTTATCACTTTCTTCCTGACCTTTGTGCTGCTGTAACAAGTGAATCTCCCCAGTGTAGTAATAATAAAGCCCATGTCTATTTATATCTGTCTGATTTAACTTATATAACCTGACCCACTGCCATATACAGGTTTGCTTTGGAAGTTTTTTGACTTTTGAAAATTTTGTCATTATTATATATATTTTTTCAGGACTTTTATGGTTTCTTTTTACTGTTGCATCTTATTGCTTTTCTCTATGTGGGCAATTCAAACACAAAGCTGTTTATTATTTCCTTTTCTTTTAAAAGTCACCATCAACTGTCTTTTAGACGTCACATTAATCCCTTTGGGGGTTTTGTGAGTAAGGACATCCAGCATCAAAGTCTGCCAAGTCTAACCAGCAGAGCTCATTGCTACGCCACACCTTGTGATTTCAGTAGCAGCCAAAAGCACAGCTGATTTAAAAACAACAAATGCATTCTTTATTTTCTGACATTTGATTTGCTGCATGTCACCAAATGGTTTGGCAATTAAAAAAGAAAAGTAAGAAAAGTGCCCCAAAAGTTGCTCATTAACTTTAATATACTATATATACAACACATATTATTATTGTTATTAATATTAATAACACAGGCAAGCGAAAAAAAGAAAACTCCAATGCTCCTCCTCCTGTTATTTGTATTAAGTAGCTCCTCCACCATCATCTCTCCACTCAGTTCTCAGCCCACTCAGACAACATGCTGGTGACTCTCTGTGCTCTCATCACTGCTCTAACATGTAAAGAGTCTAAAATATACTGAAGAATAGACTTCATGTTACAGTTAAATGTCAGTGTGTTTCTCTTGACTCCATGTCTTTTTGTTGTTTGCAGGTGTGAGTGGTGTGACTGTGCTGACACAGAAACCTCCTGTTGTATCAGTGAGGAAAGGAGAGACAGCCACCATGGACTGTAACCTGGGGACTGTTACTAACAATGTTGCTGCCTGGCATAAACAGATTCCAGGAGGAAGTCCTCAGCATGTGCTGTATTTTTATCATGGCTATAGTTCTCCATACTATGGTTCTGGGTTCTCTGCTCCAAAATTCACATCCACTCATCAGTCAACAACAGATTATCGTTTGATCATCAACAATGTGGAGGAGGGAGACTCTGCAGTCTATTACTGTCAGACATGGGACGGCTCTGCTAGCAGTGTGGTATCACAGTGATTCACACTGTGACAAAAACCTCCTCACAGATACTTCTGCTTTTTGATGCTCTTTCACATGCTGAAAAAAAGACACATCCGAGAAACACACTGAAATCCCATCACCTTCAAATACTGTGTTATTTGTTTTGTTTTTTAATTAATTTTAATATTCATCATTGAAAATATGAATAAAGCAAGCAGAGGAATATAGAGATATCATTCAGCCAAAACATGTCAGAAGTGGACTAATACTGTATATAACTAAAAGTTATCTATAAGTAATAGAAATTTAGTAAACACCAGTCTCAGCTCTTAAATAGTGATGACTATACATCAGGCAGAAATAAATATAAGACGAGAAGAAAACGTGTGATGTGTGAGGATAAGGGCATTTGCATTTGTGTTCTACCTCATTAAGTCCTGCCATTGATGAATTCTTCGATCTTATATATGATCAACCTATCTCTAATAATCGGCTATGTACCACAGGCCTTCAAGGTGGCTGCAGTTAAACCTTTACTCAAAAAGCCATCTCTAGACCCAGCAGTCTTAGCTAATTATGGGCCAATCTCCAACCTTCCTTCCATATCAAAAATCCTTGAAAGAGTAGTTATCAAACAGCTAACAGATCATCTGCAGAGGAATGGTTTATTTGAAGAGTTTCAGTCAGGTTTCAGAGTTCATCACAGCACAGAAACAGCTTTAGTGAAGGTTACAAATGATCTTCTTATGGCCTCTGACAGTGGACTCATCTCTGTGCTTGTCCTTCTTGACCTTAGTGCAGTATTCAATACTGTTGACCATAATATCCTATTAGAGCGATTAGAACATGCTGTAGGTATTACAGGTATTGCACTGCAGTGGTTTGTATCATATCTATCTAATAGACTCCAATTTGTGCATGTAAATGGAGAGTCCTCTTCACACACTGAGGTTAATTATGGAGTTCCACAGGGTTCAGTGCTAGGACCAATTCTGTTTACATTATACATGCTTCCCCTAGGCAGCATCATTAGAAGACATAGCATACATTTTCACTGCTATGCAGATGACACCCAGCTCTATCTGTCCATGAAGCCAGATAACACACACCAATTAGTTAAACTGCATGTCTTAAAGACATAAAGACTTGGATGGCCACTAACTTTCTGCTTAACTCAGATAAAACTGAGGTCATTGTACTCGGCGCTGAAAAGCTTAGAAATATGGTATCTAACCAGATTCTTACTCTGAATGGCATTACCTTGGCCTCCAGTAACACTGTGAGGAACCTTGGAGTCATTTTTGACCAGGATATGTCCTTCAACGCACATATTAAACAAATATGTAAGACTGCGTTCTTCCATTTGCGCAACATCTCTAAAATTAGAAATATCCTGTCTCAGAGTGACGCTGAAAAACTAGTTCATGCATTTATTACTTCCAGGCTGGACTACTGCAATTCATTATTATCAGGATGTCCAAAAAACTCACTGAAAAGCCTTCAGCTAATCCAAAATGCTGCAGCAAGAGTACTGACAGGGACTAGAAAGAGAGAGCATATTTCTCCTGTTTTGGCTTCCCTTCATTGGCTTCCTGTTAAATCCAGAATTGAATTCAAAATCCTGCTCCTCACATACAAGGTCTTAAATAATCAGGCCCCATCTTATCTTAATGACCTTGTAGTACCATATCACCCTATTAGAGCACTTCGCTCCCGCTCTGCAGGCCTACTTGTTGTTCCTAGAGTATTTAAAAGTAGAATGGGAGGGAGAGCCTTCAGTTTTCAGGCCCCTCTTCTGTGGAACCAGCTTCCAGTTTGGATTCGGGAGACAGACACTATCTCTACTTTTAAGATTAGGCTTAAAACTTTCCTTTTTGCTAAAGCATATAGTTAGGGCTGGACCAGGTGACCCTGAATCCTCCCTTAGTTATGCTGCAATAGATGTAGGCTGCCGGGGGATTCCCATGATGCACTGAGTTTTTCCTTTCCAGTCACCTTTCTCGCTCACTATGTATTAACAGACCTCTCTGTATTGAATCATATCTGTTATTAACCTCTGTCTCTCTTCCACAGCATGTCTTTTATCCTGTCTTCCTTCTCTCACCCCAACCGGTCACAGCAGATGGCCGCCCCTCCCTGAGCCTGGTTCTGCCGGAGGTTTCTTCCTGTTAAAAGGGAGTTTTTCCTTCCCACTGTCGCCAAAGTGCTTGCTCATAGGGGGTCATATGATTGTTGGGTTTTTCTCTGTATCTATGAAGCGCCTTGAGGCGACTTTTGTTGTGATTTGGCGCTATATAAATAAAATTGAATTGAATTGAATTGAATTTAAACTACAACTGTTCTGAATTTGTTGAGACTTGTTCTACCTCATGTTCTTATAAACGTTACTGTTTATTCTTTTCACTTAAGTCCTGCTCACATTTCAGCTAGAAAGAGATAAAACTGTCAATAATCAGTTACATAATATTTATTCCCTTTACAACAATATTTTCGTGAGCAATATGTCATGACAGCCATAAGTGTGTCGGTTGAACATGAGCCAGAAACATTTAATTGATGTTATTTGCATTATAAATGATTTTTTATTCTATGAATGAAAATCATTTTGTTGAATCTCCTCCTCCTTTGGTTTGCCTCTCCTCTGTGTCTTTAAGTGTTAGTATCGCTTCACTTCTCACTACAATCCCACTCACATCTCAGCTGAACAGTAAAGATCATTTACACCTCACACTGACAACATGCTGTGGATCCTGTACACTCTCATCACTGCTCTAACATGTAAGATCTTCTGTTTTAGGGTGTATATTTTTGGAGGTAAACTTTTCATTCATGTTTTTGTGTGTGTTTCCTGGCAGATGTTGATGCAGTGATCGTGTTGACGCAAACACCTGCTGTTCACACAGTTTCTTCAGGTCAAGAAGTTGTTCTCAACTGCAACATAGAGAGAGATGATAGGAATTATGTTAAATGGTATAAACAAGTTCCTGGTGAGGCTCATCAATATGTTCTCAGATTTCTCCATTCTAGCAGCTCACTTGAATTTGGAACAGGATTCTCCTCGGACAGATTCAACTCTAAATCCTCATCAAACATTGATTACTAGTTCATTATCAAGCGAGCAGAGACAGGAGACTCTGCAGTGTATTACTGTCAGACATATGATGACTCTGCTTCTGCGTACGTATCACAGTGATTCAGGCTGTGACAAAAACCTCCTCAGTATTACTTCTGCTTTTAGAAACGCTTTCATATGCAGATAATATATATATCCAGTGAACTAAGTGTAACCCACTATCTTTAGACTGTGTTTTTAAACACTGGAATGTTGTTGGTGTTTTTTTTTTTTAATTCATTTTAACCTTGATTATTAAAAGTATTAAAAGAAAAGTACTGAAAAATACATCTCATTCACTAACATTGGCCCAAATTATAATATGTAAAAACACATAAACCAAACTATCCAACATACGGTATTTTATGTTTTTGCAAGTTATTTTTTAAATAATAAAGACTTTATAGACTACTCTCAGCTCTTTCATGGTTATAATTGTTTAATTGTTATATTCCAGCTGCAGTAAATGTGACAGTAACCAGATTGCACAAATTCTACCTGTCAGACAGAACGAATCAATAGAAATATACACTGGATTTATCAAAAACACATTTTTAAATGGAGAAGCAAATTCTCATTTCATATAGAGATGTGTTTATGATGTTTGTCTTAATTGTACACACCTTTATATTTAATGTGTACATGTTCTGATTTTGACATGGTTACATATATAAATGTTGATGTTTTTGCTTTTGAAAATGTAATAACAATTTTTTTTAACCTTTCTAGTTGGTTTTCCCTCATTAACAAGAAACTTGTGTTGCTGAAGTGTGCAAAGGACAAAGGTGCTGCTAAGAAAGATATCCATCTCTATCTGGGTGTTTTATAATTGTTCAGACAGATTTAGTACCATATAATGAACCTTCATGTTAGACGCTTATAAGCCAGAAAGTAAATCTAGAAAATTGAAGACAAGAACACTAGAGATTTCATTATTTTATCCTTTTTCAATAACATTATTTATGTAAGTCAGGTCTTTAAAATATGACCATGAACTAGTAACACTGAAGGTGTGATTTACTACACTAAGTGTAAATACAGTTGAGATTGAAATAACTCCATTATAGATACAGAGAGACTTCACCAAAACATAATTAGGTCACACATTATTATAATTACACATTAGTAAGCATTAGTAAGGTACTGATAAAAAATATTAGTCATTTACCAGTCAAAAGTTTTAGAACACCCCAATTTTTCCAGGTATTTATTGCAATTTAAGTCACTCAAGTCCAATGAATTGCTTGAAATGGTAGTGGTGAACTGCCAGAGGTTAAAAAAAAAGGTAAGGTTACCCAAAACTGAAAAATAATGTACATTTCAGAACTATACAAAAAGGCAAAGGCACAGGAAACACAGCAATGGATCAGTGGAGGTTGATCAAGCCTTGAAAGCTGGTGCTACTAATTCCTACAGGTGTTCCAACCTTTCTGAATTACTTACAACCAGTGTTGGGAGGGTTACTTTTAAAATGTATTCCACTACAGCAGGGGTGGGCAATTCCAGGCCCCGTGGGCCAGTGTCCTGCAGGTGATGGCATAAGATGTCCTTACATCTTATGCCATCAGCTTGCCCTAGGTCACGGTTTCCTTCCACATATAGCTTTGCAAAAATTGCATAAAAAGCGCTTGCAGGAACAAAAACATAATATTCCAGAAACACGCTTTGCCGATCCGATCAGCTGTTCGTAACACTTCCCACATTGAAATACAAACTATCGCATGTCCGCCATTACCTGCCTGAAACTGGAAGTGACGTCATTTTTGCAGAAAATGTAGTTTTTTACTTGTAGGCCTTATAATAATAATAATGGATTGGATTTATGTAGCGTTTTTCAAAGCACCCAAAGCGCTTTACAATGCCACTATTGATTCACTCTCACATTCACACACTGGTGGAGGCAAGCTACATATACTGGTGTTTTTAAAAGTCATGTTTGACTTTGCTCCTTTGTCACCGATTCTGTTCATAATTTTTATGGACAGGATTTCTAGGCGCAGCCAAGTGGCGGAGGGCTTTCACTTCGGTGGTCTCAGAATCTCATCTCTGCTTTTCGCGGATGATGTGGTCTTGTTGGCTTCATCGGGTGAAGGCCTCCAGCTCGCACTGGAACAGTTCGCAGCCGAGTGTGAAGCAGCGAGAATGAGGATCAGCACCTCCAAATCTGAGGCCATGGTTCTCAGCTGGAAAAGAATGGAGTGCCCACTCCGGGTCGGGGAAGAGTTCCTGCCCCAAGTGGAGGAGTTCAAGTATCTCGGGGTCTTGTTAGCGATTGATGGGAGAAGGGAGCCGGAGATCGACAGACGGATTGGTGATGCGGCCGCATCACTGCGGCCGCATCACCAATCCGTCTGTCGATCTCCGGCTCCCTTCTCCCATCAGTGATGCGGACGCTGCACCGGTCCGTCGTGGTGAAGAGGGAGCTGAGTGTAAAAGCGAAGCTCTCAATTTACCGGTCGATCTACGTCCCTACCCTCACCCTATGGCCACGAGCTGTGGGTAGTGACCGAAAGAACGAGATTGCGAATACAAGCGGCGGAAATGAGCTTCGTCCGAAGGGTGGCTGGCCTCTTCCTTAGAGATAGGGTGAGAAGTTCGGCTATTCGGGAGGGGCTCAGAGTAGAGCCGCTGCTCCTCCACATCGAAAGGAGCCAGCTGAGGTGGTTCGGGCATCTGACAAGGATGCCTCCTTTGGCGCCTCCTGGGGTTGGTGTTCTGGGCATGTCCCACCGGGAGGAGGCCCCGGGGCAGACCCAGGACACGCTGGAGAGATTATATCTCACGGCTGGCCTGGGAACGCCTTGGTGTTCCCCCGGATAAGCTGGAGGAGGTGGCTGGGGAGAGGGAGGTCTGGGCTTCTCTGCTGCCCCTGCGACCCAGCCCCAGATAAAGCGGAAGAAGATGGATGGATGGATGTTTAACTTCATGCTTTTCTGAAGAGTTTCTGGGATGCTTAGAACTCAAATTGCACTGCTGGAAATAGGTTATTTTGATGCACATGCTATTTTCTTTGCAAATTTGCATTATAGGATTGTTTTTCGTTTTTTCTGCAGTATATAAAAATTTGTGTATCTCAAAAATAAAACTATGGGCTATAACAGTTGTGTTGATGTATAGCAACTTGAAATGCTCCCAAAGATGGCACTACAGCATGTAAAAATATAAAGTAAGCTCTGGCGGACTTGGTTCTATGGTAGGTCTTAAAGGGTTAAGGAATTTTTAATCATTAAAAAGTATATTGGAAAACATTATATCATTGTTGTGAAATATAAGCAGACTGATGAGGCGCATGATATGTTGACAGTGAAAGTTGGCCTAAACAGGATGTTTCAGTTCCTCTCCCCTCATCAGTGACAGTCAGGAGGTTTTTGTACAGCCATGTATACAAACTGAATCACTGTGGTATTCGGACAAGGCACCAAGCTGATTGTGACAAGTAAGTGCTGTTTAAATTGATCCTGAAACATTAGAAGATTTCCAATAGTTTACTGAAAAGTTCTTAATTTAATATTTTTATTGTTCATAATCTTTTTTTATATATTTATAGTATCTGATGCAGAGCCAACTCGTATTTTATACGTTAGACATGATTATGAGTTGTATTAAAATCAAGAAATGTTTTCAATCAATTTAAAAAAATGTTTTGAAAAGTGAAATATTTTGTCATTCAATCTTGTTATTTTCAAAGCATTTTAATTTTTAAAGAATGCATAAGTCTATGTTATCTTTTCTCATTAAGAGTTTTACCTAATTTAAACATTAATTTAAAGTACAAAATTTAAAAATATCTGGCTTTGAACCTGTCACCTTTGAAATTGAAGGAAATGACTTGCATTGTATAGCATATGATTGCTTGACATATCCTCCAGAATTAAATTAAATTCTCTTTAATATAAAATTAGGGCTTAGTTTTGTTTTATTTTTTGACAGTTTTTTTTACAGAATTTATCTTTATTCTGTATTAAATCTTGTTGATTTTTTCACCACTTCTACTTTTATTACTTCAGTTCTATTTTTCCTGAACATCTTTCATCCTTCATGTATTTTCAGGCTCCAGCCTCCCTCCTCCTGTCCTGACAGTCTTCCCTCCGTCCAGTGCTGAGCTCCAGTCCAACACAGCTTCTCTGGTCTGTCTGTCCAGTCAGTCTGTGCCTTTTGCAGATGTGAGCTGGTTGGCTGCTGGGAGTCCAGTGAGCAGTGGGATCTCTACCAGCACTGCTGTTCAGAGACCAGACCAGACTTACCAAATCAGCAGCTCTCTGACCATCCAGACATCAGACTGGAATATGGATAAGCTCTATACATGTAAAGTGTCTTTGGGCTCACAGACTTCAGAGAAAACCATCAAGAAGTCAGAATGTCCCACTGAATAGTCAAGGATCAGAATTTTAATGCATTTAAATTCAGCTTTTTCACTATTTGTGCTGTTTGCTTATTGCAAAGCTGATATTTTAGAAATCAGAATAATGCAAAAGGTTCACATCATTTGTTCATTTGCTTTTTCAATAACAGATATTTGCAGTTGTTATGCATTAAATCAATAAAAGCATCGGTTTAAAAATCACTGTTTCCTTGTTCTAAAATAAAAAAAAAATTCTTTCACCGTTTCACTGAGGGGCACACAGAGGAAAACGATCCATTTATAAGCACATAATTTTTAAAATGTTTTTCGTCATAATTAAAACATAAAGACATTCTGAAATGCATGCTGTGAGGCATTTGTACACTAGAGAGCATCACTTCATAATTTTACCTGAGTACAGAGAGAAAAAGTGTCACTGGTTTGAAATGTTGGTTCGAGAATTGCAGATAAATCTTCACACTCAGTTAGTGATGCGTCAACTCTCAACTCCTCCCTCTCTTCCTGCCTTGTATGCACCTGCAGGTCTCAGCATTTTATTTATAACTACACATGTAAATTAAGACGTATCAGCTCTCTGTAAAATAAAATGGAAGCTGCTTAATGGAAATTATTTATCACTAAAATCTGGTTATTCAGAAACAGTCAGCTGTATACTCTTTCATTGGTACAAACTTACCTTTATGTATTGATTAAAAAGACTAAAGAGAGTCCATTGCTGTGCTTTTTCTTATCACTTTTTCTTCCTGACCTTTGTGTTGCTGTAGCAAGTAAATCTCCCCATTGTAGTAATAATAAAGCCCATGTCTATTTATATCTGTCTGACTTAACTTATATAACCTGACCCACTGCCATATGCAGGTTTGCTTTGGAAGTTTTTTGACTTTTGAAAGTTTTGTCATTATTATATATATTTTTTCAGGACTTTTATGGTTTCTTTTTACGGTTGCATCTTATTGCTTTTCTCTATGTGGGCAATTCAAACACAAAGCTGTTTATTATTTCCTTTTCTTTTAAAAGTCACCATCAACTGTCTTTTAGATGTCACATTAATCCCTTTGGGGGTTTTGTGAGTAAGGACATCCAGCATCAAAGTCTGCCAAGTCTAACAAGCAGAGCTCAGAGTAAAGGCCACACCTTGTGATTTCAGTAGCAGCCAACAGCCCAGCTGATTTAAAAACAACAAATGCATTCTTTATTTTCTGACATTTGATTTGCTGCATGTCACCAAATGGTTTAACAATTAAAAAAGAAAAGTAAGAAAAGTGTGCCAAAAGTTGCTCATTGACTTTAATATACAAGGATGATCTACAGAAAGCTGAAGCTGAATTTCTGCACTTGTGACATCTCTTGTTAATGAACTTCAGAATGCTTGTCAGGGTCCCCGAGCAGTTATGAATTATATTGTGTTATGTATATGTATTTGTTATTCACACCTGCTGCTGATCAGGCTTGTCGGTGGAGTTATTTAAGAGACCGATGGAGCTCCCACCAATGTGGGATCATTGCATGAGACTCCACGTTAGTCATACAGTTTCAGTTTAGTCCTGGAGTGCATGCCTGCTATAGTATTGTGTCCTGAGGGCTGCCTCTATTGTTTTCCCCAGGAAAGGTGTGGAGCACCAGACAGTAGACCGTGGGGGATGTGGGAAGAAGGACCCAGGAGCGGAGCTCTGTGTGTAAAAAGTGCGTTTATTTACAGTGTATGGAAAAAACAAAAATAAATGCCCGTGCTCTCCCCTGACTCCCGTGTCGCGTCCTCCATGAAAAGTCCGTGTCTTAGTGCTCTCCGCTCCCGTGTCTCAGCACTCCCCGTGCTGGCTGCCACACAGACCGTGACAATGCTTTTTTTATCTGAAATTTTCTCCTTTGTTTTGTTTTTTTTAACATTTCATTTTCTTTAAACATCATGAGGGAGGACACGGCAAAGAAGTAAGACAAACAGAGGAAATAAATACACAAGCTTATTTATGTATGTGTCGCCCACTTAGAATGCCAATCATCCTCAGCTGTTTTAATCTACTCTGTGTTATAACTTTTTTGTTTCTGAAGGCCTTGGTATAATTTACAGATAATTTTCCCATTAATCAGTTTGCTTCAATCAAACTGTAGGCATTTTGTCTCGTTTTGTTTTCATTTTTTTTATCATGTTTACTTATACTTTAAACAAAAGCACCGGAACAAACACACATTATTCACACGTTAAACCTCACATCATCACCTTTTAATTCAATTCAGTTTTCATAAAGACTAGAACTTTAAATATAGCACAAGCAGAAAACAATCAAGAGAACTAAAACCATGACTGACACTAAATTAAGGAATATTAACAAAACTCAAAAATACATTAGCACTGTGTTAAAGACCCAGTGCCATGACACTTTTAAAACGAAGAAACCTCCAACAGAACCAGGGTCAGTGAGGGGCGGCCATCTGCTACGACCAGTTGGGGTGAGAGGAGGCAGACAGCAAAAAAGATCAAATTCAACCTGGCGTATAAACACAGAGAGTAAAAGAAGAGGAATGAAGAAAGACATCATAGGAAGCCCTCAGCAACTTAGGTCTATTGAAGCATAACTATAGGAGAATTCAGGGTCACCTGGTCCAGTCCTGACCTTATGCTTTATTGCTTTATCAAAAACAGTTAGCTTGGGTGTCTGTGAATCCAATTTGGAAGCTGGTTCAACAGAAGAGGGGCGTGAAAGCTGAAGGCTCTGCATTTTCTCTGCAATTACAGTCCTTCATAGAAGTAATAAATGCATGAACTGGTTTTTCAGCATCATTCAGACTGCTTCTAATTTTGGAGAAATTGTGTTAATGCAAGAAGGCAGTCCTAAATATTTGCTACTGCCTGCTTTATTTTTGTGTATTAGCCCAGCTTAAAGTCAACAAAAAATATTTTCACAGTATGAGGCCTGTCAAGCAGCGTTTTTATATGAAAATAAATTTACATTTGAGAATGTTTTCAGTCGGAGACAGTCCTCTCTTACTTGACACTTAGAATCTCACCACTTGATTTGCATAAAACTCTAAATACAGACAAGAAGCCTGCAGGTGCATCCTGGAAATAGAGAGAAGGAAGTGTACAATAGATGATGCCTCACTGACAGTCAAAGAAAATTCAGTTTCATTTAATACTCATCTTTTTTCAAACCTCTTTACTATTGCAGGTAAGTTAAACTAGAACAACAAATATGACAAAAAGGGGAAATACAAGATGCACATCAATCATTTTGTTACAATATTTTTTTATTATTATTTTTGCTGAATAAACATATAGCAAAGGCCAGTAGAGCACATAAATCAAACAGTCACAACAGTAACTGCTCGTATTTTATAACATGAAAATGAGCAGTAAACAAATGCCCGAAGCATTAAAGAGCCAGATAGATGTTAAATGCTGATTCTGACCCTTCTACTACTCAGTGGGACATTCTGACTTCTTGATGGTTTTCTCTGAAGTCTGTGAGCCCAAAGACACTTTACATGTATAAACCTTATCCATGTTCCAGTCTGATGTCTGGATGGTCAGAGAGCTGCTGATTTGGTAAGTCTGGTCTGGTCTCTGAACAGCAGTGCTGGTAGAGATCCCACTGCTCACTGGACTCCCAGCAGCCAACCAGCTCACATCTGCAAAAGGCACAGACTGACTGGACAGACAGACCAAAGAAGCTGTGTTGGACCGGAGCTCAGCACTGGACGGAGGGAAGACTGTCAGGACAGGAGGAGGGAGGCTGGAGCCTGAAAATACATGAAAGACATTCAGAAACATTGAAATAAATCAATTATATAAATCAACTAGAAAAGTTTTTAAGAAAAGAACTGTGTAAGAGACAGCAGTGGATGAATATAATCAATCTGTTATTATAAATGATAACTTATTGTAGCCATGAAAAATATCGCATCTGCCAAATTAGAACCAATCCTCTATAGCAGCTGAGATTTCATGTACAAACACACAAACAAGAAAACCATTTCAGGTTATGTCCTACAACATCATCATGAACTAATTTACTATAAAATAATAAAATTGCATAAATTGAACAAACTAATATCTTCCAGTAAAACTATAAATAAATAGTATCTAAAGCAGTAGAAATGTTACATTTCAAACACATAAACATTTACATCAGTCAGTATTTTTTAGTCTGAAACTCTTTAGTGTGAAATAAAACAATACCATCTATGATAAACGTTAAACGGAATACAGTTAGTTCTAAAACTGAACCAGATTAAGGTCAGAATGTTAACTTTAATTTAGTGTTTTGCCTTTTTGAGATTTGACTTTTAGATCAGTTACTACTAATCAAGACTGAATTATTCTCACATTCTTTAAACAATGTCTCATCAAAGTTCAATAATACTGTTGCTTCATAGGAATGACAGAGATCAATATCTGCCTCTAATCACGAAGTTAAAGAATTACATTCAACAGCATTCAAGCATTTCAAGCCTCATCTAAGAGGCTTTCTCAGTTCTGAAGAAACAAATTGAAGAAGAATCTTGTATTTGAAGGCTCATTAGAATATTAATAATTAATGATTAAAAATCTGAAACATAAGATATCGAAACATAAACATTGAATAATATTAAGAAAATCTCTCCCACTTTATAATCAGTTTAAAAGTACTTACTTGTCACAATCAGCTTGGTGCCTTGTCCGAATACCACAGTGATTCAGTTTGTATACATGGCTGTACAAAAACCTCCTGACTGTCACTGATGAGGGGAGAGGAACTGAAACATCCTGTTGAGGCCAACTTTCACTGTCATCTTTATTTTCCCCTCATCAGTCTGCTTATATTTCATAACACATTGAATGACTGAGCTTTTACTTGACTGTCACATTCAAGTTTGTTTTTCTTTTTCCTTTTTTTAAGTCCAAATCAGATTGAGATGTGAGCAACGCAGTTTTTCTCATGTCTTTATCCACATCTGCATCACACAGTACATTTGTAACTTGTTATTCATAAGACTAAGCTGAAGCAGTGGATACGATTTATTATCTCACACTTTAACCTTCCGATTTTATTCAGATATAAAATCAATCATGGTTAGATTTTAAAGCTGAAAGTATCATGCTACTGGGTCTGGAACCCAGCGTGTTGTGTTTTTGATTAGTTTTATTAGTTATACAATTACATAATTTCCCTAGGGATTCATAAAGTATGCTGATTCTGATTGGTTATGTTTTGATTTGTTGGTTTTCATGGTTTTATTCCCATTATTGTTTTCTGCTTATGTTACATTCTTAGTTATAGTCCTTGGGTTTCTGTTACCTTCCCTTCCCTGTGTTCCACGTTTCATGTTTAGTTACTCTTCTCTCTGTGCTCCATGTTCACTTTTCCCTGTCAGCCATGTCTCCTTATCTGTCTGTAAGTCTCCGTGCCTTTTTTGTATTTCCTGTTTTACTTTGGCGGTCTTATGTCCTGTGTGCAGTGTTTTCAGTCTTGCTTCCTCCCCATCCTTGTTATGTCAGATTAGTCCACCTGTGTTTCCCTCCTGTTTCCCATTCCCTCGTTACCCCCTGTTATATTTAAACCCTGTGTTTTCTTTTTTTCTTATTGCAGTTGTTGTATCAGTACCCTATGTGCTCCCTGTACATTCATTGGTTTCTTGTGATTCATTAATTTGGATCCTTCATTCTGCCACACCACACAGCTACACATGACAGAAAGGTTCTCAGTATGTGCCAGTCAAGTAATTTCAACCATCCTTTATTATTTGGGAATTCTAAGGTAAAAAGAAGATTTGTCAAACCGTGTAGTGACATCTCATAACTGTTTAAATATCACAAAAACAAGAATGAATGGTTGTTTGCAAATATGATAACTTAGAAACTGTTGACAGTGAGTATAAAAAGCAAGAGAAATATATCTCTATATAAGTGTTTCCACCTTAAAATTTGAGCATTATAATGTCAGTCACATTATATTCCTAGTTTATTTAGATGAGTGTTCAAAACAATAACTATAACTCATATCATCAGTGTTTCTGGTTCATAATCATTTTTACATGTCTGACATAAAAAATGTTCATATAAAATATATTAGTTAATCATATGGTGGAACAACGTTAGTGCAGTCTGATGTTTGTCAATAAAAATAACATTTATTTAATAATACTTTCTTTAGGTGGTGAGTGTACACTGATGTCTTAGTTATCAGTATGTGTAAAAATCTCAAAAAGGAGAAGTAACATTGAGGAGGTTTTTGTCACAGTATAAATCACTGTGATACGAACTCATCGACAGAGTTGTCATGTGTCTTACAGTAATAGACTGCAGAGTCTCCCTCCACCACATTGTTGATGATCAAACGATAATCTGTTGTTGACTGATGAGTGGATGTGAATTTTGGAGCAGAGAACCCAGAGCCATAGGTTGGAGAACTCCAGCTATGATAAAACCTCAGCACAAACTGAGGAACCTCTCCTGGAATCTGTTTATACCACCGAGCATTACTGCCAGTAACAGTCCCCAGGTTACAGTCCATGGTGGCTGTCTCTCCTTTCCTCACTGATAGAACAGGAGGTTTCTGTGTCAGCACCGTCACACCACTCACACCTGCAAACAACAAGAAGACATGAAGTCAAGAGAAACAAACAGACTAATAAATCTTTCTTGAGGTCTGATTGGACGCATAAGTCCTCTTTACATGTTAATGCAGTGATCAGAGTACAGAGAGTCAGCAGCATGTTGTCGATGTGAGCTGAGAATTGACAATAAAATGTGAAGAAATGTGCTGGTTGAGCCATTTAATATAACCAGGAGAAGGAGGAGCTGGGAATCTCTCTCTCTCTCTCTCTCTCTCTCTCTCTCTCTTTCACTCTCTCTCTCTCTCTCTCTCTCTCTCTCTCTCTCTCTCTCTCTCTGCTTCTCTCTATCTCTTTCTTTCTGGATTGTTTCCTTTATTAAATTCTATTAAATTATCTATCATTTCTGATTTAACTACATATCTTTTTACCACTGCCACTAGATTGAGCCTTCACATTTATCATTCAATAAAATCAAGTAGAGATTTAAGCTTTTGCTTAGTATGGACCATTCTTTTGTAAAGTTTATATATCTGAAATAAAAGGAAGCTGGTAAAACTCATATAAAAAAGCAATACTGCCATTACTGTGACTATGACTAATGCAAACTGGTGGTAACATTGAAACAGGAGTTTCAGGTGCATTGAAAGACTTTAAACATTGGGGGCTTAGTACAGCGCTGAAATCTTTTGGAGTTTCTCTTGATAACAGCACCTTTTTAATTAAAAGGTTATTTATCATATTTTATTGTCAAATTAATATAATTATAGATATATAAAATATCAACCAATATGTACTGCCTAGAGCTTGATGTCACAGAATGATACTGAAATAAACAAACAGTGAAATTTGATTTCTTCTTGTTTGTTACTATTTGTTATTTTAAGCAACAGGAGTAAAACCTTCAGGAAAAACAAGTGAAAATGTTGATGAAGTATTCATATGTGAGACAGTATGCTGACAGTACTTAGTTAAATTTTTAAATTTTCTGATTCATCAAAACTAATTTAAGAGCAATATATGACTGACTTTTTTGTGTGTATTAGTGAATCATATCGTGAAACAACATTGTTGTATTCTGACGTTTGTTAAGAAAAATAACATTTATTTAAAAATGCTTTCTGTGGGTGGTGAGTGTACACTGAGCTTTCACTTATGTCTTTGTTATCAGTATGTGTAAATCTCAAAAAGCAGAAGTAACAGTGAGGAGGTTTTTGTCACACTGTAAATCACTGTGATACATGCTCATTAGCAGAGCTGTCCCATGTATGGCAGAAATAGACTGCAGAGTCTCCCTCCTCCACATTGCTGATTATCAAACGATAATCTGTTGTTGACTGATGAGTGGATGTGAATTTTGGAGCAGAGAACCCAGATCCATATTCTGGAGAACTCCAGCTATGATACATCTTCAGCACATACTGAGGACTTCCTCCTGGTATCTGTTTATACCACCGAGCAGACTGGTCAGTAACAGTCCCCAGGTTACAGTCCATGGTGGCTGTCTCTCCTTTCCTCACTGATAGAACAGGAGGTTTCTGTGTGAGCACCGTCACACCACTCACACCTGCAAACAACAAGAAGACATGGAGTCAAGAGAAACACACTGAAATTGGTATATATGTGTGCAATATAAGTCAAAGTGTTTACATGTTAGAGCAGCGATGAGAGCACAGAGAGTCACCAGCATGTTGTCACTGTTTGACGAAAGATAGACTTGCAGCTGTGAAACGACTGTACTGCTTTTGTTGGATGAAGAGTGGAGGTGCTGGAGGAGCAATTTTATAAAACAACTAACAAGAGGAGGAGCTTCAAAAATGTATATGCAACATTTTTTTGTCTTTACTATATTTATGTCTATTTGTGTTGGTCTCCCACCTATCAACCCATTACAACATTATTCTTTTTTCTTTCTTTCTTTTTTAATGACCTTTTTGTTTCCTGTTGTTCATACTCACTCTGAATATATCTATTTGCATGCATCTCTCTGCTTTAGATTAGACCTAAAACTTTCCTTTTTGCTAAAGCATATAGTTAGGACTGGATCAGGTGACCCTGAATCCTCCCTTTACAGTGCAATATATCAAGGCAGCTGGGGGATTCCTATGATTCACTGAGTGTTTCTTCTTCAGTCACCTTTCTCCCTCACTATGTGTCTATACATATCTCTGTATTTAATTGAAATACGAGAATGGGACCCAAGAGCAGACTCAGTACATGAGTCGAACTATTTACAAGGTTTATTTACAAAATGTGAACTTAAAAAAGAACATGGCTAGAAACTGAAACTTAAACAGAGCTAGAGCCCAGGAAGATTGAGGGCACTGAAATGCTTAAACACAGGAGGCACACGGAGAAGCAAGGAACAGGGAACTCTGCAACAGAAGAGAGGGAGGTTACTGGGCAGGAAGGCAAGTGAATGACCAGAGGTGAGTACGTACTGGCATGGGGTGTGTTCACTTGCACATTGGAGATGGTGAGTCCTGGGGGAAGTGTCTATGAGAGTGTCTACTTGGGTGAGCACGGTGAAGGATATCCAGTCCCAGAGGAGTGACAACAGGCAGGAGGCAGGCGGGTGAAAGTCTGGTGGAAGTCCTTAGTTTGGGATCTGACTGTAGTAGTTGGTGCAATACGGACCAGAACTGAAGCGTGAATGTGGCAGGAGGATAATCTGGTAGGAACTGAGGACATAGAGCAGCGTTAGATAAAGGACGGAGGACCATGGATCAGTCCACTAGGAAGCCAAGTTAGCACCAGAGATAGCAGGACAAACTGGCGATGAGAAGTAGGCAGTGCCGGTTTAAAAATCCTCCTTCTGATTGTTCCTGGATGAGGAGCAAGTGAGGTGCTGAAAACCACGCCAGGAGGATGGCCTGGACGCCTCTCGCACACGAAAATCCCCAGACACTCCTATGCAACAAGTTTCCATTACTGTAGATTGCAAACTTGGAGTCTCGTTACACAAGCAAAGATGTGGCCAGTCTCTAGCTTGCTCAGTAAATACTATTATTACAACCAACAACTTCAAACAAATATATTTTCTTGTTAAAATATGGACTGATGACTTCTTAGCATTTACACAAGAATATGTCGAGAAATTATATCATTATTTACCAACACATCTGTGTAGGTTGTCAGTCATCCAGGTCATGGCAGTCTAAGGAACTTGGGGGGAAAAGTGACTGGATGAGAGCACAGACAGACTTGTAAGGTCGAGAGCCACTACTACCTTTGTTGGATAAAGAGAGGGGGTGCTGGAGGAGCCTTTTTATAAAACAACAAACCGAGGAGGAGCTTTGAAAATATGTATAATTTTTGTCTTGACTACATTTACAGCTGGTGGTGACAATGTCTCCTTTCTGTCACTCCATTAGAATGTGATCATCTTAATTTCTTTCTTTTTTAGTTGTTTTTTTTATTTTTTATAATCACTTTTATACTCATATACCACTTAAGAAAGAATTTTTTATTTGCTATATCTAACACTTTATCTTTCTGATTTTATTCAGATTTTAAATCAAGTATTGTTAGATTTTAAAGTTTCTCAAAATGTGCCAATCAAGTTGTTTCAGCATTAGTTCAGTGTAAACCATCCTTTGTTAAATTTTGCAATCACGCAACTTACTAAATTTCAGAAAATTATGAATGAAGGTTTGCAAATGTGATGACCAAAAATAATTGGTGGCAATTTTAAAAAGAAAGAGAAATATTAAAGGGTTTCCATCTTCAGGAGGGAAAGGGAAAGTACAAAAATCTGTTTGAACCCTTATCATCACTGAGTCTGGTTCATACTCATTTTCACATGTCTGACATGAAAAGTGTTTTTATAAAAGCAGTTAGATAGGAACAAATGTTTATCTGTAATATGCTTATCCTCACACATCTACTTTCTGATTCATCCAAAACTAATTTAAGAGCCATATGTCAATAACTTTTTTTTGTGTATTTGTCAATAATATGTTGAAAGAATATTTGTATAGTCTGATGGTTGTCACTAAAAAAAAATAATAACAGGTAGTGTGTTTACACTGAGTTTCCAAGATGTCTTTGTTTGCGTAAAAACAAAGACATCTTGTAAAAATATGCGTAAAAATGTCAAAAAGCAGAAGTATCCGTGAGGAGGTTTTTGTCATAGTGTAAATCACTGTGATGCGTACTCATTAACAGAGCTGTCCCATGTCTTACAGTAATAAACTGCAGAGTCTCCCTCCTCCACATTTTTGATGATCAAACGATAATCTGTTGTTGACTGATGAGTGGATGTGAATTTTGAAGAGGAGAACCCAGAGCCATAGCTTGGACCACTATTGCTATAATGAAAATACAGCACATGCTGAGGAACTCCTCCTGGAATCTGTTTATACCAATAGACAGTGTTAGTAACAGTCCCCAGGTTACAGTCCATGGTGGCTGTCTCTCCTTTCCTCACTGATAGAACAGGAGGTTTCTGTGTCAGCACCGTCACACCACTCACACCTGCAAACAACAAGAAGACATGAAGTCAAGAGAAACACACTGACTGATAATTCTTGCTGTATAATTTGGTGTATAAGACTCTTTACATGTTAGAGCAGTGATCAGAGTACAGAGAGTCACCAGCATGTTGTCAATGTCAGCTGAGATTTTACGGTAAGATAAGAAGAGGAGGTACTGATGTAGCCATTTAATACAACTAGGAGGAGGAGGAGCTACAGCGCTCTCTCTCTCTGAATTGTTTCCTTCGTTAAATTCTCTTAAATTTTCTATATTTTCTATATTTTCTGATAAATAATGTCAAGTGCTCTTAATAGGTATCTTTTTCTTCACATTTATCATCAAATAATATACTGACACTACTACTGACTAATTATACCTGGTGGTAATATTAGTGGTAGCAACACTGGGCTCATCTAACTAATTGAGGTGTAATGTTGTTAAAGGTGAAGGTAATTAAAAAAAGAAGAAGAAGAAGTTCATTCATTATCAGTATTTTTTCACTCCTTATGGAATGACTGGAAATATTTAATGTTTTTCAGAATTCATGAAAGCTGTAGTGTCTAATTCAAGTTTTCCTTGCAATATTGAGTTGCTGTGCTTTATTTACCGAGTCACCCTATCCCAAAGTCTTTCTGTGGAGATTGCTGTTCTAAAGATGAGGAATTTCCCAGAATATACAGAAGACACAAACTGATGTGCAGCAAAAACCTTTATGTTAATTTAAATTATTTCCAAATTATTTCTGCTGATCTACTAGTATTTTCCCGCACAGTCATCTCTAGGGTTTACATAGTCATATGGTCCCAAAAAAATTAAATATCCAGTAAGTGTCAGTTCTCTGGAAGAAAATGCCTTTTTGATGCCAGAAGTCAAAGAAGACTGCTTCAAGCTGATAAGGTAACAGTAACTCTGTCAACAACCTTTTACAGACTAGATATTCAGAAGAGCATCACTGAACAGACACACATCAAACCTTGAAGCAAATGAGATACAGCAGCAGGCACTGACCTGGTGTCACTCCTGTCAGTTAACAACAGGAAACTGTGTCTACTCTCACACAGACGATTCATCTGATTCATATTTCCTCTAATAAGCCTCCACAGATCAAAATATAATGAAGCTTTAAGTTAATTTGAAGCAAAACCACAATGCAGTAGTTCACAGGAATTCCTTTATATCAACTACTATTACCTCAATACTTTTAAATAAAATCACACTCTTCAGTGGCTGAGACTGACTGGACAATGACTCCCCCTTGTGGGGAAAATATATTCATTTTACAATTATATTTATTTTTTACACATCTATTTTCTTTCTTATTTACTTACCAACTTATCTATATGACTTTCAGCATCAGTGATTTTCAGCATTTTTGCCTTTCCACCTTTAGAAAAATGAAAACAGACTTAAACTTTTGACTCTTATATTATCTGAATAGTTATTTACCATTTAACATCTTTGAGCCTTCATATAACATTCAAGGGTGATAAGGTTCCAGTCATAGGTATTTTTTTAACCTCACTTATAAAAGTGGCATCAATTACTGGTCTTTGCATATTATTTTATCATCACGAAGGATTTCTCCTTTTTTTTGTAAATAAGCCAGGTTTAAAAGCAACAATGGTTATTTGTAAAGTAATGAAAAGGTTCACATTTTTTTTTTATTTTTCCAGTCAGGGACAGTCCCCTCTCACTTAGGACTTGATTTGCATAAAACTCTAAATTCAGAGAAGAAGCCTCCAGGTGCATCCTGGAAGACAGAGGGGGAGGTGTAGATAGTTTCAGTTACTACTCATTTTGGGGGGTTTTCTTTTCAAACCACTTTTATTGCAAGAAACTTAAACCAGAACATAAAATATTAATTATCTTTCCAGGCACTCCAATTCTCTATATATATGATCAGAGAATTTTTTTACTTTTGTTTTTTGAGGTGGAAGTTTGGAGACTAACATGACGCAATGATAACCTCACCACAAGTAAAGAACTTATGGACATGCACACACTAGCACATAGACATACAGAAGAGTTGAGGAAATTCAAACTGGCAGAAGAAGAAAATGCTACATTGCCTCCAATGTTCACTTGCAATATTTTTTATTAACATTTTGCAGAATAAATGCATAGCAAACATTAACTGCTAGTATTTTCTTACATGTACACAGGCACACAAAAAAATACCAAAAGGATTGAAGAGCAGACTTTTATGCTGATTCTGACCCGTCTGCTAGTCAGTGCTACAGGCTGATTTGCTGATGGTTTTCTCTGAAGTCTGTGAGCCCAAAGACACTTTACATGTATAAACCTTATCCATGTTCCAGTCTGATGTCTGGATGGTCAGAGAGCTGCTGATTTGGTAAGTCTGGTCTGGTCTCTGAACAGCAGTGCTGGTAGAGATCCCACTGCTCACTGGACTCCCACCAGCCAACCAGCTCACATCTGCAAAACGCACAGACTGACTGGACAAACAGACCAGAGAAGCTGTGTTGGACTGGAGCTCAGCACTGGACGGAGGGAAGACTGTCAGGACAGGAGGAGGGAGGCTGGAGCCTGAAAATACATGAAAACCATTTTAAAAAATGAATAAATAAAAACTAGAAATGGATGAGAATGGATCAATATAAAGTAATGGCTGAGAAAAAATACTATACTTTAACTCCCAAAATAGCTAGCATAACTTCTCCAAAATACATAAAAGTTATGTCTTAGTAAGTATTGTATTGGATGAAGATGATATTTATTATAAAATAAATTATAAAATAAACAACTCGCATTAAAGACAATGACATCTGGGGAAAAAAAGAAGGAATAGTCATCTAAAGCAGAACAAAAAAAAGATTTTTTTTAAAAACCAGAAAATTATTTTTTCATCCGTGTGAAAAAAAACAATACCAGCTATGACAAACTGCAGACAAACTAGGTTTAATTCTAAAACCAAGCAACACTAAGGTTAAGGTCAGATTGTTCAATTATAGTCAGTTTTCCACCTTTGGTCAAATGTTTGTTACTACTGAGAGAACATGGAATAATTTCCAGAAAATATTATTTAAAAAAATGTTTTCTGAGAGGCAGATAATACTATCATTTTATAAGAATAATCAAGTTCAATATCTGTGTCTGTGCAATAATGAAGAACTTAAGTCACATTACAACATGTGATCAACTCTGTAGCTTGCAGACTGCATGAAACAGCAAAAAAAAAAGTCTAAAGAAAAATCTAAGTATATGAGAAATGAGAAAATTAGAGAATCTAAGCATAAACACAAAATACCTCCTGTTTCATGATCAGTTTAAAAGTACTTACTTGTCACAATCAGCTTGGTGCCTTGTCCGAATACCACAGTGATTCAGTTTGTATACATGGCTGTACAAAAACCTCCTGACTGTCACTGATGAGGGGAGAGGAACTGAAACATCCAATTGAGACCAACTTTCACTGTCAGTGTCGCTTCCCCATATATTGTTGTTCAAATGCTAATCTGATGTTGACCGATGAGTACATGTCAATTTTGGAGAGAAGAAGCCAAACCCATAAAGTGAAAAAATAGATATAATAAAAATACAGCACAAAGTAGGGATGGGACTTGATAAGAATTTAGTGATTATCAATATTATTTATCAATTCGATTCTTTATTGAGTCTCACTGAATTCTCACTGGCTTTGCTTCTAGAGTCACCAACATCACTGAAAAGCACATTAAACACATTACATTCATGAAAATTATTTGCACGCTTTGTGGTCAAACATTTGAACTTGTTAGAGGTATTTCCCCTCTTTGCTGTGATCATTGTTTGGTTATTACTCAAAAAAAGTAATGTTGTATACATTACTCATTACTATTCTTAAAGATAAGGCACAAATAATGCACATGACTGAATTATTCCCAGTAGAAAGTAATTCTTTACACTACTAGTTACATTACTTTTGCATTTCTCCATGAAATGGCCTGAAATTCATTGTCTCATAATTGCCAGTGAACAATATACACCTGAGGCTACAGCCCCATGCACCAACAGAAATCCATATCCTAAGAAGGACACACATGATTTTTCTCTTAGTGTTTAGGTGTGAACTCAAAGCCATCAGCACAGCAGTCGTCACTGTGATTCTACTTTAGAAACATGAACAGGTAGAAAAGCAGGCTGCAGTCTGACTGCTCATCACTGCTTTTGTTACCTGTTGAAGTTTAGAGTCTGGCTGCTGGGCTGGGGTCAGCATTTACACAGCTTTAACCTTATAGTTTTGACAAGGTAAGCACTATTGTCTATTTTTAGATTTGCCTCATCAAATCTAAAAATAATACATAATACATTTTACATGCCTATTTACCAACTAGTACACACAGATGCAAGGAGGGCAGCATTATCTTTTTAGCTTGCTCTATATTTTAAATGCACAGTACAACAACAAATTAACAAAACAAGTCAAAGTAAAAAAAAATGCAATGATTTCAAATGGTTAGAATTTATTTATAAAATCTGTAGAGTCTCTCATTTAGTTTTTTGTCACAGTGTTGACATTCTTCTTTTAAAACAACATATGATATAAAGAGGTGTTCCTAAAAACACACACAACGGAGATATTTACTTCTATTTTATTTATGTCTATATATCAGAGCCATCCCATGTCTGACAGAAATACCAAGCATCAGCATTTATGGCTGCTGCTTGGCTCTGGGTTCTCTCTGGGGAGAATGTCAACAGAATGTATATTATGTCAAAGTCATGTGGTAATAGAAGGTTAGATAGTGAACAGAATTGAGAGTCCCTCAATGAAAAATAGGAATTGGTAAGAGAGAAAATAATACTCTTAAAATAAAGTAATTCATTGTTTATTAACAGTTAGTGGGTTGGTTTCAAAAAGCAGAAGTAACAGTGAGGAGGTTTTTGTCATGGTGTAAAATACTGTGATGCATGCTCTTTAGCAGAGTCATCCCATGTGTGACAGTAATAGACTGCAGAGTCTCCCTCCTCCACATTGCTGATGATCAAACGATAATCTGATGTTGACTGATGAGTGGATGTGAATTTTGGAGAGGAGAACCCAGAGCCATAGGTTGGAGAACTCGAGCCATGATAAAACCTCAGTACAAACTGAGGAACTCCTCCTGGAATCTGTTTATACCACCGAGCAGCACTGTTAGTAACAGTCCCCAGGTTACAGTCCATGGTGGCTGTCTCTCCTTTGCTCACGGATAGCACAGTTTTCTGTGTCAGCACCGTCACACCACTCACACCTGCAAACAACAAGAAGACATGAAGTCAAGAGAAACACACTGACATTAGTTTAAATATGTGCAATATAAGTCAAGGTATTTACATGTCAGAGCAGTGATGAGAGCACAAAGAGTCACCAGCATGTTATCGGTGTGAGCTGACAATGCACTTCGAATTTGTAACTTTAAAGTGGCTGTACTGCTTCTGTAGGATGAAGAGAGGAGGTGCTGAAGGAGCCTTTTAATACGACTAACAGGAGGAGGAGCTTAAAAGTACATATGTATATTTTTCATCTTGACTTGACTTGGTAATGTCTTTAGCATCATCATCTTCTTGTTGTTATTTCTTTACTTTTTTTTTTAATTTTTACAATCTTTTCATGTCCTTCATGATGATTTTGCAGTGTTTTAACTTGATCCCTTTTCAGAATTTAAAGATAGATTTAAGTTTCTCAACAAGTGATATCAATTAGATAATTGAAACAAAAATTAAACCCTACCTTAAACAAAAAGTGAGGATTACTTAATGTAATACTTATAAAAGCTGAAAATAATTTGAAAAGAAGTGTGTTTATGTTTGATGTTTTTCAGATATCATGAAAGTTGTTGTGTATCTCAGGTTTTTGTCAGAGTCTGAGTCACTGTTCATCTTAACTTACAGAGTCATCCCATTTCTGACAGAAATACTTAGCAGAAAGCAGAAATGCCATTTGCCTCCAACAACTAATGTAATCCCATTACATGTTTTGTTCGAGATTTAATGATTTGAGATGAGTAATGTTGGATTTTTTTTAAACTGTAATGTCTCCAATTTAGTTTTTTTTGTCACAGCCTCAATCAATGTGATTCAGCTTCATCAGCACAGCCACCAAATAGCAAACAGAGTCTCCCGCCTCTGCCTGCTTGGTAATAAAGTTGAATAGAGGTGAATCAGTCTGAGGATAATCTTGTTGTAAAGCTGGATGAGCCGTCAGAATGGTCACATCTCAGAACAAGTGAGGACTCACATCTCCAACTGTGTGCAGCTGGTGAGTTTGTTTGACAGCTCTGTGATCAGTATAAAGTATGAACAAGCAGAAGTATCTATGAAAAGGTTTATGTCACAGTGTAAATTAGTGATGCAGCATCCCATGTGAAGCTGTCCCCTGACAGTAATAGATTGTAGAGTTTCCCTCCTCCACACTGATAATAATAATCTGATGTTGACTGATGAGTTGATGTGAATTTTGAGAGGAGAACCCTGAACAATATTTTTTTGAGAACTCCAGTCATGAGGAAACTGCAGTACATGCTGATTGTCTCCTACTGGAATATGTTTATGCCAGCAAGCAGGTCAGTTGCAGTCCTCAGGTTACAGTCCGAGCTGGCTGTCTCTCCTTTTCACACTGATACAACAGGAAGTTTCTGTGTCACTCAGACCTGCAAACAGGAAGAAGACCTGGAGTCAAGAGAAACAGACAGTTACATCTGTGCATAAGTCTGCACATGTGGGTTAAACTTTTTACCTTTTTTGTGATTTCTAAAATGTAAACAAATGAGAAAACAGTACATGCATTACACAAGTATCTATTAAGTGTGACATTCTGGTGTCTTGATGGTTTTCACAAAGACACTGCTGATTTGGAAAGTCTGTGCTGGTGTCGGAACAGCAGTGCTGGTAGAGATCCCACTGCTCACTGAAAAAAAAAGCAGAAGTAACAGTGAGGAGGTTTTTGTCATGGTGTAAATTACTGTGATACCTCCTCTTTAGCAGAGTCATCCCATGTGTGACAGTAATAGACTGCAGAGTCTCCCTCCTCCACATTGCTGATGATCAAACGATAATCTGATGTTGACTGATGAGTGGATGTGAACTTTGGAGAGGAAAACCCAGAGCCATAGCGTGGAGAACTATAGCTATGATAAAAATACAGCACAAACTGAGGAACTCCTCCTGGAATCTGTTTATACCACAGAGCAGCACTGTCAGTAACAGTCCCCAGGTTACAGTCCATGGTGGCTGTCTCTCCTTTCCTCACTGATAAAACAGGAGGTTTCTGTGTCAGCACCGTCACACCACTCACACCTGCAAACAACAAGAAGACATGAAGTCAAGAGAAACACACTGACATTAGTTTAAATATGTGCAATATAAGTCAAAGTGTTTACATGTCAGAGCAGTGATGAGAGCACAAAGAGTCACCAGCATGTTATCGGTGTGAGCTAAGAATGCACTTTTAATTTGTAACTTTAAAGTGGCTGTACTGCTTCTGTAGGATGAAGAGAGGAGGTGCTGAAGGAGCCTTTTAATACGACTAACAGGAGGAGGAGCTTAAAAATACATATGTATATTTTTCATCTTGACTTGACTTGGTAATGTCTTTAGCATCATCATCTTCTTGTTGTTATTTCTTTCCTTCTTTTTCTTTTTTAATATTTACAATCTTTTCATGTCCTTCATGATGATTTTGCAGTGTTTTAACTTGATCCCTTTTCAGAATTTAAAGATAGATTTAAGTTTCTCAACAAGTGATATCAAGTAGATAATTGAAACAAAAATTAAACCCTACCTTTTATTGGCAGCTGCAGACAAACAGTCTAAATGACACGTCAAAGACTCTAAAAGCAGAAGTACTTTGTACAGAGGTTTTTGTCACAGTGTAAATCACTGTGATACTCTCTCCCGAGCGGAGTTATCCCATGTTTCACAGTAATACACAGCAGAGTCTCCTGCTTCTGCCCGATTAATGATAAACTGATAATCAATGTCTGATGAGGCTTTAGAGTTAAATCGGTCTGAGGAGAATCCTGTTCCAAAGCTGGGTGAACTGCTAGAATGATGAAATCTTAGAACATACTGAGGAGTAGAACCAGGGACCTGTTTGTACCAGTAGACATAATTGCCTTCATCTCTCTGAATGTTGCATTTGAGCAGAACCTCCTGTCCTGTGTGGACAGGTGGTGTCTGGGTCAACACTTTTGCAGCATCCACACCTGACAGAGAAAAAAAGAATGTTTAAATGAATTAATATTTAAATAAAGTTTTATGTTTCTAAATACAGACTATAAAATGAACCAGTAGCCACTCTTACATGCTATAGCAATAAGAGTACAGAAGGTTCTCAGCATGTTGAAAGTATAGCGTATTCTCTGTACTGTCCAGCTGAGAGGTGAGCTGAACTGAATAATGAAAAGAGACTGAGGCCTATATAGAGTAAGCAGAGGAGGAGGAGCTTCAATACTAAAAACTTTTTGATCACAACTCAACTCTAAGAATTTGCATATTTAGATCAAAATCTAACTTATTTCAAATATTGTAAATGTTTGAGTTTTTTTTTACAATAAATCTAAATGTGTTTTCATTTTAGAGCCGTTTTATTTTATATATATATTTGAATTCAGGATATACTGTTGATCAATTTTGTTGGAATTAAGATTCTGTTAACAGCACAATTCTGTCATTGCTATTATTTGTTCTGCTAATCAAGGTGAATACCAAAGGTTGGGTGAATGAAAAACAGTCAAGGTGTTTCAGCAGGTAACAAGCAGACATATGTACATCGTTATATAATATCATTAATCACATGGGCAGGGTTTTGAAAGCTAGCATCCTGCTCATATTGCAGGGTATATTCACTGGGCAGCACGGTGGCACAGTGGTTAGCACTGTTGCCGTACAGCAAGAAAGTCCTGAGTTCAATTCCATCTTCAGGCCAGGGTCTTTCTGTGTGGAGTTTGCATGTTCTCCCCATGTTTGCGTGGGTGCTCCCGCTTCCTCCCACCATCCAAAGACATGCAGGTGGTTGTCTGTGTCTCTATGTGTTACACCCTGTGACAGACTGGCCTGTCCAGGGTGTACCCTGCCTCTTGCCCTATGACAGATAGGCTCCAGCAACCCTAGAAAGGAGAAATGGATGGATAGTCACTGTGTTTTTTTTGTTTGTTTTTTTCGTTTTGAACCCCTTTGATAAAACATGCTCCTTTGAATATCTGCCCAGTAGTTTATTGGTCAGTCAAATACCACCAGACTTGTGTAAGAGGACATATGACCACTGATGCGTCTGGCTGTTAGAATTTTGGGGGTATGAACGACCTGAGAATAAGCAAGAACTTTTGACAGGAAACTAAGCTGAGCAGTGTTTGTTGTGGGCCTGTAACTTTTTTTGTATATTTTGCCTCCAGAGTTTGAACATGTGATCTTCATCTTTATTTTATTGTTTAACAAGTAGTTCTTTGAAGTAATCCTGTAGCTCTGCAGTTATATTCTTTCCTGGTTGAAGTGATTAGTGGTTCATAAGTTTTTCTCCGAAGGTAGTTACTCCACCTGAAAGTTTCCGTGTTTCACGAGATGCAGTATTTTGCATAGCAGCACTGCTACTGTTGCTGTGATTATGAAGCGATAACACATTGTAAAATACTATCTGTAAAAAAAAAATGCTCCAAGTACACTCAAGGAGTTGCACTGAATCTATAATTTAATAAGTATTTGGATAAACAAATCAAATACAAACCAATGGCTTGCAATGCTAATTAAAGTAATAAAAAAAATCATAATGAGGTAATATATAACACTCCTTAACTACATGTTTAGCCATTTATTTGACTTTAAGTCCAGCCCGTTGATGCAAAAACAGCATATAGTGAAGATAATTTGATAAATGCTGCCACCTTGTGGTTTATTGTGATTTTGTAACAGCAGGTGGCTATAGTTTGCTTTAATAAAGTTGAATTAAAACCATTTTATTTAGCTTTTTTTGACCATACTCATCAAAGAAATAGTATAAAACAATCCTCTTCTTCTGAAAAATATATAAACATTTATTTTCAACAAATCTGCATTTATACCAAACAAAAAACCCAACATGTTTAAGATTGCTGTGGTCCTCTCCTCCTTGCCCTTCTCAGTGTTGGGCTAGTGATTATCCTCCTTTCAGGACCCCTCATCTGTGCACGCAGAGGAGACCTAAGACCAAAGCTCGGTTGGAGCCTATGTACAGGCCGCTGAGGCAGGGCGTATTTGCCGTCCCTGAGCTCATCCACGAAAGCCTCCATTCTGTCGAGCTTTGTGGTAAACTTTCCCAGCTCATCCTTTAAAGTGTTAAACTGCCGGTAGAGGTCTCCCAGAGCATCTGAAAGAGGTTGAATCCTGGACATAAAAGAGGACATGTGGAAAAGCAAATGGTTTCAGTATCAGAATGACCATTCAAAGAACTTTGGCACTGTAAGTTCATGAAACAGGAACCTTGTTTATTGGCAAAACATAACTAAGAAGAGAATCAAGTCTAATTGGCAGCATAAACAGGAAAGTCACGACATGCTGTTAAGTGGAAACAGTCTCACTGTCGACGGAAAACATCAGGATAGCAGACGTAAAGGTCGGAAGTCCCCTGAAAAAAATGAAAGTGCAAAACATAGCAGAGCTTTGGCCCAGTAGAGACGGGCTTGGGCTGACCTTAGATGTTTACTGGGAAAGGTTCTGGTGAACTGTGATCCTAAGTATTGCAATCACAGTTCAGAATCTAATCACCAGATGAAATGTTCACTGACTTGGAGTAATGTCTGCCAGAGCATGATGAAACACCCACTATTGTATTTTGGCACAGTAAGTACACTGAGGTCATTTACAAAGCGGAGCTGGCCTCATGTGAACAACAGCAATCATTGATCGCTTTACTGGCACTGACAATTCATGTGCAGCACAGAGCAGATTACATAAGTCTTTATTTCAATAAACAAATGTTCACTGACATCACCGAGCGTTGTTTTTCCTGGACGTTTGACGTTACTCTTACTTAACATTTAGACTCGTCTGTCTGCTATCATTGTGCACATCCAGTTTAATCAGAAGCTGATATAACTCACCTGTTATATTCAGGAAGGACTGAAGCGTGGTCATTGATCAGCAAGTCTTTCACTTGGGTCAGAATAGCAAATTTCCAGTTGTCCAGCACCTGAGTCAGGTTTGAGCAAGTCTTGGCACTAGTCTGTACTGCTGAACACAGAGTTTAACCGTATAAACAAACAGGTCATTATTCACTCCAAGTTTTAGAAACACAACCTCAGTGGTCAAAGGTCACATTACTAAAAATCTTTTTCAGACCTTTAGGTTCCCAGCGTGATGTCTCCTGTTTCGATTTCTGAGCTCCACACGCTGAGATCATGCACAGCATAATGAGAGCCAACTTCATCCTCTTCGTTTTCATCTAACAAACACAATAATATAGGCTGTGGGTGCTGCTGAGGAGCAAGCTCACCGAAAAGTGCTGCCAAGCCACGTTACAAAAATACTAAACAGTCTTTCGGTTGAAGAAAAGCTGATGAGAAATTAGTTCAGTCATAAGTTTGGCTTTTGTTCACCTTTTTAAGCCATAAAAATTGTTTTGTTTTGTTCCAAAAAGAGGGTTTTTACACTACCTTTTTTGCAAAGAAGTGCCAGGGTTCTTCTCAGATCAGAGCACCAGAACACACTCTCTGTACTGTATGATCCTACAGCAGTGACACACTGAGAAAACATGAGTTGTGCAGAACTCTCTTATAACTCTTTCCCCAAACTCCCGGAGCAATTTCCCCACCTGATCCCATCCACGTCACTGATTCAGGGCGGTGACATCCTCAGTTCTTTTAGCATGTGTGCACACTGCAGCATTCACGTGCACAAAAAACAAAATCTCCCTAAACCCACTCGCACACATATGCGTCCCACTCTTGCATTATCTCTCGTATCTTATAGACTGTGCATCTTCTAAAATAACCATAATAGGAGGTCATTTCTGATGCCCCATCTCTGCTCCACATGTCTTTTAGGTTGTGTGGGTGGCATGTGACAACTGTGCTCCCCGTAGGCTCCAATCCAGAGAAGGTGTTTGATGTAGAAGTATGGCTCCAGGATAACATTCTTACTGCCTACTGTAATACAATCTGCTCAACATCTGGGCTACGACAAATCCAGCCAGCAACACTTTAACCGTCAAGGGTGATCAAAACTTGGTGAGCTGCACTCACTTGATGCAAATGGGACAATAAAAAACACACATTCAACCATATTAATAGAAAAAAGGAGAATATCCAAAAGCATCACAGAATTAGAAAAGGGGTTAGAGTCCCAGAATAACTTTAAAATAGCAAAAATTAAAATTATGCAGCCCTGAAGATATTCCTTGACACCTCAGCTGCCTTAATTTCTAACTTTACTAAGCTGCTGTGTGATTTACTGCATTAGTTCACTCAGTCTGATGTGAGCCAACCTTAATAAATCTACATAACTGTGGAAGTGGGTTTAGATTCGATGTGCAGTGATGCAACACATGACATGTAGTTTCATGGCTAAGATGGATTTCATACTCTGGATAGTTTTCCACAGGCAAGTGCACCCAGTCTATAACCTATATACTCTTCAAACAGCTATTTATCTTTCTACTTCTTCTTCTACTCAAAAACCAGCAGCTTCAGGTCATATGAAAATATTGGACAACATTAGTGCTTTTTTCCTGTCCCAGATTTTTTTTTTTATAAAATTCCAGCTTTGATTTATTTCAGATCAGAGTTCCTCATTCTGTTTGAAAGATGTGCCGCTGGGTATGCTGATGTCTGCAGATGTCTGCAGATAGTTGTGCTGATATATGAGCGGAGGTGCACCCATCACTGCTGAAAAGGAATGTAACTGGGCAGTTGCCATCTGCAACACCTTTACACACACAGACTGTATACCAAACTGTATGTGCAGTAGGTGGGATGAACATCACGTCACACGGACCATACATCTTCAGCGCTGACAGGCAGGAACTAAATACTTTTTAAATCTCCATCCTCCCAAAAGATTTAAAAGGAAACAGGAAGATTTGTTTAATAACGACTAGATGACATCCAACTTTTTTTTTCTGCCAACAATCAGTCACGATAAATATATTTTCTTATTTGAACGTAGGCTCATAATTTATAACTAAATGAAAAACCATTTTTTGATAGTGGTTATTTGTCTGCTGACCCTAACAAGCTGGAGTTCATTTTCCCCAGTGAGATTTTCCATGACCTGAGAAACCACAGGGCCAACAGTGAAAGTTGCCTAATGTGCAATGAAGGAAAAAGTATTCGGATCTTTTATTTCTTTCTTTATTTTTAAAGTAGGTTATATGGGATTTAAATATAGAAATAAAAGTATATAAGACAATATTCTGCTTTTTTTCATCTTTTTGTGCAGCGTCATCAACTATTCAGCAGCGGTACACCTGCTAAATATACATAGCAGCATTAAAATAGTTACCTGTGAAAAAAAATCGGATTAAAAGGTATCATAAAATGAAAGTAATTAGTTTTAAAATTATTTAATTATTTTCCACCACTCATCCATCCCAGTAAAAAGCTAAAACTTTATCTGATAAATTCCCACAACTTACCCACAAATAATTTTCTAGCGAGTATAAGTGAGCATGTCTATGTTTTGTTTTGTTTTTTATTAATCATATGGATATGGAATCAAATTTCTGGAAGGACTAAAGCCAAGCCTTACAAGCCTGGAGTCCATCATCAGTCAGTGCCTGCAGCAGTGAGCAGATCTTCCTTCCATTTCCCTGCAGCTCAGTTCGGCACAGCCAGAGGAAAGAATGAGCGCAGTGGACCAGCAGAGCCAGAGAGTGAGATAACCAGGCCTCGCTTTCTCCCTCTGCTTTTTCACTCAGTGTCACATCTGCTCTCTCATGTGCTGCTTGTTATTGACTTTCAGTAGCACATCACTTCATAACGACTTTATCAGAACAACAGAGGATTTTTACTGTGAAATATATCAGGTGTTAAATACAAACAGAAGCTCCACAATGAGAACTGTTGCATTTCTCCTTATTTGTTATAGAAGGTAATCTATGACCATTTCATCTGTGTTTGGTTGGTGTTTCATCTCATTTGACTGATAACAAAAACCCTGATAAGTCTGAGAGGCAGGGAGTTAATTCGAGGGATTATTTTCAAGGAATAATTTGTAAGCTTTTTAGGTTAAAACATTTTAAATTTAACTATAACTGAATTGACACTTCTACATTTCTTTCACTTTATGTAAAACATGCTCCTGTAATTTCCTCCATTGATTTCATCATATTTTGAAGGCTGATTTTAGCATTCTAGCTGTGGTCATGTTGGTATTTTGGAGCCACGGGTTACTATATTAGGAAGAAAATGTGGAGCACTAAGTAATTTGCTAATGTTGGGATGTTAGAAGCTGTCTTCATAAACCTTTTAAGTATAAAGTTCAAACATACATATTTGCTTTTTTTAAGTAAGTAAGCACAATCTTTCACAATGGATTCATATTTCACCCATACAATAGCTTCCTTTAAACATTTTTACAAACCTGCCAAAAAGATTACACATTTCAAAGACTTTCATGTGTTTTGTGGACTTAAAGAGGTACGTGCATCATTACTAGAGGCTGACTTGTTGTGCAACACGATATCATATAGAAGTTACTCTGAACACAACTAAGGTCATTCACAAAGGAATGCAAGATGCTGTTTCTGATTAAAAACTCCAGGACCAAACATTTTACTCAGTCTTCTAAGAAGTGTTGAATTCCTCTTGGTTAGTAAAGCGTGTTTTATTTTTAATAAATATGACAATTCATTTGCTTTTCTGTTCTTTGTCTGGGATTATTCATGCCATACGTTAGAAGAGTCTCGGTTTTCTGAACTTTTTGTAAACATTAGAAGAAACTGTCATTATAAGTTCTCGTGCATGATACCTGACTGCATGGCCAACCAGCTCTAACTAGTGAACGTTTACCTTGACAGATATGATATGATTAGTCTCTGTTAATCCAGTGATAAATGTTAAGTTGCATACACAGCAAGAAACCCAATGCACCTGGAAAATCCTCATTATAAAAAGCACGAAAGCTGGGAATCTATGTAGATTCTGAAACTGGTTTTAGTGGTTGCCCAGCTGCTACAATGTTGTTTCTTTTTTGAGGCCTAAAACACATTTTCCAGGTTTCTGGAAAATTAAAGCAAGGATTTTAAAATATGTCTTCTACTTTCTTCCTTTTGTGGTAATCCCCATCAGGAGACATTTTTGTGAGTCTTTGACCCATGGGTCCCACTGTAGGGCAATATATTATCCAGGTCCTGCTTTATTGCACATGAGTTTAATAAAAAGTACCTACTTCTATTCGGATGCCCACTTTTGTGTGAGTGTGTGTCTCTGACATGCTGCGATACCCTTTTAATCCCCTCACTGTGACTCTCACATGATGAAGAAATCCCACCCCCGAGGCTAAGCACAGCAATGGTTACTCCAGCTCAGCTCACATGCTTTTCTGTATTGTAGCAAATGATTGCCCTGTGTTACATTTTATCCTGTGTCATTCTGACCAGCTGATGTTTCCCAGTGGTTGACAAGATGAGGAGATTTTTGCCTAGAAAAAGATTCCCTTGGCCATGGCTGAGACGAGATGCTACTCCGAATGAGACCAGTCCACTCTTACCAAAGGTAGGTGTGTTACTGGGTTAGTTTGAGAATACTGTGTTCCTCTGTTCACCTGTATTTACATTTCTGGGGTGGCTTTAAATTTGTGGCATTCTTGTGTGTCTAAAGGCAGGATCTACAAACAATGCTGAGGAGCTTGCCTTGGTCACTACTGATTTTCAAGCAGGGACAAACAGCGGACAGCAACACAACAGTCCCACAGATGCCAGGATAGATCCCTCTTACGGTTATTCTTTCATGGACTATTTCCTAAAATATTTTCTTATCATATGCAATCTGTTGTTCACAGTTCTGGGCCTGCTGCTTCTTGCTCTGGGGGTTTGGGGTCTCATTAGCAAGGAATCCTTTGCTCAGGAGAAGATCAGCAGCATTGGCACTGACCCAATGCTGGTAGTTGTGAGCATGGGCTTTCTGCTCACTGTGCTGTGCCTGTCAGGCTGTGTGGGTGCCCTAAGAGAGAATCGCTGCTTGCTGAAGCTGTTCTCAGCCACGGTGCTGGTGCTCATCGTGGCTCAAGTCATCGTTGCCATTGTGGCCCATACTCTACAAGACCAGATTGAAGGTAACTTGCGATCCGGGATGTTAGTTGCCATCGCACGGTACCAAGATGATCTGGATCTGAGGTTCATCACAGACGAGATTCAGTCAAATCTGCAGTGCTGTGGGGCGGACAACTACAGAGACTGGGAGATTAACATGTGAGCAACTTGGAAATCTTTTGTTTTTTTTACTTTTTTGAAAGTAAATCAAAGCCAGTTGGTCATGATGTAGGAATGTGTTGAAGAAGTTAATGAGCTGTGAAGTTTTTTATTGGGTTATTTTTCCCTTTCTTCAGATATTACAACTGCTCAGCTCCAGGAGTGCTGGCCTGCGGTGTCCCTGCAACATGCTGCGTGGATCCTCTGGAGAACGGCACAGTGTGGAACTCTCAGTGTGGTGTCGGAGCCCAATTACTGGATGAGTTTACTGCTCAGAGTGTGATCTTCCTGGGAGGTTGTCTGGGGGAAATCTCTCGATGGATCGAGCAGCACGAGGGCCTGATAGGAATAATTGTGACTGTCGTGTTTGGGGTCCAGATTCTGATATTATTTATTACCATACGACTGCTGGAACGCATTAATCGTCATAAAGTATAGCTATAACGCGGAGTGACGAATACAGCAATATGCTGGTTGGGGTTTAATGAGTTCTGGCTGTGCTAAAATTCTGGCTTCATTTGTCAATTATTTAAAACAACCTGACCTTAAACACACAGACTGAACTTTTGCAAATGGAAATGAGACATAATTTAAACGAGGAAAGCAAATTCCAACACAAATTATCCACAGAAAATGTTTTACATTTTAAAAATGCCAGAGAGTTTAAGAAAAAAAAGTATTTCAGTTAAAAGTTAACTGCAGCTTGGCGATAGCTATCACCTCTTTTGTGTTAATAAACAAAAACAAAAAAAACTCCACTTTTCAAGAACATGTACTCACTGGCCACTTCATTAGGTACACTTGTTGAACTGCTCATTAACTGAAATATCAAATCAGTCTGAATAGGGAACAGGTGTGATTTGAAAGATTTTAACTTCACCAATGTGGGTCGGACCAAGGAAAGTCTTGAAACTGTATCTGTGTGTGTGTTTATGGGACAGTAGTGACACAATCACCAAAACGTGGTTTTTTTTCACCACATGTGCCCAAATCCTTCAAAGACACACACCTCCTGATATTTGAAGGATTCTTGGAGGATCTCAAAATGGTGAAACAGTTCAACAGCATAGGAGTGATTGTAAATGGGTCACCTGGGGAGTAGAGGTCCTGCAGATTAGATCTGCATCTTCATCACAAGCACCTACAATGTAACAAAATAACCAATGAACAAAAATGGAATTCATTTATTCTGAGCTGAGATCAGAATAAATGGAACAGCTCAGAAGAATGATTAGAGTAAGATTGTAAAAGCACCTTTCAGTGACTGACAGTGGACAACCTGCTGCAAATATGTGAAACACATGTGCACGTCCCACACATGCAAAGGTTTCCTGCGCTGTTTTGAATGAACTGACTAGTTTGCTAAAAGCAAGTTTTTTGTTCTGAGTGTTAACAAATATTGAATAAATAATGATGATTACAGATGGTATTTATGATGGGAATTATGTAATCTCTCGTGCGCAGTGTGGGTCAGTAAATAACCGTTAAATAAAAGGACAAAATCAAAAAAAAATTGTGTTAAAAATGTCAACATTTATTCAAGAGTTAGATTAAATATGATAAAGACAGTGCTGGCAATTGTGCAGAAACCAAGCTAACAGAGTTCTAGCTAAAACCACAGACTCAAGCAATGACACGAGAACACATTCGAGATACACGTTTTGTGAACATGGCAGCTTGAGATCATTATGAAATTAGGTTTACAATATAAAATATATAAGAAAAAAGAACAGCATTCACAGCATGCAGACGTATAAAGACACCTTTTCAGCCAGTATTAATGATCCAGATTATTGAAACTAAATACTGAAATTCAAAATTTGCCACATTTATTTAAAACAACTTCACAGCGGAGATGATCAGATGATGCCATACTGGGCAAGCTCATGTAGCTCTAGATGGCTGTATGCCTCCCACGGGCAGATTACAGTGATGTCTAAAATGAAAAAAAAACAAAGAGAAGAAAACTTTGAGTTGTTGAGGGGTTTTTTTTTGGTTTTTGGTTTTTGTTTTTTAAAGGAAGAAAAGGTCATGTCATGTGCATGTTTTGGTTATGTAACCACCTGACTTTTATATTTTTACTTACCAGTTCCAAGACCTTCCATTCCTGGGATCTCCTCTCCAAATCTGGTAAAGAAAGAAAATAACAAGCTTTAGTGGAGGACATCTGACAAACTTAAATGACTTGTGGGAGGTTATCAGAAAGAGACATACCCAATCACTCCTCTTTTGGGAGGCTTGCTCTTGAACTGCCGCGTGTTCCTCTGTTTGAACTTGGGTGCAGACTTGCGTGGGGAGCCGGGGGCCGTGGCTCTGAGGGGAGCTTTGTTGCCAGTCTTTCCTTCGGGTTTGGCCACCTCCAAATTCATGCTTCTGTAGTTTCAACTGTAAAAGTCACCGTGTCATTAAAATGCCCAACAATGAATGAAACAGTTATAAAATCTTGTGACGTAATTATCCTCATATAAAGACAAGCCGTGTGCTCATGTTACTAATCAAACACTGCGATACCTTCGAGCTTGAAAGCGCCTTCATAATCGGATTACTGTGAGGATGTGCTGAAGTGGCCTCTAGGTTTACACTGACAATAGCTTGAAATGTTTATTTATTTATTTTCACAGTTAAAAAATGGAAAAATAGCAATGCAATTTGTATGTAAATGTGCATAGATGTAACCACATATTTAAAAAAAAAAAGAACAAAAAACAGATGCAAAGCCGAAAGAGTCCAATAAATATAATGTACAAAACATGACTACATAAACAATAAGCAAGGTCATGGTTACACAAATACACACAATGATCACTCTAATGAACAATTTCATAAGTTCAGCTTTTTTAATCATTCTTAGAAATTCAGGTCATAGTTAAAGGCGGTCATATATTGTTTGGCGACTCTCATTTGTTGTCCTTCCATTATGCAAAACAAAGGTGTGACAGAAAATTAGAAACAATTAAAAAGCACCTCAATGCTTCTTATAATGTCCCTGATATAATCTAGTCTTCCATATGACAGAATTAACACCTCATTAACTGTATTAAGAATATATTAGGCTATAGGAAAGACTGAATTTCTATTCCGATTAATTTTACATTCATATTATTTATTAAATACCTACGTTTTAATTAATAATCTGATACTACATGCCTGGATGGATACAGAAACATACTAAGAGGTAAAGTCCAAATAAAGATGGAAACTTTTATATAACAATAATAAACTGCATGTGTTAAAATAAGTCCAAAAAGAGAAAGAGCATTCAAAAAAGATTTAACCTGTTGTTTCAACTCACCGCTTGTGGTGCTTCTTTTGGTAGTTGATTATGATTGTAGTGTCCAAGAGGTCTGAGTGGCTGTTAAATGCTGTTGCATTAAGTTGCATTAGTGCAGTCCTTTTATACACCACAGACTTAGAGACGATTATGACGCCACCTGCCAACAAACTGATGATTCTATCGCCACTTGTACCCAAGCAGATCATTGATGAGGGATTGGCCGACTGGCATTCAGCAGGAGGGGGCAGCAGTTTCCTGTTCCTGAGACTGTCCTGAAGACACAAATGCTGATGATTCTGAACGGGAATTGTTTGAGTATTTTATCCATAACCTCTTCAAATATGGTCAAATGTAACCACTGAGTTCTGGAGTTTTCTCATGATATAGCTTATTATTATCACTGTTTTTCTGTTATGGGCAAATATTATGTAACACCTGAAGCCGAGAACTTACTGGCATGAACCGTGACATTCTCCTTTCATCAGCAGTCTTGCAGATTGAGCTGCATTATAGCTGCTAATCCAGCCCAGCCTCCTTTCATCACACAGGTAAACACACCTGCTCCATTCATGTGAAGATTTACTACAGCGTCGCTCTGCAATCTGTACTGCTGATGCATGCTGTTCAGGCACATGTATGGACACTAACTCCTCATGTCACCTGTACAAAAAAGATTCAAATGTCTGAGATTAGTAGATATATTCAATAGAGCAAACCTGTCTAGCTACAGTACACTAAGGAGCCAGCTGTGGTAGTTTAATTGAAGGTTGTTTCATTGAAGCTTGTTTATTATGTTCATTATGAGAAACACATGACTTTTTTCCTTTGTATTTTTGTATTTTGTCTAGCTGATCAATCAAATGGTATTTATTTCTGTTGAAGAAATGTAGAGTTTACTCTTCACATTGTTTACTGGACAGAGCCACTTATTGATCTGCGTGACTATTACATGTTATGTGACTGCTGTCCAAATGATATGCACAACTTTGTAGATTCCAACCATAAATGATAAAGAGCTTGGTCTAGATCAGGGGTGGGCAGTTAATTTTCCCAAGGGCCCACATTCATCACCTAATTGTAACATCTACTCTTACCAGAGGCAGTTTAATTACAGGACAGTCTGGGTAATGAACAATTTTTTTTATTTTTTATTTTTTTGTAATTTTACACATTTATCTGTTTATTTATATTAATTTAAGCCCACTCTGCTGGCAGATTTTTCTTTTATCAAAAGTACATCACCATGATGTAGAAAAACTAAGACTAATTGTAGAAATCTCTCTGTGGCGGGGCGTGGGCTGCGGTGCCGTGCAGAGGAGGCGGACGCACCTGCACGGCATCCGCAATCACGCCCCGCCGAATTAAATATTGTACTGGGTCCTGTGGTTGGGGTTGTTGTTGTGACAATGTTGAGCGGGCAGCGGGAGAGCTGCAGCTCTGTGAGTATTGTGGACAGCAACCGTCAAGCATTGATAAAAAGCATCAAAATGCCACTGGGTCTGCCGTGTATGTTTACACTCTCTTATTTTTCTTATACTGACATATTGCAAGGTTCCATTTAAACTTCTTTACACTGAGAGAGAGGGATATTCACCATTCCCGCCTATTTAAAGACAAAGCGAGTTGTCTGAACGACGTTAAATTAGTTTGGCCTATGTTTTCTACAGTTGCTGGCTAAAGCAGGTGTAATGATGCCCTCTAGCGGTGGCAGGAAGCAGAGTCGTTGAATGGAGTGACCAATGACTGACTCTGACAGGAAGCGTCTCTTGAGCCAATTAGGTTTGACCAAAGATCGTCTTATGTCTCATGTGTGTCACTCTGCAATAAAATTACTGTACGTCTCATTAATTACAGCGATTAAAAAATTGACAATACATATTTAATTTGATTATATCAGTTTTTTTTCACAAAGCAAGAGTTTCATCACGAAGCTTTCAATCTGTTTCAATACGCCAAACTTGTAAATCATGTTTTGGTACCTGAAAAAAAATGGAGTGAGATGTCTGTCCTCTACTACGTGCCACTGGTAGAGTTTCGGTTGAAGTCTGAGCATAGTGCTCCACGTGTGTTGTTTTGCTTTGTTATGCATTCATGTTAATTATTGTAGCATGGGGAAGAATAAGAAAAATAAAGTGCCCGATTCGGGAAAACAAGCGGGAAAACCTGGACAACGTCAAAGGTACCATGAGGAAGCTAATACGTAATGGAAAATGTGCTAGTTAAGCTAGTTAGCAACAGAAGCTAGCTGATACGCGCTCCAACCCAAGTTGTGAGCGATCAGATTAAACCGGAGTTGTTAAAGTTTTAAGTGGGGACTCGTGTCTGCAACCAAACATGTTTGCTTTTTGTTTTTTCCTGTCTGTATTGTGTCCAAATTTCAGTAAAGCCAAGCTCCAGAGAGATGGTAACCCCAAGAAAGCCAAAGAGGTGGACCACATTCAACACATCCCCTTCAAACTACGAGAAATAATGAAGGCTAAGGACAGAATGAAAACTGGGTCCCTAAAAGTCAAAAAGCCGAAAAAGGGTATAAAAAATGTTTCTAAATATTCATTTTAGTCTCATGACTGTCGTGTATAACTAATAAAGACTGTGTTGTGTCTTTACCCATCTCACCTGAAGATAAATCAGAGTATTTTCTAGATGGAGACATACCTGTTCCACATTTCAAGAGGGGCAAACGGGAAAGCGTGAAAGCTTACGTGCAGCGGATGGAGCGTGAGACAAAACATGTCATGTTCCTCTCCAAAAACCAAGTAGACAGGAAGCCCGAAATGGATGCAAGCAAACAAGAGAGGCCTGCACACACCAAATCTGATAAAAAGAAGGAGTGAGTACACTTTAACTTTACACTAAACCCCATCCTTATCTAGTAGGTTTCATGGCATAGCTTGTCTTCACTTATTCTGATTTGTGGCTGGGTTTCTTTTTTAGTATTTTGGCACTAATATTTTTATATGCGTGACATGGATTGAATAACAGTAAAGTATTGAAACAATATGTAAATCTTTATCAAAGTTCTTGATCCACAAACTCATGACATGACGAAAAGCGAACTTTGTAGCTGCTCCATCCATCACCATTTGTGTTGTACAGCAAAAAATCTGCAGTAATCCTCCAGAAGTTTTATTAAAACATGCAGATGAACTGTTAACTTAGCCTAATACAGTGTTTATATTATTCAGCTTACAGAATGCTATATAAAAGCTTATATGGAATGGGCAGCTGTCCTATTTTACATAGAAGAAATAACTGCGCCAAACAGGGGTGAGTCTAAGGCAAGGGTGGGCAACTCCAGGCCTTGAGGGCCGGTCTCCTGCAGGTTTTAGATATCACTTTGAATCAGCTGTGTTGGATCAAGGACACATCTAAAACCTGCAGGACACCGGCCCTCGATGCCTTGAGTTGCCCACCTAAGGGGATCTGTTAGACTCATCTTGTGAGTCTATAACACCGTTATAACATCTGTTTTCAGCAGCACAGAAACTTTGCGTGAATGCAGAGGGCAAACTTCAGAATGCTGATTTACCTGCTGCTCTTCATTGCAGCAACCACATTCTCATTTAAAGCCTTACAGACACAAACTCGCTCTTTGCTTGACTTCTTCATACTTAAACAGGCAGACACACATGCACAAAAACTCATAAACATGAACTACCTCATCTCAGAAATAAAGCTTTGCCAGAGAGTGCTTTTGCATTTAAGAAAATGTTACTGTTGGGGTTTTTTTTATTTTGTTTTGTTTTGTTTGTTGTTGTTGTTGTTTTTTTTCCAAAAAACTTAATTTGATCTGACATGTAAATGCAGTCAATGGGTTTATGTTTTGTTGTTTTTCTGACAGGTGTTGTGTTCAGCTAAACTTTTAAACACTGCAAGTTCTAAAATGGAAACTAATGAACAGTTCATTTTGAAAGAAAGTGTTTTTTCTCTTTTGAATATTTATTATTGCTCATTAATAAGACAAAAGTATTTCTTATCTGATTAATCGATGGAACAATCAATAGATTACTCGATTACTAAAATAATCGATAGCTGCAGCCCGACTGTCAAGTGTTACATTTTTAATGCCTACTGATTTTCTATTGGCAGGTATGGTAAAATGAAGCTACAGAAGCTACAGCAGAAAAAGGTGAACAAACAAGAGGACAAGATGGAAGAACAGATGTTTGTAGGTAAGAATGAAGGTTTTACAAGGAAATGTGCTTATAGATGCAAACAGTGTTCCACAATTTGGTGCATTGTTCTTTAGGAGATGGGCTCTGTCTTTGACTATCACTCTGTTTGGTACTAATAGCAAGAGGTAGCATTTACCAGATATTATTTTCAACATTTCTGTGAAAGTCTGGGACTTTTTGACATATTTAAAACACTAAAGGTCTTCAACACAGAACTTGCTTCAGTAGCATTTCTTTTTTCGTAGTACACTATCTACTAGGTAAACAAGGGTGCAGATGGAGGACATGCTGTGAGATATTCTTTCAGTAAAGCATTTTTTTTTTTTGCAGTACTGTCCTGATCACTTCTCTCTGAGGAAAGTTCAAACCTCTATCTGAAGTAATCCCAGATTCAGCTGTTAGAACAAAACAAACATTAAAAATTTGTCAGTCTGAGGCAGAGTAAAACCAAATGACGCAGAACCAAATCACCTCAGTTGTAGTTCTCCGTGAAATTCAAGTAGATTAGATGATGTGTTCCTGGTGTAAGCCACAATGGATGCAGTGTTTAATGCCTTCAGTTGACATAAAAAACAACCACAAAGTTACCGTTTATGCTCATCTTTTCTGTCGGTGCCCTCATAAATCTACAGTTTCCTACACAGAAAGTGGGAAGAGCATTTGCATCTCTGGGGTTTACAGAGACTGTTCCAAAAACAAATATATATATATATATACATACATATGTGTGTGTGTATAGATAGATAGATAGATAGATAGGTAGGCTATCTATCTATCTATCTATGTATAATCGCATTCTACGCATCTTATGCTCGCTCACAAAGCTCTCAAACCGGTTTCTTGAATATGACAATGAGTTCACTGTATTCGCATGGCCTCCACAGTCCTCAGAACTCATAATAGACTCATAATGGAACGGGAAATGTTATGGATGTGCAGTCTACAAATCTTCACCAATTGCGTGATGCTGCGATGTTAGTACGCACCAAATTCTCTGTGCCATAAATTAAGGCAGTGCTGAAAGCAAAACGAGTTTAAGCCGTTATTAGGACAGTGTAGCTAATAAAGTGACCAGTGTGTAAATCAGGTGTTATGGTTAAAAGTTGCTGGGCTATGCAAACATGGAAAATGGCAAGAAGTATTTAATTAAGGCAGCGTAACATGGCAACGGTGAGTAGTCATTAAAAAATTCCCTGTAGTTAAATTATGGCTTTTGTTTCATAGATGATGTTCCTTTTGGTGAAGTTACAATGGCCCCTCCATCTTTGAGTGCCAAACCAAGGAAAGCTGAAGTCAAATCTCAGGTAATCACACCGTGCATTGATCACATGATCTCTCATCGAACCATGCAGATGGTTCATAAAATCCTATTTCCTTTTTTTTTTCCATTTCACTGTGCAGAAAGCATCAAAGGAGCTGCTCCTAAACTCTCTTCTTGGCCATACTGCAGTCTCCACTACAAAGCCTTCCATGGCCAAACAGAGAATCATGGAGGAGGAGCGGGAACGAGCAGTAGAGGCATACCGTCAGCTGAAGAAACAGAAACAGCAGCAGTATGAAGCTAGGACTGCAAGCATGAGAAAACTCAAAAGCCTTCATTGATGTCGCTTTTCACTCAGCTCATCTGCAGTCAGTGTTCCTGGCAGCAGCCGGGCTGAGCAGTGATCTGTAGAAACTGTCTAAATAAGATGGAGAGCTAGCCACAGTTGAGATTAATATCTGGGGGAACTTTTTGCATCCATAGACCACTGTTGGAGGCTCCTGTAGCTCAACAGGTACAGCAGGCTGTTTGCTTTTCATGAAACTGGCAACATACCACTCCCCCACCCACACTGTCTAAAAGAGGGGGGAAATGTGTAGTATTCAAATGTCTGTGTGTGCATGGGTGGATGTGGCTCCTTGTGTAAAGCGGTTGGTTGGGAAAACTAGAAGGGCACTGTATAATTCCATTTTATCTTTAGGTACACTAAACAACACTGCCACTTTCACAACGTTGTTAATTTAAAAGAGTGAACGGCTTTCAAAGTGCTTTGTAACACTGCAGAGTCATTTCCCATGTCCGATGGAAAATACATGGAGATATTTTGCCTATGCTCATTTATCATCCTTGGAACGCTTGCGTATTTCATCATTTGTATTTACAGTTTTTTCACATTTGCATGTTCAGATAACCAAATTCTGAAGTCGTCCGTCATGTGATGGACAGTAAAATCCATCCATCAGGTTATTTCAAAGTAAAGATGATCCTCTGTTTTTAGTGGTCCCACTAGATGGCACTCCTCTTGTACACAGCCGACATAACTTGCTCATTGTTGGTGCCATATTATATATTGAAGTATTTTATATTGTTGTTAAATGGTTGAGTGGTAATGACTGCATTTTATATAGAAAATGTAAATAACACGTTGAGAAAAACCATGAGGTTATTTATTATTAGATGTTTTTGATTTTTTTCCATGCTCCTCAGCAGATGTTCCCTGTTTGTTGTCATATTCACTGTTTTTTTTTTTCCAGAGCATTTGGATAAATCTGGAATTGTCATCCACACTGATGTTCAGAAACACCAGCTGAAAAAAACAAATATCCTCATGAGACCTCTTTAGCTGTTCTTGGGTTTTAAAGTCCTTTCCAGCTGCTGTTTTTTGTTAGTACGTCTGTGATAGCCTCGGTCTTGGGATAAATGAGCCATTAACCTTTTTAAATGTGCAACATTTATTAGAGCCTGGCACAGCTATTTATATTTGTAATCCTTCAAAGGCTTTACACTCATGAACGAAGCCATTGTTTAAATATTTGCATATGAGACAGACTGCGCATATTCAAATCTTTGTTCAAAAACTTTCAAAGCGTGCTATCTAAGAAGAAAATTAAACACATTGATAATATAATGCAATAGTGATCAACTGAATAATATGACCAGATGATGTCAATACTGAATTCTTCTTATCTGGTTCGTGGGTCCAATCACTGCTATTTAATCAGCTTGACTGGTGAAACCCTCAGTCCATGTTTGTCCTCTGATGGTTGTCACAGTGACACGGAAATGTATTAAGTGGGGACAGCTGCTGGTGATTGGGTGCACCGACTCCCTTGAGCTGAGCACATTTGCCATTGGTTATATTCCACCTGTGTGCAAGACAGCAGTTCACATTATCAGAGCTTTACAGCTGTTTTTCACTTAGGATGTTAAGATACTGCTTTTTTTACCTTCTTCTTCTTCTTTTAGTTGAATTTACTGACCCCGGAGTTACGTAATATACAAAGCTTCGATCATGTTAGTGTATTTATATAGTCAAATATTTCTAGTGCAATGTGACACATTGTAAGTTCTCTGTATTAAATGTTTTACCAACCATCCAAAGGTCCGCTGGGAAGCATGAAATCTAACCAGACTTGAGCAGTTTCATTGGAAATATTCTGCTCTGTTTGTGTCCACATGCAGTGTTTCATTTTGGACATTGTGCAACGCTTATTTTTTTCCGCCTTTTTTCAGCCAGATCAAGAAGGTGATACTGAAGGTTATTACAGAGGAAAACATCATTTGCTTATGTGTTCTGTTGTTGTTCAGTGCTGTCTGATTTCCTGTTAGTGAGCAATTTATCTTCCGATCAAGTACCCATGGCTGCTGACAGTACAGGATGGGAAAGAGTAATTGGGAGAGAGATATTTAAGCCTGCTGCTAGGCAGCCACTGCTGACTGAAGCTTTTAAAGATGTGTGAGTGTGTGTGAGTGAGATAAATTATATTAAAATAATTGTGCTTGTCATGTAGAGAAGACAGACTACCTCTTGTGAGTCAGAGCAGTTGTAGATGATACTTTTCGCAGCAATACGTACGAAATATTAATCTGTTACCACAGTGATTGATGGTTGGATTCAGCAGCATTACAACAACATCAGCTTAACTATCACAGCGGTCTCCCTTGCGGAACTACAAACTCGGGCATCACAGAGCCAACCCCTGGATGTCGTGCTAGGTGCCAGGCCAGGCTTATCAAGCAAACATATGTAAATATTTGAAGCAGTAAACTTAGCAATTCTGCTGACATGATGACACTTCCTCTTTTACCATACAGTACCTTTCCTTGTTAGTTGATTCTTTCTGCAATCCAAAACGCCAGAGAATTTAACTGAAGTTTGTAGGGCTGACACCTTAGAATTTACACCTTCACATTTATTTCATTCATGGCTAAAAGCCACATTTTTGCATATGATTACACCATTATAGTTACACAAATTTACAACTAAGTATGTTATACTGTGGTGATCATGAACAAATTCTAACGCCTACACACACATATATGTGTGAACGTGTTAGAATTTGTTTGTATATATATATACACACATATCTTGTATTTGTTGTATTTCACTATATAATCTTTCCTCTGTAAGCCCAGTGTGGTTTGCATCATTATTATAATGTGTGGTTTTGATGTACATAGAGCAAGCATTGCATAAGCATTAATGGAAACTAAGCAGTCATATACTGAATATTACTGGACATTCACTCTGTTATTGCTTAAGAGAAAACAGAGATATAAAATATCTGATTCTTGGAGCTGTGAGATGGAAAAGCTCAGTGCAATGTGCTCGGCTCGGGCTGCTAACTTATGATAGTCCTGAAGATGTTTAGGAATCCACTGAGCACGACTGGGAGCTGCAGCTCCCCATATTCAAAGGGCCAGGTGTGGTTCGAAGTATCCCTGAGTCTTGGTCCTTCTGTGAAAATACACATATGGATTATTTTCACATGTGATGTCATGAAGACGGGATGTTTCGTGGTTAAAAATAGCACTCACCCTTGTCAGACCTTTGGCAATCAAGGCTATTTCAGTGGGCTGGTATAAACAACTTCGTGCCTGACCATTGTAAACCCCATATGGAGACGCTGGATTTGTGGATTCTGTCATAAGAAATGTCATTTTACAGTCATTACTGGATTCATTTTGTTGTCTGTGTACAATCTGTTGCAAAAACCTAAAGCCACTCCCAATTTTTTAAAATTATTGCGCTTCCAAGGAGCTACACTTTCTTAAAATTGTCCAAGTGATGTTGAGCATCAGTTGTCCATTCTTTCTGAAGTTTTGTTTTTTAAAAAATAATAAACAAATTGATACCCAAAGTGCCTTTAGCCAGAAGTTTTGCATATCTCAGCATGGTATAAGCATATATGTGTATGTGCATGTATGTAACGAAATTTGCTATATTCAAACCGACATTGACGTGGATGGAAAAACAGAATGGGACATTATATGTTTCAGTAATATTGTGGTCTGAGCCTCAACATTACTGAAGCAGTTTGGGTTTGGGCCAGCCAACATTCAAACAAGGTACAAATAAGGTACAGCCGCACAGCACTGTTGACAGAACACTGCCCAAGACTGCGGAAAAAGTAAATCCAGTCAGACTTCAAGAAGTATGGAGAAGTATTTCTGAAGTCTACTTAAAGAAATGACAAGAACGTTTGCCTAAGAGAATCCAGCCTTTGTTGAAGAATAAAGATGGTGATCCAAAACATTCTCCTTCAAACTCGTTAGAACTGTGCTACTTTGGCTAACATACTGTCTTGGCATGTATGTTTGTACAATCATATGAGGTGGCTCAAGACTTAAACCTAAAAACCATTATTAAACCATTATTAACAACTGAAATGGCACAATTTAATACCTCTGTTGTTTGAAATTGTACAGTGAGAAGAATCAATATATTCAGCATTACTTGGGAAAATTAGGCACCACACACACCATAGATATTTCCTAACATTGAAGCAATCTGTACCATGTGCCACATACTTTAAATGATAACAGTATAATGTATCCTGTATTGGTATCGGTTGATACCAGTTGGGGTCCAACAGTTAAACCTGATCATTGATCTCAATATTTAGTGTGTTGAGAATGTAAGGTTTGCAAGCAACAGACTTCATATTGCAATGCAGTGATTCTTCGCAATGGCAATATGCTTTGTGCTGATAATGTGGGTTGTGAATAAATAGGAAAGTGGTATACAAAAACAGCAATTTTCAAAATTACAAAACAGTAAACTGGAGAAGGTGTACTGTAGCCAGTGTGGGTCTTCATTTGCTACACTGATGCATTATGTAATATACCACGCAGTGCTTGTTATCAGTTTGGAATAATCAAACGTGTCTCAATAAAATTTAGAAATTAATTCCTATTGATTACTTAATTACTACTTAATAAAATGTATTCATTCTAGTGATTCTGTACCCACCTAAACAGTGTTAAACTGCTGAACTGTGAAGTTAATGGCTGACCATAATGTGTTATGCTGTACCTGGTTCATCCATAGAAAAGGCTTTATTTTCTACGTAGACATGCTGCGGGGTGGGCTGTGGCTCCTTCAGAATGTTGTCGTAAACCAGGCTTCTAGCAGGATAGACTTCTTCCCCATCGGGTTGTTCCTTGTTTGGGTCCTCCTGGGTCAATAAACAAATTTCTGGAATTGCATAGAACAAGAGGAACACCCAGGCATTTGACACCACGGCTATAGCCATAGTCGGATCGTCCCAGCTGGAATTATCAAGTGCTCGGTTCCCATAGATGTACATGACAATCCAAGCTATCCAAAGTGCCAAAGTGAGGACTCCTGTGACCAGGATAAAGGCTCCATCACGGCGCCAGTGCTTTTGCTTGTGTGTTAGTGAGGGCACAGACGTTAGCACCACAGCTGCTATCAGAACCATTACATATATAAGGGCCATCACAAAGTCCCGGCTGACAAAGCTGCAGGCCAGGTCAGGAACACCGAGACCTCTGAGTGGGCTCCTGGCCACAGTAATGACAAGCCACTCGGTGTTGATGATCACCTCGACAAGCCAGAGAGCCAGGGCTCCCAGCCATAACATCCAGCTCCTGGGCCCCTGGCCTCCCCTTTGCAGCAGGGCAAGCCACAGCCCATGCATCACCAGGCAGGCCAGACAGCCTGAGAACAGTACTCCAAACAGGTACCTCCGTGCAGCACAGGTAGTAGAATACTGCTCCACAATAAAGGCAAAACTAAGTCCAAACAGACCCAGTGTGAAAACTAAAATGCTGGCCTGCAGGCCCACCATACCCTTTCTCTTCTTGTCTGTCACAAACGGTAAGCTAGCCATGAGAATGACGAACAAGATAAAGGCAGTCAGCACACCAACAGCAGCAACAGCTTCCACTACGATGCCCCATACTGCTGTCAGGTCACACAGATTATAATATATGGAGCTCACATCACCACCACATCCTTTTGGAGCACTAGTTGGGTCCATCGCTTCACTGCAGATTTTCGTTTAAATGCTGCAACCAAAAAAAAAGAAACAAAAATAATTTGATTACTTCAACATACATGTTAATATTGAAGTTACAGATTTGATTAATAACATCCCTGATTATTACAAAACAAACTATTGGTTTAAATTGCAAGTAATATTACTGTAATAGATTAATATTGCTCACACAGTAATATTACTGTGTGAGCAAGTTAAATAGTGCCATGCATACACAGCTGTGCCATTCCACTGGAGTTTCAATCTGAAAATGACCTAATTTCTCTTTTATGGAGTTTTAATGTGCCATACTAATTACTGTAAATTCAAATATTCATTCAGGTCTCTAAAGAATCCTGGAATTATGTACTGCATCCCCTGGCTGTAATTACAAAACTGAGTCATTCTACACAGAGCTTTAGTCACCGATCACTCTATAGCCTGCTAAGACCAGCTAATTAGGAAAAGCATAATTTCAGCATTTTACCATGACACCTAATGAGTTTTTCCACACAGTATCCCTGTTCCAGTACGCACACAGGTGTCATTCAGGAATCATATGTATTTTAATAGCAGAATGTATAGTTGTAGGTGTACATTTTAAACCAGCTATTATTGAACGGCAACTTAATTATTGTTTATTCTCTTCTTCTGACTGTAACTGTAATATAATAATTAAAGGACACGACATTAAAAAGTTAATATGCTTTTTATGCGAACTTTCTGACTGTGAAGATTTCAGATAAAGGTGCCTGTGTGCGATAAGAACATCGTCCTGCTGCTTATTTAATAATTATATTAGACCCAGTGAGTTAGCTTAGTTAATTAACAAAAAAAAACAAAAAAAAAAAACAGGACATGCTGTTTAAAGGACAACAAGTTGTTTATGATTATTTATATAACAGAATCGGAGAGACTTAGAGGGGGAGACAGTTATGATGTTATAAAAATAAAAAATAAAAAGAGTAAACGAAGGTTCAATCAGGTATCTTTGCGTAATAACACGAGTCTCTTACCAGGATTGCAATGAGAGCTGTTCTGCTAGCCTCTCCAACAGGTAACAGGTAGATTCAGTCCGATAATGATTACTGACCTCCGAAAAGAAACTTGCCTTGCACGAACGAGTTAATTTTTTATTGGTGGTAGTAGTTCTTCTCCATTTTTACAACACTTCTTGATGATTCGACCAATAATTTCTGTGCGTCAGGTGTTGACTTTTGTTTTGTTGTTTTTTTCGGGCGGGATCAGAAACGGACCTCCATCGGCCACTCCTCTTTTATTCAGGCATCTTATAGTGACCTCACAGGTAGTTCCAACGAAGTAGTTGCTTCTTTTAGTTATTATTAATATTCTGTAAAAGTTCTCTAACGACTCACCTCAAACCACTCTGCTCCTTCCCCAGCCTCTGGTATCTACAGCTTTGCATATTCTTTGAGATTAGCACCCGGCCTACTTATTTATTTCAGGCAGCTTACATCCAAACAAAGGGAGCACTCATGTATACAGGCTATGCGAAGTGGTATGACCCATGCAAACACGCCGATCGTCGATGACTTTAACAGGTAATTTGTAATTAGGTCAATTTTGAGATTAGCCTTGAAATACTCAACTCCTGCGCATACAGCAGCGTTTACAGTTGCCTATTTTGCGCTCCTATTGTGGAATATAATGACTCACATTCGTATTTTGGTTCAGACGATTAAATCCAATACTGCATATCAAATTTCTGAAATATACCATTATTATTATTGTCCATATATCTAGGCTACTTTAGAGCAGTTACAGTTACAGGAGGGACTGTATGGTAAGCAGAGCCACCTGGTGGCATCAAGGCCGGGTTGAGTCCTGTGTTTTTCAAACAAATTGGATTACACAACAAAATAGATCTTTCTATTGATCCGTTGTACAGTAGGACATGCCAGTTAAAAACCATAAGATAAATAAGCACATTAGTGAAGGAATTGATTTTAAGCTTTTAGACTGTCAGTTTTTCAAAAAGCTCTGCTTTCCTTTATCTTCCATCAGTAGCTTTTCCCCCCATTCCTGAAAGTTATTCAGTGGTGTTTTATGCCATAGTCTGTGTTTTCAACTATTAAGTGGTTGCAGATCTGACAATTTATAAGACATAAACATGATTTTGGGTGGAGGGGATTAAACGTGTTTTCAATGTTGTGTTTCTGTTTGCACTCTTTTTTTAAAAGCAGTCTCTTTCTCCTCTAATTTTAATAAACTATAAAAAAAATTAAAAAGTAATAAAGTTTTTTTTTTTTTTTTAATTCAGTGCAATAGTAAGCGTCTCCTCACTGGCTTCACTGGCAAGTACCAATGTGGACCTATTGAAGACAAACTAAGGAGGAGGACGTAATCAGCTACAATAATCAAAGCAGGAGAAAACTGAAGTCTGCAATAAATGCTCACAATTATTGGTTGACAGTAGAGGTGTGACGTTTTTCAGATAAAAGAAACACAAGTGGATGAGCTGTGACATAAGAAATTAGAATCAGAATACTTTATTAATCCCAAAGGAAATTATATAGTTACAGTAAGTACAGAACAGACTGAACTAAATTAAATAATAAAATATATTTCAAAGTTAAATATAAGAAATAGCTCTAATATATACAAATAGCTCAATTAGAAATATCCAGAATATTATCAAGATTAAATATGATTGACATTTTACCCTAAACTGAAAACTATAAAACTTTGCAACTATTGTACTGTGTACTGTGCATTAGATGGAGGAGTTGTACAGGGATGAGTGATTTCCTGTGTTCTTCAGTCTTGCATTTGGGTAATCTCAGCCTCTCACTGAACCTGCTCCTTTGCAAGTCATGGAGTGGATGGGAGGTATTGTCAAGCATTGTCCTCATCTTGGACAACATCCGCCTTTCCGAAATCACCTTAAGGGAGTCCAGCTCTATCCCCACAAAATTACTGGCCTTGCACATCAGATTTATTGAGTCAACCTGCCACCTCAGAGAAAATCATGACAAATGTTAAAATACCTCAGCCACTTCAGAAAATAGAGATGACTCCATTCCTGTAGAGTGCACTGGCGCTTTATCCCTGTCTAGTTTATTATCTATGTGTACTCTGAGGTATTTATAGCCCTCCACACTGTCCACATCGACCCCCTAGAATGAAACAGGGCTCACAGGTTTCCTTGTCCTCCTAAAGTCCACAATCAGTTTTTTTTGGTATTGTCACGTTGAACTGCAGATTATTCTGCTCGCGCCACATGACAAAAAGGACTCCACCACAGCCCGGTACTCCATCACATCACCCTCACTAATGCATCCAACCACCGCAGAGTCATCAGAAAACTTCTAAAGATGGCAGGTCTCTGTGGTGGCTGAAGTCTCAACAATCCAGGACACAAGAGAGGCATTTATTGCATCGCTGTCTGCTGATCACCCAGGAGGGTTGGCCTGATACTATTGAATGCACTGGAAAAATCGAAAGACATGATCCTCACAGTACTCACCGGCTCGTCCAGATGGGCATAGACACAATTGAGCAGGTAGATGATGGTGTCCTCAGTTCCGAGGTGGAGCTGGTAAGCGAACAGAAGCAGATCCTGATGTGGTCTGACAATAGGTGGGAGTTGTTCAAGGATAAGTCTTTTCAGGGTTTTCACGACATGGGAAGTCAGTGCCACGGGTCTGTAATCCTGAGGGCCACTGAGACGTGGCATCTTTGGTACAGGAAATGGGCATGACGTCTTCTACAGTAATGGGACCCTCTGCAGACTCAGACTCATCATGAACAGTTTATAAAAGACTGCACAGGCCTTGAGGACATGGGGACTCACCCCATCTGGTCCAGCAGACGTGCCTGAGTGGAGTCATCTCATTTGTTTCTGAATTTGTCTCTATCTGCTTAGACGTAATTCATATTCTTGCTCAGAAATAGTCAACTTTTGTGCATTAAAGCATATGAAAGTTTTATGCATTTACATTCATTTAACTTGATCATTCATGACTGTCTTGTTTGAAACCCTGGCTAACTGATGCTTTCCCTCCCTGTTTAGAACAAGGGTAAGGTCATCCAGGGCACCTTGCTAAAGCCGGCTCTGGCATCCAGCCTGTACTTAACTTATTGTTTATACTCCGTGATGGAGCCCCCCATGGTGCATTGATCTCTCAATGGATCTTGTCCCCAGGGGTGCTCTCACAAATCCAGCAGTTTGTCAATCCATCCTTTTGCATTTTGGTCCGCTCAGATTCTTAATAGGAGGTTAGATCGAAGGAGAAAGCAATGTGACCTAAATGAAGGACATGCACTTTTCAGAGCTTTAGGCCTACTTTACTGTAGATGAATTCTGCTTGCATATACCAAGTTCCTGAACTGGTAAACCAAGTGAAACCCAATTAATACATAAAAATATTCATAATATTTACATGCAACAACATTATTTGGATCCACAGACTCCTGAGTGTGATGTCTATATTTTCTGTCTAAAGCTAAAACAGACTGAGATGATGAGATGCTACCATATATTATCCTGTACCCTCTCTGTATTGTCTTGTCCAGTTTGTTGCAGCAGACCTCATTAGGACACCTCAGCTGCACTGCTCTCCTTTGAGAACATGTCAGGTTATTCATAGAAGTGGCTCAGGTTTGGGTCTCACAGGACATCTCTTCTCCTACATTTTTATTGCAGCCTGGCAGCCCTCAGCACTTCACCACAACCCAGTTCCATCTGAAATGGCCGCTCTCCTCGTCTTTCCCAAAGTAGGTAGATGGGCATAATTAAAAACACTCATCACATTGTTGTATTTCACTGAAATATCGCAACTAATGATCTTGCAATGATCAAAAAAACACCCAATCTATATATTTTTCAAGAATAGTTTAGTAGAGATCTCAGTATTGAAAGACCCATCACTGACAAGCAGCTCAGTACTAGCTGAGTGTTAAATAAAGGTTAATTTAGATGAGAATGCAAACATCTCTTTGAACCCAGGGGATATTATTGAAGGAATTATATATTGTTGTCATGGTTGCTATCTTACATCAGAACCTACTGAATATAGGTGTACCCCACCTACTCTGTGTTTTTTGTAATTCTCTACTGTCACGTGGTTAGCTCACTTTTGAATCATTATAGCATTTAATATTGATTTATAGATGGGAGGTTAGTACGTTCCCTGCAAGCAGCGAACCATTACCTCCATATCTAGCTGGTATTTATACTAGATACTCTCAATAAGTGCGCCACATTTTATGGTGCACTGAGTGCACCTGAAAAGGAAGAACAAGGAAAAGTTTTACAAGTACTTAATGATGCACTGGGAAATCTCATAAAAGCTTATTTTACATGCCCTTTGACGAAGAGCAGAAATTCCAAAGCACATGCAAAAAAAGTCCTGATTGGCACTTGAGTTTGATAGACAAAGCTTGCCTCAAATTGATGCGCAGACCCAGCACCAATGAAATTATCCTCACATTAGTATGATTAACATGCCATCAAAGAAATAATTGCACTCAGCTGAAAAATGGTCTAATAAATGGATTACGAAATTTGATTAACTGCAGTTGGTCACACACATTAGAAACTCAATTACTTTTGACAGATAGTCTCAATGCAACCTGCAGTAATTAACTGATAAATTACACGGCTCTGATTATACTGAACTTAGGTACCATAAAACAAAATTTTCAGCCCAGAGATCTGCTGCAGTTTAAGTGCCATTAAAATGTGAAACTGTGTTGTTATTGATTCTTAATAGTGGCTAACCCCCACTGACTTTTAAACTAAAAAACATTAAGCTGAGTCCTTGGCTGGCCCGGTGTTGCGGATCAATGCCATGTAACATCCAAAAGGGAGAAATTCAAAATCAAAGCTGTCGCTATAGCAACGCCCCTGCCAGATTCCACCAATCAATGGAGTCCGTGGGGTTGTGAGATGCGCCGGGGAAAGGCCAGCGTCCTACATAAAGAGTCCAGGACAGGGAGCCGGGCATCACACGGGGCAACACACCTTTCTGCACACACATACGACAAAGGCAAAGCAGTGAGAAGAACAAGGGTCAGGAAGAACGGAAGAGTGGAGAAAAGGACAAAGGAAGAGAAGGAGGGAATAACTAAGAAGATATGGTACGCTCATGTGAACAAGAGATTCCTGCCTGGGTCTGTGTGGGCACCCTGCTACTCTTGATCCACTCTGTCACAGTTAGCGGAGGTAAGATAGCAAATTAAAATCAGTAGTTTGAATTTTGCTACTAAAGAGTCTTCTTGCCTTTACATCTTTTTTTTTTCCACATCCTACACTCTAAGGGAAGCTGTATTGTTCTATTTCAGTCCAGCTCCCCCCATACAGTCATGGGTAGTAGGGCACATCATGAATGTGTGGCTCGTGCCCAGCCTCAGGGCAATGGAGGGGTATTTATCTATTCCACTCATCCTGTCCTCATCTGTTTGTGTGCCGGGTGCAGTGAAAGACGGGCAAGTCCATTTGCCACTAGGCTTTGTGCCAGCACAGTAGTACAGCAGAGTACAAGTGCTGAGAGGGAAAACTCCCCTACTCCTTAAAAGAAGGGCTGATTGTGACAAAAGTTATCGAAGGCCACATTATGCTGCTGTTTGATGTGTGTACACAGACTCATTTAATCCTTATTTATTAATGTGTATAAACCAATTCACGTCGATAGCTTTTTTCAAGCTTTAGTAGAAGAGGCACTACTTTTTAAGTTGTCTACTTTTAACTGAATTTCACATTTGTTATTCTTTTTCTAAAGAAATTCTGGAAAAAGATGTAACAGCCATTGTGGGTCTTGGGATTTATATTTTTCCAATTGATCACACCATGCCAGAATCATTTGTCAATACACACTCCCATATACTCAGCTGGATCACAGTGCTGGCTGGCTAATTGGAAAAATGTTACTTTGAAGTGGGAGCTCTTGATTGCAGTGGAGAAATAAAGACTGTGATGCATCCCGGGAAGCCAAGTGTGCTCCCCCTTGTGTCTCATTAAACCCCCAGTTAACAGGCCAAGAAGGCTGCTGATGGCTGTGGCAGAGCAGAATGGAATCAGCGACTTCTCATGCTGAGTCTTTCATGTATGATTCTCCAGTATGTGCCACTTGTATTTATGCTCAAGAGGACCCATAGAAGAAGCCATCTACAATGGGGCTGCAAACTCAGGATTCATTTTGGTGCACCTGGTATCTGATGTTGTCTGAGTCAGCCACCTGGCTTGTTGCTCTTGCTCCCTATTAATTGAGAAGAGAGGTAGAGAAGGATGTGCAAGTCTGCTTTTTCCCCCGGCGCATTTTGCCAGTTGTGGTTTAGTCGAAAGAGGTGTGCTATTCCAGTTCTAGATGTGTCAAATATGATTTAACTTGTAAGAAAAAAGATAGAGAAATAATCAATCTGTAATCAGAGATGAATAATACATTTTCTCTAAAAAAAAAAAAAAAAACTCAAGTGATTGTTGAGTTTCTGACAAGTGGAAACCATCTTGCACTATTTTTCCCCACAGCTGCCCTGAAGCATGATGTGGCATTGGATAGTGGACCCACAGTGCTAAATCATACAATGAATTTAGTGCATCGTATGGAGACCCTGCTGGCCCTGGGAAACGGCAGTGATGTCACTCTCCGTGTGGAGACCATCAACACGGACGAAGTGAAGGTGATCCAGGCACACAGCCTGGTTCTTACCCTGCAGAGTGATGTGTTTGAGGAGCTGCTGCTCAGCCGCAACACCAGCTCTGTGGTTCTGAGGGAGACGCCTGACTGTGCAGCCATCTTTGAGAAGTTTGTCAGGTGAGCGGGACTGTCAGATGCCACAATATATTGAGACTGATTTGTTACTGGGTCATATCGGAGATGACTAAAAAGATAGACACGTTTCCTATTTTTCCTTTCTTTTCAGATAAGTAAAATGTTCCATCTCCATCTCTATTCTAAAATTACACTTGCTCTTTGAGGCTTGCAGTCTAAAATCAGAGAGTGTGGGCTTTTTTCAGTGACTCAGATGCGTGCAGAAAAAAAGATTCAAAATATAGTATGCCCCACAGAATTATTCCTTTCTTTTAACAATGCTTTCAAAAAATCTCTTTGCAGGTATCTGTACTGTGGTGATATTTCTCTGCGGCTAGATCAGGCTATTTCTCTACATAAGTTGGCCAGCAAGTACCATGTGTGGGGCTTGCAGGAGGGTTTGACCCAATATATGACTCAACATCTCTCCAGTGATTCACCCACAGGCCACGTGGTTGGTTGGTACAACTATGCTCTACAAATTGGGGACATAACCCTGCGGGACAGCTGTCTGCAGTACCTGTCCTGGAACCTGTCTTCTGTGCTGCAGAGCAGAGAATGGGGCTTCATCAGTGAAGACCTTCTCCTCTCCTTGCTCCAGCGTTCTGACCTCATTCTGCAGAGTGAGTTGGAACTCTACGAGGCACTGGAGGGATGGATTAACCAGAACCAGCCTGTTCGTATGACAGTGGAGAGTGCCCTGAGGGCCGTTCGATATGGCATGATCCCCCCTCAGCATCTCTTCCGTCTTCAGAAACATTCCCCCCTCATGGTGAAGTATTATGAGTCAATCCGTGATCTCCTCTATCTAGCTTTCCAATTTCACTCTGCCTCACCTATCCAGCTTGCCAAGTACTTTGATGTCAACTGCAGTATTTTTACTCCCCGTAACTACCTGTCCTCTGCCTGGGGATCACCTTGGATCATAAACAACCCCACCCGTGATGACCGGAGCTTCAGCTTCCAGACCCAGCTTGGACCCAGTGGCCATGACTCCAGTAAGAGAGTGACATGGAACGCCCTGTTCTCACCTCGGTGGCTCCCGCTCAGTGCCAGGTCAACTTATACCGAACTGGGCGCTATGCAGCCCACCCGCACGGAGGGAGGTCGACCTCGCATCATTGTAACACCAGCCACTTCAAGCCCTGACTTTGCCGGCGTGAGTTTCCAGAAGACGGTGATTGTGATGACAAAGCAGCAGGGAAAAGTGGTGGTCAAGCATGTCTACAACTTCCACCAAAGCACAGAGGAAGCTGGGGATTTTCTGCTGGATGCTGATCTGCAGCGGCGTGCATCCGAATACCTGATTGACAGCTCCCTCTATCTGCACATTGTAATAAAACCTCTCTACCATACCCTTCTTGTTGCCAGGAAGTAAAAACAGGAATTCACTGAGGCCTCATCATCGGTGATCCACCCACACAATCACATGCACATATTCCAAAGTACACTCATATCACAATACATGTGTATGTGTCAAATCTGCGACAATTCCAGTGTTGATTAGTTTGTGCATTTTCCTGTCTTCCAACTAGTAAGAAAAGGATTTGTCTCATAAAATAAAGGACTCAAAATAACAGCTCATAAACTGCTCAGCAGTGATTATTACTGTAATGATGATGGGTTTTTCATGTTTTCATCCATATTGAGAAACAGTGTTACTGTACTGCATTTATCTGTTTTTGTGTGGCAGTTTTCCCCTTAAATGTATTCAATCTATGTGATCTAGTAAGAGAAGCAAGGCTGACATGGTTAGAACAGAGGAGTGATAGTGGCTTCATCAGGATGTTTAATATGGAGCTACCAGAGAGAAGGAAAAGAGAAAACCACAGAGAAGATTTCTAGATGTAGTGAAGGACATGCAGAGGGTTGGTGTGGTAGAGGAGGATGCTAGGGAGAAGATGAGATGGAGGTGGATGATCTGCTGTAGTGAGCTCTAACGGGAACAGGTAAAAGAAAGCGAATACAATCTCAATGTTTTTTGAATAGGCCAGTAGACGTTTTCCTTTAAAATAAAATGTTATTGATCTTACTTTTATGCATTTTCTCATCCAGTACTCTGTATAGAAACATTTACTACATGGCACCTAATTCCTGTGATATGCCCCTGTTTGGATCTTGCATGCCAAACAGTGGAAACTGAAGTGAAATCCCATTATGAGTGTTCCTTAGAATAATATAGTTGACTTGCAAGACTGTAGAGACTTTAGGATAATTGCAGCCATTTGGGTTTATTTTTCTTCTTCTTCTTCTTTTTATTGTTACGCTTGAATGTTGCCTATCTTTTAAAGAAAGTCCATGTGTGATTCTCCTGGAACAAATAAAAAAATCTGTATGAGAAAACACAATTAGAAAAAAAATGTATGTGGTGACTAGTAAGGATTTCCAAAATAAACTTTGATAAACTAAAATTAAGGTAATATTTTCTTGTGCTTTTATTTTTCCTGGGGGGGTGGGGGTCGGGGATCTTACATTACCGGGAAATTGCCTGGAAACTACAGTCCTCGTGATGCTTTGCGCGCGGCCGGACGTACGTCATCGGAACCTTCAGCTGTCAGACTTTGGCCACCCTGCAGGTTTTGTTAGCAAACTAACGCGAACTCTGCGACTTTATTTAAAGTTGTGCATTCGTCTGATAACCGATTTTGGAGCTTAAAAGCTGGCGATTGAAGCGCAAAGCTTGCACGAAGACGAGGCGACTCGTTTTTAATCGCTGCTAGCTCTTGCAACACAAGCCAGCGATATACTGAGCGGGTGTAAGAGTAAATGCAGGGAGGGAGGGAGTAAAAAAAAAAGGCAAAAGTCTTTGTGCTTCCCTTCCCCCTCATCAAAGCGAAGGGGAAATGTCTCTGTCCAAAGGAGGTAAGTGTCTTTGTTTTGCTCTCTTTAAAAAAATACTTAAGTAAATAAATAGCCGTGCATTTATTGGAAACGCCGACGGGCAGTTTGTGGGGAAGTATTTTAGCTAGCTTTGTATAGGAAATGTAACCTTACCAGGTGGAGAGCTGCATGTATGAGAAGAGGGAAAAGAAGCTAGCCAGCATGTCTCTTCTTCAGCTTCCTATCGTTATACCCACCCCTGACATCCTGGTATCTCATGGTAGCGTATTCATCACTAACATATTGAAGGCGCTTCCACTCTATACTTTATGTGATTAGTATTATGGCTAAAAGAATACCACCGCGTCGCTTCGTTTAACTTCCCGTGTTGTGGTTAGCTAACAGCATTTTTTTAAGACAAAAAAGGACTTTCGCCAAACTTGCCCCTCAGCTGGAAATCACAACGCTGCGCTTACCTCCCGTGTTTCTGTAAAGTAGAGCACACTGGGATTACAGGTGTTTATATTTTTAGTACCCCCCTCCTCTCTCCTGACTTATGAATCATCTATTTTTCGTCTCCTTTTGTTTTGGTCAGTCTGTTAGCGCAAAAGGTATTTTTAGCCTCGCGTCCGTGAAAATACCTTTTGTATTTTTTGTGCGTGTGTTTGTGGAGTTTTTCCCCCTCGCTGTGGAAATTCTTTGCTTTTTAAAGCAGGCGGCGAGGCTAAGCAGCCAGGGCCAGTATCACACACAGTAAAAAACAACAAAAAAAAAAAAAAAAACACACCTTGGAAAAAAAATCAAGGTTCTTCCTCTGCGTCATACAATGCGTGATGATGATCATACTGATGATGTCAATTTACATCTCAAGTTGACCGCTTGTGTCATTACACAATCGCGTTAGCGTTACCAAGGCTGGGAGTGCTCGGTGTTTTTGAGACGGCCGGGTTAGATTGGCTGGGTGCTATTCAGACAGTCTCAGCCTTTGGCCTACCATAGCATGTTTTGACTTGCAGCAGTCTGTTGACAGTTCATTTGCTGCAAGCAGATAGCTGCTACACAGGTTCTGTGCTCTTATTACTGCGTGCAAAGCGGGTTGTGGAAGGATTTTTTTCCTTTCTTTTGGCCACTACAAGGAGTTGTACTTTCCCCGGTCAGTGGTGGTGTGGGTCTAAGAGTGCTGCATGGCATTGTGGAGGCATGTTTCGAGATTGGGTTCTCTCTAAAACACTGATAGGGTTGTGTGGAAGATTATCTGGGCATGAGTCATCATTGTCTTTATATGGACCCACTCTAAGGCTGGAACTTCCTGATGGTGACTCGCTGCACAGCTATTGGCACTTTGATCCCATGCACAATCCAGAAATTCTTGTTCACATTATGTATAGCATTGCTGTTCTCTGGGTATTTTCCACTGAACATCACTGGATTTCTAAGAATTCAATATGCTGTTTGTAGTGGTTGACCTGAATGAACATCTTCCTGTGTATGAAAAAAAAAAAAAGCAGAATACCTCTAATATTTGCTTATAAAGCAAGTCTTTAGTGCAGACACTGGCATGGTTCCTTTTATGGTTTACTTCTGAAAAAGGCATGAGTTTCTGGGTAAGCACTAGGATTTTTTCCTCCCTAGAAACACTCTCTACTCAGAGCATTTCTGAGAAAATGTCTGTTTCCATAATTTTTTTTTAATTCCACGTGCAGCTTGATATACATTGACTGTGTTTATTGTCATGGCACTATTGTGTCCTCTGAGGCTCAGTTTGCAACAGGGACAACAAGTGAGCCAACTGAAATGACCTCATATTTCCCAAAGGGTCCTGACAGTTTTTGAGTGTTTAAGCGGATGTGTCCCGTCTGACTGGCTGTGACTCATATCCCATTGCCCTATGGTTGCTACAGGGTCACTCCGCACACCACATGCTGTGTCCCCAAAAAGGACGACTACCTGACAGGAGATCACATTCCAAAGCCACTGAAACATCACTGCACATAACTCAAACTACAACATGCACATATATCTTATTGCTTAGGTAGTTTTTCGTCTGCTGCAGGAGGTCATTGTTAAATGCATTCGAAAGCTTAAAATCAGCTTCGGTATTTGAGATGTGTCAGTAATGTTGGCCTAATTTTGTTGCATGGGGACAGACTTGTCTTATTCGTCAGGTCATCAAAAGACTGAGTGCTCGCGCTTTATCCCACGCAGAGGAAATGCAAAATCTATTTTTGACCAAGCATGTGTGAGTAAATCACACTCAATCTCTCCCTACCACATGAGACTACTGTAGTCTGTCCAGACACTGCAGGCTTATTTTAGGGTTGCAGCACAAAATGGATGTGTCTAGGTTTCATTGGTTGGCTATAGAAATCTAAAATTGTTGTAGAAAGTTCACTTCCCTTCCAGCTTGAGCTACCAAAGGAGGGGTTTACCCAGACATACTTCCTCCACACTGGAGTGGTGTGACTCACTCAGTGAAAGCAAGTAACAACGACAGCTAAAAAAATCAAAGTTTTCGCCAATTGTTGCTATTTTTCCTTTATAAAACTGAAGGTGACTTACTTGCACATTGAACTAGTTTCTCTGAACTATGGTTAGAACAATTACGTCACATCCTAGTGGGCGAAACTGTGGCCTCGCAGTCCCAGCGCATGCAGATAAAAGTCAACAAGGTCTTCTGTTTCTCCTCTCAAGCCTGGAACAAGAGCGAGCATGCTCGACACAAGTGTCAAGAGGAGTCAAAAGCTATTTTCCCCCCCTTGTTGTTCCTCGTAAGCTCGGTAGCTGTGTCATTCTGGCAGAGACTCGCAGCCTCTTGTGGGAAGTCTCAGAGGCTGCTGGTAAACTGTGTTTATGAATGGGTGGCTGTCAGGAAATTAGCAGAGGAACCTCCCACAGCTGCAGAGTTTGGACCATAGTTTGCTCTCCACACAACAAAAAAATGTACAAAGAACTCAAATTTGTTTTTGTAAAGAAAAAAAGGAAGGATTGTATTGGTTAAACACGCAAAACATGCCAGGAAGGAAGGCTTGATTCCACTGTACCCCCTCACACCCCCGCTTCATTTGAGTCATCATACCAGTGCTGATTAGTCATTTAGTCCACCTTCTCTCTATGGAAGGGCCTTAGCTTTGGGCACACCTAATCTCCAGTTAGATAACAGGTCATTTGCTATAGTTTGCGTAAGCGGAAGGCTACAGCAAAGTGATTGACTTTTAAAGTGCTCTTCACTACGAGAACAGAAAAGGAATAAAAAAAAACCATATCAATAAGCAAATGTGGATTATTAATAAAAAGGCAGTAGTTGAAACCAAGTATTCTGAACCTCAATTTTTATCTTTTGTTGTGCAGAGGATGGCAGCTTTACACTCAGTGCCAAATAGCCTTTTAAGTTTTGCAAGAAGAGATGAATAATTGCTCCACTGGAAGGACTGCTAATTATACAACCTGTGGTTTCTACTGCATACAGCTTTATTGATCACCACGTACTGAGATGGCAATGTTTTATTCATTTGTTTTAAGGGAAGAAGAAAAGCCCTGGGCTGAAGCTGGCCAAAGAAGTTTTTGCAACGCCACCACCAGAAGTAACAGCGTAAGGCTATTTTTAAATATTGAGATAGTGAGCCATGCTTCTCAAAGTTGGCTCAAATGGATTGATAAATCTCAGTTACATTACAACTAAGCATAGAATTGCTGTTGCTTATTTATTTGTTGTTTTCCTGCAGGCCCCCTCGAGATCTTGGCTCCATAACTTCTGTCACAATTGGAGATCGGGTAAAGCTGGCTCTGTGTTCCTCAGAAACATGCAATTTTATTGATTTTTCCTGAGCTAAATACATGCAATATCACAACTTTTCACTTCTTGGTCTAGAACTTTGTCGTGAAGGCAGATGACTTGGAGCAGATTGAAGAGCTGGGGAGGGGAGCATATGGTGTGGTGGACAAGATGAAACATGTGCCCAGTGGTGTTATCATGGCTGTCAAGGTAGGCAGCAAAGCTACTACTCTGGCTACCTGATGTATCATCTCTGTAAATGCACTGTGTTTTTAAAATGCTAATATAAATGATAGGTGTATCCGGTATATGACCTCAGCTTGTAAACACTTGGAGCCTTCCAACTCAGTGACTCAATGTTTGAGGGGCAATGTAGATATAAAGAGCGCCATGGACAATTTGATTTAAGCTATACCTGCCCTTGTTCATGCATTTATTACAGATTTCTCCCATATTAGCTTCCCTTCATTGGCTCCTTGTTAAATCAAGAATTGAATTTGAAATCCTTCTCCTTAGGTCTTGAATAATCAGGCCGTGTCATATCTTAAAGACCTCATAGTATCATGTTACCCCAACAGAGCACTTTGCTTTGAGACTGCAGGCTTACTTTTCTAAAAGTAGAATGGGAGGCAGAGCTTTCAGCTATCTGGCCCTTCTCCTATGGATCCAGCTCCCAGTTTGGATTCGGGAGATGGACACGCTCTCTATTTTTAAGGTTGGAGTTGAAAAATTTCCTTTTTGATAAAGCTTTATAATTAGGTCTTGATCAAGTGACCCTTAACCATCCCTTATGTATGCTGGTATAGAGTCAGCCTGCTGCAGGACTTCATGTGATGTACTGAGCACTTCTCCACTTACCTGTGTTTATGCACCACTGCAGCATGCCATTGCAGTTTTGCCTTCTGTCTCCCTGAGTTTGGGTTTTGTCCCATCTCTTTTCCCCTCATCCTCCAACCAGTCACAGTCAATGGCTACCCCTCCCTGTGCCTGGTTCTTCTGAAGGTTTCGTCCTGTTAGAAGGGACATTTTCCTTCCCACCATTTCAGAGTGCTTGCTTGTAGCGAGTCTTGTTGGATTGTTGGGATTTTCTGTCAGACACTGTTGGGTCTTTACCTTAATGTAAAGCACCTTTAGGTGACTGTTGTGGAGCCTTGGCGCTGTGTAAATAAAGCTAAATTGAATGGTGCTGAAACTGCAAATCTATGATATTTGTGTCACCAGAGGATCCGTGCCACAGTCAACACTCTGGAGCAGAAGAGGCTGCTGATGGACCTGGACATTTCCATGAGGACCGTGGACTGCTCCTACACTGTGACTTTCTATGGCGCCCTATTCAGAGAGGTGAAGCCAGTGTTTAAACGTCATTCGTGTATGACTGTGCTGTGCACTGTGTGTTTCTCACCTTATTAATGGTCGATCATCTTTTTGGGTTTTTTTAGGGTGATGTTTGGATCTGCATGGAACTGATGGACACATCTTTGGATAAGTTCTATAAGAAAGTTATTGAGAAGGGCAGAACTATTCCCGAGGACATCTTGGGCAAGATCACGGTAGCAGTAAGTCACGTCCTCGACATTTTAAAGCCAGTATCACTAAGATTAGGTGGATGCACATGTGCATGCAAATACTTTAAAGGAGTAGCTCACTTTCCTTTTCTGTAGAACAAATGCTTACTTTCTTCTTAAGAGGAAGATAAGTAGAATGACAGTTTGTGGTTTTGCTGGTGAACAGCAGCTGGGCGTAGAGACTTTCTAGAATCTTGCCATCACATTGAGGTCGCCAGTCAGGCAGAGCTACAGTTTGAGATGCTCAGTATGGATGCTCTGATAAGCGTTTGTCAGAAAATTCTCACAAGTCCCTCCAGTTCTGCAAACATTTTACATTTCTGCATGTGTACGATTTGGAAAAAAAATTGTAACTTTAATGTGTGCAAAACCCCAAAAATACAACAGTAAGAAAATGGTTTAAACAGCAAATTTGAATAATTTTTTTTTTGCAGAGCATAAGCCTCGTTTGATTGCTGTGAAGCCTTTTAAAAAAACTGAGAAGTTTAAAAGTAATAAAGTTTATGCAAAGGACAGTGTTGCATTGAAAATAGACATGATTATGTGGTGGAAATCACTGCACGGGCTATGCAAAACTCCAGGAAGCTTTTAAAAAGACTCATGAGAAACTTTGTTGAATTATAAAAACATAAACACAATAAATGTGGCACTGAACTGTTACATTATTGTGACATTATTGTTTTTAGAACTACGCAATTTGGTCTCTTTGTTTCCACAACACACACACACTGACCAAACACTACTATTAAAAGTTATGCAGCACAGCGGGAGAATGCACAACTTGCTTTCAAACTTGTTTGCATCAAATTGTAAATGAGCATAACGCAACCTCCTGTTTTTAAATTTTCCATATCAGATATGTTTTATGTTCAAATAAATGTTAGGTATGAATCATTTGCAAAGCACCATATCCTTTTGTCCTAGCATAACACATAATAAATATATATATATATATATATATATATATATATATATATATATATATATATATATATACTTTTTCTGAAATTTTGTTATTTATTCTACAGATTGTAAAGGCATTAGAACATCTGCACCGTAACCTGTCAGTGATACACAGAGGTAATCAAAAGATCAAATCACAAATGTACAGATTTTTCTCATCATTTTTAATCTTGTATGTGCTCTCTTACACTCTTAACAATGTTTCTCACCAGATGTAAAGCCCTCCAATGTTTTGATCAACACCTTGGGCCAAGTGAAGATGTGCGACTTTGGCATTAGTGGCCACCTGGTGGATTCAGTGGCTAAAACGATGGATGCAGGCTGCAAGCCCTACATGGCGGTGAGTGAGGACTGTCAGAGCCTCTGCTGCCCAACAGTCTAAGCTTACAGACATCCTCCCTGAAATGTCAGCTCACAAAACCAGAGCATTATTTTAAATGGTCTTGAAGGTTTTCCTATTTTGGATTCTTCAGAATGTTCAATGATTCTAATTCATGTCTGACTTTGAGATTCATTTTTTAAATTTGTTTATTAAAAAAAATAGAAAAGTAACGATCAAATATTTGTACCACTTATCTGTTCCTAATGTTTTCTTTTTCAGCCTGAGCGGATCAACCCTGACCTCAACCAGAAAGGCTACAGCGTCAAGTCGGACATATGGAGCCTCGGTATCACAATGGTGAGCAGAGCTGTACATAGAAATGTGAATTTTTTCTACCTCCACGCAAAGAAATGTTTTCAAAAAGTAGTGCTGCCTCGTAGCATCCACTGACTTACCTTTTTACTCGCATGCGGATAAAACCACTTTTAAAGGTTGCAAACCGTCCTTTTTCTGTTAGATGATGAACGCTTTTATGTGCTCTGCTGCTTCGAGTTTATTTTGGATCCACACCAGTCACACAGATGGCACCCACCACACTCAATCACTAATCATCTGTCCATTGTCCTGTCAATCAGAGCAGTTAATATGTCACAAAAATAAAATGATAAATTCGATTTTCTTGTCAGAAATCATGAGAACAAATATGCAAACAATGGCAGGCTGCCTCGGGTTGATTTGTGTAACTAACCATTTGGTGAGATACAATGCTACCAGCTAATGCTGAGTCACGGTGACCATTACACTTTTGATAACCGAGCCACACGGATTCCATTTCATTCGGCTGATAATAGTAGTTTATGGTGGTTTCAATTGGTATATAAAATGGCTTACAGAACTTTTATTAACTCGTTTTTACTTTCACTCTTAAGTCTGATTGCTCTGACATGAAGGATACATTTCAGGCTTCTCAGTAAAAATTGGTCTAATTCAAGACAAATGCTGATTAAATTTTTTTAAATCAATTTTTTATGTTGTATGAAACCATGTATAATTACATGAAATGCATTTACACTCACTGGCCACTTTATTAGTTACACTTTGATAGCACTGGCTTGGACCCTTTTTGGCTCCAGAACTGCTTTAATTTTTCAGCAAAGTGCTGGAAACATTCCTCTGAGAATTATGTTCGTCTTGACATGTTGGCGTCACAGTTATTGCAGGTTTGCCAGCTTTGCATCCTTGAAATTAATCTCCCATTCCGCCACGTACCAAACATGCTCTGTTGGATTGAGACTTAGTGACTATGGAGGCCATTTGTCCTGTTCAACCACCAACTTGAGATGGTTTGAGCTTTGTGACATGTTAAGTTATTCTGCTGGAAGAAGCATCAGAAGATCATAACAGGATAAAAATGGTCAGCAGCAATACTCTGGTGGTTTGTGGCATTTTAATGCTGCTCAGTTGATTCAAAGGGATCCAGTGCAACACTTTTAGGATCCTTATGCCAAATTCTGACCCCACCATCGAATGATGAAGTAGAAATCCTTCTGTTGCTCAATTTTGGTGTCCCTGTGTGAATTATTCCCTAAGTTCCCTGTTCTTAGCTGACAGGAGTGGCCTCCACTATGGTCTTATTCTGCTGTAGCCCATCTCCTTCAAACTTTAAAGTGTTGAGATGCTCTTCTCCATATCTTGGTTATAATGAGGTTATTTGAGTTTGACTTGGATTCCTGTCAGCTCTGCTTCTGCCATCCAGAGAATTCCAACTCGCTGGATTTTTTATTTTTTATTTTTTTGCTCCATATATCGGGGGGGTTTTCTTAAATACTCAAACCAACCTGTCTGGCACCAACGGCCATGTCCATCCAGTTCTGATGCTTGGTTTGAAGTGTTTACGTGCCTGGATGCACCGATGCCATGTGACTGATTAGATATTTGTATTGGTGAGCAATTGAACAGGTGTACATAATGAAGTGGCCAGTGAGCGTAATAAAAGTTTCCAATTGTGCAAAATTCAAATTCTGTTGAAAGAAATTTTGCAAAATGTGCTGAGTTTTTGCAAACATGAAAGTAAACCAGTACATGTAACATGTAATCATGAAGTTGAGCTGTAATGAGTACAGTATTTGTTGAATTTTTCCTTTCTTTTCTTCCTAGATTGAACTGGCCATTTTGAAATTTCCCTACGACTCATGGGGAACTCCCTTCCAACAGCTCAAACAGGTGGTGGATGAACCTTCTCCACAGTTGCCTGCTGACCGTTTCTCCCCAGAATTTGTAGATTTCATCTCTCAGTGGTGAGTTTCACCTTAGATGGCAATCAATACCTTGTGCTTTAAAAAAAAAACAAAAAAAAAAACAAAAAAAAAAAAACAGGAAGTAAACACTGAGATCCAGCAGGGGTCAGTGTTTGCCATTTCTTTACTGAAAGAGGTGGAGAGTTTCTGTGTGTGACAGGACATGAGACCATGCTCACATATTTTAGTACTTCTTTTGTATAGTTTTTGTATAAATTTTTTTTTTTTCTCACTTTTGCATTTCTTTTGTTTTACAGCTTAAGAAAGAAGCCCAATGAACGACCGGCTTATACAGAGTTGATGGTTAGTTGTTTGTAAATATTTGATCACTTTCTCAAAAATTCCAAACACCTGTCATATAACAAGCAGTTTTGCCGCCATTAGCATTCCTGCCATGAAGATCAGTGTCTCATTCTTTTTTTTCCACAAGAGGGCAGCCGTGTTCTTTTAACCCAACAAACCTGTTAAATTATGTGCATTTAACATGTAAATAACAAGAGACCTGTAAGTAGAATGTTTTCCTGCCATTCTGAAACATTATTTCTTTTCTATTTATATGTATATATATAATTTTTTTTATGCAGAAACATCCATTTTTCACCCTGCATGACTCCAAAGAGACAGACGTGGCCAGTTTCGTCAAGGTCATCCTGGATGACTGATGGGGTCACTCCAGGCTCCGCCTCATCGGGGATAGGCGGGACCTCTCAGCAAACGAACCTATGGCCTACCTTTTTGTGAAATCTCACTGGAATGACAGACTCATGCACCCACACACAACAAAGGGGGTGACCCAAAGACTGACAGCAGCCCAACAGCACTGGAGTTGGACAGCAGTGGTGATATGAACTTGTACGGTCAACTGGAGAGGTTTTAATTCACTCTTCCCAAGCTTCCTGTGTGAGCAGTTATGCAGTACGACAAAATATGAACTCACCCCACTCATTTGTTGTTCTTATCTTGTTCAGTCCCCCTCCAAAAAATCCTTATTTTAACTCTCTCTCTAAAGCAGACAGAGCCAGCCTTTATTTGTTTGTGACACATATTTTATGCATACTTTCAATTATATCTGCAAAACCATCAGTTAATGTGTATGCTGTTCTTGTACTGAAAGCTATATTTGCATATCCGTTTGTATCCGTTTCAATACTGTAGCTCATTGAAAAGTGTGAATTTTACCACACTAGGGCCTTACTGGTCAGCTCGGATCAGGTCTGACCTGATTGCTGCCCACGTGTGATTGATCAGTGCGGAGGCTCCAGTTGTTGTGGGCCAGACTGTGTGGGAGGCTCCGGAGCTGAGACAAAACGCAAGAAATGTCAAAGGTCATATTCTGGATAAGTCGAGTCGCACAGATCTGATCCATGCAGTGGGCCCTCCCCGCATTGTGGTTTTTTTGGGTATTACAGACTTGGCTCCTGTGCTGCCATTGTTACTGCCTGGTGGTGTTCAGGGGTTTGCCTAATCAAGCTCACAGCTTCGGCTTCTATGTGCCATTTTGCAAATCGTTCTCATGACTTATTGCATTAAATAATTTGTGTTCTTTTTTTCATTTGTTCTTTCCTGTGTTTTGTTTTGTCGTCCCCCCCCCCCCCCCCCCCAACCACCCTTTTAACCCCACTCCCTCCTCCTCTCAGTTCCTTCTTATCTTATTGATTCTGGTTGTTTTTGTTTTAGAGATCTTTCTATGCCTTACACAGGCAGTATGTTAGGGAAATAATTTATGTTTGGAAGATGTAAATATCTTTTTTTGTTTTGTTTTGTTTTTAAATGTAAGATGACACTGTCCCAACCTGTCCCGGTGTAGATGAATGGTAGAGTGGTTGGATTAGTTCGTTTTAATGCAGTGTGACACGCATGCACACAAAACTCACAGGGCAAGCTGACTGGGCCAGGACTGATGTGCTCCACCACTCAGGTTTCTGCGCTCTCCTATCAGTACTCAAAGATGACAACCCCCCCCCCCCCCCTCCTTGTTCCCCCCTCCCCCTGGTCATCTTCATGAGTACTGGACCAAGATCCGAATTTTTTTTTTTAAGTCCATGGCGGGCAGCCATCATTGTTTCTCTCAGACCATCCTATGCAGAGCTCCATGTGCACACAGCAAGAGGCACTTGTTATGTGGCAGTTTCCCCACCCCCAAGTGTTAAGAGACTGAGATGGTGATGGTATTGATGGTGGCGATAACTGCCGGGCCTCAGTTCATGGCTAGTACTCGCTGCCCCTCTGGTTTACACTGTAGTGCTACCTTTTAAGTCAGTGAATTAGGAGTATTTATGATTGTGAATAAGGGAAAAGCTAGCAACACCACAAAGAAGCTGCTGTGGGGTTTTTTTTTCTTTCGTTTTTTTCGGCCTTCTTTGCATGGCCATTCCCTTGGTGTGTAAAAGTGAGCTTTTACGCTGATCACAATGAGAATGGAACACTTGCTCTACCTCTTATTCCTTCACTCTATTTGCCACCTCTTCACTGGGTGGGAATGACAAACTTGAACTACGGACAGACAAAAAAATAAATAAATAAATGCTTTATTGTTCAGTAACTAACTTTCATGTCATTATTCCTGCACGTTTACCAATAAAACTTTCCAAGGGTAATGCAGGCATTACGGCACAGCTCTGAAGTTTAAATCTGAGTCAGACGTTACAAGTTAGAAAGTTGTTTGGAGTGACATCTAATCAAACAGTCTGTCAAAGATGGACGCAGCCTAGAACTGTTTGCCTTAAACCTAAATTCCATACAATTGCCAGCAGTGAGCGACTGGTTTACAAAACACAAGATTCTTTATCTACAAGGAAAATGCTGCTCACTTGATTGGCGATGTCAAGCATTCAGTGAGTTTAAGGTTTCACTCGGTAGTTTAAAGTAATGGAAAAGCAAAAGTTGTCCATTTGTAAATTTGGTCTTGGTGAAAGTCAAGGCTTCAGAAAGAGTCCAGTCAAGAGTTTTGTTGGGTTTTTGTTTGTTTGTTTGTTTTCCAGTATTGTCTCTTTGTAGATCTGTCTTCCAGTACACTGTACACTTTAATGGGCCTGTATGATCCACAAGCATCTAAATTTTTACTTGCATGTTAGTAAGAATTCCACTTTAGACACTTGTTTGTGCAGCCATGCACTCTTGCATGAGATAAAGAAGCCGACTGATGCAATTGTCACCAAGACGTCCGTCCTGCACTTTATGCTGTAAAGTGCAGGATATAATTTAATTGAGGCAAGAGAGACAACTGCATACATCTATTGTTAAGTGTTTTTGCTCAGAGGAAAAAATTCAATCACCTCTGACTCTGCTTAAACGTCTCTTGCGTCCTAGTGTGGGCAGTTTTCAGTCGAGGACATTGCATTTTGCTCTTGAAGTATGCCTGTGGCAGTAACACCGCAGTTACTGCTTGTGTAAACGTCCTTATGTAATTACACTGCCGTGAATGCACATTTTTGGGAAGGCAGTGACCCTTAATGGGTGCGTGATGAACAGGATTCCTTCATTTTGTAGAATCTTTCTGATTGCTTTAAAAGAAAAAAAAAACACGAGTGTCAACAGTGCAGTTCAACAAAAGCTTACTTTGAGCAGCCTATTCTGCCTCTAGTGTGTCAGGCAGAGGCCTATGATTTCACGCCAGGACGAGAAAGCTCAATGCCAGTAGACTGCAGGCAGTGGCCCAGTGTTGTGCAGTAGAGGGGGATTGTCAGCCAAGCTAAAGACACGCTTTTTAAGAAAGTACTCTTTTGATGATGGCTTACATAATGCTACACAAAAGATTGTCGTGTGAAGGGGGAAAACAGCTAACATCTGCTTGAATTAGTGTCCCCGCTCAGCCTAAAGTGCACTGTGATGGAGAAGTTAAGATGCCAAAACAGGTTATGACATAATCCTAACTTATAGGCACTAATTAGGAAAAAGCTATGGTTTTTATTTTTAATAGTCCACCTCATTCTGGATGTTTCTGCTGTGGTCTCAAGTGACTATCGCATATTTCTGACTATCTTAGCACGTCATCAATCAGCTGGCAGATGTTGGGGTCTGTGCTGATATTCTTTTTTCTGTACAACCTTTACTATCTCATTTCAAATTCTCAGATAGGTCTCATTCAACAAATAAGCACTAGTGGATTAAACTGATGCCTATTTTTTGCCTGGTGTAGTAAAGTTTGGGAACTCTTGCTGTTGCCCCAAGGGTCCCGCAGATGGACAGAAGAGTGCCAGACAAGACAAAGTATGTGCACTCCATTTTGGAACTGTTTTCTTAATCTTATGCCAGATCTCACGATCTCCTGACCTGCCTGCGTCCTTCAGATTGAAGTTCGAGTGAAATGTTTTTTTTCCAAGCCATTAAACAACTCATTAGTGTGTCTCACATACGCATACTCTTACACATACAATCACGGCACCCACTGATGACTCTGTTTGCTAATTATCATAATTAGTGGGTGTAATGAAAACTGTGAGAAAACTCGACGTCGAGCCACTCTGAATCGGTAGCCTTCTCTTTCTCTACTCCTTGCCAGGGAAAATGTGGCCATTATCGTGCCCTTTGAGGGCAGATGCACAAGAAGCAGATGACATTGTGTATGTTTCCCTTTGACAGGCATAACACAGCGTGGCCTGTGGTGGGAAGTTAGAGTAGGGTCATTTTACTGAGACTGGTGAAAGAACTTTTATGGAACTAGATCTTCCTAAGCCCTGGGCTGACATCACAATCTTATGCAATATTTTGTACTGTAGATGTACACAACTCACACCGAGAGTCTGGGAGGTGTAGAGAATGGGTGACAAAGTGGTGATTGTTGACATCAAAGAGGAACATGGCCAGTTAACTTGCCTCAGGAAATACTAATATAATATATATATACAGTGGGGCAAAAAAGTATTTAGTCAGCCACCGATTGTGCAAGTTCCCCCACTTAAAATGATGACAGAGGTCAGTAATTTGCACCAGAGGTACACTTCAACTGTGAGAGACAGAATGTGAAAAAAAACTCCATGAATTCACATGGTAGGATTTGTAAAGAATTTATTCGTAAATCAGGGTGGAAAATAAGTATTTGGTCACCTCAAACAAGGAAAATCCCTGGCTCTCACAGAGCTTTTCTGTCCCCCACTCGTTACTTGTATGAATGGCACCTGTTTGACCTCATCATCTGTATAAAAGACACCTGTCCACAGCCTCAACCAGTCAGACTCCAAACTCCGCCATGGCCAAGACCAAAGAGCTTTCGAAGGACACCAGGAAAAGAATTGTAGACCTGCACCAGACTGGGAAGAGTGAATCTACAATAGGCAAGCAGCTTGGTGTGAAAAAATCAACTGTGGGAGCAATCATCAGAAAATGGAAGACATACAAGACCACTGATAATCTCCCTCGATCTGGGGCTCCACGCAAGATCTCATCCCGTGGGGTCAAAATGATCATGAGAACGGTGAGCAAAGATCCCAGAACCACACGGGGGGACCTGGTGAATGACCTGCAGAGAGCTGGGACCAAAGTAACAAAGGTCACCATCAGTAACACACTACAACGGCAGGGAATCAAATCCCGCAGTGCCAGACGTGTTCCGCTGCTGAAGCCAGTGCATGTCCAGGCCCGTCTGAAGTTTGCCAGAGAGCACATGGATGATACAGCAGAGGATTGGGAGAATGTCATGTGGTCAGATGAAACCAAAGTAGAACTTTTTGGTATAAACTCAACTCGTCGTGTTTGGAGGAAGAAGAATACTGAGTTGCATCCCAAGAACACCATACCTACTGTGAAGCATGGGGGTGGAAACATCATGCTATGGGGCTGTTTTTCTGCCAAGGGGACAGGACGACTGATCCGTGTTAAGGACAGAATGAATGGGGCCAAGTATCGTGAGATTTTGAGCCAAAACCTCCTTCCATCAGTGAGAACTGATGGAAGATGAAACGAGGCTGGGTCTTCCAACATGACAATGATCCAAAACACACCGCCCGGGCAACAAAGGAGTGGCTCCGTAAGAAGCAAAGTCCTGGAGTGGCCTAGCCAGTCTCCAGACCTCAACCCCATAGAAAATCTGTGGCGGGAGTTGAAAGTCCGTGTTGCTCGGCGACAGCCCCAAAACATCACTGCTCTTGAGAAGATCTGCATGGAGGAATGGGCCAAAATACCAGCTACTGTGTGTGCAAACCTGGTAAAGACCTATAGTAAACGTTTGACCTCTGTTATTGCCAACAAAGGTTATGTTACAAAGTATTGAGTTGTATTTTTGTTATTGACCAAATACTTATTTTCCACCCTGATTTACGAATAAATTCTTTACAAATCCTACCATGTGAATTCATGGATTTTTTTTTTTCACATTCTGTCTCTCACAGTTGAAGTGTACCTCTGGTGCAAATTACTGACCTCTGTCATCATTTTAAGTGGGGGAACTTGCACAATCAGTGGCTGACTAAATACTTTTTTGCCCCACTGTATACATTTGTAGGCATTACCTCCATGAGAGACATACCAGATGCCATCTTTGAAATGAGCCAAACATTACATCACAAAGCAGTTGGCAACCTTTTTTCATGTAGAAAGAAACTTTTTGTATCGTAAGAAAGAGTCCGCTCGCTGAAATACCTTTTGTTGCACATTAGCTTTTTTAAATCTCCAAAGTTCAGATGGAAAAGTTTTTTCTCAGTCCTTTAATCCTTAAGCGTTACTGGAAAACATACCTAAAAGAGTAGGCACTCATTGAGAACAAACACGGGTCTGTCAGTGTTACATTTTGTATTGAATATAATACAGTTTATGCAATAATAAGAAGCCATGCAACAAATGTTACTCAACTGATATCTGCTGGATGCTTCATTTCCATACTGCAAATCTTTTCTGTGAACTCCGGATTATACTAGTAAAAATATATGAACGAATACAGTTTAAAAAGTAAAGTATTCCCTAACACAGTGAAAGTATAAAACAACATAAAATATAAAAGTTAAAAAAAGGATTACAGTATTTTACCTTAGTAAAACATTCAAGAAGCTTATTTTCACCACTGAAAAGTATATGAAAGTTATAGTTCATTTAAGCATGACGAGAGGGCTGAAACAAGTCCTGCAAAATAATCACCATGTTTACATGCAAACATGTTGGTGTGCAGCGCCACATTGCTGGATGTAAACTGTCTCCTTTCTGTTAAAAGCCTTGAGGGGAGTTCTGTGCTCTCTGGATTCAAAGGATTGGGTGACAAAGCAGACGCTAGGCCATAAATAAATCTTCTGCAGAAAAATGTCTCAGAGGGCATTGCACAGGACGAGGCAATTACATAATTACACTTTGGTGAGATCTTTTGGGACCAAAAACAGCCAGTGGCTTGGGAATGTCTGCTGCTGTACCTTTTTTTTCCAGCTTTTCAGGCTTGCATGATTACAGAAGCAGCATGGCCCGATTACCCTCCCGACTGGCCTTTTTGACACTCATGATACGAGTTGGTTTCATTATTTCCCCAATCAATGTTGTTATTTTGCATTAAAAGTGCAAAAAAATAACTGCTAGCAGCTGTGAATGTAATGATACTCACCACTTTTGCTATTGTCTTTTGAGTTAATAATAGCTGTTATTTCCCATTTTTTGTGTTAATTACTCGCACTTTTCAATAAATCACAGCTTTGTAGTGGATGTACAATATTTGTCAGCAACATCTGTTTAGTTGTTCAAGCCAGCCATTTACTTGGGAGAAGCTTAATCCATTAAGGCATGTAGACGAGGTCAAGGGTACCTGAATGGGGAAAAAAGGTTATTTTAAGCTACAATGATAATGAAGGGTGAGCCCTTTTAGAAACTGATCTACTGGGATTTCAGTGCGCAATCATCTGTGGGATTTTCAGAGAACTGCCCAAATAGAAAAACGAAAATGCGGTTAGCGGTGGTTCTGTGATCTGATGAGCATAAACAATCCGGTCGTTAAGTGATGACGTGACGAATCCTACTTCCGGGCCTAAAGTAGTATGCGTTTAATATGGCTTTTGTGTTGTTAACATGTTTAATGTTTTGTATTTTCTTCTATTTAATCTCAAAAAGCTCCTAAAACAGTCAGTGATCACTGTTGACCTCCCTCGGCTTTTATTACCGCTAATCATTTATTTTAGCTCAGTTTTTAAAACCTTAGGATGTAACTACAGCCCAGCCCATGCAGCAGTATATGCATGACTAACCTCGTATTGTGGATGGATTATCTCAGTTGTTCTCCTGGCTGAAGTTTGGTCCTTTTACAGCTTCCTGCCATGCGATTACATTTGTTCCTGACCACCGAGAACACTCACGTTAACTTTTATCGAGTGGAAAAAAAGTTAGCTTGTTTATATTATGCTAACATAGCTGTGTCACTAGCGGTCACGTAGCACATCATTATATACCAGCTAGCCAAACTTCAGTAGCCCTACAAACGTCACTGCTGTTTTCTGTCTTCATTTATGTTGGAAGTGATAACAGAGCTGTACGTTTTAATTTGTTTCCAAAACCCCGCAGTCAGGACATGCTATATTGTATTTAGATAGAAGCTAGCGAGCTAACTTCCTGCTAACTTCTAACTCCGTTAAATGTCATAAATTACGTTTTCATGGATGCCTGGATGTTAAACTCAATTGTTACACCTGGTAGAGCAGAACGCTGATCATTTTATTAAAGATGAAAGACTTTAGACAGTTTTTCAACTCTCAGTAATGCCATAGTGATCATTTGATATATGGACCTGCAGCGGAGTTTAGGCCCAGACACGGCTAGTGACGTCAGACTTAACGACCGGATTGGAAAATGAATCCGTCCTGCAGCCATCAACAATGCCAACAACTACTGTATCAGAAAGTCAAGCTGATGCTGCTGGTGCAGTGGTGTGGGTTTTTTTGGCACACTTCGTCACCAGCTGAGCATCATTTAAATGCCACAGTATTGATGTTAACCATGTCTAACCTTGACCAAAGTGTCATCTTTTATTGGCTACCCTGAGTAGGATAACATGCCATGTCACACAGCTCATTTTATCTCGGCCTGTTTTCTTTACGACAGAGCGAGATCACTTTACTCACTTGGCCTCCACAACCAAAGATGTGATGTTGTTAGGATACCTTCGGGTGGTGTTGGAACTAGACGTATGCTTCTTGAAGGCATTGCCCAAAATATGTACACCACAATCATCTAAGATGCAACTAATAATGTTGGAGGCAAGTTTAAACTAAAAAAAAGATTCTGACACAGTGACAGATACAATATTTAGCAAACCTCGTGGGCCTTTGCGTGGTTGGTAATCCATCCTCGGATACAGCTTTAGCATGCTATCAGGTGCAAGGTCATGGTGCTGCATATCAAATGTAAGGGCTAATTGAATTAAACATTGAATAGAAGCATTACACTATGAACAGCAACTGTGTTAGAGAGATTTTCTCGACCTCTTGACAGAATGATTTGCTTCAAATGGATATCCCCCAAAAAAACTTCAGAGTTGTTCCAAGCTAAACCCACTGGAAATCAACAATCTAGTATTACACTACATTAACAAGAAGCTTAACCTTGCTTTGTCCCAAAACATACTTCAGGTGCATGTTAGTACTTCTGTCTTGTGCTGAAGGTGATACCTCAACAGATTAGCGATTTGATAGTGGGGCCTGGATTAAAGCATGTTGTAATTAAACGCTGAAGCACCGATGGCAAGCATCCATCCTAAACAACATGGCCAAAGCAAAGTCTGAGAGGAGATGTGTGTGTCTCGGTGCTGCTTCCTGTGTGCAGAAAGAAGTGCGCGTGTAAATAAGCAGAGCGCATATTAAAGCAAATATTTGTCATCAGTACTCCTCGTGAAAAAGAGATGACAGTGTATTTAATCAAACTGGCAAATGGGTTCTGTGTACTTTCAGATGCCCATCTAATGAGTGGTAAAGGTTTCTACAATCAAATTTCAGCTGCAATGTTTGTGCTAGTTTATGGTTTCAGTAAAATGGATCCACTGCAAAGACCCAAAGCAGGTGAGTGTGACGTACGAGTTTCGATTGCTTAGAATTCTAACCCTCACTCAGTTATGTTTAGTCAAGTCATCATGCAATGATTCCGCCACCATATAAAGTATGAAACATTAATAGAGACCATAATTATATCAGTAATAGCCCTTTGCTAAGATTGCTGCTATGATGGATTGCACTGCTGAGGGAACCAGGAGGGTGTGTTGTTTACTGCATGATTGGGAACATTTGGACTATTTTAAAACTCGGGACAGCAGAAGAAGGTGAAATTTAATATCTTCACAATCACTGCTGGAGCAGAAGTGCTGTGAACTGATGTCAACAAGTTGAACAGCTGCAGCGAGACAAGGCAGCCTCTCCTGTCAAACCACAGCTGAAGGCAGAGCCCTCACCATCCAAATCTGGAATAATAACCTCACTGATGAATATTTATTCCAGCCCAGGTCAATTAATTTGTTGCTTGCACGCTGCAACTTCAGCCAGACCTAAAGGAGGAGACAAGGGCTTTTTTGACCCCTCATCACCCATTTGCCTGATTACGTAAATGCGTTTCAGTGTTTCCATTGATGACCTCCAGCATTACTGACAAGCAACTATTGATCTACCAGTTGTGTTTTGGTAGGCAGCTGCGCAAATGAGCAGACTGGTAACACCCATCAAACTGCTAGAATATTCCTGAATGAAATGAAGAATGCTTACGAGTTTTCTGTGCCAAGCCTGTACTGCAAACACACACGCACACAAGCCGGCACACGTAACTGTTGAGTTACGTGTGCCGGCTTGTGTGGTCCTAGTATTGTGGTCCTGTGCAGTGTCTCGTACGTGGTCCATCCATACAGATTTACAGTGTTTGCATAATATAAAATGTACTTTTAACAGGTCTGTAAAGATAAACTCCCATTCTGGAAAACAAAAGCAGTAAAAACTGGATCTAGTGATTCGCAAATATCATAAAGTATTTAAAGTGAGACATTTTCAGTATTTCATGAAAAATATTAGCTCATTTTGAATTTGATTCCAGCAACATATTTCAAAAGATCTGGGACAAAGCCCATGTTTAGCACTGTGTAGCATCCACTGTTCTTTTAATAACAGTCAGTAAAGATTTAGAAACTGAGGAGACCAGTTGCTGGACTTTGGGGAGGAAATGCTCTCCCATTCTCATCTGGTATAAGATTCTAGCTTGGCCTTTCCTGAAAAAGATGGTCCCTTTTTTCTTTAGCCTGGAGGATGTTGTGTCATTGTTTTTCCAATAGGAAACAATAAAACTGGAACTCATGTACAGTGTCTAATATTGATACAATATGATTCTAAAACACCACTTAAGCACCTAAAAACTCCTCAAGCATCTCCCCCACATCCTCGATCTCTTCCTGGAACCTTTAAATAGTGTTTAGGCCCGGGGGAGGACAAAGGAGAAAACCGGCGAGTGTGTATGTGTGCTACACCCAGGAATTGACTTTGCACTAAAATTAGTGCACAGATACATTTACACACACTAAATGACCACATGGTGACCCATTGCATTCCTGTTGCTAATCCTTATCTCACAGGATCTGTCAACCATACGCTAAATAGCTGCTCAAGCTCCTGGGAGACAGATCCAAAGTGGTAGCTAAAGAGCAAAAGTGCCTAGAAAAATGTATATTATCAAAAACAGAATACATTCCCAGTGCATCAGTGCCATTGCACCAATACACCAAGATTAGTCAGTAACTGATTCATAAATAGTACAGTGATTAACTGAGATTATCTGCAGATTCGTTTCTACTTATTCAGTGTTGCCAGTCTAGTTTGAATGAAAACAAATTCTGAGTCATCATCTCTTCTTTGACTGGCAACCTTTAAGCACTGGGAAGTGAGGGAATCAGCTGCTAAAGTTTTGAAAGCCAAACATTTTTCCATGCTTGCAGTTTGCCTCTGTTTTAGTTTTAAAATTGCGTGAAAGGCCTTGGTTGTAGGGAGGCCACTGTAGCCTTCACCGAACAAGGGTAATCCCTGCCCATCTTTATTTCTGAAAGACTCCCTATGGTCTGTTTATGCCAAATCATATTAGAAGAATCCTTTAATTGTCCCACAAGGGGAAATTTGGGTGTAACAGCATCAAGAAATATACATAGACAAACAAACAGTGCACAAGACACAGAACAGAAACATACACATATTATATATTAACATACCTACCTTTAGATATTCCATCACGTATTTCTCCTGCTTATCTCCTGTTGCCTCTATTTGATGTAAAACGAGCAAAACATGCAATATCATATTTTTACTTAAATATGGAGTTTTGGTAATTCGTAAATTAATGTTTTGCTTTTGTTTTTTTAACCTTTTTGCACAGAATCCCAAAGTGAGATGCTTTTCATCATGAGTACCTCTCTGCCTCTCTGTGCCTGTTCATGCAGTATAACAAGGATGGAAAAAACACCAGACTTTCAATCATAGTGCATACGTAAACCTCGTTTCATCAGCTCACGGTCATCTTTCATCTTCAAAAAGCCACTGTGAAAAGTGGAAACGCTTTCTTTCCAGTGCTATGATTTCCTTTCAGGAGCAGGGCCAGTCAGCTGATCCAGCTCCAGTGGCCCTGCTAGATCTAGTGATTGCATCAATATCCCTTAACACGCCCCATTCACTCCCCCCCCTTCTTTTAATTAGCGATGGAAAGTAATCGTCTCTCATGAAAGGGATGATGTATTGTTTTTAAAATAGACTTGGCAAAGCAGTTGACTTTTGTCCAGATTATTTCAAAGTCTGCCAAAATTTAAATGACACAAATAATCCTGGCTTCTGGGAAAAAGGATGATGGCGTATGTGATGCGTCTCCTTTTCAAAGTAATCTTTCAGTTGACAAAAGAATGTGTCACATGCACATTCACATGGGGTCACAGCATTGCAAGTACATCATTTTCACTTAAATTCTGGCAAGGCACTTCCTTTTTTCCCGTTGCCTTTTGCTCGTATAACTCTTGCTGTCTTGAGATCAGAAGGCTGACTTTTCCTTGGTCTTTGTGCTGATTCCAAGGTGCTGTAAGTGACAAGGAAAGTAAAGAGATCAGGGCACGATGTTGATTACCTAGCCCACAGGTGTAAAGCTGATCCTTCTCACTGGCACGAGGATGTCCTTAAGTGGTGTGCTGCTCCTCTTCTGTTACCCATTACTCTCTTTGGACAGAAAACTTGCCCTGTTTTCAGTGCTCTACTTGAGCAGAGATACAGTAGCTTCTGTTACTCTTGTGGCTCTTTTACATCACATTAATTAGACTGCACTGGATAGCCAGTGCCTACTTTGTTACCCTGCTATGCAACACATTACTTAGTTTGCCAGAGGAGGGATGATGTATCATTATCATATGTATCACTTGTCTTACTACAGGTACTGGTTTCGTGATATATTGTGTATTTGCTTTTAAAGCGATAAAGCTGATAATATTAAATATTACATAATTATTTTTGATAATTTACTGTAAAGGACACAAGTGTTATCATGTCAACCTTGGCCTGCTCTTCCCCTTTCACTCTTTCCCTAAGAGTGAAAGTTCCTAATCAGGGGGATCATCAGGGGATCATGTGTCACCTCATGCCGAGCTTTTTTCTGCATTGTTTTCCTTTGGGGTGACCTGCTTAAATCAAGCATAAACTACCTCTGTAATCTCAGGACAGGCAGGGCTGAAGAGAAAATTGTGCTGTGACGTAAGAAATAATCTTCTTGTTTGGAGAAATTGCAGCCCGAGGATAATGAGGAAATTGCTTTGTGTGTGTGTGTGTGTGTGTGTGTGTGTATTTTGGTCTGTATTATTTACTTATTTTTTAATGGGGAAGCTTTTTGCTTACTTAAATATGTATTTAATATGTTAACTATTTTTAGAGTCTTTGTGACTCAAGAAAAAGTTTGCTTCCCTTCAATTTCTTTCAGTTATATTTTATTATGATACTAGAAATTCAGTGTATGCATGTATAAAATCCATGATGTGATGATCACTGTAACACACTGGGAACATTGGCAACCCTTTCGCTGTTTGTATACTTTGGGTCTTACACAGCAGTGGGAAACATTAGCGTCCCACAACCAGATAGCAGAAAGGCCACTACTGCAGTAAACATCCACTTGTAAAGTCTGAAGCCTAAAAGATAATCTCACCTAGAAAAGAAAGAAGATGATATCGACCATCTGCTTAGTCTGGAGGGGATTTCATTGGCCTGCTGCAGCTGAGTGGAGTCATGGGGATGATTAGGCCTCCCTGGTGTCTCATTCCACTGGGTGCCAGGTTCAGTGTCACCACTGATTGGATCCTCTAATCTTGTTCCACGTGAATTAAATTTAAAGCAAGGAAGAAGATGACCGCATTCACTTTGGGTCTGCTCCACATCTCTGTGATGGTGTGTCGCTGCAACTCCTGCTTCGCCTCTTCCATGATTAACAGTTATAGTATCAGACAAACCATTTTTAGCTGACATTAACAGATATCCAAGGTTATCTGAGTTCAAACAATGCACCGAGTAACCACAGCAGCACAGTGAATATATAAGTTAAATATGAGTTTTGACTGACAACAGGCTAATTAACCCTAATTGATGCAGTGAGTTGCTTCTCCTTTTAAAAAAAAAAAAACCCTATAAGAAGACATATCCTAAAGAGGTTGCTGAAACTATTAAAATTGGGGTAAGAACATGTTATTAAAATCTGGCTGGACCCTCGAGGACGAAATGTGGTAGAAAGAAAAATCTTGAAATCAAATCAGAAAAAAAAAACCAAGAGTAGAAGTCACAACTGTTTAAGAACATTTCTACATGCACAATATAGAAGAGAACTTATCTATAGGCTAATCAAGAAAAAAAAGGCTTCACGTTGGGAAACATAAAGATTGAACTGGAGTGATGGAAAATGGTCATGTGGTCTGATGAATCCAGATTTACTCTTTTAGAGAGTGATGATGTATCAGGGTAAGAGGAGAGGCAGATGAAGTGGTGTGCCCATCGCTCCTTGGTGAGTACTCAACAAGCCTGTGGTGGCAGTACTATTATTCAGGGTTGTGTCAGTTGGTCAGGGGTAGGTTCAGCAATATTATGTGCTCCTAAAATGAGGTGGGCTCATTAGCACATTTACTATAAACACTATAAATAAAGTGAACATACTCAAGGACCACTTTTTAACCATCCGCGGATTTTCGTTTGATGATGTTTGAGTGATGATAATAAAAGGTCACCACTGCACAGAATTGTTTTCAATAAGCATATTTTGTGCTCTAAGTTTTAAATAATACTGCATTAATAGCGACGTCTAATTGCCAAGCAGATGTTGAAAAGAATCACTGATTACATTTGCAGAAATATTCTAACATGTATAATCTTAGAACTTGAATATCTGCTTTTGTTAATCATAATTTTCATTTTGGCTCTACAGAATTCATCCTACAGTATTTGTTACCTTGCCACACTTTGGGTTTGGTGAAGAACAGCTCCCAAGCTAATTCTATAAAAATAATATGAAAAGGCTAATATAGTAAAGTGTTGTGTGCCTCATTGCAAATCAGATAAAAGCAGATACACGAAGCGCAGCGACAGCAGGAGCAGCAGAGATCTACCGGGGAGCAAAGGTTCAGCCACGAAGCCTGTCACATGAGCTCTAAAAATAATTAAACATGTCATACTATCATCATCTATCTAGAGTTTGATTCCAAGTTTGTTATGTGTCTCTGTTTGCCCCGCAGAGGGTTCCATACTGGAGCTGACGTCACTTGTTGCCCAGATATCGTTATGGTAACCCTGGCGGTTGGCTCTTTTAGGTGTGGAAGCTGTTTTGTCCTGAGGGAGCTGCTGTGCCACACATTCAGTGGAAAGATAACAGCGCACCATTCACAAAAACAGATTTACAACACTGAATGAGCAGTTTTGTTCTTTGAACATGGTGCCAGCTGGTGCGCTTCTTACAGAAACAGGCTTGTGGTCGAACTGGGTGCCAGCGAATACAGCGAAGGATCATCTCTATCATAACTTTTAAACTCTGGAATTGTATTTATTTTGTGAAAACATCATCGAGAAGATTTGAATAAGTAAATAAGAAAATATTTAGTCTTACGGCCAGCACAATTTGGTCGGATATTGGTTGACATAAATAAACAATGCCCTGTTTGGCACTTAGGCCTGCAGTTGGCTGTGCTCTGTATATGAATGTACAAGAGTCCCTGGCTGACAAGACCGGTTTAATGTTGACCTTTATCACTCAAGGGCTGGACACAGTTGAGAGGAATCCATCACTCCTCAGCTGTCACCATAAACAAACCCTTCTCAAGTATCCAGTTCCATTTAAGTTATCCTTCAATGAAATCACAAGTTTTATTTTCCTTTATTGTTTTCCAGACTTCACTAACCAAGTTTAAGGGGAGACCGGATACTTTTGCAGGTGTGACAAAACAGGAGAATGACATAAAATGGGCAAATCAGAAAGAAGACATTTAAGGAGACAGAGATACACAAAACAGTGATGACTACCTGCACCTGTTAATCCTATAATGTATCACTTCCACCTTAGGACGAGTAGCTCATTTGAGCTGCAAGTAGATCCACACTGAGCAGGGGATGCTGAAATGGAAGCGTGCAGTATATACGGAGGACAGGAAGGCTGCATGTTAGCTATTGCTTCTTATTTTCTGAAGCAACTGTATTATAGGTTAAAAAAAATAAATAAGTAAAAAGTGTGATACCGCACACAGCCAAGTCCTCTAAGTACAAAGTGCTACTGGTTATGAGCCAACAATGAGCATAAAGTTGGGATCACTTTTGTTTCCTGGCTCTGGCTGTCTCTGTCAAGGTCAGAGGAGCCAGAGCCAGAAGATCAGAGGCATTAATAGACAAGCATTTACTGAGATATGACATATAGGATTGCAAGCCCATGCATGCAACGTGCCTAAATGACAATGTTTGCAAAACGAAATTTGCATGAAATGAGAACGCAAAGTGGGAACAACAATAAACTGACAGCATGTAAATGCGACTACTGCAATCTGCTGAATGCAGTTTTTGTTGCTGCTTGTGTGACCGGACACACCCACTGTGAATAAATATACATATTGTCTTTCACCGGGCTCGGGGAATGGAAAAAGCCTGAATCCCATCCAACATATTGTACCTGCTGGATTCTCCTATTCCTCCCCTGAGTGTCATGAGACACTCAGCTGTCAAAGATGAGGCCAAAATGAGTGTCAGTGCGCTGTGTGTATGTATGTGTTTGTGCAAATGTGTAAGGTTATTGTAGCTGAAACTACATTAAAAATTAGCAAGGATTACTTGAAATTTGATACAGCATAATCCTGTTACGCATGCCAATGTAACGTGAAATCATTTTTTAAATTTTTCTTGGTAGGCAAAACAATGAAACTTGAGTAACAACTGAAAAAACACAAAGGGGGCAAAATCATGTTGAAATCGCCCGGGCTGATAAAATGAAACCAATAAATAAATTAGCCAGAAACTCCTTTAAACACTCAACAGCAGAAGATTTTGACAAGTGTGTTGAGTGTTGGCCGTGTTAGTGAAACACATTTATCTGTGATCTGGCACTCTACTGCTTTTTAAAATGAACTGTAAAACTGTGTGGCTCCAACAGAAAATGCCAAACTGATTGTATCGTGTAATCTCAGATGCTAAAATTACTGGCTCTGTGCTAAATGCTCATATAAATGTGCTAACCACTATCATGCTAGCATGTTTTAATGCTAAATACCGCTTACATCAGTTTTTTGGCTATGAAGGTCTTTATATACTGTATATACGTAAAATCTGTGCAAATATTTCCTGCTTTAAAAAGAATTTTTGGAATCTTCTTATTGCAGCTATTCATATTTCATATTTTTCAGATAAACAGATCAGCCTAATCAAGCCAATGCATTTGGCAACAAGTGTGTTGGCACAGTGGCAAAACTGGCACTGGTAAAAATACGAATAGTAAAATAATACTATTTTACCGAGTACACATGGATGATGCTGCTCCACGTCTGGAATAATTTGTCATTTGTGGCCACAGCTCTGACAACAAGAGCTCAAACTGCCGCAATGACATCCTGTAATAAGTGCGAAAGCAGTCATCATACAACTTCAACTCCTGGATCAAACCATGAAATTCTCTTTAGAATCAGATGAACTCAGAATCTCAGTTTTTTCCTCTTCTTGTTTCAGGACCAGCACATCATTGCTTGATGTTGACTATTTTTTACAGTGCATTTTTAAAGGACAAATTTACTGCAGAAATGCAACGCACTTTGTTGTACATGTTATACGACAAGTTCAGATTGGAAAAATTCTAAACTTTGCTTTGTTTTTTTTCCGCAGTGTTCTGTGTGTAATGGCCTGTAAATCTATAGAATAAAAATCTATGTGTGAATATAAATCACACATAGAGACAAAAAATTGATTCTCTTCTATATAATGCTTGTGTAAGAGTTAATCCCATTACCAGTCACGTGCTTCCGCACTGTTCAGATTACATTTCTTTTGTTTACATGGGTTAGCATTTCTCCTGCAGCAGTGTCCTTACATAAGAAATATGGCAACATGATCATTTTTGGTGTGGCAATTTAAATGCAGCAGGTGAGTATCAGTATTTTTTGCCCCATTGTCAGTCACCCTACCGCCATCATCGACTGACAGTCAGCAGGCCTCCATTGCACTGCCAGATCTACTGAGAAAACTTATGTAATTGTCATGTCATCAGAATTATATAATTACCTAATTTAATCCTGATGCACTCACAGAACACTATTATGGTGTCATGGTGTCTTTCCCCCCTATTGCCACTAAAGTTCAAGGATTTATAAAAGGCTAATTTATAATTGAATTGCTGAATTTTGTGGCATTCCCCGTCTTCTTATGTGACAGCAATATATCACAGACTTTCTACGAGGTTTACATATACTTGCCATTAGTTATATTATTGCAAAATCCATTTGTACAAAATGGAGCAGGCAAGTCAGACACATCTTTGGAAACTCCTAGGATTGAGGTGGGGTGCATGCCCTATATTAGATTTGCCAAAATGATGCATAGAAGGATGTAAGCTGAACCATGAGCTGATGTGAGGTGGCATTTAGATCAGCTGATCTATAAGGAAAAATAAGTGGCTTGCTTGAGCTAAACTAGCGTTTGATGTGACTGTAACAGAGATGTTTTAGCTGTTAGATGACCAGAAACAATAAGCCAAAACAAGTGACACAGATCGGCTCAAATCAAACTGCTACAACTCATGATTCAAGGTTAACCCAGTGAAAACAAAGAGACCGGAGTCATTTAATCAGGCAAACGCACACATGTCACTGTCTTGGATTTTCACAATTTGTTTTCACAATAAAGAGGAAACTCCTCTGTAATCCCCCCTCTTTTTTTAAAATCTGATTTACGGCATTAATCTTGTTGCTGCCTAATGACCTCACCAGGACACTTAGGACGTTAATTCAGGGCAAATACACTGTTACAGCTATTTATAAAGCGACAAGCTGCAGATGTGGCCCACATAAGATGATGCTCGGATAGTTTTTCTGATATAATTCCCTCCTAGATGTGACCAACTTTCCAGACTAGAGACAGTCTTCCTCTTGAGCAATAAATATGACTGTGTTTTTAATACATTTTAAAATTATGACCATAAACTTTAAGCAAGTGATGACCATTGAGATAATCCAGGGACATTTCTGCCTTTACAGACTTGACAGGAGGTCATATCTTAATGTGTTATTTATGTTCAGGTCTGAAACATGGAGTATGTCAGAGGGTTTTTTTGTTCAAATTGCTGCAACTGCTACCATATTTAACATGAACCCGTAAGCTATACTGTATGTTCTTTCGCGTGTTGGTTGACTCTGCTGGTTAATTGTTTATGTTTACATTCACTCTTCTAATCTGAAGGTCAAATTGATCAGTCTATTGCTAATAAGCCAGTTCAAGGGAATTCGCCAGAGAGACGTCATCAGAAGCATTGACAGGAGCTCTCAGGCCGGCGCTGGCTGTCGATTTCTTGCAAGTAGGGCACGCAGCATGGACTAAACAGTCACCATCCACCATCCGCATCCAGTGAAATTTCTTTGTGATCGTAGCAAAAGTTTAGAGGTGATACTGGTGAAATTAAGAAGATATTTTTAGAAGGAAGCTACAAATATGGACTCAGCTTTATAGGATTTTACATTTTACAGCTAATAAGAATTAAAATGATTTTTTTGCCTTTCTTTGACAGCAAGATTGATTTTTACAGAAAATTGTAATTGTTGAACTAAAATTAATTTGCTATGAAGGAAAAAGGGATAGCCCTAAATTTTATTCCAAACTCCAGCTTTGTGGCATTTTGATTGGCTAATGTGGAAAAAGCCCAGAGGCTTGGGACACTTCCTATGCAGAAACAAATCAAATCGGCCCACTGCCTCCCAGCGGATGTGCGAGATCAATCTGTTGCATTCAGCATGGATGAGACTAGGATCAGTCTGTGCTGTGGATGGAAAATAGCTAAATTTGCAGATAGCCGTGTCAACCTGCAAAACAGAAGTTCAGCTATTATTCAGCTACATTGATCAGATCTGTAGCTTAATAGTATTTTGTGCATGTAAATGCGGAATTAGAGGCATTGCATGGTGCATATCCTCTCTGCATATTGCATCTAGAATATTGGTTTGTTACGCAATTTGTTTTACTGAGCAGCACATATATCATTTCAACTGAAGCATCTAAGAGAATATGAGAGCATTTCCATTCAAAATAAATTCTTAGCAAAGGATTTGAGTAACAGAGCTACCCATTCTGATATTATATCAACACTTTCCCTTGAGACATTGTACACCGCAGAATTTATTTCCCACAGTTTACGGAAAAAGGCAGAGAAAAGTGAAGTCGAAATTCTTTCCATTGTGTCATTAAAAATTATATCCAGTTAAGCCACCTGCCACTGTGGGCTTTCACAGAAGTGGAGTGGATCAGTTTGTTGAAATACAGAAATTGATGGTGTTAGCTTTGACAGCTGGAAATTTGGGTCACAGCACCACACAGCTCTTTATAAAGTTTTGCTGGAAAAGCGACAGGATGGATAGTTAGTCAGATCACAAGATCATGCGGACACAATATCTCCATGACGCGGAGTTTACAATTAATGCATCAACTTCACAATGATTTCATTTTATTAATTTTTTTTATTGAAAAAAGGACAAACTGTTTTCAACAACTGCAATATCAGAATACAGTATTTGCATTATAATTTACAAAAGATTTTAAAAAAATCTGTTCAGTCTGTGGTTTGTGCAGGAAGGTGTTGAAGACCCTGGTAGAAAAATAAAAATCTAAGACAGGAGAAGTGCCCATGTGAGATTTCCTTACCAAAAAAACATTACAGTGTTCTGGCATCCACTGACATTATCCACGCTCAAATGTGTCATAATAACTCCTAGAGTAATAGGTAAAGCTTAATGTTACGTAAGACTGAAGTCAAGCCCTCTCCATCCGGCCAGGATTTCTGATTGTAAGTGAATTATTAGTCCTGATCTTTCATAAGACAAAGCAGGGGTCCATTCAGAAATGACAAATAACTTCACAAGACCCACTAGAAGCTAGAAGGTTAAAAAGGAGGTGTCCAAATTCTGCAAATCTCCCAAGTTGCCAAGAACACTGATGTTAAAATAACATGTTAAAAAGCTATTCAAATAATTCAGTGTTTCAAAAGCCAAGCTCTGTTAGATGAGGATCAGTTCAAGTTTCCAATTAACTAACAGATGTGTTGCAGTTGCCTCTTATTAATATGTGCACATCTGGCTTTTAGGGAAATAACCTAGTTTCTGCTCTTACTGGGAGGAAAAATCTCAAGTGAGGAAGAAAGTGCACTAAAGATTTGGAAAACACACCGACAAGAGTCATGCTTGTCTATAGCTAGAAATAAAACTATAGGCTGCATCGGCAAACTTCAAAACGCTTTAAAACACAAATAATACATTTTGGCTTCTAGATTTCTGTCTGACATACAATATGTAACTTAGCAGCAGCTGTCATCAACATTCATAGCCTTGGCTAAAGGTTGAGCTTCCTGTCACTTTCCACCACTGAACAGTATTGCACATTACAACACAGAGACCTGTAAGAAGTGGCAGTATATTGCACAATGAATCACATCTTAATGCTACTTCTTCTGCTTTACATCTAATGCATTGTGTGCGTAGTCGAAGCCAAACCACCTGAGTGCCTCTACTGGGACTAAGACTTCTGTTAAGGCACACATTGCAAGAGATGCTCTATAGACAAGATGATAGGTTGAGGACAGCAGTGTACTTATGCCCGTAATCTGTGCAAGACATAATTTTCCTCAATTGAGCTTTCAGACCAACACATTGAAGAATACTGCAAATAAACTTCGCTAAGAGACCAGCTCATTAACAAATGATACCTTGTTTATTTAATGGTGGTTGAAATTGTAAAAATGTTATAGCCCGTTAAACAAAAATGTTGTCATTAAATGTATGATTAGAAATTTATAGGTTTGGGTTGTTGCTGCAAAGAATGATGAAAACATGTGATTCAAATAATTCCTTGTTTTTTATATATGTATAAAATTACATATATATAAAATTAGTCTAGCTAATCACACCTTGTGACATTTATTCCACAAGGATGAGGTATTACATCATAGATGAACCACATCGAAAAGTGCAAACTACGAATATGCAATTGATTATATAGGCAAATTTAGTCATTAAATGAACTGACTACTCTAGTCAAATGTTTTACTATTTATTTATTTATTTATTTATTTATTATATTTATTTACTATTATGTTTTAATATTCTGCATTGTGCACAGAAACAAACTGCACAGTGTGTATTAGCGAAGGCATCTATCCCATTTTATTCCTCTGGCACCATGCAACCAGTCAATCTCTCACCACTTTCACCATACACAACACATTTGTCTGTACGTGTTGTTTAATGTGAGCGCTTCTGCATACTGAGAAGTTCATACTCAAATTGCAGGGTTCATTTGCCCTGTATTTTCAAACACAGCAATCGAGACCCAAGTCATATGAAGCTTCACGTACCCTGTGACAGTTTTTAACTTGGGTTCATATTTCTGATTCTGCTGTCAAAGGCCTTGACTCTAAAGGCAAAGAGTCAAGATTGCATTCAGAGTCTAACACCTCATCTGTGTTTCTGTCCTCAAGTGCGCAAACCTCAACACCCCTCATTACCATGTTTTCTTCCTCCTCAAACTCCTCCTCCATTTCAACTTTTTCAAGAGCCACTTCATTCTCATAACAAAAGGAGTTCCTCGAGCTAGAGGCAGTGGACTTCTTCTCAGCCAGTTCCCTGGCACTACAGCTGGGCGTGCTGGGCACCTCATAGGTGTTGTCAAAGCGAGAATAGTCTACTTTATAGTAGTTCTTTTCTTCAAAGAGCACTGGCTCAAAGCGGTGGCCCCAGAGGATCTCGCTGGCAATATAGGAGCTCCGACACTGAGTAGTCATGGCTGTGGCCTCGACCATGCCCTCGAGGATCACCACAATCTCAAACTCTGACGTTTCCAACTCCTGCTTGCTCAGCTCATAAAATGGGCTGTCCTCATCAATTTCATGAACAATGGTAATTGGAGAAACCAAGAAAATTCTGTCAATGCCACTGTCAAAGCCTACGTCAATGTCTACCTGATCCAGAGGGATGAACTCTCCCTCGGCAGTGGTACGGGACTTGAGGAGTTGGGCCCTTACGTGGGCCTCCACCAGGTGACTCTTCCTCAGGTTTCCCACCCGCCACATCAGGCAAAGCTTGCCGTCCCTCATGGCCACTGTAGCATAGTGACTGAACACCAACGTCTCATTCCTCTTTTTGGGCTTTGCCATCTTGGCCATGACGGCACCGATGATAAAAGCATCAATGATGCAGCCTACGATGCTTTGGAAGACGACCATAAAAACAGCAACGGGGCATTCCTCCGTCACATAGCGATAACCGTAACCAATTGTGGTTTGTGTCTCCACTGAGAACAAAAAAGCAGCAGTAAAACTGTCCACGTTGGAAACACACATCTGAGTCTCATTCTCCAAGTCCCCATAAGAGAGAGCCACTAACCAAAAGACAAAGCCAAAAAACAGCCATGACAGCATAAAAGAAAGGCAGAATATGACCAGCATCCAGCGCCAGCGAATGTCCACGCAGGTGGTGAAGATATCTGCCAGGTAACGCTGGCCTTTCTCGCTCATATTGATAAACTGCACATTGCAGTGGCCATCCTTCCTGACGAAGCGGCTCTGATGTTGGTGCTGCGTATGCCCCTTGTTGACGTTGCCATTGCCATAGCCATTTGGCATGGCAATATTCGCTAGCTTCATGCCATCTTCCTCAGAGGACACAATGCTGTAACGGTGGCCTCTCACACTCCCCATAGTTTCCTCTTGGGAGGGCTGGGCCAATTCTGCTTTGGAAAACAGTCTAAGTTTTTGGTAGAAGCGTTGGAGAAACAGTTTTAAATGATCTTGAGGACAAACTTGTGCAGAAAATGTGGGAAACAGGACTCAGTCCTGTGAGGGACGGGGGAGACTAGGTCTGTGCTTCTCTGCCAGTGATGAGAACTGTTGGTGAGGGCTGGTCACTCTTCTTTGATGCCGGGCTTGGACCTCATTAGTAAAGTGGGCTGTGGAAATTATAGACAGAGAGACAACATAGATCAGCACAGCTAGGTGTGTGGTAGCTGTTAAATAAATAATGCAGTGCACATCCAAAGTTAATAGCACAATTCCAGTATACTCTCAGAAAATGCATAAACAGTGTGTCCTGAGCAGTCAGAAAGCACAGTCAACAGATTAGGTAAATTAGCAGTAATAGAAGGAAAGTATTAGACACCTGGCAAAGTAGGAAAGGATGTTTACACTGCTTAATATAAGTATTAATTAGGGCGGGCCCTTCCTTGGGGAACGGAGTCAAATTATAGATCAAGTTCATGTTAATCTAGTAAAGCTCTTAAAGAAAAATACAGTACAAGTTGCAGCTCTGGATAGACATAACATAATCATATGTCGTATGTATGTAAAAACCTATAGCACATTCACAAGCTATTACATGTCATTACTGAGCAAATACAGAGTTGCCCTGAACCACAATTAATGAACCAGTAGCCTTGCTTTATATGTAATAGAACAACAAGGACAGCTAAATTAGAAAAGCTATTGACTTGATGTGTGTGGCATGAGAGGTCCATTAAAATACAACACCACAGGCTACAAAAGGTTATGGACAGCCAGACACGATCTGGTGGTGCCAAAATAAATCCCCCGCTCCACTTTTAAAACTCATTATCTCATCAGAGTTTCACATCTGAAGTGCATAAATGAAGTCCAAAGCCATTTTCAGTAAATATTCTGATTGTTCTTAAATCTGAAATTGTAGCCCGTTAAAAACAACAACAACAACAACAAAGCTCTTCGATAGTCATTCAAGTCATTTAAATTGTTTTGGATATTGTCAAGGGTCACATGGGATAAGATTTGCTGGACGTGGTTTCCTTGCATCATCTCTGTTTTCTCAACTTATTATGATGTCATTGTGGGATCAACTTGAAACAGCAACAAGCCACTCATAATATGAGGCAATATGTCTGTGAAGGTTCTCAGTCATAATATGAATAATATGAGGCACCATTTACACAGAGCAAAGCATGCCAAAACATTTTGTTTAATAGGTTTCAGGGTTTAAATGTATTTTACTTGGTATTTTCAGGAAATTTAAACCATGCTTGTTCCACGTTTAAAATGTTTTATCTTGTTTTGTTTTCTCCCATACACTTGCAAGGAGTCTTATAAAAGCAATTATACTGGTGTATTGTGGGACACAAACTCAAACACTTGGATGGAGTCTCCAGCTTTGCAAGTCCTGATAAACCTGCACTGAGTGCATTGTAAACTTCCTTCCTTATTGCACTATTCACTACTTTCCCGCTCAGTTAGCTTTTATCTGCTCAGTATCACATCACTTATTACAGCAGGTTGTTTCATGGTGACAGAAAAGGCTTCCAAAGGCTGCACAACCTGGGATTGTTTGTTTTGCATGTGTTCTCATTTAGAGCTAACAGCTGAGGCAGATGGAAACTGGTTACATAAAGGTGGTCTATTTTTCATCACACAAATCGATATATCTATACATATACATATATCTATACATACATATATCTATCTATCTATACATATATAGATAGATAGATACATATATACAGCATATATACATACATACATACATACATACATACATACATATAATACATATATGTATGTGTATATATATATATATATATATATAGAGAGAGAGAGAGAGAGAGAGAGAGAGAGAGAGAGAGAGATAGATAGATAGATAGATAGATAGATAGATAGATAGATAGATAGATATAAATATTTACAGCATACATACATACATGCATGTATGTATGTATGTATGTTATTTCCTTTTTTATTAGACAATCCTTGTTAGACAATCCTTGCAGAACATCCAGTTCACATCCTGCAGTCTCTGAAACCACACTGCAACGACAATAATATTGTTGCAGAAAGTGGTATTACTTTCTGATCAAAACTTTTTATTCCTTAAAAACCGAGAAAAGTAATTTTTCACGTTTTTAACATCAACACGCACATTCAACTACTCCCAATGTCCCCACATCCATAACTACACAGAACATTCCCACAACACATGTTTTTACCTACCTGTTAGTCCTTGGCTGCAAATAGGATCGTTTCTTGTCGCAGTAAGTTCCATATGCGCGCCAGATATGCGCACTTTGCCCTTTTTTTAAATCTCGACGTTCTGTTAGTATTTTTTTCTGGCTTCTCGTGTGGAGCTGTAAATTCTGCCATAACCCTCTCCAGCAATACTGAAGAAGATATTTGTGGTTGAAAAGACAGACTTTAAAAAAACACGTGCGCATATCCCCGCCCCTGTGGCAGGGACCACCAATGGAAAGCTGCAGCGCCTGTTTAAGGTTTCTAGTCCAAAAAGAGGTTATATCGTTCTTATTTATTTATAGTTTATTTATTAATGTACTTTTTGGCAGACTGGGACACTCAGTGTACATCACTTGTAAAACTTCACGGTGAAGCTTGAACCAAGCAACAAACATACATGACGCTGGTCACAGGAATACAATGTAGGTAAGGTGGTAAGATAAGGTGTTTGTTAATCGGTGTTTAAGTCTAAAGTAAATAAAGTGACTGTGCGAGAATGATATGACTGTATCTCTGACCTGCACAAAAATCTCTAGGACTGCAGGAATATTGAGTGGGTGAACACAAGGGGGAGGTAAAGAGCTACGAAGGTAATTACATACACAGGACTAAAAACAGGTTTTTATGACTGGTACTATTTTTATCATGCAAATAGAAATAAAACCCATTTTAAAATGACCAAAGAGAAGATTTTTCCATTTTATTTCACTTACACTTACATTTTACATGGCAGAAACAAACATGCATTTCTGAATGCTATATTATATGATTTTACATTGGCTATAAACATATTTACAAAAACTCACCTTATCACATAATCTTTATGGGAACAGTGAAAGTTGCATTTTAATTTCATTTTGATTTCTTTTGTCATTTCATCTACAAAAATGTTTGCAGGACCATCTCCTCATTGATGTTAAGATTCACCTGAGCAATGTGTCTGTTTCTCTTCCCTATTGGTATAAGTGTGGTGCCATCTGCAGGACGTCCCTTCCTGTTGTATTCCTCTGCACTGAGGAAAGGCACCGGCACCCATGTGGTCACATTAAACAGACTGAAGTCCACCTTGTAGTGTTTCTTGCCCATTTTCAGCATGTCCTGGAAACGCTGGCCCCAGCGGATGTCTGCTGATGTGTAGGAAGCACGTGTTTGGTGGAGTATTCCTGTGGAGTCCCCTGTGTAGGTGAAAGAAACTACCAGCTCAAAGCGATTGTCCCGCAGGTTATCAGGACCCATGTTGTACAGGGGACTGCCAGGCTCTAGCTTGTGAATAATAGTGGTAGGTGTGGCGAGGACAATCTCCCGTTCCTCTATATCTAAGTCCTGGTAAGTGATTACAAGTGACCCCACTGGCCGTTTTACATAGCGGATTAACTGGACCCTGACGACCCCCTCCAGGATGTGATTACCTCTGAAGTCCCCGAGGCGCCATGACAGACACAGAACCCTGTCTCGTAAGTTGACCACCGCGCATCTGCTGAAACCCACCGTCTGGGCTCTCTTACGAGCAGATGCCATCTTAGCTACAACAACGCCAATGACAACTGTGTCAAGAAGACAGCTAAACACAGTCTGAATCGTCACCACAATGATAGCTACAATAGAGTTTTCGGTTACATACCTGTAGCCGTAACCAATAGTCGCCCCGGTCTCCATTGAGAACAAAAATGCCCCAGTGAAGTCACGCACATTTGAAACACAGAGATCGTCATCTGCATTATCACTGTCTCCATTTACATGGGCAATTAACCAATAACACAGACCAAAAAGAAGCCAAGACACAATATTATTAAGGGAGAAAATAAGGAACATCATTCTCCAGCGGATCTCTACAAGACTGGTGAAGATGTCGATCCAATATGTGGTCCAGTCTCCAGGGGCCTGTTGAAACATCACAGGGAACTTGCCATCTTTTTGCATGTAGCGGAGACTCTTTTCCTTCTTTGCATTTTGCCTGCCCAGCGTGTGGACTGTGGTGCACCAGGTATCAATGACCTGCTCACTTCTTTCTGTGCTCATGTTGATTAAATCTAAAGTTCAGTCTCCTGCAGAAAGACAGAGATGACATGAAAATGCAGACTAAAACATCAGGTATCTTGAATAATGTGTCAGTGAATTCATGTATTCATTCACTCATTACATGTGACTAAAATGTAGATGCAGACTCAAAACCTTCATGTTTTAGCAGCCACGGTCACTCTGTGCCTTTGGCTATTAGCAGAAAATGAGCAGGTGTGAAAAAATAGACCTCGTGATCACCTGCTTCTTGTTGGCTGATGATTAACTAAAAAGTTCCATTACAAAGCTTTCAATAAACACTTATATGGCCACATTATAAAAAAAGTGCAATTGTGAATAGGAATTTTTCTTTTCACTTCTGTTAAATTACAAGCACTGAAAATAAGCCAGTTAATAAATCTACAGTTAGGCATTAAAAAATAGCGATGTGGTCGCCCCTGGTCAGACTCATTAGTACAGATATGGGAAAAAAATTAATAAATCAGTCATCATTCAGTGAATGATCAAACCACAAGCCGAGCATTGTAACTTGCACGCACACATTAATGTTTAAGTTTAGCCATCAATTTCATAGAAAGAGTTATATAAGACATTAAGAGAGGTCAGATATAATCCAGGTCCAAAACCATTTTTATCATATTGATACCAAATTGTTATTAGGGCAATTACACAGACTTATGTAAGCACGGCATGTTCCTCTGTTATATTGTAAGTATGCCATTTTCTTTCTCTTATGTTGTTTTTGTCTTGGACAAAACACCAGCTTTTTTTTACGGGAAAAGGAACAAACATGTATGTTTCTACCAGTGGGAAAAAAAGCCCAAAAAACAATTACCAGGCAGATCTAAGTCAAAATGTCAATTTCACAGCATTTCCACAAGCTTCCATAAACACTAGTTTTCTGATCCTATTGTACTTAACCGTTATTTAAGTAAGAAGAATATTGCTTTAACTTAGCTGGATCAATTTTCAATTTTCAACTGTTAATAATCAGAATTGTTAGATGTTACGCAGTGTGTGTTTTTTTTTTATCCTCTCAAGCTTAATATTCTGTTTGAGTGCCTGACATAATTCTTTCATAATGATACGTCCTTTACTGTATTGTCTGTACATTTTTCTTTACTTTAACACATTTTGCTTGCTAAATTACTCACTGTTACAGACTTTGTTGCTTTATATAGATTAGGTCCTGACCATCCAACAAGATTAACTCAAGCTATGGGAAAACCTATTTTCCTCAGTGAAAAACCTCTTTTTAATCACTTCGGCTAATCTCTTTAGTTTTGAATTTTAGCCAAGTTTGCTGTCTTCCAGATGTGACAATGGCCAGCAGGGAGCAGTGACCAGTGTTTTGATAACAGAGTGCAAATGACTTCTGAGAAATTAAAGTCATAAAAAGTTAAGGCCAGCTACTGTAAGTTTTCACTCGAATCCTAAGAACTTAAGTCTCGGTGTGTCTCGGTTAATTAAGCAAAAATCTTGACCTTAGTGCGGTGTAGTTATTAACCTGTGTTTGTTATCGAAAGGGTAAATAATTACTCACCAACAACCTCTAACAGTTTTCACCTCCAAATGTTACCTCAGATGTCAAACTTTAACCACACCTACTTCTTTTAGCAACACATAAAATAAGGCAAAGCCAAGACGGTTTTATCACTTTTTGTCCGCAGCACACACGCCTACTTCGGGTGTTATTGATATCATAAATGACACCTGACAATCAAAGGCACCGTTTTAAGCTTGTCACCAGTTTTGTTCTTCAGGATCTTAGTCACAGATCAATAAGCTATGTCGTTCCAGTGAGTGTTTTTATTACTTATTTGAATGAGCTGCGTGCTGTTGTTTATCTGCTCTTGAGATAAATGGCTTCTCAATAGGTCTAATCTTACATCTCCTGTGGTTTAATTATGAAACCAAATAATGTTAATGTTTATGCAGTCGTGTCAATCAACATCATCTTCAAATCAGTGTTCATGACAGCTTAATAAATGTCAGCCCAAAAGATGAACTGTCTTATTTCTACTTTTTACTAAGTCTTCCATAGAAAACTATGTCAAGGTAATGTCTGCATTTTGGTATATGTTAAATTAATGCACAGAAAAAAAAAAACAGGAAAACAAGTGCAAAGGTATTTGGATTACAAGTAGGGGAATGCTAGACTCATATTTGCTGCAACAATCAGTCTGTTCCCTGAATGTCAAATGACAAGGACAGTCAGGTCTAAGAAAAGGGTAACTGAGGCCACTCCCACCCTCGAGGAATTCTACAAGACAGTTGAAATGACACAGATCCAGTATGCTGTTAAGTCATTGCAGTTTACAATGTATATATCACTATCGCTTGTTGTGCATGAAGGATGCTTTTTGTCAGTCTTATTTTTCTCCTTGTAACACAAGTACGTGATTTCCCACTTTCCATGGGACTACATTACTGTGCTGAATGAGAGCACATTAATCTGTAAGAGTCTTACCTGTTAATTAACTGGCACTTTTGCATCATTTAATTATATTAGCTGTTTTGTTTCGGATTTCCAGCTGGTGAAATGTTAAATGTCTTTCCAAATTAGTTCCTTGTTTTTAGAGTAATAATAATAATAATAAAAGATTATTTAGGATCCACTTATTATAACTGAATGTCTCTTTTGTTTTCTGTGATTTTTGTGAGCTTTACTTTTATAAACGTAGTCTCTTGTCTTTTAAATATGATCAATTATTAAGTAAAAGAAACGATGCACTTTTTTCTATTAGCGTTTTTTTTTTTTTTTTTTTGTAGCTCACAAAGTTAATTCTTTTATTAGAAAATATGATCATTCGATTAAAAACGCTGTCTTACACATTAGGTACCCCTTTAATAAACCCATTGCAAAGCACAAACATGTTCAACTTACTTGCAGAGTAGATCAGAGTACGTCAGGTGTCACAAGTCCATCAATTCCACCAAGCATAAGACGATGTGTTGCTCAAGTTGTGGTAACCTTCACATTTAGTTGGCTGCAAAGTGTGACATTGTAGGGGGCCGGCCTGGTCCTGAGGCAAAGTCCCATTTTTTTGTGATATCACTGCTAGCATGTCTCCTTGAAACCTTATTGGATACAAGAATTTATGACCTATGGAATATTTTAGAAGTTCCTTACGACAAAACTGGTATGTTTGTTAAAGCCTTTTCATGTTAAATTTCTGTGATTTATTAGAAAAGAAGTTAACCTTTGCTCAGTCATGAAAAGGCGTTGTCATTGGCACACAGATTTTCTTTGTCTCAATTGTCCCCAATTTAGCTCTGATAAGACAAGGAAGATCACAGGTGAACCGAAAGTACACACTACGTTTCAAACCACTTTTACTGCAGTAATAAGAGCAAATTTAGCTGCAACAAGGTCAGCAACAGCAAAACAAACTTCTTATAAAAATATAGCACACTCTCGTCCCTCCATTTCAAAACCTGCCTGATTCACGAAGCTGATTTTCTAAAGTAATGTGTGAAGACAGAGATAAGAGACATTCCTCTGAGAGATAACCTGGAAGGGAAGTTCATCAGTGTATCACTTGCAGCAGCAGCTTTATATTGAATAAGTGAAAACCAACAGGAAATAGTATATCTATTTAACTACATGACTGATAACGCAAAAATATGAAGGTTACACAAGAGTGTATTGATTGGTTTATTGAATTATTTACAGTTTCTCCCTCCACACTGTGCAGGGCCATACAGGCCTATAAAGACATGTATGGCCCTTAAGAGGTAAAAGTAAAAATGTAAACTAGTTAAAAGAAGATTTTGATCAGATAACCAATACAATAAGCTCATGCTGACTGTCAATTCAATTCATGTTTTTTAATACAGCGCCAAAATCACAACAACAGTCGCCTCAAGGTGCTCTATCTTGTAAGGTAGACCCTACAATAATACATACTGAGAAAAACACAACAATCATATGACTCCCTATGGTGACAGTGGGAAGGAAAAACTCACTTTTAACAGGAAGAAACCTCCAGCAGGACCAGGCTCAGGGAGGGGCGGGGCCATCTGCCACGACCAGGTGGGGTGAGAGAAGGAAGACTGGACAAAAGACATACTGTATGTCTTAATATACTTAATAACAAGTAGGATTCAATATATTCAATATTGAATACATAATTCAATGTATTTGTCTGCAAGGCTACACATTGTGACATACCTGAATTAAGATTAGAATTAAAGGGCCATGCAAGTGATGGGCTAAGATTAATTAACTTTGTTTTTAAGACTATTAGAAAACATGTAGACCAGGGGTCCCCAATCTCAGTCCATGAGGGCCGGTGTCCCTGCAGGTTTTAGATCTCACCCTTGGTCAACACACCTGAATCAAATGATTAGGTCATTACCAGGCCTTTGGAGAACTTCAAGACATGTTGAGGAGGTAATTTATCCATTTAAATCAGCTGTGATGGATCAAGGACACATCTAAAACCTGCAGGGACACTGGGACTCGTGGACTGGGATTGGGGACCACTGATGTAGACTATGTGTCTGTGACTGAAAGGTATGTGACTACTATGGATTAGGAGTGATGCTGTAGTGATCCACCGCGAAAAAGTGGTAAGGAAACAATCAGATTAAAGACGATCTACAGAGTTTATAAGAGAAAACTTTGATTAAAAAAGAAGATGGTGTTTTGAGCTGGAAAAAGAGGCTAGAAGGGTTTAATTTAAGAGATGTTGTTAAATCATGTGGCAAGCATGCAAGGAGTTAAATGTACAGTAGCGCATGCTTTACAGCACATAAAATATTACTGAGGCCATTTTTTTTTTAAAATTTAGTTTACTGGAACTATTATAACTATTTTCTTTATATTACAACTATGTAATCCAAATACATATTAATTCAAATTTTCATTAACATAATATGACATAATATGCTGTACAATTCGAAATTTAAGGATGGCCTTAATTAAAACCAACACGCAGAGGCACAGCAGTTTGAAAGACAGAGAGATCTGTTTATTTTCGCATTGTTAATAATCCATAATTATACTGCCTACAGGGTACAGCAACAATATGTCTTTACATATGAAAAAATATGTATTGTACCAGCTCAATGCAGAATTTCGACTGAGCATTATGTAACTTAATAAGCTTCTGAGTGAATTCATCATGCAGCTGTCGAAACGGGATGTTTGATCAGTGGTCATGCCTTTTTTCAACTTAACTTAAACCACAGATGTCTCAGATCTTTGTTCTGAATCTATGGCTGGCAGACCAGCCTCATTCAGCATTACTGTCTGTATTTGCTTCAGTTCACTCTTATGTATGACATACACAGCCCATTGTTAGGCAGATTAGCATAGCTCTAATAACAAAAAGCAGCTGGAGCTACCTGTATCTGTTGGTAGGTAAAAATACACTGGAAATAAATGCGCTCTCTGTTTACACAGGATCACTCACGAACACACTGAACCCTCTGTAAATAACCATGTTATTGTGATCCTAAAGGCTATTGTGCGTCAGTGTCTTGAAGCGTGCACACTCTAAGAGGTTACACGACACAGTTGGGTTATAAAAGTGACATATCGGGCTGAACCTAAACAAGGACGATAGGACAGTTATGGTAAAAAGTTGCACACCACTGGTCGGTCAATTTGTAGTTTTTAGTTGGATATAAAGTCCGGTTTAGAGACTACAGAAATGCTGAAATTTCTTTCCCACAATTTAGTGAGGACTATGTTCTTACTGAGTGTAATAACTGTAGGTAAGTGCACCTTACTTTTGTCAAAGCTTATCCTACAAAATATATTGTAAGAGGGAGCAGAACAGTGAAAAAGTGTTGCAAAAAGTATTCAAACTTATGTTCAAACTTTTCTCCAATTTTAGAACATGTGCATTCATCCAACTGCACAAGTCGCCGATGTCTGAGTAACGTGTTGATAGATAAAAATCTGTTGTCGCAGCCACAGAACGATAGCTGCACTCACGAAGTCCGAGTGCCAAAATTAGAGTACCAGACTCTGGAAGTTGTAAGTATTAACTTTTTGTAGTGGAGCTAATTTAGAATATATTTTCATTTCTCCATTTAGACCTCTTTGGTGACTCCTCTGTATGACAGTTCTTTGTTACCTAATTTGTTTTCAACAGAACACAAAGCAACTCCATCTAATAATTCTTCTACAAGCCTTGATCGTAAGCTTCAAAATACTTTTTAAAAAAGTAAAAAAACAAACAAACCCCAAAACATTATTTTGAAAAAAATTAATTTTGATTTGAAAACACAGGAATGGGAAGATCCTGAGTTGGCGTGGGACACATCGGTGTACAAGTTTGATGAAGTAATTCTGCCAGTAGACAAAATCTGGACTCCGGAGCTCCTTGTAACAAACGCGTAAGTAGTTTCATCCAAGAGCAATCACTAAGTCAGTTCAAACAATGGCTAAAATTCTTCTGAGACATCACTTATCTCTTCTGTGTAGAATGGCATCAACTCTGAAGCACGGCTCTGCTAATGTGCTGGTGTACAGTAACGGCACAGTGAAGGACAATCTGATCATAAATGCAGAGGTGAACTGTGAAGTTAACCTGTTCAACTATCCCTTCGCTTATGATGTGTGTCCTGTTGCAGTACAAGCCTGGGGCACTGACAGTAAGCTCAGCAATTCACTAATATACTACATATGTGATCATTTCTGAGATGTGTTTTATAATGTCTCGTTTTCGCGTACTTTTTTTGGCCATTTGTATAAGTTGAAATGTAAAATTTATGCATTACCATTTGAATGGAATTGTAATAATTTTAACAGTACGATAATCTCATAACAACACCGTTGATCACCGTTTATGATCAACGATCATAAAAGTATAACATGGAAAAAAGCAGGGTAACTGCAGTTCTTCAAGGTAATACAATATAACTTAATTCATTGCAGGTCTTTGCTACCAGTTTTACTGCTTTTAATTTGTTAAAAGCAGTAATATTGCCAAAAAGTCGCTCGATTACTGAAAAGAAATGCTCTTTATGACTCTATTTTAAAATAAGCAATCTCAAAGCAGACTTAATTTTATTCAGAATGTGGTACAACACTGAAGTTTGGTGAAGTGATACTAACTGATAATAGTCAAGGAGACTGGCAAACGGTGGATGCAATACTTCAGAAAAAACGAGATGACCGCAATTACATCCAGGTAAGTTCACCCAGGCCTGCCATTTGTAACTAAGGGTACTGCAGTTACTGTTTAAGAGTTAAATTCATTTTTATACACCCCCTGAATTCCTGAAGTTTAGAAGACATAGCCAGTGTCAAAAAGCTTTGTTTCGGGGCCTTTACTGCAGTGAAAAATTGTGTCACTGTCCAAAAATGAATGAATCTGGCTGTACATAGACCCACTTTCTTTCATGGGGGGGATTTGCTGGTTCTCTTATCACATATGATGGTGACCCAACATTTTTTCAACAGCTAGGACGAGCAAAGAAAGGACTTATCTTATTAACTGTTGCATCCTTAGATAACGTCCTTTTCATCTTTAAATTGAACACTGGCTAACATTTATATACATAGGTGGAAAAAGTGTCAAGTGTTACAAAGATTCTTTCAAAAATGAAAAGCCACTTACTTTATTTCCTTCTGCTATGTTTTCTGTTATACTCCTAAGGTGAAACTACAACTCAAATCTACCAACCCATTCTTAACATTGATGCTGCCCAGTTATTTGATCCTCTTTGTTGATATAGTCAGCTTTGCTCTGCCACTGCGAGGTGGAGGACGCAATGCTTTCAAGGTCACCCTGGTGCTCAGCTTCACCCTGTTTATCAATATCCTAAATAGCCAGCTTCCTGGAGACAGTGAATGCAGCCCAATAATCCGTGAGTCATGTTACAAGGAGAAACATGTCCACAAACAAACCGTATACATGGCCTCACACTGGGTGTTAAATAAAAAACCTGACTAATTTGTTTGTGCTGCAGGACCCCACTTCTGTATTTGCCTGATCTTCTTGGTTGTGAGCATGCTGGTGTCCATGCTAACTACTAGGCTATCCCTAGAAGGCCAACTGGTTTTCTGCTGTTGGTCCAAAGGATCAGCCCCCAAAATTACAGAAAACAAGGAACAAAATGAGGATGAGGGTGAGGAAGACTTGACTATAGAGCAAATCCTGCAAATATTGAAACTGTAAATTGTTACTATGTATGAGGTGTCTTGATGTTTATTGAGGCTTGATTTGTTTTTAGTAATAATGGCATAACCTAATCTAACTATGATTTCAATCCCTCCAGAAACTAAAGCTGACATTAGCACCATCCAGCTGAATGGCTCAGAGAACAGTCGAATACTCAGAAAAGTGGCCAAATACTTGGAAACTCATGAGACCAACGAAGCGGAAAAGGAGAGAAAACACAAGTTTGCCGACATGTTGGACAAGACTTTTTTCTGGATCTATTTCATTAGTGGCCTTGGATACCTTGTTATTATGACTGTAATAATGTTATATTATAAATGTGATGTTAACCATTTTGATTTCTGGTATAACTGATGTGCATTAAGAGCTGCTCTTAAAACCAAACTACATTTATTTAAAGCTAAATCTTAGGGTACATGTCAGCTGCAATGACTGATAAAAACCTCTGCATGTATGTATTAGATTAGTTAAACCACACCGTCACTATGATATGCCAATTACAGATGTCTACAGATGTGTGCAAATGTGTAGTTGTACTGTGTCTTTGGGTGTTTAGCAAAAAAGATGTTATTGCATACTTCTAAAAATAAGAGAAATAAAGAAATGTAACTTTCACCATGAACTAAAAATCATTTTTAGGGTTTCTTTATTGTGATTATATCCACATATTTACCAGATCTGCTAAACCCAAGTGTTCCTTTGTTGCCACCAAGTGGCTGAATGATTCACCTGCAGTCTGGCGACTACGTTATTAATCGATTTTCCTCTTTGACATATTTTTTTATGAGATTAACTAGTAGCTGGACTTCTGTTTATCTGCACAACACTACTAAATTGTGAGGATGTTCATATTTAGAATTTGGGACGATATACAGTCATTAGGCACATTATTAGGTACAGCTTTCAAGTACTGGGTTGGGGTTTCTTTTGCCAGAACTGCCTTATTCATGGAATATTCAACACAGTGCTGGAAACAATCTTTAGAGTTTCTGGTCCACATTGACACGATAGCATTACATGCTGGCTGGAGATTTGTTGGTTTCACTTCAATGGTGAAAATCTCTCCTTCCAGCACGTTCCAAAGATGCCCTATTGAGATTGCGATCAGGTGACTGTGCAGGTCATTTGAGTACAGTGAACTCTTTGTCATGTTCAGGAAACCAGTTTGAGATCATTTCAGCTTCGTGGCAGTGGGTACTAAGGGACCCAAAGTGTGCCAAGAAATGATCCTGTATACCATTACGCTGCCACCTCCTTGACAGGAGGCAAGATGAATCCTTACTTTCATGCTGTTTATGCCATATTCTAACCTAGTATCGGAGTGCTACAGCAGAAATTGAGACTTATCAGTCTAGTCAATCGTCTATTGTTCAATTTGCATGAAAATTGTAGGCACAGTTTCCTCCTCTTAGCTGGCAACAGTGGGACCTGGTTTGAACTTCTGTATGCCTTGGTGATAACAAGTGGTTATTTGTTTGACTTACTGTTACTTTTCCTTGCGCTAATGAGCAGCTAAGAAAGTCAATACCTATTTCATAGTTTTAACATTCTTATTGGTGGAAAGCACCACAAGATAAGAGTCCCTGGCTCTATGAAATCTGATGGGTCACATGACAAAATCTCATGACACATAAAAAATGACAGTAAACCTTTATTTTCTTATTTATCATAGCATATAATTTCCCATAAACATACCTTAACAAAAATGACCAACTTTTAAATTTACAGCTAAACTGCAAAACACTTTGTCTTTACAATACCCAATATCAAACACCATAAAAAGGGTAAGTAACAGGTAATTACATACATTTTCCCAATAATGCACAGTAAAATGCATTTTTCCATGAGGCTACAAAAATGCATGAGTTGTCAAAGGCTACAAAGTGGCACACCCTCAAGATAAAAGGAATGATTTCCTTATCCAAATCCTCTTCTAAAATCCTGGAATTTAAATCACCCATGTGCTGTGAAAGAAGACCAAACACCTTTTTCTAAAATAAGAAACAGGCCCATCCAGTAGCTGACTTCAAAGACTTTCTGGTTGCTTTGTTGCCTTTGATTTAAAAAAAAAGAAAAAAGAAAAAAAAAGAGGAAAATATTAATGTAAAAATTCATTAGACAAACTACAGAAAAGAAGGGCTAATGTATGATGATTCACATACCCGTTTAAGAATCTGGACACCGAGATAGTTCTTTGCCATGTTTCTCAGGTTAGACTTTCTACCCACCTTGCACCTGACATAACCATAGAGGTTTGCCCATTGTAAAACCAAGCCCAATATTACCACAACCTGAAGGAAACAAGAAGTAGATATCAGCCAATAATCAGCAGCTATTTAAGTTGTCGGGAATGTGTCTTACACGCTGAAACTCAAAACTGACCAGCCATTTAATATTAAAGGAGAAGACAGTGCTGAACACAAACAGGATCCAGAAAATGGGGCACACAAGAAGGCCGAGCCAGAATACCCGGGATTCTGCGCTGGACTTTGTGTTTTTGCTGTGCGTCTGTTAAGAAAAGTAGACATATTTAAAGATATATATACATGTTATATCACCATCAGTCAAATGAAAAAGGAAGATGTCACATAAATCTGTGCACTCTGTCCTGTCCACCCCCTGATTCAGTGGCTTGTAGAACCACTTTTAGCAGCAGTAAGTTAAAGAACTTGAAGTGATTGTTTTCTGGATGAGTTTCTCACAATGTTGTGTTGGATTCTTCTTTGGACCATTTGCTTCAATTCATTGAGGTTTTCGAGCTCTGAGTCTTTTCTTTATGTGGTGTAGATCTGCTGTTGTGCTTAGGATCTTTATCCTGACATATGGACCAATTTCAATACTCTGGCATCCAGAGATGTTCACAGTTGACTCACTGACTGCAAGGTGCACAGGTCTTGTCAGTAAGAAGTATATGTGGTGACATGTTGAGTTTGGTTTTCTTTAAATATGTCCAATGAACATTATTCCTAAAGACTTGTGGTTTGTTCAGATGGCCTAAGATACCAAGATACCAGAGAAGAGTTTTTTCTCTCACAAAACCTTCCAAATAAGCCACACAGTAATTCTCTAAACATGCAAACTGAGGCCTGTAGAGTCTAAGATGTTGCAACTAGGTTGCATAGGTCAGATCGCATTATATGATCTGACCTTGGTGTGAATTTGCTGGCATGGCCACATACTAAAATCAACAGATCAGCAAACTACCAACAGCTTTTTAAGAGGTTCTTACACTTGCTGATCAATTAATCAAGTACATTTGATTTAAACCACTTGGATGTTTCTTACTCTTTTAATTCCAATGGAAGCAGTAAGAGTGTGGAAACTGTCTTTTTTTTAGGTGACTGTATATTGTGGCTGTGTATGTACATTTTCCCTTGTTTTTCTATTTTTCCATCTATAAGCTGGTGGTTTAAACCTTTCATACCTGATGTCTGTGAAGGTTCTAAGTCATCTAGGTCATTGTAGTCTAAGGAACCGGTCCCCAATCTTTTTTCCGCGACGGACCGGTTTATGTCCAACAATATTTTCACGGACCGGCCTTTAAGGTGTCATGGATGAATACAACAAAATAAAACCAGTACTGGTACCAAAGAAAAAAAAAGATTTATTCATAACACATGGGAAAAGACCCAGGGAAACCGGTTAATGATAAAAACGATTCAAAAATAACGCTAAAAACCGATAAAACCCCTGAAAACCATCCAACAAGCTTCTTTGGCTTTGGTGGAGATTCACAGATTTTTAAGCTTAAAAACTTGTGACTCTCTTAGAACAGAAGAAGCTTCTCGGATGAGAAGTGAAACATCTTAAAGAAACTTAGAGAAGTCCAGATTTTCTTTCCAAGCTCCTTAGACCCATTCAAAGCTGATTAGTTCCTACTTGCCTTCTTTGACTCAAACACCCAGTGGCTCTTCCCATTTTCATCCACTTGATTCCACCATCGAAGACCCACCAACAATCTGCCGGATACATTCTAAAACCCACAAGGTAAGCTGTCATAATCTTTTCCAGATGCATTTAGTAATTTTTTTTCCAATAAATGATAAAGTAAAAAGATAAAAAATTTCAATGCAGTGGTAAATGGTAAATGGCCTGTATTTGTATAGCACTTTACTAGTCCCTAAGGACCCCAAAGCGCTTTACACATCCAGTCATCCACCCATTCACACACACATTCACACACTGGTGATGGCAAGCTACATTGTAGCCACAGCCGCCGTGGGGCGCACTGACAGAGGCGAGGCTGCCGACACTGGCGCCTCCGGGCCCTCTGACCACCACCAGTAGGCAACGGGTGAAGTGTCTTGCCCAAGGACACAACGACTGAGACTGTCGGAGCCAGGGCTCGAACCGGCAACCTTCCAATTACAAGATGAACTGCCAACTCTTGAGGCACGATCTATTCCCTTGTAAAAAAAAATTATGCGTGGCAGCTACTTATATAACTGCATTTAGCCCTGTGGTGAAACGTTACCCACCTTGACAGTCCAGAAGTCACATGATAGCAGAAGTATGATGGTGACCATGCAGACAACAAAGCGACCGCTGAGAATGTCACAGAAGAGATAAACCAAGATGGCACTTGTTCGGAAGAAGAGATGGAAAAAAGACACCAGAGGATGTCTGAAACCCCCAAATGGAGAATTTAGTCTTAGTGGTTAAGGGGGTTTGGGCTAAAAAAAAAAAAAAAAAACACACACATTAAGTGCAACATCTTACCTCATTTTGGACCTTTTTGTCTGGTTATTCTCATCCTCTTCTCCAAAAAGAGGGGCATCCTGAGTGTCCTGAAACCAGAACAAAGTTAAACACACCGATAAAAGTACCTTCTGCGGCGCTTTACTCTTATTTGATAAATATTAAAAAGTCTAAAACGCCTATTTCAAAAAATAATCTCTTCTAAATACTGATACAACTTAAATTTAAGCTCGATCACCTGTCTCTGCATTTTGGCACCAGAAAGCTCTACTTCCTGGTGACGTGTAGTAAACAAACCCGTGTGCTAAGGACCCCACAAAGGTGTGGCTTTGAATTTGCCAGACACAAAGGTAAGCACAACACTCCCAAATACGTAGATTATCCGTTTATGTTTTAAGCTTGCTGTATTAATAAGTAGCCTACCTGCTGTACGGGCTCTGGCAAAGCGTTTTCTTTGTTGCGTTTTAACTTATTTGTTTTGTAATTTTTAAAAAGGGCAGTAAGGGCAAGGAACTCGAGAGGCGAAAGCTAATTGGTCATTACACTACAACACCGGCGTGTGTCAGAGCAGGTGAGTCGTCACAACTCCCTTTACAGTCACTGGGCCAGTACAAAGGTAACGCTGGGATGTATTTATTCAATTAATATGGCATCTATAATCTATCTATAGTCTTCGAACAGAAGGGCGTAAATCCCCCAAAACTAATGCAGCCAGTGATTCGACATAAAAAGTTCTGTATTTATAGCACCATTTAAATCGCTAGTGAAGCTAGAAATGTGAACATTTCTGACCGATTCTTTTCGTTTGTGCGTGTGGTGGTTGGGAGATAATTTTTTACATTCGTTTTTTTTTCTTAAGCTATACAGTAAAAGACGTGGGCAAAGCAGATCTGACTAGTCGTGTTTATTGTAAGGTCTTCACTGCTTTCAATAGGGCTGTGCGATATGACCAAAATCTCATATCCCGATATAAGACATCTATCGTCCGATAATGATATAAATCACAAACATGTAACATTTTCTGTAAATTCTGTGAATCTCGGGCAGCTCGACTTGCGGGAAGTGTTTCCAGCTGCGTGTCATGTAGCTGGAGTCGAATGTTTTAACAGATGCATGAAACTATACATTTTAAGACATAAGTTGTAAAGGCCGCCGTTTTCTTTGTATTTATTACACGGCATGCTGCGGGGAAAAGCCTGTTCTAACCTTTGAGTCTAAGGTTTATTTTTTAGCACCTGGTAGCTTTTTTACTTTTCATCCGTAAATAATCTGCTCTTTCACGTGATTCGGTTTATTTTGAAAAATCTCAACAGGATCTTGAGCTTTATTGTGAAAGGTTTATGTGGAACATAGACAAGCGGACACGTGATGGTGTTGCTAACCACAACACATAAAAACAGGCGCTTGTCGGTCCCTAGTGTCGCTATATTAAATATAAGAGAAAGAGGGAACTTTAAGAAATTAATATAGCCACTACAGTGACCATCAAAACCATGAAAAAAATATTGCCGTAAACAGTTTATTTTGCGACACCAGGAAACAAACGATAGCGTAAAATGAAACGATAGACGTTTTTATATCGTCATCTGATATATATCATTATATCGAACAGCCCTAGCTTTCAATGGTGATTTCAATCTAAAATAATACACCACTACAGTGTTGGCTGCTTATGGTTATGACAGCTGGGATAGGCTGGATGAATGGATAGATGGATGGTTTGGTGAGTACAGTAAGAAAAAAATACATTTAATGTTAAATTTAAAAGCCAATACTATTTAGTTTACAATAAATAAAGGGGGGGGGGGGGGGGATAAATGACAAACTGAAATAATAATAATTACTTTGACTTTTATATTGTAAACTTGATTTAATAATAATAACAACAACAACTCTTTTTTTTTTTTTTTTTTTTTTTTTTTTTTTTTTTGCTCGTTTCTTTTTGTGCATGCGTTTATTTTGTGCTTACATGCCTGAAGTGTAAATCAGTTAATACAAGATCAGAAACAAAAACAGTTCTGAAAACATTATAAATACATGTGCATTTTCATATAAAAAATAATCAGATACATCTTAGTGGCTGTATTCATTAGTTAGTTTTGACCGAAATTTGTAAAGAAAAATCATTGTTATAAATGGTTTAAGTGTCCACCCAGTCAGCTGTACGAGTTGCACGCTTCCATGTTATGATATCAGAAACACCTCAAAAAGGTTGGCAACCGAATGCATTCGGTAAAAGATGCCAAAAGGAAGTCCCACGTTTACAACAGGAGCCCATACGTTGAATTTGTAGAATTCAGTTTCAGTGGTGTGGTCAAACTGAGGACGAGCACCGAATGCAGGCATAATCCACAACTGTAAAAAAAATTAATAAAAAAATAAGAGAGCCTTAATATTTAGTGAATTTTTAAAAACCATATTTAAAGCAGCGAGAGACGAGGTACTCACAATGATGTTTCCCATGAGCAAAAACATGCAGACCTCCTTCAACACTTGTCGCTTCCACAACAGTTTGTATTTGTACTGTATCTTGTCGTCTTGCAGGTTATCTTCTGGCATATCAGGGCTTGTCTCTGTGTTCGTGTTTGAGCCTTCGTGGTTGTTCATGTCATTGCCGGGTTCCACCACATAAGGATTTACAATCACAGATGGTTCCTTCACTTCGTGAAAAGGCACCCGATGGAGACCTTCAATGATGAAAAAGTTCTGCAGGCCAAGCTGGATCACCATAATTATGGCAAAGGACAGATCGAGCCCATTCAGCGGGTCTTTGACTCCTGTTGAAATCATGGCTATGATACTAAAATAGCTTATGACGAACTGTCCCAGTGAGGCTCCGACCAGCAACCCCACATCCAAGTTGCGTGTGGGACTTTTTTCTGACACGTGTTCGCGGTAATCAACCCTGTAAATCATCATGCCGATCACAGTCACAATAGACATGAGGCTCACTATGACTATATTCATGACAAAGTGCATCATCAATGCTTCTTCTTTGTTTTTTGCATCTTCATTTTTCATTTCCATTTCATATGCAATGAAGGTCGCCAGCCCTGCGATCACTAACAGGATTCCAAAAGTAGGACCAATATATATGCCTTTAAGACGGAATTTGATTTTGGCGTGGCCATGTTCACCTACTAATCGACCCACGTTTTTCCACATGATGTAGGCCATAGCAGATGCAAAGAGGCTGTACTCGATATTGAAAGGGTACAAGTAGTAGTAGGCAACCTTGAAGATGCTACATGAAGAGTGGCTGCACTTACACTCGTGGTCTCCATAACTTGCTGTAAAACATGAAACAAAAGAATTATGTTGTGGTTTCATACCAACTCTTTTATCTAGTACAATTTTTTTAAAACTGCTTTAATTACCTCTACTGATGTACAAACTTCGCCCAGTGAGTTTAGTGATGTTGTCCAGATTGGTGGGAACTAACGTTTGGTGAACAGACTCCTCAGCAACTGCAGTCATCCACAAAACCAGATTTGTGGAGAGGGTGAGCATCAGCCCACAGCTAATATTGAGGGATAAAAAGAAGGTAAAATAAAACAAGGATTAGATAGTCCAACATAAAACATATCAGATAATACCTATGAGTGTAATGTTTCAGGTTATTGTTATAGTTTCAAGCTAAATCCTGATTAATCAGCATGGAAATTCTTTTTAAAGGAAAGAGTTTCAAATCTAAATCTTAAATATAAACCGGTTCTCTTACTTCACTGTTATAGGAAATGAACTTCCTTTGAGGTTTTTTAAAATCATTTTTTAACTAAAACAATTCACATTAACTTTTTCTACACCTTTTAATACAGATGGTAACTACTGGTTATAGCCTCCTTTTAAAAAGAGACCTTTAGAAGGTCTGGGAATCATAGACAGTGAAAAGCATAATTGGTGGCTGCAGCATTTCCAGTATAAAGTTACTCTGATATTTTTCACAGCTTCTTGGACAACAGATTTTACAGTAACTAGGTTACTTTCCCTGTGTTGAAATAGATACCACCCGGAAGTACAGTGATGAAGAAAGGGGTAGGAAATATCTTAATTACCTACCAAGAAATGTTCTTTTGTAGCTGCACGCAGTCTTTGGAATGGACCCACAAGAAGTATGTCTACAAATTGATTTTACAATTATTACAATAATTATTTTGCAACCATCAAGACCAGATTAGACGTAGTAAGGAGCATTTTATTATTCATTTCTACCTGCACAAATATGAAAACAATTTGCACCACGGGAAATGCAACTTTAACTGCAGAACCACAGTGGAGGTATCCAACATAGCTGGCAATCTTGAAAATATCCATGATAATGCTGAGGATTGCAAACAGCACAAGTCCTCCTGGAGGAGCAAAAATGAAAGAAGATGTAGAACGGATGAAAAATCGTAAAACTACCCAATAATACTTAAACTGAACTGAACATTTACTCACCCCTGAGCCATGTTGGCCCAGCGTGGGCATCCTTGTAATTGACAGCATTTTTAATCCTGGCTGTGTAGATGCTGTAATAGATCATCCACATGGAGGTAAGCAGGAGGATGATGATGAGGAAAATCTGCAGGTGAGGGGCTTTGATATTTATATCTTCATTAGTACTCCCGGTGACCAAGACACTGCCCAGGATCAAAATGTTTACACATATGATCCCAGATCCCATCCATCCCCAACTTTGGCTTTTTTCCTTCCCAACGTCTGCAGAAGAGATCTTCAGTTCGGGTTCATCCTTGCTTCCCTCCTGACCAGGTGAATTTATGTTGTTTGACTGGTGGACCTCCTCTGTTTCCTTGTCCTGGGCCATCATTCTGCAGGGTTCACATTGATTTCCCGTGGTCAAACAGTTAAACTCATAGCAAGAGCTGATAGACATGGCTACTCTCTCTGCTCACAGGTGAGTTCTCTGCTGGATTTGTTTCTATATAAGACAAGACAGGTTTAACAGCCACACCCAGTCTTGGTTGCTATTAGTAGAGTGATCCTGCGCAAAAGAAACTTTTCCACGAATGCCAAATCAGCACAATTTGGTCTTTTTTTTAATCTAAAACAAAACAATTTTTTAAATCAACAAACAAAATTCTATTTCCACACACTTGTGGCTTTACACATAGTGTGTACAATAATGTGTTCAAAATCAGAAAAAATATCTCCTGCAGTTAAAATATAACTAGATCAGCTGTGTTTTTTTCTTGAATTCACCAACAGCATCCCATGCCATCTAAATAAAGAATTACAACAGAGCAGGTGAAAGAATTGTATAATATTATTTAAAAAAATAGCGCTTATCAGAGAGAAAAATCAAGCTCATGTCCTGATTTTACGAAAATCAGGACATGAGCTAAAAATGGTGAAAAGTTACTGGATACCTGTAAGTCTACCTGTCTCAACAAGATCCTATGAGTAGTCTAGACAGTCACTGCATTTATATGCCCAAGAAAACACAGTAGTATGATCTACAAAGAGTCATAAATATCAATAAATCTGCTACGAGCAAAAAGTACTCCAAACAGAGTGTGTTTTGGACTTAATGTTTCTGTAAAGTTCAAAGGATGTTTCCAAGAATAAGACTTGTTTTCTCACAAATTCCAAAGAAACTGGTTTATTTTCTCATAAACAGCTGTGTTTTGATATTATACAGTACATTTTATTGTTATGCAAGGTATGCTATGGGTGTCATGGAAGTTTTACTAGCATGGCCACAACAAACAGAGTAGAAAAAAAAACAAATGGTATGAAACAAATTTTTGCTTTCTTTAATGCTTTCGAGGTTTTATGTTACCTCTTTTTTTCTGTGATCCTATTGTTAAACATTTATTTGAACTGACTGTAAGGCAGCAATAATCCATTGATGTCTAAATGGATGCAGGTTGTATTAAGTGAATATCTTTTTTTAATTCAGTGCTTTGAGTTGTTTCCATTTTTTAATCCTTTTAAATAAGCGATCTACTTGTCTATTTTATCATCTCTATTTTGTCATGAAAGTTCCAAGTAGTCTGAGTAGTCTTACTGAGAGCGTGCATACTTATGCTGCAGTTTTACGCTTTGCAGTGGGGTGGGGCTGAGATTTGAGGTACTTTTTTTGCAGCGATCCTTTGTATTAATGAAATCATTCTTTGTGTGCCATGTATTTTTCTAACTGGAGATTTAAAGTGAGAACAATAGTTGATTCAAAAGGACAGTGACACTTCTTGTCTTCTGTGTCCACGTCATAATGATGCCTCTCATGTCTCTAATTTTTTCCAATTTGAATGAAGTCGATTACATTGGATTGAGATTTATCACACACCATGAAAAATGAGTTGAAAAGAATAACGAGAAGTCGAAGAGATGTTAAAATATTTTTTATATTGATATTTATTTTAAAGATCCAAAATGGCACATTTAGCAGAGTGAAGCACGTCTTGTCTTTGTTTCCTAACCAGATGGAATGTGGTGTAAAAAATTAATAAAAACATCAGGAAATGTTTCCGTTTCGGGTTGGATTTAGTTTCCTTTTCTTTTTAGAGCCCCAAAGATGTCATCTCAGTTTCAGACCACCTCGACCATCAGAAGCACTGATATCTACTCTGTGTCACTGTGTGCTTCGACACGTTCAGACTGCCACTTCATCTCCGCACCATGAGTGATGGGTACCACGAAGCTGCTGGGATGATTTCCTGGACCTGCTAAAGGAAGTAACTTTTAAGGATCTCTTCCAGATACGGATGGCATGACACTAATTTTATGGTCTGCGTTATCAGTTGTGTTATCAGGCGATTGTGGCAATGGGTTGGTAAGGATTGATGCGAATGCGTGTGCAAAGTGATGAACAGCCACAAATTTTACCTGTGATATAAAGTGATCTACCATCTATTTTATCGTCTAAATTGTGGCAGATGTTGCACATGATCGAGATCTGTGTCCTCACCGAAGTTTCAACTGAGTAGCGTGACTGAGAACTTACAAACGTATGAGGCAGCATTGCCCTCTTCATTCGGGTGGGGCTGAGATTTGAGGTGCTTCTTTCTTGAAACACTCCTTTGTCCTAATGAAATAATTCTTTGTGTGTCTTGCTCTTTTTTCTTCGAAGCATAAGGTTTAAAGCATAAATAATACTTTATTCAAAAGGCTAAACAGTATTAACAAATCAACTAAATCTTTGTCCCCTGTGTTCCAACTGCTATGAGGTCAATAATTCATTTGTTTCCAACTTTAGTGTAGTTTAGTGACATTATTTTAATTTTTTTTATAGCTAGTAAATGTAATAAGATTTATTACTCAATTTGAAAAATGAGTAAAAAATAATAATAATAAAGAAAACTTAAAGAAATATTAATAGCATTTTCAAATATCACAATACATTAAAGAACCAGGGCAGCTATTTTTTTTATAGCAGAGTAAAACGTGTTTCATGTCTTGTTCCCTGACTTGTTGAATGTCACTTTAAAAATAAATAAATAAATAATATATCAGCTGTGTCTCTGTTTGGGCGAATTGGGACCTTTCGGCCACCGGAAGCACTGTACTGCAGCGCGTCCTTGGATACCACCGACGCGTTCTTCACTGCGGTCTGTCTTTGATCTGACCAAATGGTTCTGAGTGAAAAGGGGGGTAAACTGCCCCCTTAGCCGCTCAGCTACCATTGTGTACCCACACGAAGAAGACGATGGTAGCAGTATTGACGCGTCGGAATGGGGTCGAGCTGGGTGACTTAATTGTGCACCATGAATGACAGATACCATAAGGCGGCCCGGGATGGCTACCTGGACCTACTTAAAGAGGCAACTCGGAAGGATCTCAACGCGCCGGATGAGGATGGCATGACACCGACGTTATGGGCAGCTTATCACGGCAACCTGGAAGCTCTGCGACTGATTGTGTCGAGGGGGTGAGTATGATTTATGAGACTGCGCGCAAAATGATAAAGGGCCATAAACTTGACGCATAAGCCCGTATGTTTTTGTAGAAATTGACATGGCTGCTTAAACTACGGGCGTTTTTGTAGCGCAACCATAAAATGTTTACACTTATTACAAGACTTTAACAGGCACTGAAATAACACTAAAACAATGTTTTTCTTTACTGTAACCTAATTTCAGTCTCGCCAACAGAAAATAGCCATGTAGATATGCTGTTAGGCGAGGTCTTAAAAATATAGATGCTGCCTTTTAATATGAATATATTTATAGCGCAGTAGCAGAGAAATATCAGAAATCCACAAAATCTGAATAGACCTTATGTCTTCAGATGGGGGGATCTTAATATTCTAATTTAGACTTTAAATCTTTGTTTGATAAGAACAAAACCTCTTTAAACAGATAATTTAGACAGTGGCATTGTTTCTGTGGAATTTTGGCTGAGGTTCAACATCCGACATTGTGATGTCACTTTAACCCTTATTATCCATCTATTTTCAGGTCACACACAGCTTTGAATTTCAAATAACAGCATGTGTTGTGTCATGTTCAAATGAAGCACTCTACCATAAATTTTAAAAGCTCAGCTCATGACACTGCTCAAAGTCATCTCATGATGTGGAAATGTTATTTCATGCTATGTAGTACAGAATCAGAGAATTACATGTAGAAAGAAAATCTATTTTGTCCCATAACAGACGTGCATGCTTCCATGATGATAAGATGATGCAAGTTCCTTAAAACAGAGTTTGTCTTGGACAGTTTGCTGTATTCTCTCTGTAATATTTTCAAAATGTAATGCCAGTGATCGAAAAATAATTATCGCATTAATTGCAAAGGTCATATTAGGGAGCTGCTGCATCTCTGGTGGTGTCCGTATTGAGCAAAATCTAAAAATGTGATTGGTGTTCACATGGAACAGCCCATTTCTCATTACATCTACTTGACCTGTTTTGCATCCTGCCCCCCCCCCCCCCCCCCCCCCCCACCTCCCCAAATGGCAAATGGGGCCATTATGAATTTAAAGTGTTTCTGAAACATTCTCAACAGCAGATCAGACGCTATCATCTGGTGATAGCGGCTAAGGTCATAAAGCACCTCTGCTAATAAGAGCATATATAAACCACTGATTGACATGTGATGCTAAAATTAAACATCAAATCCTGCAATAATTCAAACCCAAGAGACCCCATTATATAAGATAAGTTTAATGCTGCCTGACATGCTTCATGGGAAAGATGCATCCTCTGCTGTATTTGGCAAGTATATTACAGATGCAGTAACATCAAACTGTCACAGGGAGTAAAGATGCAAACAGCCCATAATGTCATAAAGAGCAGATGAGGAAAATGTGAGCTCTAGTGTAATCATCGACGGGTATAAATTACATACATAAACCTATCAAGTTAGATGGCCCCTTACTGCAGCTACTGTATGGTATATAGAGTATAGAGATTGTAGAAGGTTCTAAGTATTTTATCTCAACGTGCAACCTGAATATCTAATTTCAATTTATCTTTTCACCTGAGTTGAAAAGATAATGTCGTTTCAGTGTTTTACAGCACTATTAATGATGCCTTTGTTTAATCTCTGTTTTATTGTTACTTTCTGAGTGGTTGGTGTTTACACTCACTCATGCAAACTGACAAAAGTCACACTTCACATGAACTCAAATAATGCTTGTTTTTAAAGCTGCATATTTAAATCTATTACTGTCCATAAAGGTGGTGTGATTTGCTAAATTAAGCTCTGGGGGACTTTGTACATACATTCCCGATGAAAACTGGGCAACAGCAGCCATCAATAATACAGCTTCACAGTAGTTTCATGTCCTTGGTATCAAATATTCAGCGCTCTGTATGTGGCTGTATTGGAGGAAATGGATAAGATACAAGACAGTTCAACAAGAATGTAAATACAGGAAGAGTGATGCCAGCAAAAGACTGTATACTTTTTAAAAAATCCACAGAAATACTAGCCTAAAATAATTTTACCTCAGTTTAGGTGTACTGGGCACACATAAGTTGTGCATTATGAATACATGCTGTTTTTGACCAGTTACCAGAAAGTTTCTTCATGGGATGCTAGTTTGTAAAAAATGATGATAATGAGCTCTAATGTGCGTAATCGACCTGTGGTGGGGTAGGAAATGTGCAGGGGCAAAAAAATGAAAATTTGCCCTCAAAGTAATCTAACTCAGCTGTAACAATGTGTTTTGTTCTGTGGACTTTAGTGTGACATTGCCATTCACGCGCTCATTCTTTTTACAGTTTCCTGTAATAAGATACAGGTAGTGTAGCTGTGGCACCAGCAAGCTTGTGGTCATATTACAGACTGACAGCAACATTACAACACCGATAGAGGTAACCCTAAGGTCGTGGAATGTCAGTGAAGGGCAATTGTTTCTTTTAAAGGATTCATTTAATTATGGTCCTTCCACTGTGGAAAAAAGAATTGATCCATTTTTTAATTGATGAAAACTACAGAAGATCAGCAGTTATTTGCTGAAACTTAATGTAGTTCTTAAGGTTTAAATGATTAAAAGAGGTCCATTTAACATCCCGTAATTGGCAGTTCAGTGGTGAAATCACGGTCAAAAATCACATGATTACTCACAAGTGAGATATCTGAACACTAGCCAGAAAGAAAGCATCCTCTACCTCGTTTTTTTGTTTTGTTTTTTTTTAATTAAATTAATTAAATATATTGCGTTTTACTTCATCTCATGTCTTTTTTTTTCTCTTTTTCATTAACTTGTGAAGCGCTTTGGTCAACTTTGCTGCTTTTAAATGTATAAAAATACAAATGACACTGAATTGGCATTGACATATTTTGAATAAGAATGTCCAAATAGTCAATAAATTGCTTTTTAAATGTGTCTACACTTTTCTTGTGACCTTCAGGGGAAACCCAGACAAGTGTGACATATGGGGGAACACGCCGCTCCACTTGGCAGCTGCCAATGGTCACCTCAACTGCCTTTTCTTCCTGGTGTCTTTTGGTGCCAACATATGGTGCTTGGACAATGACTACCATACACCTTTGGACATGGCTGCCACGAAGAATCACATGGATTGTGTACGCTACCTGGATTCCATCGCTGCCAAGCAGACAAGCCTTAATCCCAAGCTGGTCAGCAAGCTGAAGGATCGGGCGTTTCGTGATGCTGAACGGCGAATCAAAGAATGCATGAAGATGCAGAAGAAGCACCACAAACGTATGGAGAGAAAGTTTTACAAGGAAGTTTCTGAGACATCTGCATCAGATGTCATGAGTTTCTCCAGCTACACGAGCAGCTCTCTTAGCCACAAGCTGCTCAACTTAAACACAGCCACTGTCAGTGTGCCATATTCCCAGGTTTGTTATTTGTAATTTTTTTTTTTTTTTTTTGTTTTTTTGGATTGTTGCCACCTAGAAAGAGCTTCTTCTCTTAATTGCAAAGCCTGAAAAGAGTAAGGAAAACCTTACATGGTCACTGTTAAAATGCCAACAAGCTGATGTTCCTCATGTGAGCAGTAGTCAATACTTAGGCAGGCCTAGCGGGTTTGGTCAAACCTGTCTTATGTCCTTCTGAGTTTCAGGCCTTGCCTTAGATGTAGAGTCCCAAAATGTCGGCTAAATCATTTAAAAAATGAATCTGTCCCTACGTCACTCAACCTTTTAAATACTAGTTTTAGATTACATTCGATTACTAGAATTTAGTTCTCAACTCTATATGTTTTCATGCTTTTCCAGCCCTTTCCTTGCCACTGGCTTGAACTGCTGCTATACCTGTTTAGCCACAGACAAAATATGTTACACTTTATAAGGCATAAGCCACTTCAAGTGGTGAAAGACTATAAACTGTATGTAAAAGATGGATGTAACCACCATGAAGTCTTCTGCTTTTTGATTCCTTATCGTGAGCATTTTGACTCCTGCCACGTTGGTGCTTTGTAGCCAGAAATGATTGTATATGAACAGGATAGTGTGCTAAAAAAATATGTAGCAAGCTTGGTTAGCTGCCACTTTAAACTGGACAGGTGCAATGCGCATGCCTACTAATTGGTGACAAACTGATATAATTCTAGAGTATCTTGAAAAAAAATGACAAACTTCTTGGCTCGTCTGTACCTCCAAAATGTTGTCTTCAGATTTTTTCATGAAAAACCTTCAAAAACCAGCAACAACACAGGTGAAGAAAACCAGACAGCTAGCTACCCCACCTGTCTGTTAAGTTGCCACATCCCTAACTTTAAGTCTTAACAGTATTTAGATCAGGGGTGGGCAACTCCGGGCCTCGAGGGCCGGTGTCCCTGCAGGTTTTAGATGTGTCCTTGAACCAACACAGCTGATTTAAATGGCTAAATTAGCTCCTCAACATCTCCTGCAGTTCTCCAAAGGCCTGGTAACGAACTAATCATGTGATTCAGGTGTGTTGACCCAAGGTGAGATCTAAAACCTGCAGGACACCGGCCCTCGAGGCCTGGAATTGCCCACCCCTGATCTAGATGGATTACTTATGGATGGATTGGTGAAACTGTGCAAAAGTTCATGATAATCCATTCAAAGATGTCAAGACATATAAGTAAAATTAATGTATTGCTTTGGGGAAAGTTATCGGTAGTAAATAAAATGACAGTCAATGACAGCACATCCAAGAATTCAAAACACATATACCAAGAAAGGATGGCAACAATGTGAAAAATATCTACCATAAATAAATCAATTAAAATATGTTACTACTAATGCAAGATAGACACAAAATTTAAGAATATATGTCTCAAATCTGAAAGAGCTTTTAAGATGGAGTATTTCATTTCTGATGTGCGCCTCATTGCTGCATGCTTACTATCCTATCAGGCAACTCTCCATGCCACAAGCCGAGGGAAGACAAAGATCCAGAAGAAGCTGGAGAAGAAAAAACAAGGAGATGGCACCTTTAAAATCTACGAAGATGGTAGGAAAAGTGTGCGCTCCCTCTCTGGACTTCAATTGGGTAACGATGTCATGTTTGTCAAACAAGGGACTTATGTCAACCCAAAGGATCGTGTCCGGCGCAATGTTCGCGACATGTTTCCCAGAGACAATGACGATGCCATTTCACGTGCCATGAGTGAGCCAGACCTCCATGGACCAGATGTGGACTATTCTGAGATCAGCACTGATTCTGGACACGATTCCCTGTTCAACCGACCCGGTCTTGGCACCATGGTGTTTAGGAGGAACTATGTGAGTGGAGGAATGTTTGACCTTGGAAGTCACAATGCAGCCAGTGTGGCCCGTTCAGGCAATAATGTGCGTTTACGCAGTCGGTTGCAGCAATACCCAAGTCTAGATGAAGACAGCATTGGCAGTGCACGCAGCCTACAGGAGAGAAATGTTGAAGAACTGCCCTGGGAAGAAGTTGAACTAGGGCTGGATGATGATGATGAGCCTGATACAAGCCCTTTGGAGGTCTTCCTCGCCACCCAGAGCATGAACGACTTTTTCTCCATCTTCAAAAGGGAGAAGATTGACCTTGCAGCGCTGTTACTGTGCTCCGATCATGACCTTAAGAGCATCCATATACCCTTAGGACCAAGGAAAAAGATCTTAGATGCCTGTAAGAGACGGCGAGAGACTTTAGTTGAGCCTGACTACATCGAGGACACAGAATTGTGAGTGTTGAGATTTTTTGTTTCAATTTTAGTTTTTTTTTTAAAGGGACAATGCAGTTTAACATAGTTCAGATATGAAACACGATGGAGCATGAAACTGATGTGCTGCACATATAGTGTAGAGCTATTGCTAATTTCTAACTCTATTTGTAGCTATTGCTATTGTTCTAGTACTTTAATAGATGAGCTACTTCATTAGTCTTGATGAATCTTAGATATTTTTTTTCCTCCCTAATGTTTGGTCTTTATTAGTGAAGCACATACCTAGTTGTGACTAAGGTCAGATGACTGCCAGTCAAAAACATCCCATCCTGAAAAAATGCTTGTCTGGTCTGCATTTTGCTATCATCACTGAAACTGATGGAACGGATATAGAAAAAAGTATAGCTGAAATAATCGAAATCAATATTTTAGGGTATTCGGACACATGCCAGAACACAAAGACAAAACTGTGTTTCTGGACTTTTTTTGTTGTCTTATTATTATAGCTCTTGAGATAATCTTTCATTTTACAAACATTCATTATTTTTCTTTCTTTTCTACAGATAACGAAAGATGTGGTCACCCATCCTGCTGTGTGCTCATCCGGCCTTAAAGGTTAGTGGAGCATTGCAAAGTAAATGTCACATATGGGCTGGATGTTAAACCCAAAAGGACACTGTCATGATGAATATATCAAGCATGAGATTAGTCCTTAACAGGATTCCTTTACTGTGTCTTTTTAGCTCAGGATGATCACTGAAAATATCTCTGTTTGGTTTATTGGAGTTTCCCGTGCTGCATGGTTTCACAAACTGAAAGACCCTTATCTGAGTGTAGCACTGTGCACATTGTATGCCGTTTGGCACAGTTAACAGAGAGATGATTGTGGGGTCTGTGTCCCCTGAACCTTTTAACCCCCTCGGGGTGAACCTGGACCTCATGTGCCTGCATTGCTTGTGCCTGTGCATTTGCTGAAAAGCGTATGTTGTTAGAAATACACTAGTGTGATTTCAGCTGTAACAGCATTTTTAATAACTATTTGTAACTGAAGTAACATTTACTTGTATTCGTATATTTTGTCTCTGTATATGTTTACATAAAGACAGCCACGTCAGGTCTAGAGTAGCCCACTGGTAGTGAAGGCCAATCCTTTGTTGTTATTACACTTGTGATGTAAAATCTAATACCACAGTATTTTTTTAATAAGTGCATACTACACTGTAACATATCACTGTAGAATTAGACTAAAGCGGGATCATGAAATTGTGTTTTTGTTGTTTTTGTTTACTCTGAGTGCTTTATATTAATGTACCTTGGCTCAGTGGCACTTTAATGTTTACTATCTGAACTTTTGTAAACAAATGTAGGTTGAATTTACTCTTATTAAAAATGTTTTTAATGTTGTAATTTGTTTGGGTGTGTGCATGCACTACTTCTTCTTGCAAAATAACATTTCATCTGAACTCAGAGTGACACTGATTGCAGAAAAAACCTCAGTTACATAAAGCAGAGCATTAGCTCTAATGAGGGAGATTGAGTTCATGTGTGATGTCATTTTTCTGGGAATGCCCATTCATTAGTGAGATAGCTTTGACTGATCACTGAACATCCTGCTTTAGTCATCTCCTGTTTATAGTTTGCATTTGAAGCTTCTTCTAAGATAATTGTGTGTGTCTGTATTTGAAAGACGCACTTAAGGTGTTTTCACAGCGGCAGTGCTTAATCCATGTAAATTGAATTCTGGTTCATTCTTCCATTTGGTGCTGTTCATATGTGCAGGTGTGAACACAGTAATCGCACTCATTTGCAGACCAAAACAGACACTGGCACTGACCGCATCAAGGCCGCTTTGAAGTAGGTGGTTTCTGTATCGTTCCAAACAAACTCCAGAGCTGTTCATTTATGGTATGAATGTTATTCGACCTCAATATGAACCAGCTACCCAGTGTACATTACAAGTTTGAGCTAAAAATCATCCAATAGCCACATATACTTTGTATTCTCAGTGCGGCAAAGTACTATAGAAGTGCTAAGATCTGTATGGGCTAGCAACTAGCCATGAGAAGAACATAAATTCTCCATGTTCTCCATTAGTCCAGAACATAGCAAATTGTTCTTGTATCTACTTTTGTTGCATCTGGACAATGAGTAAACTGAACAAACTGACACAATTTAATTTGCTTGGAGTTCACTTAGATTTTTCTCTGTGTGAAAAAATAAACCAAACAACAGGAAAAAGCTACAAGTTTACAAACACGTCAACTGATTCTGACCAGAGTTAACGAAGTATAGGTGTGAAAACGCCATTGTTGTATCACCATAGTGATAGTACACGATCGCTGTTCCCGAATGTCATTGTTCCGTCTGTGCTACATGACAGGAAATGAGGAAGTTGTCTCAGTGGGTAAAACTAATTTTAAAAATGGCTCAAATGTCATCTCTAAATGATATTGGTGTATGATAATATTAGTTTTACTGAAATTTAATTAAATTGTTGTGTTTTAGCAACAAACTATGTCAGTTATGGAGTCTGTAATTGAGAACTAGGGAGGATGTTCAGTCCCTAGGCTCAAAAGCAGGCTCAAAGATCAGATGGATCAAGTTTCGAAGAACAACACACGGCAACTCTTAGCGGTAATACAGTGGAGAGTTTGAAGGGCAATAAACACAATGTCAACATCAAAAACAAACTGAAAGATTGCACAGTTGAGATGTCCAACATGCTTCTGCTACAAGACATGGTATGTGATTCCTGCATTGACAGCCCGAGTAAAGCCCTAAAATTCTGCCTGACTTGCCCTATTCCCTACCGTGAGAGCCATCTCAGAGCAGGAAAAAGCCAAATTTCAAAACCATCACTTAGTGGATCCACTCCATGACATTTCATTTTGAGGTTCATAAGCTTCCTCTCAACTCTTTCTTCCTGATGGAGGACTGATTCAACTGTCTGGACTGTGAGAGAGAGAAGCATGAATTAAGGTCTCAAAGATACAACACAATATAATTTATTTACAGGGTAAAATGTTCCTAAAATGTTCCTAAAAAAGGAGTAAAAATCATTTGGATTACAATGGTTTTGCAATCTTTTACTTACAATCTGGGGCTCATTTAGTTAGTAGATGTAGCATGTGTTATTTTTTGTGCTGTTTTTTTTTTTTTTTTTTTTTTTTTGTAGACTGAGCACCAAAGGAACTGAGGGAGATCAGTGAGAGTGCCTCATGAGTTGATAGGCAGTTGAAAAACTGCAGAGCATGGATTGCATGATTTATTCATTCATCTAGTTGCATTATGATTTTGTCCAGTTTCAGTTTCCATCAGGTTTGTGCTATCATTGAACAGTAGTTCCCTAGGCTGCAGAGAGCTGTGGAGAAGGCCAGAAAAGGGGCAGTGGAAGTGCCTTAAGGAGAACAAAAAACAGGCCCTCAGACAGACTGAAGGCATTCAAGCACACCTGGAGCAAAAGAGAGCATAGGTGATGAGAACATTGGCTGAAATAAACAAAGTGTCCAGGAGAAAGTCTGATATTGACTTCCTACAGGTAGAAAACATATGAAACATTCCGGTTATTGTATTATAAGTAGAGGAATTACATATAGTCAAGTGGGTGTGAAACCTTTTTGGCATCACAGCCTATTGTAATAGTGTGGCATTTTAAGACAAAGGCTTTATTTTGGAAACGAATGTGTTGACAGTATACACAGAGCAGGAATTTCAACTTTTGGGATATTTATACAGAAGAAGTACAACGTTTCTTTTGATGTTGTTTTTTTTGATAAACCAAAGAAATTTCACATTATATTACAATGGCATTTTTCAACAATGACAGAAGTGTGGAGGGAAGAAAAAACCTGCATAACCACACATAGGTCAGCAATCTACCTTAACTAACTCTGGTGAGGTAAAAGCAAAGAGAGGGGGAAAAAAGCAATGACAATAAACAATGCATTGGTTACCTGATATATGTTTCTTTTGTTTGTGTACACGTTTCTTCTGCTTGCCCTCTTCTCTCTATGTAAGCTGCGGGTTTCTCTGATTCCAGACCTGCATGTTCCTGATCTGCAGTGACTGCCCACACCAACCTGCCAAGTCATAATTCTTACATGGTTTGTTGCCTCTCTTTGATCTTTTCTCTTTACTATCCCATCACCTAAAGCAGTCAAAGCAGAAGGTGACCCTCCTGACCCTGGTTTGTACAGAGGATTCTTCTGTATAAGGGTTTTTGGTTTGTTTTTTGTTCCCACTGCCACTCACAATCAAATTGCTATTTTCTTTTTATGAAAATAACAATTTCCATAAAGGTCTTGCCTTGCAATATAAAGTCCTTTCATATTCAAATATAATTAAATTAAATTAAATTGGCTTGTTACAAGGGTACTCAGAGTGGAAAAAAGGAATGACCGCTGTATGTCCACCCAATGTGAACATGAACTGCATGGATCATCTAATCTTTTATACCCAAATAGTAACTGATATTACACAGGAACTGTACAACCTGATTTTTTCCTCCTGCAGTGGAAAGCTGAGCATGATTTGTGGTGAGTGGTGAGTTTCACTCACAACATGGGTTTTGTTCCACACCTCATATTTGGCTATTTGAGCCTCGGTGAAAGTCAAGATATAAACCAATCCTGGTAATATCAGTTGTTTCCAAGGTGGTTCCACGCCTAATACTGGAGAAGGCCTCATACGAATTGTTCAGTGTATCTTACAGCGTGTTTTTGTTTTTTGTTTTTTTGGTTTTTTTACATTCATGACACTAGGGATGACACTTGGTGTGTATCAGTGTCTGCTGTCTCTACAGTGTCTGATCCAGACTATGATGACTACTTTGATAATGAATGTATTCAGCAACACTGTAAGTTTCATATTTTTCCCTTTGAATGAAAAGTCTTACATCGCAGGCGTTCGTGTTTTTCTTAGGGTGACGTTAATGACCCATTTTTTTTTCTTTATTTTTCGACATCATGCTTGGAAAATGTAAACTAAAGTGGTTTATTGTTTCTGGATTAAGCATAAAACAAACACAGTTTACTTTGTGTTGTGTGCAAATTTTGCATGCTAACATTAGCATTTAGCTGAGAGCACTGCTGTAGTACTGCCACACAGAGCTGAAATTCAATATAGTGTAAACAATCATGAGAAAAACCTCTATATCAAATTAATGGAAATCATCCGTGCCAGTCCCTCATCTTTCTACCCTGCCTAACCCTGACACCAGAGAGGACTTCTTAAAATGCAAATAACTAGGGATGCACCGATACCGATACTAGTATCGGGTATCGGGGCTGATACTGTAAAATGTGTGTGTACTCATACTCGGAAAAGTTAACCGATACCATGAACCGATAACTTATTTCATTAATCAGAGGGTGGCTTGTCATTTCTGTTGTAGTTTTTTAGATTGGCCACTAGGGGGCTAACTATTATTTTATTTATTATTTATTTTATAATTTTTTATATTTTATTATTTATTTAATAATAATTATTTTGTTTGTTTGTTTACAATATGGACACTCTGCAATAATTTAAAAGTTTATTTTATTCGCAAACCTAATTTGTATTTATTTTATTCCAAACAAAAGTGTTTATTTATTATTCTGAAAGCTCGAGACAGTGCCAATAGTTCAGTGATATTTTGTAAAATTACAATGTGGAGACTCTGCAATAATTTAACAGAAGTGCTTATTTTTCACTTGAAATTTTTTTGTGGTCATTTTTATTAAAATTTTATTTTTTATCGGCAGGGAATATAATAAAACCTGTCTTCCAATTAATTGTATGTGTGTGTGTGTGTGTGTGGTAGAAGTATCGTTTTTTGTACTCTGTATCGGCAAGTACTCAGATCCAAGTATCAGTATCGTATCGGTTTGAAAAAATTGGTATCGTTGCATCCCTACAAATAACCCTTCAATACATCACCCACCCACCGCTTGTCATATCTTATTTTTATTTCCACATTGTCTATTTCCCCCTTTTTTTTAAGACTCCAGAAGTTTGACCTTTGACCGAGACACCTGACCAACATCAGCCCATGGCAGCACAGAAACCCGGAACATCCCGACTTTGAATACTCATGCCAAGCCATGAATTTACAGAGCCTTTACTTGGGAAGACACTATATTGAAGCAGAGCTGAGTGAGAAAGGTTGCCGCACGCAAGAGTATCAATCAAAAGGGAGAGTAAAGTAGCAGCTGCATCACCGGGAACAATTTTTCCTGGTGCGTGGGAAAGAACAGGGGAAGTTTTTCTGCCTGGCATACTGGTGTGGAGCCCATCTTGGAAACTACTGATATTAGCATGATTGGTTTATATGTTGCCTATCACCAAGGCTCAGTTTCATTTCATAATGTTACTGGTCCTGTCAAGCTGCTCCATAAATACATGGCCGACTTCACTGAACCTTTGCTCTGGTCAACGCAGAATGATGTATATGCTAACAGATTATGAGCTGCCTCCACTGTGAGCTTGTAAAAGAAAAGAAATGGTCTATTATGACTATTTATTTATGTTACATAACAAGCTTTGTAAAGATATTGTATAAAGAGCTTTTTCACCCCCACATAGATAACATAGAAGGTTAAATTGAATAGTGGTGGTAAATGTGCAACATGGAGAAAACTATGCAGCACATGAAGTGTTAAGGATTTACTGCAGCTTTTTGAAACTTTATTGCTCTTAAATGTGATGAAGAGAAAACACACAATTGTCTGCCAGCAATTCTTTTATTTGCGTTACAGATTTATTTGATTATTCGAAGATTTAGTTAGTGCCTGTCGCCTAGGTTATTTGCATTGTTCAGTGGTGGTAAAACTGTATACAACTATATACTTTAATTTGTGGGATTTAAAATCATTCAATTTGAAACAAAAGTACCGTCATTAAATGCTAACATATGTTCATCTTTAGGCAGTGAAATCTGTTTCACTCTCATCATAAACTGGGTTTACAAAGTGCACAGCTGTCTGAGTCATGGAGATTGAATTACTAACTCCAGTCCCATATAGACTAGGAATGTCAGGCATCATAGTGGGCTGGTCAAACATAGGATTATCAAACCCATGGTCGAGAGGTCCACCGAGATCTGGCATGTTATTGCTATTTTTGAATCTGTTCAGTGTTGGCATTTGAACAACCCCCTTATGAACCAAGACACCCAAGATAATGAGTGTAATCAGCAGTAAAACTCCAAAAACAACTCCAACTGCCAACCCTGCACTATCTCCAGTTTCCTCAGAAGAGGTCTGAACTTCAACTCCGGAGATTCCCAAATTAGAGCCATGAGAACGAGCATCCTTCATTATGTCCTGGGCCAAAGCTGCTGACTGTATTCCCTGCTCTCCATCCAGTATTACTATCTGGATTTCGGATAACGTACCAAGACTGATTATCCCCATCAGCCGCTGTGGCTTTAAGACTTTGGACATCCCCATCTGAATGGACTGGTATTGTGGCAGGGCAAGAAAAAGGTGACGGATTCGTTCCCTGTAAGTCTGAAGGTTAAAACCATCATCAAAAAGGAGGGTAACAATGGCACCACACACATCACAACAGTGTCCTGTTGGGCGAAGAGGGTTCTTACAGTTTGGAGAGTCACACGTTACTGTGCTACAGATCTGCTGATGGTGTACAGAATTCCCACAGTCACAACCAGAGGGATCCTCACAGGCTGGGTTTCCAACAGCAACAGCAGAGGATCCATGAAACTGCAGTTTGCCCAAACTTGAGCTGAGATACTGGGAGAACTCAGACTGGGTAGCAAATGTATTCCCCAGCACAGACACAGATTTGACAGTGATGCTAGAATGACTAGAGCTGGTGTCCACTCTGAAGGAGGAGAGGGTTTTAAAAACAACATCATCGCAATGGCAGGGGACGCTCTCCTCGTGGACAGAGAATAGGAAGTTTCCTTGCTCTAGGTCATTCAGAGTTGCAGCGGCCTGCCATAGAGTTGGATCGTACCACTGAAATGACTCTGAATCTTTAAACTCAGTCGTGACACCCGTTCCACAGCCTGGGTCCTGCCCGGTGACAGCATAAAATCCAGCTCCTGAATTCAGGATGAACTCCCCATCAACTGGCAACCTCATCTCCAGCACAGCATGAGTGGTCTCCACAAACACAGACACTTTTCTTTGAGCCGAAAACTGAACTATGTCATTGCCACAAGGAATATCGCCTTTGTCCCAGTTGGTCTTATTCTCATAGTTTGTATCAGGAATCCACTGTTTATATAGGGCATTTGCTACCCCAACGAGACAGAAGAGCAAGAGCATGTCTGGTATTTTCAGCATCCTGGGTAATTGTGACAGCCTAAAAGAATATTGCGTGACCTTTGTTTCAAATCTTGTGACTAACACGAGTGCACACAGCTTACTAAGGGCACTAAACCAAATCAGCCTGCTCAAGCAGGTAAAACATTTACATTTTCTGCTACAACGGACCGGTTTTATTGATAATACCAAAACATCCTTACCACTGCATTTTCCCTTCAATGCATTTCTGCTTAGAACTAAAGTAGAAATGAATTCTTTAGGTTTATATTGCTGCTATTGCCACTGACACTGCTATTTGTATACTCACTGAATTACATTATTAAATGTGGTGATAATTCTGCTTCGTCATTAATGCTAATTCTCTGATCGATGCAATAATTTAGCTTCTGGTCTAAATTATTATTTATATATATGTATACATATATATATGCGTGTGTGTGTGTCAACGTAAGGTTCTCAGTCAAATTTTCAAATATAATTAATTTGACTGCTACCAGCATCAGATACGCACCTTAATGATTAACCATCATCGAATTCATTTTCAGTGAGTAATGAGCATTTATATGCACATAAATCCATTCAGATGCTTAATATGAATGCATCAAAGTCCATATTGTTTCAAGTTTACTTCTTGAATTTTCAAATGTCTAAGGTCAACCGGACTACACTTTCAGTCCGCACGACCAAAATAGCTCCTTCTGGGAAGCTGCGAGAATCTGCATAGTAAACAGACTCAAGTACCCGTCGCACTTGGATTTCCCTTCAGGCAGTTCCTGACGTGCGCCAGTGTCACGAGCTAGTAGTTAGTTGTTTATGGAATAACGACCAAATACGAAACAGGACCTGACCAGCACAAGTGACGATTGGGGAAAAAACACCAAAATATGTGGTGTGAGTCTCCTTTGGGTGCGGTGAGAGATTAAACAATCAACCAAAACTAATTGCACCTGTTTTTAGTCGTTTACGTGAGCACTGCGGAGGCTTTCTGTGCAATCTGACCTGCGCAGACTAGAGCGCTGATCCACTTAGGCTATGCCGTGTTTTCCAACTCAGTGTTCAGTTTAGATAAACTTTAACCCGAAAGCAACATACACCCTCTGGCATCTTGACACTAGTTTGAGTCCAACACGAACGCTGTAGATCAGTTTTCAAAGATTCGCTTTTCTGTCTGTCTGTCTCTCTCTCTCTCTCTCTCTTTTTTTTTCTCTTTGGACAATCACATTTAAAATAGAGGTGGATGTAAATAATATAAATCCTGTAGCTAAAGGTGAAATATCGTTGTTTTCCATAATAAAAGACTGGTGTGGTGTTTTAGTACTCTTGAGTGCGCTTTTATAGTCCTTCCCCACTTATTTTCTTTAGTAGGCTCATAATAAAATCTTGTATTTCTCAGCAGTTAACCTGTAAAGATATGGGATCATTATAGCTTCACTTAAGCTAAAGCACATGATCTTTTGTAGGAAAATGCCAAACGTTGTTATGACGGCTCATCCATCAAATGGTGGAACTGTGACACAAGTGGACAGCATCCAGCATTTGCCCAGTCCTCCCCATCCTCCCACTGTGGATGGTGCTAGTGAAAGTGGACACCATGTGGAAGTAGTTAAAGAAAGGACCCCCCAAGGTGGTGAATGGCTCCTGTCTGGGATAATTTGCATCAACATCCTGATGCTTGGCTGTGCTCTGGTCAGCAGCAGCGCCTTCAATGTTGTGGCCATAACACCAGTGCACCGGCAAATCTTCCTCATCACCCTCCTCGTCCTTACTATGTTGTGGATGCTGTTTTACATGGTCGTCACCTCCCGAGAGGATCGTGCAGTCTTATTTAAAGATTGCCATGCTGGGCCCGTGTGGCTCAAGGGTGAGAAGTCCGAGCAGTGCTTTCTGGCTCTGTTTCTGATTGCTCATTTAATTTTTTTTTTTTATATATTTTGCAGCTGGGCTTGTGCTGTTCGGCCTCCTTAGTTTCCTCATGGACATCTTCAAGATTGCCACTTATGTGGGCTACCTTCACTGTGATTCTCCTGTTAAAGTAGCCTACCCCATTGTGCAAGCTGTGTTTTTATTTTTCCAGGTTGTTGCATGTTATGAAAATTGTAAGAATATACACGCTCTTACATGCTGCATTGGTAAAACTTTTAAAAGTTGTCTCTTTTAGACCTACTTCCTGTGGTTTCATTCAAGGGACTGTGTGCAGCTACACACCAACTTAACACGGTAGATTCTTTTATACATTTCATCTCCTCCATTCATTCATTTCAGAGTACATAACATTCCTTATCTTTTTTTCCCTCTTCAGATGTGGGCTTACTCTTACACTTTCAACTAACCTGGTGGTGTGGATGGCAGCAGTGACTGAGGAGTCGATTCACCAAACGGAGATAACTCATCTGAATATAAGTGTCTCGCACAAGTTGTACAGAGGTATTGAGCTGTAGCTTCCTGTTTTTAGATCAAGGTCAGTGTTTACGAGGAAAATAACTGATGGTTGATCTTTCTGTTCCAGCCAACTACGGTGCCAAGAAGTGCACATGCAGTCATATGGCATGTGAGACCTTCAAAGAGGCCTTCTACTACCTGTACCCCTTCAACATAGAATACAGCCTCTTTGCTTCTGCCATGACCTACATAATGTGGAAAAACGTGGGCAGAATTGTTGAGCATCACAAGCACCACAAATTTAACTTCTATGTGAAAGATGTTTTCGTAGGGCCTGTAGCAGGACTGCTCCTGGTGGTGGCAGGACTTGTTACATTTGTACTGTACAAGATTAACATACTCAAAGAAGACAAGGAGAAAAGAAATAAGGCCCTGCTGATTCATTTCATTATGAACATAGTGATTGTTAGCTTGATGTCCCTCTCCACTATGATTGGCTGCATTATTTACAGACTGGACCGCAGGGAATATGTATCAGACAAAAACCCCACTCGCAGCCTGGACGTGGGGCTACTGGTGGCATCGTCTTTGGGGCAATTCATCATTAGCTATTTCAGCCTTGTGGCTACAGTGGCGACGGGAGCCCAGGGTTACCTAAATGTGCTCAACCTGGCCTGGGCTGTGGTATTGGTGGTTGAGATTGGCCTGCAGAACTATTTCATCATTGAAGGCCTCCATCGGCAGCCCATCAATGTAATGCAGGCAAATGCCCGTGCTTTTCAAGACCACACCGAAATGGTCAATGACGTGGAGGGTCAAATATCAAGATACTCAATTTCTAAAAAGCCAAGTTGGAAAAGAAGAGTTCTGAGGGAAGTGTGTGCCTTTTTGCTCCTGGCAAACATAATTGTAAGTTGTATTTGTGCTTATTGGACTATCTACAGTTGTAACAACCAGTGTTTCCTGTCAAAATGTGTCTAATTTCCTTTTTCTATATTGACAGCTATGGATCATGCCTGCATTTGGGGCTCGTCCCCAGTTCGACCACTCCGCTGAGATATACTTTTACAATTACACAATGTGGAACGCAATTGTGAATATTGGACTTCCTTTTGGAATCTTCTATCGCATGCACGCTGTGGCCAGTCTCTTTGAAGTTTATCTAAGAGATTGACTAATCTCGTAATCATTATTTTGATTTAGGTGTATAAAAAGTGAACAATTTTATGTATCAAAACATTTAACATGTTATTTAACTACCTTTAATAAATAAATTAAAAAATGTCTTCGTGTTTTCAGTTTTCCCTGTAGAAGGATTCAGTGCAGGGATTTGATATGTGGCAATGCAAATTTGTTCATATATCAAACCTTTTGCAGATTAAGTGATGAACAGGAGCATGATGCCACCTAGTGGTTAACATGTGAAGGTGGCGCTTTTACAGATGGCAGAATTGGACTTTGTGCAGAACCACTGCTACTTTATGAACCGTTACACACCTGAAATTTCAGATTTTTCTTTACAGCACTGTCATACATAATGTGACCAATGCAGAATTTGCAGATACATATTGTATATTAGATTTTTTTTTTCAGGACACCTTAAGGAAAATACAATTTCAGCATAGAACATTATAAGCATTTCTCAAAAATGAAACCTTGTCATATACATAAAAACATACAATCTGTCTCAAAATATAATCACATAAACTTCAACCACAAACGACAACTCAAAAAGGTGCAAGTTCACTTTAAAGCATTTCAAGTACAACAAATAATATTGGAATGATAACGTTGAGCTATACAGGATATGTTACACGTCTTTGAAAGTTAAACAATGTTCCCTCTTTCACTTTTATACTGCTAAAATTTGCCTCAGCCCTTACCAAACACTCCAGTCATCTCAGTGCTTTGACAAACATTCTGCGGTCTTAAGGTTTGAAGAAATGTACAAACACAGTTGTTTATGGACACTAGTGATAATTCAAACACTTTCTATCTTAATATAGAGAGAAATTTCTACTCCACTCATCTGAATGACTCCCCTGTCTAGTTTGGTGGTGTCAGAAGCAAGCAACAGGTTCACAAGGATAGTTTCAACACAATGAGGTTTCCCACAAAACCAGCAGATACTGAAGGGATGAAGAACCCTAGATTCATTTTCATTGACAGTCTACATCCTCTGGATCTCAAATAGTCGGACGTCAGTGTCATACCAGATCGGAGGATCAACATTACTGAAACAGAAAAACAGAAAATAATGGATTCGTTTTAATTTGCTTTTGAGGATATCAGTGTCCATAATTCTCGTCTAAAATGCCTAACTCACCGCAAATAAACGACGCCCCACATGTAGGTGCGAAACCACATGGCAGTGCCTGCATTGGCCTGATATTTCCTAATGAGGATGGGGTGAGGAACCGGCAGCAGGCCCACTAATGTGCCATGCTGTAGAAACTTTAGGATCTCTGATTCATCTGTTAGACCCCTGCAATGAAAGACACAGTAGACATTTACAGCATTTTTAGTAATATATCAAAACAGTATGCTTTTTGCAGTCCGATCGAAGCTAAGCAAAGTGTTTGCATACTTGTCGATGCAGATTTTCTCCACCTGAGGCACCAGCACCTGTAGAAGTCTCATGATGGTCTGCAGGGGTAGCTTACATTTCCAAGAGAGGACCTGGGATAAAAGCGAGCAAATCTAAATTGACTTCTCATTCCTCTAAATATCCAACATCTAACAAAAACTGAATGAGAGGCTGAGAGCAAACCCATTCTGGTGTGGGAGCCCAAAAGGACGTTGACGATGCACTTGACAAACGTCTTCTCTCCATTTCTGCTTCAGTGTAGAAAACATCCTAATAGTGTGAATAAATGCATTTAGAAATATCCTCTTTCCACTGGAGCAAACCAATACACCCCATAAAAAGGCACTTACTTCATTGTCCCTGCCTGAGTTAGACTCCGTGTCGCTGGTCCCAGTGACTGCACTTTGGTCTGGATGGACAGTGTTTGGGGAGTCTGTCTTTGGAACCGACACCATGGTGCCATCCTCTGATACTTGGGACTTCTCTGTCAGTTTATCAATGCCTACAGGAAACCAGCATCATAAATCACATGGCATTAGTGAATACGTTACAGATGTGTCTGGCGACATTATTTTACTTTTATAGTCTTACCAAAAAATTAAATGCGACACCAACTAATTTTGTGTTGTAACTAAAAAATGCATAGAGACTAAATTAACCTCTTAAGCCCCAACGCCCCCTGATACAGGGGCAAAAGGCAGGAGATCAGGTAGGCTTGGGGCTTAAGAGGTTAAAGACATATGAATTCAATCTGCTAGTTCTAAGGCAGTCATTTTCATGAAATACATGATACTTTATTAGTTATAGATGTTCAGCAGCTTGCATCTAATGAGCTAATAACATGGCAGCAACTCAATGTATCTAGGCATGTAGACATGGTCAAAGCAACCTGCTGAAATTCCAACCAAGCATCAGAATGGGGAAGAAGGGTAGTTTAAGTGACTGAACATGAAATGGTTGTTGGTAAGATTTACAGAGAATGGTCTAAAAATAAGAAAATATGGAATGAGCAGCAGTTCTCTGGGTGAAATGTTGAAGTCAGAAGAGGATGGCCAGACTGCTTTCAGCTTATAGGAAGACAACAGTAATTCCACTTCTTATAATCAAGATACACAGAAGAGCATCTCTGAACACACAAAATATTGAACCTTGAAGCAGATAGGCTACAGCAACAAAAAGCACACCAGGTGCCACCCCTGTCAGCTAAGAACAGGAAACTGAAGCTACAGTTCACACGGGCTGGTGGAAAAACTCTTCCAGGTCTGCTAAGTCTCAATTTCTGCCGCTACAGTTGGATAGTAGAGACAAAATTTGGTGTGAACAACATGAACGCTTGGCACATTTTGGGCCCCTTATTACCAACTGAGTATTATTTAAACCCCACAGAGGACTTGAGTATTGTTAATGACCATATCAGTCCCTTTACGACCAGCGTACCAATCTCCTAATTGTTGCTTCCAGCAGGATAACGCTTCATGTGACAAATCTCAAATTCTGTCTGTTTTTTGAAGAAGATAATGAGTTGACTGTATTTGAATGGCCTCCACAGTCACCAGATCGTAGACCTATAGAGCACCTTTGCAATGCAACATCATGAATTTACAGCCCATAAATGAGCAGTAACTGTGTGGTGTCATATCAATATGGATCAAAATCTCAGAGGAATGTTTTCCTCACCGTTTTTGAATCTGTGCCATGAAAAATTAAAAGACTTCTGAAGGAAAAATGGGTTTAGGGTAATAAAGTGTCCGGTGAAGATATATGTTATGTGTGCTGTGCCTACCACACAGTGAACAGATTGTTTTGAAATTACAACATTACCGTACAAACAACACGTAGAGTCATTACCTGGCATAGCAACCAGGCTGGCCTTTAGTGTACCGGGCTCCGCTGGCACTGCAGGGTGTGAGCCCTCCATGGATACAGTCTCTTGGGAGCTGGTGCGGGAAATGACGTCGGGCGACTTCTTCTTCCTTTGCAAAGCCTTCTGGATGGAACTGGGGTCAGAGGGCAGGTTAGCCAGCTGATGGAACACATTACGCTTGCGAATTATGGCATAAACCAGGTTGCAGTTTCCTGGGGAGAGAAACATGGACACTTATGAAAATAATGTATCTCACAACAAAAGAACTCTATCTATCTATCTATCTATCTATCTATCTATCTATCTATCTATCTATCTATCTATCTATCTATCTATCTATCTATCTATCTATCTATGCCTTGAATGTCTCCAGCTTTCTCTTACCATCAAACTGGTACTGGATAATGTTGTTGAAAGCCTCGAGAAGGAAAAAAACCAGGTGATGGTTCTGAGCTGCAGAGAACAGGAACCAGGTGGTGGAAAAGGCCTCCAGCAGGTGGAGCAGTTTATTAGCTGCTACCATTGACAGGCTCTTCAAGTAAGGGGAAACTGAAGGATAAGCAGGAGTATTAAAAGGGTGTGAAATAAAAACTGTAACAACTAATTGTCATGGTGTGGTTATGTTGAAAACAAAATCTGAAATAGAATGCGTTTTTACCATTTACAATGATGGTTAGTAGGCAGTCAAAGAGAGGCTGGAGACGCTGGTGGCCTGTTGTGATTATCTTGTGAAACACCTAGAAACCAAACAGAGCCACAGCTGTAAAACTTCACTGTATTTGAATTAGTTAGCTATCAAGAAAACTCCCATTTCAGCACAGCAGCAGGTGTGTCTCACCACTATAAGGAGGTCAGCATGAGTCCCTGTGAACACCGGGATGTCCATAGGCACATGGAGAGAATAGGGCTTATTCAAGCGCACGCCAAAGTTTCTCTCACCACTCAGCAACAGCAAAATGAACACACCAATGTGCATAAGTCCAACACGTGCTGCAGAAAGGACAAATCACACCAGAAATTGTTAAATGCATGCTTCTAGTAGAGGTTTGTCGTGTGCAGTGAAGCAACTGAGGAGACTCACACTGGTCTGCTCTCGCGTCATTCAAGTAATAGAGTATAGGAACCAGGATATCTAACACATCGCTGCTCTTCAGGACAAAAAACAGGAACTTCTGCAGTGGGAACACAAAGTAGATTGTGACGTCAAATGAAAGCACCTTTTAATGCATCGCCTCCCCAAAGAAGCCTTTATCTTTGTTCTAACCTTATTGAAGTCGCAAAGTTTCCAGAAAAGCACCAGAAGCTCCTGGTGGAACTGGATCTTCTTGGTGGAGTTAGGCAGGTAAGTCTGGGTCAAAGGGTTGGTCAGCAGACGAGCCAGGCCTTTCAGTACAAAATCAAAGTCCTACCATTGGGAGACCACAAAGATACAGATTTTCACAATGCAGTCTTTAAAGTAATGACATTGGAGGATTTTTAAGAAACACTGATATGCATACCTCCTCTCTGTGAATCCTTGACAAATAATTCACAAACAGGTTTTCTGGTCCTGTAGACTGAGGAGAACAAAATCAGAAAGATTTGAATAACATTAATTAAATGCAATAAAGCCATCAAGTGTCTTCGTCACAGTCTTGAAGTTACCTCTTGTTCCTCTATGCTGGATGGAGAGGCAGGGGGGTGGGGAATCCCCCCATCATGCTCCAGTGTCACAATGAGGATCTGTACCGCCTGCTCCACCAGCTGCTCCCGGTAGTCAGAGAAGAGCAGGTGGTTGTACGGGATGCCATAACCCACCGGGTCATAAGCGCACACCACATTCAGGAGAGACGTGAATAGTGGCAGAGCATGTCTAGGAACAAACAAAGATGGTGACAATGTCACTAAATGTCACGCAATCCACCTTTTATTTTTTGCAATTTTATTTACATCTAAGAGATAACTGAACCATGACACATCACCATGGTAATATAGCATGATTTATGTCACGAACACTGGAGGTTTTTGTGACTGAGTTTGAGTGTTTTATTATTTTACTTTCAGCACTTATTCTTGGTTGGTTTCTTTATGTTTAAACTCTCAGGCTTTTTTGGTTTCTGAACAAGTATTTGATTTCTCCTCATGGTAGTTTGTTAATATTTAGTTCCTTAAGTCTTCGATTTCTTTTACCCCCTCTGTGTTCTTTGTATCCTGTTGTCAGCTCTTAGCCTCTGTGGTAGGTGCTTTTCTGTCTTGTTATTTCCTGCTTTATTCTGTCATTTGTCTCCTAGTGTCATGTTTTAATTTTACTTGTTATTCTGATTTAGTTCAGCTGTGTGTCCCAGGTTCCTCCTCACTGCACCAATCACCCCTCTGTGTATTTATAATCACTATCTATATGTCTGTTATGGTTCCTTGGTTTCAGTGGTTGATTTTCTGCTTTTTATTTCTATTGACTTATACTCCACTAGAAGAAAAGTCATTATTATTTGGCAAGATTGGCCTCTAAAGTCTGCATTTGGCTCCTTTTGCGTGCATCACTACATTTAAGTTTGTGTGTGTGTGTGTGTGTGTGTGTGTGTGTGTGTGTGTGTGTGTGTGTCATGGTAAATAGTCAAAAACCTTCTGTCAGTTCTAAGGTTTACATATCAGGAAATTATTAAAACATTTTCTAGTCCTTACTGTGTCACCCTGAGATGAACAACAGCATGACATATTACACTTTATCTTTATTTATTTATCAAAAACTGAAATGAAATTGAAGAAAATGCACCATTCAGTAGCTTGAAGAACTGCCTTTATCAGCAATAACTAGAACTACTTGTATTCTCTATGACTTTATCCGTCTTTTCCTTCATTATGAATGATTTTTCACCGACTCTTCTTTACATGCATAACCCAGTTTCAGCCAAACTTTAGCTATCAGACAGAAGGCCTCACATTTGACTCTGCATGACGACCAAACATTTCTGCTTTGGTCTTGTTTGCATAAAAGACACTGGTGTTTTCAGATGCAACTTTTCACATGCAACTTTTCACATCTAAGCCATTCTTTTTAGAGAGAAGATGCTTATTTTTTTTCTTATCGCTTTGAAAAAACATTAACTTTTTTCTTTTTGAGTCTGACATGCAGCTTGGTTTTTTTGCACTTTCTGTGAGCACTGTGCTGTCTGACCTTTGGGTAAATTTGCTGGGATGCCCACTCCTGAAAATACTGGTAGTTGTCTTGAATATTTTCCACTTGTGAATAATGTCTCTCGCTGAAAAACAAATCAAACTGCCTTATAAACCTTCCACTGCCAAAATATCTGTTTTTTTAGAAGAAGTCACACTTGCTGATAATCAGTTAATGACGTATATTTGGTTAGCAGCACCAGGCTGCTCTTAATTCCCATGGAACCAGTAAGGATGTACTTGGTTTTGTCACACACTGCTTCTGTAGTCTGGTTTAAGTTGTGTTAATATGTCATAGTTCATCTGAGGTTGTATTTACCTCATTTTGAGATGTGCTAAGGGACATATTTTTTTTATCGTGTCCTGTGAGTAAAACTTTAGAATTGGATTTTAAAATTTGTGTACTTCTCCTTCTTTTCTTTTTTTTTTTTAAATCATTGCTGTATGTGTGGATGTGCTTTTATTTTCCATTACCTGTTTTCTGTTGAGCAGAAAAATGTCACCCAAGGATTGAGGATAGTGTTGTCTGATGAAGGAGGGAGGTACATGGCCTCGGAGAAGCAGGTCAGTAATAATCTCAACAGTTCCGTCCTGAAGGATGGAGATTGAAAAGACAGAAAAGACAAAAAAGAAAAAAGAAAAGAAAAGTAAATCACACATAAGATTACATTTTAGATTTTACCAGGCAGAGCTGTACACACTTGAAGCCAACTCACCTATTCAGATCATGGATGTAGTTTAGAGGGGGCGACTGTGCAAATCCCACCCCTGCCTCCCAAATGTATTCACAGCTGTCTATAGACTGCATGCTCTCTACTGAGTCCTGGATAAAGTCACACACACAGACGTACACACACAAAAAAATCCAGTCAAATAGCTTTATAGCTACATTTCCTGGTCTTAGACTTGCAAAGTAATTTATTCAGTGACTTAGAGTCAATTGTAGATAATGGGAAGATTGACATTGTCAAACATTGTTAACTCCTGGTAAGAAATGGCTTATGAAACCTGTCACTTTTTATATAAAAGATAATTTCACTTTAATTGCCAAAACAGACTTTTCTGACATCTACCTTAGCATTGAAATGATTACATGAACAGCAATGGTGAGTTCAAAGTTACAGACTGAGCAACATTCTTTTCATACTCATGGAGAATTCTTCCTTTTGTCGCTGAGAAAGTATCAGCCACCAGAACCTAGCTCGGTGCTTCGGTCAAACTTGAGTGGCAGGTTAGTTGAGAAATCTTTGATCAGGAAGAAGGAAGCAGTGCCTGAAGAAATATGTCTGACGTCTGGAACAATGTTAGAGACTAAGGTCAAGGAATAAATGTTTTTGCTGCACTATTCTGTCAGCAGTAACTTCTTTTGCTGGATGGAGGTAGGATGACAAATTAATGACACTGGACTGTACCGTGTCAGAAGGACAGTTGTTACTCACAGGGCCCCTCTTGTGACTATGCACAGTGAAGTCAGGGCAGAAGAGGAGGTCAGCGATAGCCAGGAGCAGCGACTCGGCCAGTGGTCGAGCTCCTTCATCATCATCCAGCTCGTCTGTCTGAAAAAATGTGGAAAAAGTGGAATCTTTCAAAAATATTTACATTTTTTTAAAGAAAAGGAAGAGAATACACCTTTTTATATCTGGAATGAGGGAATTTCGGTTCAATGGAATAAAGCATTCCCACTTGGGAAAGCACAGGGCTTATAACCACTGTTCCCTCTAAGCTGAGCGCGTGAGCAATCGCGCACTGCTGACATAGTCTCCGCGCACAGAAAATCAGCGAAATAAAATAAATACACGTATTTACTTTAATTCCAATTCAGGCTGGATTTTTTATTTATTTATTTATTTTTTGTGATTTTCTGTGTGGGGAGACCATGTCAGCAGTGCGCGATTGCTCACGTGCTCAGCTTAGAGGGAACATTGCTTATAACTAATTTATTAGGTGAATCCATCTTTATATAAGTAAAATAAGAAAGCTTCTGAGAAGTTTGTTGACACTCTTTCTGTCATATTTTTTAGAAACAAACATAAACAGTATTTAGTGTTACAAGTGATTTAAAAACCCGCTGAATGTGATGAGTATATTCATGCATATTTTTATCTAGCTATCTATTTTCTTAACTCCTGATCCAGCCTTGTGAGCACTGTGATAGACTGGTGACCTGTCCAGTGTGTGCCTCAATTTTCTTCCATACAACCATGGATACACAATGTTAATCTGTGACAAACTGATCTTCCTTTTCCCATGCCAACTCACCCCAGCCCGCCCAGCACCAGGCACTGTGGACCAGAAAAATCCTCTCCAGTCCTGGTCCTCAAAGATGTAGGGAAGGATGCGGGTCAGGATGCGACAGCAATTCAGGACTACCTGCTTTTCTTTCTCAGAGGGACAACCAGACTCTGCTCCCTGGACGAGCTTCTCCACGGCCTGAAGAATCCAGAAACATTGTAAGCGGGTGATTATATTTAGTATGGAACATAATATCTAGTATCTGCATCTTCTGTACTGATATATAGCACTGATCATTTAATTCAGTTTGATATTGTCTTTTAATTCAATTTAAAAACAGTGAATATGCTTCAGCTACACTGGTGCTAGATCTTGTTTAATTAATGAGGCATTACCCACACAGCTCACCTCACTACACATCAAGGATCTATAGTATTTTATAACATTTTTTTTGAAATAATATAATTATTTTAACACTGAATTCTTTCCAAACCAGAATGTCACCATGAGGAAAACAGCTATCCATCCATAATCATAGATCTTAATATCCAATCAACTTTTAGTTTGGGGACATAAAGATATTATAACAGTTATCAAGAGTCATGCTCATTTGTTTGTTAGGAAACATGGCACCATGTTAAGCACCAGCAGTCTTACCAACAAACAGACAAGCATACTTAATCTCTGTATCTGCAATTTTTGGACCAAAAACAAAAATTTACTTGGTGATTTATTATCTAAATTTAATCAAATACACGCTGCAGATAAGCAAGCTAAAAATAAGCAAGAACCCCTTTGAACCTGCTCAGCTTTCAAGGGCTCTCATTCCCACCTCTTCATTTAATTATGCTGTGAGCCCCACTGTGTTTGTTTCTGACAGGCAGCTTCAAAACGGAAGCTGGTGGCTAGAGACGGGAAGCAACGGGAAAAGGAAGGGGAGCTGACTCATTTATTCAGACATCTAATAGCCTGTGCAGGGCTCTGCAGTCAAAATAAGGCACAGTTTCCAAACAACGGCATTCCATTATGTAACACAAAATGCGCCGAGAGTTTATTTAATGCTTACTTTATAACAAAGGGTCGCTAAATTTGAGGGGGACTCCTCTCGAACAGCTCTTATCTCTGCAGCTGGCACCAGTGCAAAAACATCCTGGACCGTGGTGGTGGTGTCTGCCCAGAACTGATCCCAGAAGGCATCGTCTGTGGCTTCCACTGGCTGGAGAAAAATATGTGCACATTTCAGTTCCCTTTGAAGCAAAACTGAGCATTTAACCTCGGCCAAACGTCTTATTTTATTTTATTTACAACAGCCTTGATCTTGCGCTGCACAGCATTAACATCGCATCTGAGACCTTTACCTTAATAAAAAGATCTACACCCTTATTCTTTCATGTATTTTATACATAATCAGAGCTCATGGCAATGTCAACACAATTGCTTGTTCTAGCAGCAGCGCAAACAGTATCTGTGACACGGACGGCACAGTCCACCTGCCGCATCTGCAAACGTAGTCCAAACCTACGTCATCACCTTTGATTTTGCTGTACGCCATAATGTATAATCATCTGAACTGAACGCGTACAGCATTGAAAAACCAAACAAGCAACAAACAAACAAACAAACAAAAACAAATTACGGTGACTCACAAAACAGAATCTGTGACAATTTAATCCAGTTTAATAAAAATACGACACAGGCCTGTTTGCCGCGTTACATTCAGATGATAAATATTTATAATCTGCAAAATAAAAAGCAGACGCGACCCGAAAAGGCTGCATGCAACACGAGATTAGTTTATTTTTATTTATATATTTTTTCTTTTGCTCCTGCGTCGCAAACGTTATCCCTTCATCTCGTCGACGATGCTCTTCGGTGCGCCCACTGGCTCTGTCTTTTAACGATTTATTTAGTTGGATAGAATATACATATAAACTGCTCATAACCCACCTGTGTTTTGGTTGTGAGCTGGATCACTGCCTTCCTGAAGTTCAATTTAGAGTCGGTGCTGCCCATTGCGGTTATTTGCCTTTATACACAGAAGGACCGCCGCTACTGACAATCCCTGATAATCTCACCTCCGTCCTTCGCTTGAGTCATTGGCGGAGACAATTTTTCACTCTATTGGCTGACTGGGCAAGCAGGCTGCACTACAGACTGCAACTTCCGGGTTGAAAATGTGCCAGCCACTTACTTCAGAGTGGATATTTTGTTTTAAGCCTTCTATCTGCCATACAACAGAAAATACAATATAATACATGGCAACCTAATCTGCACGTCTACTCGTCAGTATAAAATATCCATAAGAAGGTATATGTGGAAATAGACTTCAGCTTATTGCTTTGTTGACTTGTTTCTGTTGAATAGTCTCAGCCCTCAAGACAAACATTATGACAATAAATCTGTTTGCAAATGGCGACATCCTATGGGGAAATTAATGTGGTATAAATGGGGTTGACTTGATCAGACGAAGTATATTTTCAGGGTTAATGTGCTGTTTAACGTCAGTTCTTGTGTAGAACTTAAGTCTCTGAATGCTTTGTTACTTTCGGTACCACAGAATCCGGGAACAAGACGCAAGAGATTTGTGCATTTAACTGACATCGAACCAAAAACCTGCTTCTAAAGCGACTGTACAAAACTTTACACTATAATTGCTAGAATACTGTTACCTTTAGGTGTTCTTCCTTTCAGTCCCAAGCCACCTCATTTTTTACTTATGAAAAAGGAAAAGCATGCATTACACAAGTTAGCTTTATTTTCTGTTGCTTATTTCTGTTGCCCTTGTTATTAACCTTCACGTCTATATTGGTATATATATGCTTTGTTCTCCCAAAAAAAACAAAGCCATGTGAGTTAGGGTTCGTTTTTTCCTATTGGTCTGTAAAGGCACCATAATTGGTCTTTGCGCAGGCGCGGTGCCATGTAAACACAACAGTTGCGGTTGGTTGTGCGTGTTATCAGTAGCAAGTATCGTTGGCTAGGTTGAGTTTGAACCCTAGTAATTTTATTTCGATTTAAGAGCGCAATAGTCCCGAAACGGAGTAAAAATTGTACTGCGTGCTGTAGTTAGCTAACATATGATAAGAGGATTCCCGTTAGCTTGCGGTGACGTTAGCATTAGCTTGGAACCAATGATAAAGCGCTTTAGGACAGGCTTGTTAACTACCTAGCTCGTCAACGCCTGATCTTTTTTTGTTGTCAATTAACGCCACGTCGATTTTTTTGTGTGGTTTATCACTCTAACTGATGTCTTTGGCACTGTGATTGAAATGGAAAACTGTATCGCATTGTTATTGAGCGTAATTAGCTAATCAGGCAAAGTTAGCTAAACTAACAGGCCGTCGACAGACAGGAAACGAGCTCTGTTAACCAGCAAATAACGTCAGCCAACCGGCTCCTCCTGTCTGCTCAGAAGAAAATAAAAAGAATCTCATTTAGGTTGCTCAAGTGTTATCATATGTTGACTGAAAGCAGGTGAGCTTGCAATATAACTCCATTTGAGTAGATTGAGTAGTGTTTGAACGAGAGTTGGCTCGACGTTTCCGTGGCCTTTGTTGCAGGACCCACGTAAAATGTTGAATATGCTAACAAAATAATCATGGTTCCAGTAACCGTAATTGGTCACAGCAACTGTATTACTTTAACAACTGTAGTGCTGTAGGTCTATGTTGTCTTCGAAGTACCGTTGAGAATATACCGAGCTAGCTGGTCTTGAATATAACAATGGCAGCTTGCAGTGACTTTGCATAATAATCGTCATGTATACACTGTAGCAGGGATAAGTCATTGCTTTTAAATTCGTCTACTCTACAATTAACTGAGGAATTAGGTCTCATATGTTGCTGACACTTATTTTTAATAAGTTGGTGAGGCCACATTGATCTTCACCTATTTTGGCTTTCTACCTGAACAGGAAACGGCAGCACAGTGGTGGTGATGAGGAGAATGGCCACCTGGTGCCCCAAGCCAAAAGGCAGACGAGAGCACACCCCATCTCTCCTGAGCCAGGCCGTGATGCCTGGGACTCTGAGGTACAAGCGTTAACTGAAACTTGCATTAAGCATGTTATTCAGTTCATTTAGAAACTATAGAGGGAAGGTAACATGATACTCACAGAAACCTGAATAGAAACGCAGAATAAGCATTTCTCATTTTTTACATGTCATTAGGCAAATTTTAATATTACACAAAGATGACTGGTGTGAATACAAAGTGCAGTTTTTAAATGATGGTTTCATTTATTAAGGGGAAAAGGCTATCCAAACCTACCTGGCCCTATGTGAAAAAGTAAACATAATAACTGCTTGTGCCATCCTTTGACCCAAGAACTGCAGTCTAGTTTTTGATAACTAGTCTTTCACATTACTGTGGAGGAATTTTTGCGCTTTCTTTTTTACAGAATTGTTTTAATTCAGCTACACTCTCTAGTTTTTTGAGCATTTTTCAAGTTCAGGACAAACCCAAAGCATCCAAATCTGATTTGATTCTAGAATTTGACTAGGTCAGTCCAAAGCTGTCCATTTTTTTTGTTTTCTTGAGCCATTCAAAGGCGGACTTGCTTGTGTGTTTTTAGATAAAAGTCCTACTGCATTGACTAGTGTGTTTGAGCTTCATGGCACAAACTCATCAACAGACTTTCTCCCTTAAACGTTACCTACTATATTTGACTTTTAATGTAATGTTGGCAGCACAGTGGTTGGCACTGTTCAGTCACAGCAAGAACGACCTGGGTTCAATTCCACTATCAGGCCGGGGTCTTTCTGTGTGGAGTTTGCATGTTCTCCCTGTGTTTATGTGGGTTCTCTCCGGGTACTCCGGTTTCCTCCCACAGCCCAAAGACATGCAGTTAATAGGGATATGTTAATTGGAACCTCTAAATTGCCCATAGATATGAATGCGGGTGCAACTAGTTGTTTGTGTGTTAGCCCTGCGACAGACTGGCAACCTGTCCAGGGTGCACCCTGCCTCTTGCCCTATAACAGCTAGCATAGGCTCCAGCACCCCTGCAACCCTGAAAAAGATAAGCAGTAGAGAATAGATGGATATGATGTTGATGTACAAATTAAATTTTATGCCGGTACTAATGAAACTCAAACCTTATTTTCCAAAACTTTCAATTAAAGATATTACGATTAAAGATCATTTAAAACATGCATTTTGTATTCACTCAGGTTATCTTTGTCTAATGCTAAAATTGGTTTGACCTGAAACATGTCAGTTTTCCAAATCTGCAATAAAAGAAAACAAGTACACTTACTTGCACCCATAATGTCACTGTGCAGTTGAAACTGTTGTAAAATCATGACTGTTTGTTCCTTAGTTTGAAATATCCCTCTGTTTTCCTGTATTAGTGTGTGTACATGTGTTATTTTAACTTTGTAGTATTTAATTTTATTTTTAGTCAGTTATGGAGCTTTGGATTTTACTAGATGCAGATTTAAAGTAGAATCTGTTTCACTGTGTATGATATTAAATTCCACGTTGATGTGCAGACCCTGGATTCTAGCATTCTAATGGTAATGTTAATATCTGCATTTCAGTCATCCAACAGTGAGAGCAGCAGCAGCATCAGCAGTCCTGAACGTGCAGCTGGGAGCTGCGTCAGTCAGTGTGCTCAGGGCCCCTGCAGTCCGCTTAGTGTGGGCAACTCTTTTGAGCCTACGAACCCAGTGTCCTACCTGCATATCAACCGCATCCTGAAGGATGCCCACTTCCAGAGCCTTCAAAACCGAGGTCACCTGAGAGACACATGACGACATAACGTCCCTCTGTCTGTCGCCAGAGGACTGAAGCCCTGAGACAAGTATGAGCATCACATGCTGAGTCACTTCACACAGCTCTTCCCCACCCATCTCCACTGTGGTATGTCACAGCTCTATAGATGTGTGGATGGAGACCAGCATCTGGTCATGTGTCCGAGGATGGTTCATCATTAAAATAAATCATAATGATAATCATTTTAGCAATAATAACTGTGATCAACAACCATTCTTTTGATCCACTTATTTTCCGACCAGTCTGGTTTACGTGCTTCTCTAGGAGCCTTATTGTGACTAGATGATGATGATGAATCTATGTATTTTGTCTTAAATGTTGTGTGAAAACAAAGCAAGCTGTCGAGGTGGCACCATACACAATTTTAGGCTGGTCAGTGTGACTGCTTTAGGCTTCTAGTAGGGGAATGGGGGTTGTAAAATGCTGAATCAGATGTCTGTGTAAGTACATAGACCAGTCTCAGGGAGGATTTGCACTTGTCTTGGACTGCTCATTTGCTTTCATATTCAGACAGGGACTACTTTATGGGGGGCTGTAGAAACCATGGGTGTTAACTTGGCAAAGGACAAGATCTTTCCAACCCTTACTTAGTAAATCAGGTATTTAAATGTTTTGTAAATGCATCTCAATCAAATGTGTTAGAGTTGGGTTACGGAGAAGGTCACATTTTTGAAGGATTCATAACACTCCACTACAGAGAATTTCCAACAGTTTGACTGGTAAAATATTTTCAGTGCCATTGCATTCTTGTGTTCATCTTCATGTAGTTTAATTTACCTCTGATTTTGAAATTTACCATGTGTGGATCACTTGAATCACACTTTTGGTTAGTTCATGTTAATAATAACAAGATAATGATTTAAAAAAAAAAAAAAAAAAGATGGATCAGTGCGTTTGCTTTTACTTTTTTTTTTTTTTTTTTAATTCACTACCTTGTTATTTTAGTTTGAAAGCCAAGGCACTGCTAACCAGCTAGCCCCACCTTTTTTCTGCTAGCTGGGAAACTTTGAGCTGCCTTCAGTGAGTCTGTTATCCCAAGAAGGCTCTTTTCTGGCTCGGTAAGAAATCAGCTATAAGTTGAAAGGTCACTTCAGCCAGAATCTGCAGCAGACGCAGAAATTATACATGTTTCATAATGCAAAGCTCAGCAGACGTGCAGATCAGAACAAGAACCAACATCTTTAACTGTAGTCCAATTCAATAGCGTGTAAGTCTATTTGTGGAACATGATAAGTACTGGAGAGGCAGGGAAATGACATGAAAACCACGAGAATAGCCTCCTGGCCAACATGGGAGCTAGGGTAAGGTAGTTAATTCCAATTAGACCTAAAATAATATACCTCTGTATTGCAAGTTTTATGAAAGTTATCTGATAAGATTGGTCGATCACTCAGCCTTTAATGCAGACTGTGAATCATCTATAATAAGGAGCACGTAATTATAATGTTACTGTTTTAAATAACGACTGGATGAAGCCATTTCCAAATGAATATAATAACGATCAAAAGGGACAGTGGGAATGCTCTTATTTGTCTGTATTATGTTTTTTTTCTTATAATAATGACAATAGAGACTGGTTGGTATAAAATTGAGTGGACAAAGCTGACTAACAAAAACACAAGAGTACTTTGATTATTTTGAGTTGAGCTCAGACGAAGTAAAGATAATTTTAGTGTTTTGTGACCATGGAAAAGTGATCCAGTATGTTACCTTTTATCTCGTGACCACAAAGAGAAATCCAAACAGTAATAACACCCATTAGCTCTACAGCCTTCCAGATGTCTTATTTTCTTAGTTGTTGTTTTTTTTTTTTTTCTTTCCTTTATTGTACAGGGGGATGGTGCATTTGGGGGACAGCTAGTTGTTTCTGTCCAGACAGTTGCGGTGCAGCCTTTTAGGTTTAAAAAAAAAAAAAAAAAAAAAAAAAAATAGGCTTGGACTGCAATTATTACTGGAGCCACTAAAGAGCAGATAGTTTTTCTGCCTGTGCACTACCATTCAGATATTGCTGCATGAGTGTCCCTCTGCACCAAACATCCAGGTGGGTTTCTAGCATCCTGTTGGGATTGATTTATTTAAATCATTGTCCCAGGACTAAACTCAGTTGTTGTTTGTCTTTTATTTTAATTTTTAAACTGGCATGCAGAAATGAAAGCCTTTTGAAGATGTGGTTTATTTTTGTTCAATTTTATATTTTTTCTATATTATATATTTAGTAATGTACATGATATTAATGTGGCAATGATTCTTTTGTGAATATCCTCTCATTTCATAAATAAAATTTATTGATTTTTCAACTGTTGTCTTTCTTTTTTTTGCTTCTGGTCACCAAATGTTTTATGCTTTCCAAAGTAATGATGTCTTTTGGTTTGTTGTTAATATATCAACTCTTAATTTTCAGTGCGACAAGGAATGTTTTCTATTGGCTATTCATGCTGTCAGGTTTGCTCATTGTGGAAAGTCTATGCATACAGGTATCCTATCTATCCACTTTTTTTTTTCCTCCAGTAATGAATGGCTCCCCATGCACTGAGACTATCTTTAATGAGACATGACCTGTGTCTAAGGGAAGCACAATGAAAGGTTTCTTTAATTAGCATGCTATGTGTCCTTGTCACAGACACAGTAATAGATTACATACATTAATGCACCACATGTAACCACGGTTACCGTACTGGCTACTGTGGGCGCTCATTACTTGCCTCCTTTGATTCACCCACTCCACCTCTGCTAAATTAGAGATGACAAATGGGTTAGAAATGGTCCCACATTGTACAAATATACCTCTTTCTGCAGGTGCATGACTTAACTAACATACAGCCTTTCATCTAAGCATCATCATCTGAAGTATATCAGAATATCCTCTTGTGTTTTGTTGTGGACAGACATATATATATACATATATAGAGAGAGATAAATAGATTTAATTTCTTTTTCCAATATGCATGAGGGAGGAAAGAAGCCTATTAAAGAAATATTGCTTCCAAAAATGATTCTTTAAGAGGAAGTAATAAACTGTAAAAGGTACAACAGCTAAAGTTGGCCAAGGGCTGTCTTTATTTTAACCAAGTATGTAATTGTGTATTTATTTATGAATTAATCTAACTTTTCTGATCCTATTTAACATTAAGTGTCATTGAAGTTTTGCAAAAGCCCAAAGGCTGCTCCTGCACCAACCTGCCGTTTAAACAACCCTAGTAGGGTTGAGTGTGCATCCCAGTCTGCGCTGTGGAAGCGGCAGATGTTCTAAGCACAGATGTTCTCAAACAGAGCAGCAGAGGGCAGCACACTCTGTTAGCTAGACAACGGTGTTCATTGCAGTCTGAAACTCATAAACAGTAAACAACTCCACAGCAGGATCGAGACATGTGAGCTACATAGAAGATATTTATCTTTAATCAGTTGTTACATAGAAACACACACACAAAGAGTCCTTTCCTTTCAGCACACAGATATGAAGGTGGGCGATGATGAATTGCTCCCATCAGTTGAGTGGAGAAGCAGGAGAGGGTTAAATGCGCTGTCCTTGTTCTGCGGTCTATGTATGCGCATACATTGTTATATTTTTACCATGGCCAGCTAAAAAAATCTGGGTTAGTCTATGGCTCCTTTTCTGTGTGTCCTCTCGGCTGATTCCCATCTCGCTTTAAAGGTGAATGCATGGTGAACACCAGTTACACACAACAGTGCAGGCAAGCAGAGAAACCTGTGCATGTTTTACATTCATCAGTGTCTGGTTCACCTTCAGTTTCAAGATTTGCAGATACCAAAGCTCCTGGAATAATCTAACCAACATTGTTCTAAATAATGTTCACAGGGCAGTCCCTCAAGTAATGGACATTCAGGTGTCTATATAGTTATACGTATAAGTGTAAGGACTAAAAGAAAAACATGAGAAAAGACAGAAAAAGTCTGTGTTAAGCTGCTCTGGTCACCTTTGACTCTGTTTGCCAGACTCTGGCTGAAATGTATTTGGGCAGCTGTTGCCTGGCATGAAATGGTGATTGGGTTGGCATCAAGTATGGTGTTTTCCTTCTCCAGCCAACACAAACATCTGCTTTGCCTCCCATCACCATTTCGCCCGATATCAAACAACAAAGCTCGCCTGCTCTGCTGCCCACGGCCATCCTAAGGATTAATGACCCACTGAGCACATTAGCAGTGCCCTATTGCCCCTGCCTAGCTGGGGATGGGAACAAGGAAAGCCAGGGCAGGCAAACAAGGAGAGGGAAGGATTAGTGGTCCGGATGATAAAGTACTGTACAGGTCAGGAATCAAGATGAATAGGTGATTGTGAAATGTTGAGTATTTTCTCTTTATACACTTGGCCTTGATCAATAATTTTACAGCCAGAGTAAAAATATTGCAATATCTGAAAAAAAACAACACAGCAGCAGGGAAAGTCATCTGAGGATAGAGGTAGTTAAAATACAGAATGTATGGCTACTAAAGCACAGCACTCAGGCTAAAACGACTTGCTCTTAAGTAAAAACAAAAACTAAGGATCTTCTTCCTTCTCCTTTATGAGCTGACCTGCACTGCTCCTGTGAGTGCTCACTTTCCTAAATGCTGATGTCCGGGTGTGGACGGGAGGGCTGGATTACCTCAGTGACTGTAGCCTAAACATGCAGCTCCAATGCAGCTGAGACACAGTCGTCATTTTCCTGAGCGAAAGAAAGCACAGTGCGGCCTCTATCTATAGAGCTGTTTTAAAGCTTTGACCGGACTGGCCAGACAAGGAAGATAACCAGCTCTGCATGCTTGGGCCGCTGTCTCCAGTCCACTTTATGGCCTCCCTATTCAATTTCACACAATACATTCCACGGGCAATGTACAGTTTAAGCTTTTCATCGCACGCCATAAACGTTCATCCCAGAGTTCTGTGTGTCACATGCATGCTGCAGCTGTTCCTCCTTTTATGGATGCTTAGGAGAATATTCACCCACGCTGTCTTGTATTTGTAAAATGTGATGTTTACGTGGTTGCGTTTTGCTCTGTTGAGCTGTCAAAACTTGCGGGCTTTCAACCCAGAGAGCTCTGCAGAGAATAAGTGCAATAGTTTAGAGAGTGTCATGCTAAGTGGGACTGTTTAGGGTTGGCTGGGTAGAACATGCACTCAGCACACCACCATATAGACTGCTGTTTTCTAAATGGACCCTATTAACTGAATGGAAATGGGCTGCACTCAGGCCTGCGTTGTTAGTTCAGAGAGGACAAGCTACACGGCTCACACAGCCTGGTGTCGTCTCAACACGGCTGACCTGCCACACTGGCATGTTTCATCACCAGAGGACCGATATGGCGCCGCTCGCAGCCACCAAAGGGCAATTTGTTGCATTTGGACTATAACTGTCAGGAAGAGATATACCCTCACTTAAATAGCCGCCCATAATCTGCCCCTCTCCCTGTATTATCCTAATTGAACCCATGGGCGGCCAACACCATCAATAGCTGAGCTCATCTGCAAATTAATAAAACATGGGCCTTCACCAACTCTATGTCTGTGATAGAGCTTGGAGCTACTTAGACACACTAAAGGAGAGAGTGTTTGTGATTTTTATTTGGAGAAGAAAAGGAAGTACAATAAAATGTTCTCATTTTGTTTTCCAGCGGTGATGAGCACAACTTCTTATGGCTCCCATGGTCAAACATGCATTTCCTAATGAGATCCTTTATCTTCTTCTCCTTCCAATAATGGACATGCCTATGAAAACCATTATACACCACTTACCTAAACATCATTGTGGTAGTTACCCTGTCATACAGTGTTGCTAGATCACTGGTTGCAGGTTCCAGCTGATTCAACAGGTGATACGATGTTCTGTGTTTTTTCCTCACTTCTGATGGGAGACCACATATGCCTCGGTCAGGACTGAGACATGCTGGCACCATCAACAAGTGCCACATCAGCGCAAGTACGGGGCGGCGGGGCTTTTGACTAGTGTTTATTTTGACTGTCTGGACCGAAGCCCAGCGTGATGTGGGAGACTACGAGAGAGGTGGTCATCATAATAAGACCTGCTTCTTAATAACAACAAATCCTCAAGGACACTAAGAAAACAGCCCGACATTATTAAAGACATCTATCACATCTCGTGGGCCGTTAATCACTCAGTCACCATCTCTCCCTCCACCTCCTTTCGCCACTGATGATCACTCTCCTCCCGAGTGTGCAACCAAGGCCACAGTGACCACACTTTCCTCTTCTTGCTCTTTTTTCAATCCCATGCAGCTTTCTTCTATGTAGCACAAGGACCTTTGTTTTCACACACACAAAAAACCCACAGCAAAGACTTTCAAAGACTTTGACCTCCCACTGGTCCCCGAAAAGGAAGGCCAGGTCCAAAGTGGCATCACTCTCTGAGGGAAAACAGTGCTCCTCCAATATCAACACAGCGTACCTGGCCTTGAGTGCACCTCAAAGCTTTTGGTCTATTCACGGGTTTATTTTACAGAAGAGTTAGTGTGCACTAAAAAAAAGAAGAAAAAGAAAAAGAAAAAGCCTCTTGGACATAAAGAAAGGAATGCTGTAAAAGCTGCAAGGCCATGACAACTTGATGAGCCATCAAGACCGACGCTGAGCAACCACAAACATGGATAAAAAAGGCTGACATCACAGGGCTTGCGTATATGGAGTCATGGATATATGGACAAAACAGAAAAACAAACTGACTCCCCAAAGAAAACAGAGCGAGTAATCCTTGGACAGAGCATTGTTTGGGCACACTCATGATTGTTGAAACACCTCAATGTTATTGTGAATGATGGGGCATGATTGTCTGTGCTGGACTGTTTACAAGGTGAGGGGGTGTAAAAACATGAGTAACCATTAAACAACGAAGGGTTCCCACAAAAAATTATACACATATATGAGAATGTTTAAAGCTTTTAATAATAATTTTAATAATTTTATAAGAATCATGTCATAAGTCTTTGAGTTAACTGAATCATACTAAAAAAGGATGAGTAGAGTTAGAATATAGTAAAGTGCATTTTTTTCTCAACTCTCTGACTTCACTTGCGCTATTCTTGGCGATTTCTGCAATGTTTGACTTTATTCCAGTGAAATTTAAGGGAAAATATAGTGCCTTTAAAGGAGTCTCTAAACCATCGACCGCCTCCTTTGGCTGTGAATCCAATGTGGGAAAAACAAACTTGTGACTTTAAAAAAATCAAAAATCAAATCTAGATTTGAAACAAAAAGCTTACATTATAAACCGGAGGTGAGACGCTTAAACAAAGTGGATATTCAGAGATGGGAATGGTGGTTGTAAAGGATACTCACTTCAGGCAAATGAAGGTAGGATGTATGGGTGGATGTGGATGCTGGGAGTTATACAACACACTGAAACTCTACACCAAAGGCGAGTTGCTCTCGAGCAGCAACTGAAAGTTGTAACTCATTTTATAACTCAAATGCTTTGTTATGTCCATAAAGTTTTTGGACGTAACAAAGCATGTATGGTCAAGCTAGTATGGTCAATTCTGGCTGCAGGAAACCAATGTGCAAGTGGTTTTAAAATGTGGAATCCAAAACAAATGGGTTGCAGGATGGTGGCTAAGTCAGTCTTTTATACACAGTCTGTGCTAGCATACAAAGTAATTCAGGAATTTAGTTTGAAATGCACCTTTTCCCCTAGCTGACTTGATTTCAGATTTCTAAATTTTGCTGTGATATCAGGACTGAAAAGTGAAGCCAAGCCAAACTGCAGTTCCTCTAATGGCCACTTGACTTTCACTAGTTACTTTAACAGCATGAGGAAGTATAATATATGTTTTTAGCCTACATGGGTAGTTTCCTCCATCATAACAGCTGTTCGGTTGGAGAATGTTTTGATTTGTGGACTAAAGGGGACGGTCCCTTGATTGATAGCTGTTCTAACATACCTGCTCTAGCTAACTGCTCTCTGCTGTAGGCCTAAAATCCACTGAATTGTCCACTGTGTGTTTATGCTCTACCTGCCTTTTGGAGCATTTTTAATTGAATGATCTGATACTTAATATAGCTTGCTGTGTGTTTTTTCATCAAAGAAAACAGTGAGTAATCCTTGGACAAAGTATTTTTTGGCACTGCACATGATTGCTGAAACGCCTAAATGTCACTGTGAATGATGGTGCATAATTGTCTACAACCTGTTCAATCTTCAGTTGTGGTGAGTGAAATTCTAGTGTTTTGTTAGCATGTAAGCACTCATTAACTGATCTGAATGTATTTGCCTTGCACCCATGCAGATTATGAGTACAGCTAGCTAACATTAGCCGATATCTTGGCGCTTCAAAAAACAAAACAAAACCTAAACAATGCTAAAGCTAAGGCTTTAAAAGGGAAGTCTAAAACCAGTGGGTGACATCACAGTGACTGTGTCCATCTGTACAAAGTCTGTGATTAATCTCCACAGACTCCCATGTTAAAATGTCCAACTTTACAACAAACTCAGCTGTTTACATTGTATTAAGGCTTAAAGTTGTGCACTTTTAGAGGGATGGACAGTTGTGTGACAAGTGGCACTGACTAGGTCCAGCTGTCTATGAAGTATTGCCTCAGCATGTTTGATTTTCTTAGCTGGACCTCTCAGCCATTCACGATATCATTGTATTCTATGCTCAATATTCCATTCAGTTAAAAATATCATCAATTTTACTGTTTTTTTTTTTTTTAACAGCAGGAGATTAAAACATATTGACATATTCACTTTGCTATAGATCAAACAAAAATAAGTTAATCCATAGTGCTAGTAAGTGTACTCTGTTCCTTTTAAACACAGCCAGGTTATCCATTTGACCCTGCTTTGAATCTTCATCCTGAGCAAAGCTTCATATTTTTCACACAAATATGACAATATTGATTTTTCACATTTAATACTACACCAAAAAAAAAAGAAAGAAAGAAAGAAAGAAAGAAAGAAGAAGAAGCACATTTCACAAAATGTTGGGTTCTGTGTGTGAACAGCACCCCTTCATTCTGACAATCCCACATTTCCTGAAATGATAATAGGTGTTCAGACTGTCTAAGACTGTTTGAAATAGTTTGCACAACTACATTAAAATCCTCCCTACAGCTTTGTGCATTAATAATTTAGCGCTCCGGAAGGGGCCATTCTTCATAAAGATGACTATTACTTTTGATTCCTAAGTAGTAAATTTTACAGCTGATACTTAAGCGCAACTTCTTCTGTAAGGTTGCACGTGTATTGTCGCAGTAAATTTAATTCCTAGGACTCGAATAGGATCTACCAAGAATGCCAGAAAGAGACATAATACCTTTATTTCTTCAAGTGTGGTCTTTAAAACAGCGCAGTGTCATGCAATGAGCTGTCCGGTTTCTATTTAATGATTTACTCCCGCGAAACTTCAGTGGAAACATAATATTTTACATCCCTCTGAATGTCTTGTGTAGTGCAGCAGAACGTAATGTCGACTTTCATTACTGGAATTGGAGTTTTTCAGAGAGTACAAGCTGGAGTTTGTCCAGACAGGGCTGTTGAAATTTGCTGTGTTGATTAACATAAAAAAAAAAAAGAAGTCACTCACTGTCGCTGTCACTGCCCATAAAAAGTCGAGCCCAAAAGACATTAAGTAGAGGATTTATGGCCCCTATATATTTGAGTGGAGGGCTGCTAAACCTTGTGAAGTCTCTCTTGGCGCGGTAAGGTTTTGCTTTCTCTGTCTCGCTCTGTTGGTTTTTTCCCTGTTGCTTCAGAGTGCCTACAATTTCCCTTTCTTTATTTTCATTGGCATTTAAAGAGCACAGCGCTCTGTTGAATGTACTCATTCAATAGTGAGCTTTTCAACACAGACATACACACAGGAATACATTAGAACACAGACCCGTGTACACACACAAAGAACGAAACCATGCGCATGCAGAGAGTAGACCCTGACTTTCCTGCTCAATGCCACATGACGTTGGAACCCAGCGAGCATCAAACTTGCACCGGCTCTGAAAGCATTTCTACCTGTCTGTGTTCGTTATTGTTGGGGGGGCATTAATTGATTGGCTTGCTCTCTGTTCCCGTTTGTGAAGTGGATTTAGTCCTGGCCTTATGAAGGTTGCTGAAATCTATTCAGATCATTCTCTTTGCCTGGTGGAGCAGAGCACAGCGGTGGAGCAGCCGCTGTCTCCAACTTTATTGGTGGAAATTGCCCTTGCACTTTTTAATCTGCCATCTCCCGGGGTCTCATAACACTTTATGGCTTTATATGTCTCATCAGGTTTTATATTCTACGATCATACAAAAGATGACTTTCTGCTTTTTTATGTCTTTGATCTCCTTTTTGGCTTTTCAGTCACATCAATTTCTTTTTTTCTTCGATATTTCCAGCTAAACGAGTGGATGATGTTATGGGGGCCTAAGAGGAGTTGAAGTATTGTTTTTACACTTCAGTACAATAGTTAAAAAAAAGAAAGATGTGCATGTACCATTGTGCTAAAATAGAAAGAAACATGCCTTTTATGAATGCTGTACGTGCGTCAGTATGGCTGAACTGATGAATAGAAGCAGTCACATGGGGGAGATCAAACTGTGTTTGTACAGCTACAGTTTATGATCTTTTTTTTTTATATACACACTTCAAACTATGTTCCTGTAATTAAACATTTAGCTGTTTTTCTCTCCCATAAAACAGCCCACGTGCACCTCGAGGCTATCTGGATCATCCATAATTTTTAGAGGGAATAATTGCAGAGAGAAATTGTCAGGATCAAATCGTCAAAAATAGTGACATTACTCAGTTTGACTCATATAAGCTTCAACTTTCTGTGCATGCCTCCTCCCCCCCCCCCCCCTTCTTCTTCTTTTGTTTAACACACACACACATGGTAATAGCTCATGCAGATGGTTCTATAGTCACATCTGGCAACAGCTGGAGTTGTGGGCACATCTGTTCCATCCTAGGTGGAGACGGTGGGATTCTGCTGCTTTCATACTGACCCTCCTTTACATATATTCACTTTTCAATCCACTGCAGCAACACAACAGCCAAAATCCTACACCAGCGGGGCTCTCGTACCTTCCCCCTATTCAGACAGAGCAGTCTATTACGCTCGCCCAAGGGGAACAAATGTCTGCTCAAATCACATACTTTACACTCTCACACGCATTGTTTCCTTCTCTTTGTTTTCTTCCTCTTGTGACTTCGCTGATTTTTCTTCCTTTTGTTCTTTTATTTTTCTCATTTCTGTCCCCCTCATTTTTTTCCCCTTCCTTTTCATTTTCCTCCCCCACTTTAATAATATGTCCACATATTATCAAAGTGGCTGGTGACTCGTAATTAACTGCGTGGAACATGTACAGCTAGATGTGTGTGGGAGACACAAGATCATTTCTAAAGCAGCGAGGGTTTGTGGTCATTTCGTCACCGCCGTTTGATGACATCTTGCCATCGGAGGCTAACTCTGCATCAAACACCCAAACAAAATAAAAACACCTAAGTCCTGTGCGGTTTTTAAACTAGACTGAAAAGACGCAAATAATTAGATCTGAATAAAAATGTGGAAACTCAAATACAGTTCAAGACACATGACCTGTCTCTTACTCGTTTAATTTCACTCCCCAGTTCTTTTTTCTGGAGAGATCCATGAGACCCATTTCCTTTCTCTTCCATCACCTCCCACTACTCTACATCTTACTTTTTACTTGCCACATTCTGCAATCAATCTGGTGTTCATTTTATCTAATGAGCTCACTAGGTTGTCTTAAGCAATGGTGATTGATAATAATGGCTTAGAAATGTCTCATTGATTCACTCCTGTATCAGACTGGTGAAGTAAAGGCTCTCTCTTCATTAAAATCGTAGGTCATCAACTGAACGGTCTCTCCCACAGTATGTTTTGCCTCTATCGGGTTGGCAGATCCTTTGTTTTTGACTGCCCCTCCCCCACTCCAATGCATGATAAGTGAAGCTGGTTCGTAGTTAACGCATCTGCATCTCTTGTAATATTCCTTTCTGTAAGGCTTCCCAATCTTATGTTATTGCTTTTTTTTTTTTTAGAACATACCATCCGCCATGTTTTACAACATTTTGCACCTTTAAACAGACTGTTGAGTGTTAGCAAATGTGTGCAGTAGACATCATTTCATTGCAGCCAATCAAAAAAAAGGAAACGTGTTACAGTTGGTCAGTTTGCTGGAAGTCTTTAATTTTTATGGCTGGGCTTCTTAACAGCCATGACTGATGGAGCCATTTGACTTTAAAGCTGTAAGAGCTCCTGTTTGTTATGCAGGCAAGATTGTGAGGCCACTGGCAATATGTCTCAAAACATATTACTGCTTTATGCATATAGCCTTTGTGTGTTTGCACTCGCATGTGTGAGAGGTTGTGCATGAGAGAGGGGGAGCGACAGCTAGAGAAGGAAAAAGAACTTGAGGGGTGGGGGCTTCTTCTAATGATAATTTAGGAATGGGTGTATGTGACAGAATTTGCACCTACATGAACAGTGCACAGTCAGCATGCGAGCTCAAATCACTTCAGTAGTTTCACATCAACCAATTTAATAGCTCAATCCCGGCCAGTGAAGTTTTTATTCCAAATCCTGTCCATAATCTAATGGCCTTTGAAAGTCTGCCACTTCCCCCTGGCTGACAGGTTGTGCATTTGGATCTAATTGAATCCATTTACATCCTGCACAAATGGAAAGCACATGGAGGCCTTCCCACCTGGTTTTGATCAGCTACTGAGTTGGGAGAACCACACTCTTTGGAGTCCGCCGAGTGCCAGCAGGGGTACGCTGCGGAGTGAAAGATGGAGAGTGAAGAAAGAGAGGACACATTTTGATATCACCCTTGGCTCTAATTAAATTCAGTTTGAGTCCTGTTGCCTCTTTACAATTTTGAGTGTCCCTGCCTGTCTGCCAGACTGTAGTCTTTTACAGTTGTGTTATTTTGCCACAAGGGGGAGTCTGGCAATACCCACTCATGTATCACTGCTTCTGTAGACCCAAGAATCTTTCATCCTTAAAGTACGGGCAGATCTTTTCTGGTTTGATGTTGGATAGACTATAGATTCAACCTTAGATGTACAAGCCCTCAGGGGGTAGTTGAAATTTTACAGTAGTTTGAAAGATAATTAAAAACCTTTGCTGTAGCCTTTAATGCCACTTAACAATCAACAGGTTTGAGTTTTTAAAGCAACTTAAGGCATCTAAAGACAAACAGAACTCAAAAGAGGTCAAACCATTTGCAGCTAATGTGTAGGATTCTACGAAATGCCTTTGTTGGGCTCCTCTTTCTATTTTCGCTTCATTTTACAGTGTTTAAACTAGTATAAAAAAAAAGATTTGGGGGCATGGCGGTGTTGTCACTGGGTGTACTTGGTTTTAGGGATGGGTCATAAAAATGTTTAATGTAGTTAGTCAAAAGTTCCATCCATCTACTTTTTTCCACTAATCCAATTCATGGTTGTGGGGAGGGTGTGCTGGAGCTTATCCCAGCTGTCAGGAGTTAAACCGTTAAATTCATCTCAGGAAGAGTTAGAAGAGAAGCTCAACTTAAAGACCAGACATTAAAAAACATGCTTCATTTTACACATGTTAACCTGTGTACCGCTGTAGTCATCAAGGAGATTTAACAGTCATGCCTTGTTCCCATATAGAACTGCAGTCTTAAGAAATTATGCGTGAAACATATTTTCTCTCTCCCAGGCAGCTCGATGGTGCAGTGGTTAGCACTGTTGCCTCACAGCAAAAAGGTCTTGGGTTGAAATCCAGTCTGGTTCATTTGTGATTCTCACTGTATCAGGACATAGCCTATCTTGGTAGTTGGGATAGGCTCCAGCCTCCCCCATGACCCTGAACTGGATAGACAGATGAAGATGGATGAATATAACGGATGAACAGCTGACCTCACAGCTCATTGTTCATTTAGTGGGCGAAGTTCAGTTATTGTGCAAATGTACTGTTTATAAGGTTGGGGAAACCTGCAGTCAGCTGAGACTGAAGAAGTCACTTAGATGAGGTGACGAAATGTTTCTTCCACTGAAAGCGCTACATTCAGATGAACAGAACCAACCTTTTGGGATAGATGACTATATTTTCTCCCAAACCTTCCTTTTTACAGAGAGAGCATATATAGTTATATATATAATTATATTATTTACGATATAATTTTTTTTCACTTTCTTTCAGGAAATAAATCATACTGGTAACCATAACAAAAACAGTTTAGTCTCTAAAATATGGCCAATGTTGTGAAACCAACATTGGCCTCATCTCCTGAGTGAAAGATCTGCATTTGACCACCCCACCCTCCTCAAAGTATAAACATCTCTAATACCAGGAGCAGGATTACAGCTATTATTACTGGGGAAAAAGTACATATATATTTGCTATCAAGAAGACAATCTATTCAAACACAGGCACACTGATGCTGTCTCTCATTCAAAACATAATTAAGATTTCTTTTTACTTGTGTGGGAAAATAAGAGGTTGTTTGTGTATCACCAGTTGCCAGCAGTAGCTTTGTGTACTGCATGCAGCATGCAAACGTTAAGAGTAGTGTCATTATTTCTATCAAGAGAATTTCCTAATGCTATTCTTTTAATTTAATGACTATAATTTTTTGGTTTGTAATGCTGATGTATTGCGCACATCATGGCTAAAGTATCCCTGCATGCTGAAGGGAAACATATGAGTGGAAAGTGGCATTTGTGTGTCTTTTTCCACACACATCAGAATTCATAGCACGGCTGCTGTGCATGGCCTACATCCATGTAGTTCTGCAAACAGATACGGTTATTGGAGCAATGGGTAACATCATGACCTTCATCGGGTCCTGCTCTGTCCATCCAGCCCCACCTCCTGCCGCATCTGGTTTGACCATCTCAACCCCAAACCCCTGCTAGCCACCCCCACCTGCACCTCATCAATCCTGGGTGTCATCATTGCCACACTTCTGGCTATTGCTAAAGTAAGCCACGACATGAAGACGTGAAAATGATGAATGGACTTTTCCGGACAGGAAGCGGCAATGTTTGAAGAGACACCCCACCCCTCCGTCGTCTTTCCGATCCATTTTTCACTTTCTTGCATCTGCCATGTCTCTCAGTTGTCCGTCCTCCTTGCATCAATAGAAACCCAGTTCCACAAAAATAGGCCTCAAAAAGACGTTTTGCGTTTCTTTTTTTTTTCATATTCTCTCTACAAAGTTGAATCCTCACAAACACGTTTGTCTAAATTTAGTCTGTTGGTCATGAGCCACACTGAGAAAATGTATTTTCTGCAAACTGTGACTGCATAAAGGGAGCTTGAGAAAATCACTAAATACTTGTTATACATTCATCCTTTTTCAATACAGTCACCCAAACCCATGCAGTTCCCCACCATTTTAGCAGTTACTTCCCCATAAACAAGACTTACAGTGAACTTTGACTGTCTGCATGTCATCCATTGTTCCATCTACATACCTATAGTACAGTCATTCATTGCTGGAAAATGCCATCCATTAACAGTTGTAGAAGTTTCTGTATTTTTATGGTTGTTGATGTGAAAAGAACCACTGTGTGTTCCAAAAGAGCCATTATCAATCCAAATCTTCATAACTCTTCTCCATAAAGCTTCTGTCGAACACTTGCATATTGTCGCTGAATGCCTCAGAGGTTTTTATAACTGTTCATGACTGAGATATTCATTGTAAATGTTGGTCAGGCATGGTTATTACAATATGAATGACAGTAGTTTTCTCTGTCATGTGATTTTGAAGTTTATCTCAGGATGTATGTTAAGGCTTTAGGCGCATATTTTGTTGAAAAGAGCCAGCTCCTCAAATCCTTCTATAGTCTTTGCTTGCATTTTGCTCCCATGAACTCTAGCTTCCAATATCAGACCAAAGAAACACTCCCTTGTTCCTATGCTCCCTCGGGGCAAAGTGGCAGTGCTAGATATTTAAGAGATTTAAGCCTCCTTTGTCAAGCGGACTGAAGCCACTCCTTCTTTTTTCCCCCTAAAGCGCAGTATAGCAGCTGGGCTTTAATACAATATCGTCATCATCTGTAGATTAAGACAGGCAAGGTATGTTGTTCCCATCAAAATGAGCAGGGGAATAAAACATCCACTGAAGTTTTCTTGAACTCATTTGTTTTCCAAGCCTTTCGGAAATGATTCTCTGTGGAATTGCGCAATTTGTCTCACATCAATTATTTCTTATAAGACAAAATGCTCCTGTTAAGTCTGCTATGCACAGCAGGACATATGTGAATATTCAATAAAAGATACAAAACTGCAGCTAAACACTCCAGTAAGGCTTTTTATTTTGACACATATTCCATCACAGCATTTCATTGTGAATACATTGAGAGATACCCTTTCTTGTAATTTGATTAGTGGACCAGAATTATAGCCAGCCCTCTCTCATTTACTATTACTAAGAAGAAAACAATTAAGCTATACATGTTAGCTATCAAGGAGACAACGCGCCTGTGCAGAGACACACTACTAGATAAAACATACACTCGCACACACACACACACACAAGTCTCATTTAATCCTTTATGATGCGCCTGGAATTTATAATGATTTTAATTAGAAAAGGTGCGGTAGGAGTCTACTCCATAGCAATGCTGACACTCCAGGGTGCCTCGAGCCAATTAAAAATATGTGCTGATCAAACAGTCTGCCCTCACCGTGTACAACTATCCCGGAGCCTCTGCTGCAGCAGAGGGATGGACAAGCTCACGGCCTCTTGCTCTCACCGCGCAGGCTACAGAGGAGCCAGCAGCTCCACTCGACACTCTCCACCCTGAGATCCGGTTCAAGGCTCAGTTATTCCCATTAGCCGTATATGACGCAGGGTAACGGAGGCCTAAGCGCTGAGCAGAACCCCCATAAGAGAAATCCATCAGTTCACAATCAAACGTTTGTGAGAAAATGTCACACACCCATTTGATCCCAAAAGAGATCCCCCCCCCCTCACAAGGGAACAGGCACAGCCCACTTTGCTCTCACACTCTGAGAATTATATGACAATTTCGAGTGACAATTAAGCCTGGTATTAATTACATCGTTCTTTTTGTTTCAAGAAATCCCTGCGATGTTGCCAGACCCAGGAGTGCTCAAAATAGATACATTTAAATGAATGTGAAATCTTCTTATATTTTCCAGATGTTAATATTCTTGAGGAATCCTCCATCTCTGTCACATCCTTTTCTCCCCTCTCTCTGTGAAGTCCCTCCTCCCTCTATCATTAGGCATCTCTGTCCCTAGTGATTAATGACACTAATGAGCATGTGCAGCCATTCACTCTGCCACACATTATTCTATTCTCTGGCCTAAGCCATGTGTCATGTCCTCTTGAGGATGAAGAACATAGCTTCCTGGTCATATTCAACTGAACAACAATATTAACCCCTATCTTTTGCAATAAATGCATATCAGGGGTACACTTGATGCACAATCGCACAAACAGAAAAAAACAGGGAGACAAATGATCATGCTAAAAGGTTTACATTTAAACTCACCTGAGTATATAATGAAAAATTATTTAGATAGATAATGATTTTCTAGCTCATGCTCAGGTCAGAAAAATGTGAAAGCACAAACTTTTAAAAAAAGAGGCCAAAGCTTGTAGTGAGATCATAAAAAAAAAAGAAAGATAATTTTTCTCTTTGTGTGTTGCTTTGTGTCACTCTGCTGGTTTGGCAGCTCATAAATCCACATTCAAACTTTCTCTTTCTTAAAAATGAAAGGTTATTGATGATATTAGAGGAGATGTTGCTTATTGAACTGACAGTGCGTGATGCCGTTTCTGCTTTTCTCCGCTCCAGCGTTGCTGTGGTGGATCTGGCGTTGTTAAACTTTTATCTTTGGCAGACGTTGCAGGCTTGTCAGGTGAGCAATAGGAAATCATAACTGCATATTTGAAGATCCATAAAAAAGGCCCCCATATCTTACAAGACATGTATTAGCCAGGACCCTGAAATACAGCTGCTCACTTTTATGTTGGAACCCCAGTTGGCCATTGGGATTTGAAATTAATATGACAGAAGAGCCATCTGCTATAGGAGACCACAATAGCATTCAGGAAAACTGGTTTAGGCCTTGCAGAGGACATTTTTAATTGGATGCATCACACAAAAATATATACATGTCATATAAACTCATTTGTTGGAATGATGGCTGAGCTGGATTTATAGTAGCCTGCAAAGAGACACAGAGACACAGGACAAGAAGGAGAGATGCTTAGAAGGAAAATAAATCAAAGGCAGACACCCGGCCACTATTATTATATTCTTGTTATTGCTTTACAATCAATGCACCGCATCAGATAGCTGTGAAGGAATGCTTAGTTTTACTCCAATTGTTCTGCTTGTTATCGGAAGTCATGGCATTTTAACAAGTCCTGACATCAGTGCCTTTAACTAAAAGCCACATAGTTTCAGTCAGGCCCGCAGCTTGCTGTGCCGCGAGGCTTGAGTCACTGAATCCCTATTGATCATTAATCAGTAACTGGTGGCTCAGTCTTAGCATCTTCTTGATTCGGCAGCGGTTTAGTGTTATGCTCTGGTTTCATTTTTTTGCTTTGCTCTGCAGTCTCTGCTACATGTGTTGCAGTAAAGTCACACTACAGCATCGCAGAAGCAGAACTGTTTTACAATTTTCATGAGCAATAAAATGTATTTTTTTGTAATTATTTATTTGAGGCTCGTCTGTACCTTGCATCTGCCGTTCAAACGCATTTACAGCTTTTGCTAATTATTATCTGGTACCTTGATCATATTATGACATACTTTTTTTTTTCTTTCCAAAGCTGGACTCATCATAAATGTCGCTCATAAGTGTTTTGCTCTTCTTTCTTTATACTGAATTTTCAAGACAATCTGGGTTCTTGTCATTTTAAAACTCGTGCAATGGATTTTAGCAATCATCTTAAAGCAGGCTTTGCCACACAATTTCTCTCTGACATTACAAAGCAAGCTGTAAAAGAATTCTTCATTTGAACTATTTCACTGTCAGCAGAAATCCCACAGTATTGAAACTGGCAATTGAAATCAAAATATCCTAACAAACCAGTCCTAACAAGGATTCATGGTGTTGTGAGGGGGAGGGAATACACAGTGAGTTGTGTGTTTGAGTGTGTCTGTGTGTGCTCCTGAATGAAAAGCGGAAACCCAAATAGCTGAGCTGATTTGCCACAGACAGACCTGGGTCTGGGGAGACACCAGGCTCGTCTGGGACCCCCCGAACTGATTGTCGTGATCGTTGCCCAGTTTGGTCATGTGACGCTTATGCAATGTTGTCCAACCTGCAGCTGGGGTGGAAATCAGTCACCCAACACACAAACCCTCTTTTCTTTTCCCAGACAAGAGCTTTTTGGTAACAACAGCCATTTTGCTCACATGACCAAAAGAGCATCCTGTCAGTTGAATTCATTACTTGCAACAATTCAGTATGTTGTTTTTTTTTTCCAGCACATACATGAGCACGAACACTCACTTAGCCTTTGAGTGCATTTCCTTCATGTTAGCGCAGAAGCATGGAATTGTACTAACAACTGGTTATGCACTTTTCACATATTATCATTTCTATTGTGGGCCTGCAGGGCTACAGGGGAAACAATCGCTGCTCCACTATAATCCTCACTGAGGTAATGAGGGTTTTAAAATATGACGTGAGGCTCAGTGAACCTAAAGGTAAAGAAGGGCAAATGCAACAGAGTGCTAACTTGGAGAGAAAAAGATTAGATCTTGCATTTAAACAAACAATTGACCTGTGTCATTTAAAACCTTGAGACTTTTAGCTCTGCGATAATTTGACTGAAAAGCTTCATTTTTAAATTTGTACTTATTATTTTTAAAGCAGTCAAAATATACTTCTTTGCCAAACACAACACAGACATTTGATCTACAGCTGATGGATAAGTGTGTGTCTGCGTGGATGTTTGTGGGTGTGCATTCTGCGCATTGGCTGCAGACACCTTCAGTAAGCTTTTGTTTACAATCATAGGTAATATGATGGAAATGAGCGTGTCCTTGTGTTTTTTTTTTGCAAGAATAACATCTATATTTTTTATTAGTGTGGTAAAACCAGAGTTCTCTCCTTGAAGTGAAGACAGGGCCACATAGAGGGCGGTTTTAAATAGAGTCCAGTCCTAGTAGGCTTCTGGTTTTGCCATATGCCACTACAATTCACAGTTATTAGCACTAGCACCTTACAAGCACACAAGTATGCAGATACACACACGGCCCCACACACACACTCATAGGTCAAAGGTCATTTGTTGTCAACCATCTCTGTATTATTTCAGGCTACATGCCGTTTAAAGGCTTAACTTGGCTAAAGTAGAAACATGAAAGCGACACCCAGTAATAAATTCATTCAGGGATGAATTACATTGTTTTAGGTTAAACTCAATACACCACGATTTTGGAATATGTGTCTAAATTGTAAGAAAAATTGGATTAAAATTGCCTTTTAATGATGACTTTTAATCTCTGATTCATGTAAAGTTTTCTTTCTTTCTTTTTTTCCCCCTTCGCCAAATTTACCTGGTACAGATATTCTCTAAACGTGGAATCCATATAACGCTCAAAATACCCCGGATGTACGGCTGCCTGTAATATTTCTGGGTATTTTATTGTGGAACTAAAATCATATGGACATTTTTCCCCTTTCCCTAATATCCAAGGGCCCTTTATCCGTGTATAGATGTGGGTGGGAGGCTACAGACTGTCAATCATTAATGCTTCATTGATCAAGGACAATCCCCGTCGTAAAAACGGTCTCTCTCTCTCTCTCTCTATCTCTTTTTTCTGCAGAAATCTCTCACTCCGCATTAATTATCACTCTGCCTGTTGTGTGTGGGCGTGCGTGCACACACGCGTATTAGCGTGTGTGCTCCTGTGTGCAACTAAGCACCCTTTTGAATATTTCGCATTGCACGCACTCACTTGAGAAGGGCTCATGATGAGATGAAATTCCAGCACCTTCTGCTAAAATACAAGTTAGTATTCAAGCAATGTGGCCGAGCGTTTGTGAAATCTCACACAGGGCAGTGCACACAAAACTCGAAAGAAGAAAGAAGGGGGGGGGGGGGATGCATTAGCCAAGTCCATCTTAACGTAGGGCATATTTTGATTTTTAGCAATTGAGGGCTGAGGTATACAGGCTCTCTGAAGTGAAGTGACACCAAACCAGCCTGAGATTTTCTTTTTGCTCAAAAATATATAAATTACTCGCTTTTTCTTTTCTTTTTCTTTTTTTGGCTATCCATTTAAAAATAAGATTCTTAGATGGATGTCTAAAAATAAAAGATTCTTAGATGAATGTCTAACACACACACGCGCGCACACATAATTTACCATAAACCTTTATTTTTGCCTTAAATAGCTGTCCTTAAATTCCCTTAAATCTACCTTTTTAAAACCATACACACACACACTAAAAAAATCCAATAAATAAATGAATAATTACAGTTATTAGTCATCATCCATACATTGCCAAATAAGAAAAAAATAAACTAGGGCAGTTTGCTTCTTTATTATTCAAAATAAATACTACATTAAAAATAAATAAATAAAATAAAACACGTCTTCAGTAATATTTCAACCCACATTTGCAGCGAGGCAGGCAGGATCAAGAGTATTTTCAGTAAATCCTTGAGTCAACAAACTATTGCTGGAATAGTAACAAGGGACATGCAGGACCGTCGTTTTAAAAAAAAGAGTCAAATATTTTGGCTGCACCACATTCACGATCGTCTCTCCAGCCTCTCCACATATCCATCCGCTATCTCGCCTCGCTCTCGTATTTTACACCCCGATCTGAATTTACCGAAAGCCAGACAAACAGCATCCGACGCGATCATCCGATTAACTCCAAGTAAATTTCCTGCAAACAAATCACGCTGGATTCCCCCCCCCCCCCCCCCCCCCCCCCACATTTTTATATCATCAGCAGCAGCAGCAGAAGCACGCTGACCGGACTACGACAAACCTCATGCAGCCACACTTTAAAGCGCTGAAAGACTCCATGCAGGTTTTCTTCTCCATTAAAGCGGACCTCGGCGGGGTGATCCACAACCGGAGCTTTTTTTCTGTTTGTTTGGTTTTTTTGGGGGGGGGGGTTCTTATTTTTTCTTCCTTTTGCCCCCCTTTTCCAGCGCCCTCACGTGCAGCCTATAACCCGAATCGTTTCGTGGCTCGTTTCACTTGTTTTCATTACTTTTCATAAAGCCCCGGCATCGCTAGTCGGCATTTACACGAAAACTAACCTCCATTATTTTAAATATCCAACACATAATTTGCCCCTCTCTGCAGTATTCCCTTTGATTCACGCTTGACTCATATGGCTTCAGGGCCAATAGGGGTCCGCCTTTGGGGCGCCTTAAAACCGTTTCTTCTTATCCCCCTTTCATCATCTAACCTGGGACGCCTTGAAACTGCAGGGCCAGTTATTGCCTTTTTTTCCCTCCCGGACAGCCCAATGCGGACTGGCCAACAGCCAATCAGAGTCTTGTTTACATTCTGTGACTGACAATGCTCTGTCCTCGTGCCAGCCAATCAGAAGCAAGCATACAATAGGGGATTCATTTGTAAACATTTAAAAAAATGCAGTAACCAATCCATAGTAATAGCACTACGTGGATAAAATTGGGGAATCTCTATCTTATCTCCATGATTCCGCATGGAGATAAGATAAATTGGTCTTGCAAGCATTGGTCAGAAATGCTGTAATGGCTGTAAAGAAGGGGGAAACTAGAAGTACACGTGTTTATATGTATCCCCATGGATGAACGCCTTGAATTGCTAACAACATTTTAAAAGATATGGGCTATTAATCTATAATCTATAAATAGTCTGCTTGTACTTGGTGTTGCAATGTTTTGTTTTCAAAACTGCATTTGTGAATAAAAACTGTATTATTTTATTGAACATTTTAAACACTATATATTTTAGCAATGAAAAGACTGCTCAGATGGTTTGTAGGCAAAGATCCCTTGTTTAGCTTTAAATAAGTAATTAAAAAAACAAAAACAATTTAATTTAACATTTTCAATAGGGGGTGTCAAACATAAGGCCTGGGGATCAGATTTAGCTCTGCAAAGACTCCAATCCGGCTCCCTGTACAGCTTTAGAAAGTTGTGCAAAGATTTGGAACATTTAACTGTATTTTTTATAGGTTTGATTATTGATTAAGACCCCCACCCCCCACTGCCATCCACACTAGACCAAAGTACAAGGACGTTTTCTATGAATGAAAGAAAGCTTTGTGTTCTAAATGTACAATTACAAGACAGTCTGAGCAATGAATACGTGTATCCTTCATTTCCACTGGCACAGCCCAATTCACATCAAAGTGGGATGTATATGGCCCAAAAAGTAAAATGAGATTGACATCCATGCTCTACAGTGTACTCTTTGTTTTTTCTTCTTTCTCTCTCTCTCTCTCTCTTGTTTACACACACACACACACACACACACACACACACACACACACACACACACACACACAGGTGTATGTGTGTATGTGTGTATATTAGGTGTTTATGCTTTTATGTGGATTATTGCTCATTTGTGGCTTTAGAATCTTGGTAAATGGTTAAAACAACTCTTTTTTTTTTATTAGTGTCTCTTCCTTAGAATACTTTGGTGCACTGCTATAAATAATTAAGTGCACATGAATGTAATATGTGCCGTTTAATTCTTGATTTTATACTATCATCAAGCCGTTCTCTATCTTAGTTTTATCTGCGATAGATTAAAAGCTGTGCTCGTGGTGCACTGCGCTCTATTGTAGCGATTTGTGCATCCAGTGCTTTTAAATCTGGCGCTTTTCACTCGTTTTATCACTGCCAGTCACCACACCATTGGTCTCTGCTGCCAGCCAATCGGAAACCACTCTGTCTTCGGGCGGGCGGCACGAGCTCATTAACATGCAGGTATCCGACCAATGGGAGGATGTGTTTACCCTGCCCTCGAGACGCGAGGTACGCAGTTGCACCGGGAGAGAAACCGCTGCTCGGAGATCCGAGCCGCAATCCAGCCAGGCCGGAAGCCCCGGTCGCACTGCTTCCATAGAGTGAACCAGCAGGCTACTGCACAGCCTCAGATGGAAATAGTCTACTGTAGGATTACACTCTAGCCACATGGTTTATTTCAGATTTTGATTTAAATGGGCGTCGCACTTGGCCTTGCACCTTTCCTCCTTGAATTTTGTGATTTTATAATTTATGGTTATGCAAGGATTTAACATACCAGTAAGTAGTCATTTTATATACCTGATTTTCTTTAATTTTAATAAAACATACCAGGGCCTGTTTCCTCGTTGTAAAATGACAGATGGTGTAGTAAAAATGCAGATTAAAAAAAATGCCAGGCTGTATGTGGCATGCTGTGCATTATAGAGTGCCTTGTTATAATTTCTAAAATAACAAAACAGGATGAGCTGTATCTTCCGAGGAATAAATTGTAATTTTATATCCTACATTTACATTTACATGACATAATCAAGGGCCTATTATTATTATTATTATTATTATTATTATTATTATTATTATTATTCACTGTAATATTATACAATGACTACTAATCAACGACCTTACAGCTCTTTTTTATTATCAAGAAGCTTAGCTGTATTATATTTTATGTGTTTTTATATTTTAGTTTAATTATTTTTTGATTAATTTTAATTTCGGCTATTTAAATAATAATAATAATAATAAAAAATATCGTTTGATTAATAGTTTAGAATACCGTGCTTTACGTATTGGTGTGTATATATTATGGCTGCCAGACGTATAAATTCCTAGCGGAAAATTTGCATACAAAGAGAACGGGAGGAATGTCTTCACACACCCCGGCCGACGTGCACTCCTTGCCGGCCAGCTCAGTCGCGGAGGGCCGCTTGTCTCGCAGCACTATCCGACCTATACCGCGTGATTTGATTAACTATCTGCTTTCCTGCCGTCGACTCGATCTTACAAATGTAATTGACATTTGCTTAATCAATTGTATTATGGTCGTCGATCCTTTGATTTTTTTTTCTCCCGTTATTCGAACGATTGTTTGCTGCACGATTTCGCAAATTTTAGGCTAAAATAAAAAACAACAACAACAAATAACCACATGCGATTACACGGCAGCAGTTACATGCCCGTGCGTATAATTTTGGAATATTTAGAAAGCTGGTAAATGCTCAGTAGTGTTATTCTTACAGGTCTGTTGGCATACAGGAAAGGCTGAACGTAACAGCATGGCGAGGGGAAGGTAATGGCCGACTGCGAAGCACTTTCTCAGTGTGGAAACAAAGGCAGTCCTCCTGACGGGCGGCCATTCACCTTGGGTCGCTTTGCAGCCCAAGAACGCAATCTTCTGTTATCATGAATGCTATAGCAGGGCTTATTTCACGTTTTCGCGTTGAGGATTCACATGCAAGCTCACACATTACCTCAGGAAGGCTCGGTCAATACGATTTTTTTCTTCTTCCCAAGGACCTGCGTATGGAGCGATTTTATTGTTGTTGGTGTGGCATTGGATTGGACGCTGTAACTGGCAACATGGGGAGATAATGGTGCTGAGAATGAAATAGCTTAAATGATAATATGCCTGCTCTCTATTGGACGTTGTAAAAAATAGTTTTAATTTAATTACATTTTACTTTAGTTATTACATTTATGAAACAGATATAGATTATTATCTTGGCAATCCATTTGTAAAAGCTATTGATGACCTCAGATGGAGAATCCATAATATAAAATGAATCTTTTACTTATATTTTGGAAATTACTAGAGTTGTTTTTGAATACCCCCCCCCCCCCCCCCCCCCCAACAGCCAGTACTGAAGCACAATATAAGCTTTCCCCTTTTGGGAGACCTGTTAAAATTCGTTATATAGATATATATTTCTTTTTTTTTTTTTTTTTTTTTTTTACGGTAAAATACAGTTTATTTTAATTTTGAGAATGGGCCACTTTCCCATCCAGACTAAATATTTCTATTTTTGTGGCATGGCAGAGGATGTAGCCTGTAATGTATTTACTACTCCGTTTGATTACCTGACCTGAAATAGGTCAAGGCAGACGAAGACAGTGAGAGTGCAGTTATTCACATGCGCACACACATATACTCGCGCGCACGTGCACACACTCGCTCACACACACACTCAGGGAGAGAGGGAGAAAGAGAGAGAGAAGGGGGGGGGGGGTGAGTCCATGCCTTTCAGGAGCTGATGCATCTCTGTTATAAGGCTGTATATTATTATTTATTATTATTAATATTAATATTTCCAATACAATTCTTACGATTTGTGTCGAAACTCGGCGAACTGACAGCTCAGACTTCCCCTTCAAATAGTTTATTTTATTGTCATATTTATTAAGAACTGGGATTTTTGTAGCTTGAAAATGCTGCATGATATATTCGCGATTTATGCCACTTAATATCGTTATAGAGCAAAACGGTGCCATGCGTAATGAGAGGTGGATGGAGATTACAGAGGCACAAAAAACGCCATGCATCAATCCGAGACAATAGGACGAGCTAGAGAAGGCAGGCAGCGTTGTTCACCTTGAGATAGGCTGAGTAGGCTTCCATCATTTTTAACCCTCCGAAACAGGACGACACGTTTCCTCTCCCTATCAAAACTACAAAGCGGGGGTAGGGGGGATTGTCAGATTGCCGCAGAAATCACAGTTGATCAAAATCATTATATTGGATGTCACTGTGCTTTTAGAGATGGTGACATCTGGTGACTGCTGACGTGGATGTTGAATAAAATGTTTAGGCTCGACGTAATCTGAGCATTGTAATGCTTTGCATACAAAACTGAACATATAGAAACCTAAAATGTGTCACCCTGCTCGACGTGTCTGTGAAATCTGAAGTGCTCCCCTCCATATTTAGGCCTGTATCCCAGGCTGATCAATAGAGCTGGAGCTGAACCCGGCTCAGTGGGCTTTCGGGCGCCTCGGTGGTCGTTTGTATCTGCCATGGCTTATTTTCTGTAGTCAGTTTTAAGTCGTAAGGTTTATTTTTTTATTAGCAATATTTTAAATATATATCCTTAGTGTGACAGGAAGGATATTTGAGCAGAAATAAATGAAGCGGTACTAATGATGTGTTTTCTCCCATTTATTTTATAGTACTAGACTGCAGTAATGTTTTGCATCGTGTTAGGCTTATCTTAAATGAGCTTTCCATTTTTTCCATTTACTGAACATGTCTCTGAATTTCTCCACTGACAGAAAAGATGATCGGGGGCTACGTTTTTGGCTGGAGAAGCCTGCGATCGACTGAATGCAACACATAGATACGAGGGAAAGGATTATTATATGGGTTGCATTTGATTTTCCTGACCTGCCCTATCCGGATTTCGGATTACTAAACATTCTTCGGAATGGAAGGACGGGATTTCGCTGCTCCGGCGCACCTCCTTTCTGAGCGGGGCGCCTTGGTGCACCGAGCCGCCTCTCGGATCGCTCCCTCGGGCCACAGCTCTGTGCAGCATGCCGGCCACTTCCCGCCGGGAAAATACTACCCCTCACACATACCAATGGCTCCCCACTCAGGTTAGTCAAACGTATAATGTGTGTGTGTCTCCCACACAGCAATACTGTTTTTCTTTTTTCTTTTTCTTTCTCATTTTGTTGTGCCATAAAGCCAGCTGTGCATTTATCAGCCCGAATACAAGACGGTGTCGGGCATGTATATGGAGTCGTAGCAAGCTGATTATTTTTGCACAAAAGAGAATAATAGAGGGGTTTTTTCTGTTATAAATTATGGGCTGCTCAGGTGTGACTGTTTACAGGAATCCGCTATGCAAATATCAGCTAATAAATCAAGAGAGATTTGATTTACACAAGGCCTTAAACCAGGAATTGTGATTAAGCTGAATTAACATTTATCTCAAAGGTAATGACGACATCTTTGTTAAACAAATAGTCACTTGATAAGATGGGTAAATGCCATGTGTTTAAGAGCTGTTTTAGTTTGCACGTAGGAAGCTGGACAGAGCACAACGACACTGATTTCCTGCTGGCTCACGAGCTGAATTTGAAATGAGATTTTGTCACTTCACGTTAAATTGTAAAGTGTCACAATGATGCCATCGCTTAACCAAAACCCTTGGCCATACCTAGAGCCATAAGCACGGAATGAATGGATGGATGAGCAGGTCTGCATGGGTTATGGCGTATGAAGGTTATAGGAAGGAAAGCAATACTAATCCTCCTTCTATATTGGGCTTTGAAGTGTCAGGGTGCAAATGTGTTCACAGTGAATGCATCAGGTTTAGCAAGTGACTTGGGTTTCATGTGAACCCAAATGCAAATGTTTTACAAACGGAAGTATGCACATTTGTGTCTGCACAGAAGAGTCCAAAATTTACAACCCTGCAGAATTAACTCCAACAGCTGATATGTTTTGTTTTTGTTTTTGTTTTTTTTAAAAGGACAATAAAAGAAAATGATGCATAGTCCCTCCACCCCACAAAACCTTGGAAGTGCTCCTCTTTACACATTTACTTGATTTGTGATCACTTTTTGTGCCCACATTCAGGTTTTTTTTTATTCTCTTCACACATTATTCTGGATTTAATTAAATATATAATGGCAAGAATTCAGTTCAGACAGGGGAAAAAAGATAATATAATTATATTGCACAGCTGTTTTAATGGACTGGATCACAAAATGCGTGTTGGCCCTTTTTATTTTGTCCATCCATGTAAAACAAAAGAGATTTAAATAAGATAAGTCAAAACAGAGGCGTATTGATTGCATCAAACAGCTCCACTTTTGAAAGAATCTTCTTTGAAAATATGTAAATGCAACCCCTAAAAACACATGTTTATGATGCAGCTGAGCAGTCTTGGGTTACTGGCAAGCAAAAAGGCATATTTAAATATTTAAACCCTTTAAAGTTATTTTATATGCCCAAGCCGCTAAAAGTGTAACAACCCGCTCAGTGTCGGTGGTGAAAATTCAGTGTGCATGTCATCCCTGATGATAATTATTATTATTATTATTTTTTTAAAAATTCTGAATTGTGTTATTTTATATACTTGTCTGTTTATTTATGTTTGGGATTTTTTAAATAAAGTGTTCTGCTACAGCAGGGCAGGGTTGTAGTAAGTTAACCAGATCCTAACCAAATTCTGCATTCATTTGCAAAAATCCTACTAAACATGAGGCATAATTAGTCATTCAGGAGAATTCATGGGTGCCGTTCACAATTCATCTCTCATCATTCATGTGTGCTTTTGGCAGTAGTGACACACACACACACACACACACACACACACACACACACACACACACACACACACACACACACACACACACACACACAGTGCCTGCATCCATATGTCTTTCATTTTTATTTTTTTATTTTCTTACCATTCATTCTTTTTGCTTGAGAGCACGAAGGCTCAGTGCTGGCTACAGAGCACAGGTGCACCCCTCCACCGCCTGCCCCCCAACCATATTTGGTGTACCTTTCGTAGTATTGTGCTACACACACGAAGGCCTAACCTTCCAAATGTCATCACTGTTCAATGAGCAACACAGGTGGTTTATTGTTCTCCTCAGTCTTGTCAGTAGTGCATGGGCGTGACAGCGGCGCAATCTAATATCCTTGTGATCTGCAAAATGATTTTATTCTTTACATTTCAAGTGTTTGATTGAATTAACATAAAAATAATTTGACATAATTTTCAAATCTTCTCTAGGCTCCACTAGGATGACTTTGTTATTGTGCTCTGCTGACGTCCAGCATTTGATTTATTGTTTCAATAATATTTGTAAATGTCAGGCATGCCATGATGCAGATATGTGGATGAGACATGAAGCATAATTTCAATTTATATATATATATATTTATAAAAAAATAGCAGGTTGTAAAAATATTGGATTATTTCTGTCAAGACCGCATGTTGCATTTTTTTTTAGACATTTTAAAAAAATAAATATTTGGTGGCAGAACTAGCTTTTAATACCAGCACCTGGATAGAAAGTTCATTAAAACACAATTTAAATGTAAACTCGTGTTGTAAAAGGAAAAAGAAAAAAAGATTTGTACTTATTTTGAATTTTCTTTTAGAAAGAACAACATTACTTTGCAATTTAATTACTTTCATATAGATTTTTTTTCCAGTTCCCCCAAAACATTAAATCAAATCTTACTATGTAAGATTGGTTAAATGCTTGTAGGGTGTCGAACCAAACTGGTTCCAGTTTGTTCATCTTGACAGGGCAGGTCATTAGTGTCCCTTCAAGTGTCCTGTATGCTGGCAACATTAGCACAACTGAGCGTGTTGTTTGCGGAGTGTGTTCAGTTTCTCTTCACTTTACCCCTGGGGACTAACTTGCACACTGGTTCACATGAATACTTTACAAAGAGCATGAATATTTCAGGGTTGATGTAAAAATGCATTCAAAGGCGGGTTTCTGATGTGGCTCCTTGAAAGGGTTCCTCTGACGTTGCGGAGGTATTTATTGCGAGCGGTCCCTTCACCCATTGCTGCTAAAAAAGAGCGATGGCAGTTGCAGCATTCTCCTCTGGCATTGTTCCTAACAGGCTTTTGGAATTTTGAATTTTTTTTCTGGGGAAAAATTTCCTTTGTTTTTTTGTTGTTTTTTCCCCGCATGCCACATGCACACTTCTACCCTCTTGTCCACTGAACCATGTTACTTAGAGCCAGTAGAGATTCTGTCAGTTTGCATTTGCCTCTGTCCATCTTCACCTACTACAAGCCAGTCATTTGTAATGCATGTCAGGTGGTCGATTTATAGTTTACACTTGCACTGTGTTCTGGGAATCTGACATTGGAGCAACTTCTCTCTGCCTGTACTTGCTGATACAGTTCGACAGAGACCTGTAAACTCCTCTAATGCGATTTAATTTGGCCAGTTCATTTACAAGGACTTTGAAATAGTAATTTTATCTTCTTCTGGCTCCGATGCAGAGTTGGAGACGGTCCTCGCTTGGCTGTGAGGCCAAGATTCAGATGTTGGATAATGTCAGAGCAGGAGACACAGTGGAGCTGTCTTTACTGCTGGCATTTATGGCTGTGGGCTCATCTTTCAGCCATATTGTTCTGATCAGTGTGCTCTGACTGAGGTGTGGCTGTGTGAAAGCAGCGGGGGGTTCACAGCCTGTCCATGGCTGAGCTCTGCTCTAAACATCCCATGTAATCAAAGGTCATATTTATGCCATCTCACTTAGTCTCCTCTTCCTTTGCATCTGCCCGGCCTCCCTTTCCATATGCTGTCCTCTGTCTCTTTTTCCCTTCCATTTTCAGTCTCTTTTCTTTCCAGCAGGAAGACTCTTGTGTCTGGGAAGTAGTGGTCTTCCTGCCACTTCTGTTTTAGCCACCCTCCCTTGCCCCTGGGCCATTGTTGTAGACCACAGCTTTGTGTGTGTTTTACAGCTGCTGTTAAAGATAAAAAAACAGCCCCTTCCACCCCCTTTATTGTTTTCTGGTAGGATGTCCCTGTCATTCCCTTGGTTTTTATGTCCTAGTTGGATATCTGAGCAGCGCCCCCCCCTTCAAAGGTTAGCCATGCTGTCTGGCTTCTCCCATTTTTTTTTCCAAAGGAGAATAAATAACTTTACTGGGACTTTTATTGAACGTCTCATTGCTGGACTGTCCCATGGGTCTGTGGATGCTGGGAAGAGGCTTCAAAGACAAACACAGGTGTTTGGTGGAGTTAGCAAGGGGCTGGTTACAACCAGGGTCTTTAAAACAATAAACTTCAGCGAGTAAGTGAAGGTTGTTTGTGGGAAAAGAGGTTTCTTCTTCTTGGCCTTGTAGTTCTAGTGTTTTGAACACTCACCGGGTTTGTACCCAGCTCCTGTTTGCCTTTGCCCACTCCCCTTCCTTGTTGACCCCAGACAAGAGCAGCGGCCGGAGTGTGTTTCATGGCCAGTGTAATTATTTAGCAGCACGGCCTCACTCATTCTGCCACTAGTCTTTTCTCTGGAACTCTAAACCTTTTGGGCTATAGTGACATCTGAACAAACATAAATTTTGAATATAGTGAGCATTGTATTAAAAGGCTACTTGTACACAGGGGCCACTATAGTTGATGTGCAGTGACAGAGCATGGGTCTTAGGCCAAGTTCTATTTGGCTTTACGCTACCGCTCTGCAAAACAGAGTGAGAACCATGGCCTGTTGTAGGGCTCGTTTGTGGATTGTTGTGATATAACACAGTTCAGACATGCTGTCAGTGGAGTCCCTCTGAATAGTGGAGGTGTTGCTTGGCATCCTACACCTGGCTGAAATAGCACCTTGCCCTGTGCAGCTGCCATCTGTCACCTTCCCCTGACACTGCGCCCCCCCCGGAAATCCAACTGACTGGCAAGGGCAGTCAACTGTCTGTGAAAGGGTAAGCCCCTTACATATTTGCAAATACCTTTGCTTGCAAGAGTAACAAGACTTTAGGTGTATCTGTATCATAAAATTTATTTATTTTTTTTACTAATGATTCAAGTGATCATGAAAAAATTTATTTTAGCATCTAAATCAGCCACTGAGTGTAATAAATTTAAAGTTCTATTATTTAAATTTTGTTGCTTATCAGCAAAACTGTTCACACAAAGTGAACGCTTTGGGTAGAGAAAAAAAAAGGATCTGGCTTTGCAAGAGGATTTTGGTTAACTGGTGGCCATGTTACCTCAGATACAGGCTCTTGACTCAGTCCGCTACCCAAACCACACCATGTGGCATGATGCCACAGAACCCTTGCCTTGAGCTTGGGGCGTGTACACAGGACAAACACAAAGGAGTCCCATGGGTGACGGTGACTATCAAGGTAATACCTTCCTGTATTGGATTTCAGGGCATTGGATTTCAAAACCCTCTCATGTATTTTTACACTCAATGTGAGGAAGTGAAAAGTTAATTGACGAATCCAACGAAGCCACGATGAACAGGCACGCACATATGCATGCACGCAAAAAATAATGAAAATAAAAGTGTTGTTGCCTGCTTAAATAGACTGATAGGTTTGCCCAAAGCCAACCGCTGCTATTTTGTTTGTGATTCAGATCTCTCTCTGCCACCCCTCATGCACCCTCCCTCTCTCTTCTAGTATCAGGCTGCTTCTCATCAGGCAGCCCCAGGCCCACCTCAGCGCATGGCCGTATTGCATGTGACAGCTGTTAGACATTATTAACGGCTCAAGCAGAAAATCCAGATTACTGTTTTTTAATTTCAATTTTATTATTGTAATCGTTCAGTGAAAAGAACAAAAAAAATAGGGGGGCCCTTTTGTTGTTAGCAGATTTGTGGTCAGTGACAATACTGCAAGCACATGAGTGTTATGAATGTGTGTGTGTGTGGTTATGTTTGGGTTGGTGGGTGGGTTTGCGTGTGTGTTTGTGTGTCTTGGGGTAGTGTTCTCCAGACAAACCACCCCACCCCACTAGAGCTGAGGCACCCCGTGGTTGGCTGTGAGGCCTAGACAGGTGCATTGTTAACCCTCTAACGTCTGAGCCCGTCTCTGCTGGATCTGATGTTAGTTCTCTGGCAGAATTTAATGCCACTTGGTGCGGCATGTGTAGCAGTCCCAGTTTGTGCTGCATTCACAGGAAACAGCATGCTGCTCTAATGGCGTGTTCTTTCTCCGCACAAATTAGGAGTTTTGAAAATGACAGTTTTTCGGGGTAGCTGTGCAGGCTTCACTTTCTGCTTCAGCACTAACATGTTGTAATGTCTGGATTTTTATTTTGAAACAACGATACAATTCAGCAACTGCTATGGTTTTTCTCTAGAGTTTGTCTTTATTTCCTTCACTTTCTATTTTCTGGATTCTGAGCTTCCCTTACTCAATTGACTGTAATCTATAAATGATAGTGTGTGGCAAACTGGTAGATAAACTTTACCCACGATTCGAAGTCTGCCAGTGAAGAGAAGCAGGTGTTTGTGATGTACAGTACCATTCAATAAGATGTTCCACTTAGTATATGCAAAAAAGAAAATTGCCATTAAATATACAAGCCGTATGCCTCTGAAGAGTGTGTCAGCCCTTTTGTGAGAAAACAAAGATTAGCATCAGGAATTCCATTTTAATAAGTCTCTTGGGAATATCTAACCAGATGCCAAGTCCTCAATCCAAAAGGGACTTGTTGCACTTTCTGTCTCTCTTGCTCTGTTTTTTTCCACCCTCTGTCTTGGTCTCTCTCTCTTGCATGAATATCCTGAGCTCTGCCTGACACAGATCAGAACCCCCCAAAAAACTTCTTCCTCCCCTTCTGCTTTCTGTTCAAATCACTCATTTTGCACCATAAATTCTCTCATGCCTACACGTTTGTTCTTTGATGATCCATGTCATACCCTTTCTGCTCCTCCCTGAAGCTTCCCCACATCCTCCATTTCCCCCCGCCCTTTTCATATTCACCCCCCACCACCAGTTCCTCAAAATGGATTGTTTTTTTGCCCTCTACCTCTTTCTGCATATTTTCCCCCTGCCCCCTCTGCCTGATGTGACCACTAGGCTACACTGCCTCCTCTCTCTCTGATACAGTATGCATCCCGTGGATCCGGGGTAAATGACTGGCTTTGCAGCAACAGATGTGCGTACGTCTGCTGTCGCTGCTTTGCAGTAAGGTTTTTCCTCTTGCCATGCGTGCCCACTGACCTCCCCTCTGGTGTTAGCGAGTTAAGGTTACTTTGTTTCCTCGAGAAAGAAAGAAAAAACGGACAGAGAGAGGGATGTGACGGCAAGTCTGGATGCACACTTGTCAAATGCTGTCATACACTTGCTGGTGCATTACAAATACGCATAAAAAACAGCATGTACACACTTGTGTATGCACACACACACACAGCATAAGCACGTCATGCAGACTCACACATCTTCCTTCCCAGGAGGCCATGGGGCCAGTGGGACAGAGCAAGCTTGAGAGTCTGGTTCATCTGTTTACATCTAATTATAGAAACAGGGCTATTTCTGCAACCACTACTCCAGCTTTTTTTTTTTTCATATTCTAGAGTGAGAGAGAGAAGGAGGGAGGGAGGGAGAAAGACAGTTGGGGAGTAGGAATAAAAGGAAGGTGTGAGAGAGAGACGAAGAGAGAGAGAGAAGAAAGAGGGAAAAAAACAAAGCCTTGACAGCCTTTTCTCACAATGGTGAGCGGTTATCTCATCCCCTCAGCACTGCTACAGTCTGCAGTGTCTCAGTACAGTACAACAGGACAGGGAGGGGGAGAGTGTCTTGTATTGTAAGCCCTCTCATCCTCATGTAACATGAATGTGCAAATTTATGAGAAACAAGCAACAGCAAAACAAAGCAATCGCTGTTTTCTGTTTTTTCTTTCTTTCCTTTCCCCCCTTATCCATTAGCCTTGACAGTCACCCCAATAAAAGAGAATAAATTCTGCACCCGTGCCTTGTAGGCTTTTAGTTTGACCCAGTGGAGAGCGCCGTCCATCCAAAACAGTCCAAACAAAACGAAGTAAGAGTTGATGTTGGGGATTAACGTTGTATAAAATGTATCTAGTATTAAAGAGACGGGGCCAGTGCTGTAGTTAATCCTCAAGCTTGGTGGCTGACACCCGGCTGAGTGGCTGCAGTTTGCCGGTGGGGCTGGAGCGGAGGAGGCACTGGGCTTCCTGCCTGGGGATAGCCAGGTGAGAGCCAGATCAGGCCAGGGATGTGCCTCTTTTTGGTTTGGGGAAAGGGGGGAGGGCGGGGGGCAGGCAGGCTGCAGCCTCTTGCAGGTGTTTTCATTACAAAAAAAAAGAGGAAGAAGAAGAAAAAGAAAAGAGGCTGAATGCACAGCCTGTGGGATGCAACTTGAGACAGGTTCTTCCCATCCCCCCACCCTAATACATAAACTCCTACATAATGGAAATGCTTGCTTGCATACACCAAACTGCCACCACCCACTCCTTTTCCTTTATTCTCAGACGTGGCAGGTAAATTAATTGGCTGCCAGTGTGTAACATATATGCCGAGATAAAGGTGCTCTGTCTGGCCGAGGTGTAGCGTAACGACCGTAATGATAGCTCCATTGTGCTTATGTTTAGGGGGGTAGTTAGCGGCACAGCTAGCAGGGTCGTTGCCGGAGGGCTGGATAGCCTCTGATTAATAGTGGGGAATGCTTTGAAGTGACACCCAAGTGCACCCGCTCACAGGCTAATGGCAATGCCATCGGTATAGGGAGTGCTCCCTCTTCCTCAGTCTTCATTAGCTAAGTTTCCCCAGTACTCTCTCGCCACCCACGCCTTACATGCTTGCCTCTTATATAGACAGCCTTTAGGAACACTTACGTGTTTTATTCTTGCAGTTGTTCCGTGGTTTCGCTGTCATTTCTCATTCACATTTGTGTAAGGAGATTGCTTTTTTCTTTAAGGCATCGAACGAAAGCAAAGAAGAGGCCTTTACTCACAGAGTTTCACCACGAAGGTGAACTGTGTCACAGCCTAAAGACTCATGGGATTCATGTGGCACAAGTGGGACATGGCAGGGTACTGTTCCCAGGATCCACTTTGATCTGGCATGCTGACGGACGAGCTACAGCTGTGGATGTGTGTGTGTTGTAGCAGGGAGGCAGGGTTGGGTCTGTCAGCTGTTGCAGTAAAGTAAACTATTAGTGGTGGGAGAAGGCAGCGATTCCAGTGAAGAATTAGAACCAGTTCTAATTGCAGTGAGGTTGGGCTATGATTACATGCTGGCTAATGCACTGACAGACCTCTTACTTGGCTGGCTCTCAGAAAGCTGCTGAAATGGCTCGATGCCTTTTGGTTATACAGCATAATGGGAGGGTGTGTGAACACACTTGTGTGTGTGTGTGTGTGTTTGGTATGTGTGGGTGGCTGCCTGTGTGTATCTCTGATTAAACTTGCTTTTAAGGAGTGGGGTTTTTTATGCTTTTTGCATGTTTTTCCGCAAGTTTTTGCATACTTGTGCGTTTTCTGTTTGATAGCTGTGCTCTGCTTGTTTCTTGAGTGCCTGTCATTATTTGTAGTAGAAGCAACTTTTCTTTCCAAATCAAAACTCAGCTGGCACAACTGTCTCTGAACAGTACAGAAGAAGTGTGTTTTAGTGTGTTTTGAGTTTTTGTGTGTATGCCTCTGTTGTATTTGTGTGTGTGTCTGTGTATGCCCATGGGAAACGGCAATCAAAGGAGCCGTGTGGTGTAGAGATTGTATGAAAGGAGTGAGAGAGGAAACAGAGTGGCAGGCAGCTGAGAGGGCAGCATGTGGGGGTGGACAGGGGGCTGATGCAGGTGCCTAATTCTACCTCATCTCTGGGCATTTTATATTCCATCCATCTCTCTCTTCTCCAGTTCTTTATGGGGCTGCTGGTTGATAAATCCACCTGCTTCAATTATGTTGCTGATTAGCGGGTATGTCTGAATAATAGCACACAGATGGATTTATACATTGTAAGCCTGTTGCTGAAGTAATCAGGTAGGACTTTTAAGAAGCTGTGCTTATTTTTCACCTCATAATTTGAATTATAATTAGGATTTTGTGTGTGTGTGTGTGTGTGTGTGTGTGTGTGTGTGTGTGTGTGTGTGTGTGTGTGTGTGTGTGTTTATTCAGGTGTGAAGGCTTCTTTCCCTTCTACAAGAAGCTCAGCAGTAAAGTGCTTAAAATCACATGATATTCCTTGCATATGGCCTGACAGTTATGAGAAATATCTGCTGTTTCTTCTTCAGACCCTTAGGCCTGTGTTGTCTGTTTTTTATCTAGGCAGAAAAAATACAGACATCATTGTGGTTTCTCAGAGCTCTGGAGGTCAGAGAAAACATTCAACAGAGTCACAGGAATTTTCTAGTGTGTATCTGTGCTGATTACTTACTGATTTAGTCATGGCTCTTACATAGACTGGTGTGTTTCAAGGATTACTCGTGGGATCACATGAGAGATCTTCAGGAGGCATTTTCATACAGCAGGGACCCCAAATGCAACCCCAACAACAGTCCACTGATGACTACCAATCATAAATGTGTCATGCGTATGTTTATTCGTGTGTGGTTGTTAGGAAACAAAATGGGATGAGTTTGAGTTTATTAATTCATGTACAAGATCAGTAACGTGTCGGCTAAGCAGTGAGGTATGAGGAGCGAATTGGTCATCCTTGGTAACAGGGTATTGCGAGACTAGAATAATCTGTACACATGGAAACTGGATGGATAAATACCACGTGTATAGCGGTAAAGTGGGCAGCTGTGTGGGAAGCAGAGGATTGTTGGGAAGAGTGGAACATGTGAGGGTTGTGCAGATGTCTGTTATTTTAGAGAGCAAATTTTCTTTAAGCTATGAGGTCCACAGTGTATTAACTCTATTGTGTATGTGTGTGTGTGTGTGTGTGTGACTAAATGCGTGTATCCCTGTTTGACAGATCTTATTTCAGAAAGTGGAGCTGCTTTGAGGATCAATACTGACATGCTGACTGCACTCGTGCACATGCACGACACACATACACACACTTTTTTTGCGCTCAGTGTCTCATCTGTCAGTTGTCAGTTTTCTCCAGCTCCATGGTTTTCTTTCGAGCTAGGCAGATGGCGAACACTCAGAATGAAAGCAGATCCTAAGTCCTTTTGGATCTCCATCAGTCTCTGGGACCATCCTGCACAGGGCTCAAGTTTCTCAAGCACCGGCTGAGCCTTCCCGGCGCTCCAAACCAGCCGTTTCGTCACCTTGCTTTACCCAGCTCACGTACGTCGAGTGTAACGGTGGTTCTTTTAAGTCTCGCATCCAGCAGCAGTCCACATTAACTCACGCAAGCGCTGAAGGTAAAAAGGCTGCTGACAGTTGCTCCCATTGCTTACTCCACCTCCTCCCTACCAGTTCAACAGATACCTAATCCCAGTAGGGTATCTATGCCCCTCTGCTCTTCCAGCTTCTCACCAAGTGTGTAGCCCTGCACTGCATGCATTAACCAAGTTCACCAAAGGGCATATTTCCCCACACTGGTCCATGTCTCTTACCTGAAGGAGCAGCTGCACTTCAGGGTCTATCAGCCTGTATGTTTTTATTTGAGAATGAGCAGGATTCATTACAGCACGCTTGCTTGGACTTGCTTTTGTTTGAAGGCTGCCCTGCACCTAACTGCAAGAGATTTTTATGAGGCACAGTTCTGAGCCAGTCAGCCAGGCTGCTGTGCCACAACCAGATTGGTGGGGAGCAGTGCCATTCCACCACATACACCATCTGGGAGATTGTGCGGAGAGGAAGGGAGAAAGTTTGTGTTCTTTTGATTATGCACATATGTTTGTGTAGGTTTGTATTTGTGAACATGCAAAGGGAGAATGGTGGTTAGAGCTACTTGTGAAAGGATTTTTTTTTTAAAGGGGGAAAAAAGTTTGTCTTTTAAAAAAAAAAAAAAAATTAAGGTGGACCTTATACCTTATAAATTTAAGGTGGACCTTATACTGCCCCTGCCCACATCTTGTGATTTATGGGCTTGTGAAGGAAATCTCTCATTTGCCACTTTTCGTCTCTTTTTTTCATGTCATTTCTTTTCTCACTCCGTCTCAGTGGAATTCAGTTTTCATCCAGATCTTTCACTGTTTCCACAAAGCAGCAATAGAATAAGAGAGAATAAGGGAGGAAGGGAAGCGAAAAGGACGGCAGCCAGAAGGAAGCCGTAGTCCTTTTTTGCGATTGGTTTAAAATCGTGTGGAATAAAAGCCTTGTCGTAGCGGATATGCTTCAAGTAAATATTCATAGGTGTTGACATGCCAGCGTAACGTATTGTGTTTGTGGCAAGCAGGCATGTCGGTATGCAGTGTATACTTTCTGCTTGTAAATAATTCAAAACACTTGTTATGGTGCTGTTCCCGCTGCATTGTGGTTTGAGCATCATTGTTGACACTAATAAATGAAAAAAATGTGTTTGCATCTTTTGTGCAACTTTATATGAAGAACACTGCTGGCCACGGGGCTGAATGTAACTGGTTTTTGCTGCTAATATCTGCCGGTGAGCACATTACCGCACTGAGGTCGCAGTCGGGTCAACTGCAGTCTGGAGCTTTTAGTGTTGGTGTGCATGTGAATGTACATTTATCATGTCTTTATGTGGACCTTACTCACTCAGGTGCTAGCTATAAATCTAGCTCACCCTTTCCTGGCCTGGTGAGGACACAGCGGGAGCCGATGGGTGGTTCACCTTTTTTCTTTTCTTTTCTTTTCTTTTACAAACGGGGGGGTATAGGAGGCCAAAGGGTTAGACGGGAAGAGAAGAAGAGAAGAGGGGGCTTAATGAGAGCCCTGACTCACATGATTATGGGACTGGTTGATAGAAATCAGGATCTTTCTGAAAGAAGTCAATTAACCCCCTCCCCCTACTCTAATTATGCATGGATTGCTCCACTGGCTCTTTACTGATAGGGCTGCTCAGCACAGCTCAATATGCAGACTCATGCTGCCTGCGTCTGTGTTGTGAGAAGCATTTGTCAAGCTTTTTTTTCAGTCAGCTAGCAGCCTGCTTTAAACTCAGGGTTTTTCAAAGCCATTTGTTACCCCCAGTCTACTCCTCTTTACTCACCTGCCAGGCAGACAGTCAGTACCAGGCAGTGCCAGTAGGGGGCTCCACCCTCAGGAGGATTCTGGTTATTAGCGTATTAGTAACTAGATGATGACTGAACTCTGTGGTCAGAGTAAATAAGCAATGTTGTAGAATGTCAACACGACCAGGCGGCTCCTTCACAGCACCCAGTGTTGACATAACTGCTCTCTTATCTGAGGAGAGCAAAGCCCATCGCCACAATAGAAAGCTATGCCAGATCAAATACAGTAAAGGCTAGAAACCACACTCTCCAAAACACAAATCCATACTCACACAGTGGCTGTGAGGGAATGCGGTGCATGTGGTAATACATACAGCACAAAACAATGGATAAAGCTGCGGTCCCAGCACAGGTTATTCGTTCTGCTAGACTGCCTGGTTTTCATGTTAACCCATTAAAATAATGGGGTGTTTAGGGTGCTGGCAGTCTGCGTAAAGAACCTGGACTCTGCTGTTATTGCTCAGCTTGGTAACGAATCAGTCTGACAGTCATAAAACACGCTTCGCCATTAAGCATCAGTGAATGAGCGGTTTAAGGTGAAGTGACAACTAATAGTTGTCTCAAAAAAAAAAAGCAGAAGAAAACAAAGGACGCAGGGGAGAGAGGATGCAAAAAGAAAGATGTCCATGTTTTGATTGTCAAAATCTGTGTTTAAGCACCTCTGTCACATTTGCGATCTCTGTGTCAAAACATTTCAGGAGACCTTCTTCCCCTCATTGCCTCACAGCACCCTAATAACTCTTCTTTAGTCTGCTTCCTCGCCGCTTCCCCTCCACACGCCGCCCCTCCTCTCCATTATGGCCTCTGCCAGATCTAGACGGCGCTTGGCTCACACTGGCGTTATGATAACCTGCTGAAAGCTGTTGCTCTCCTGTGAGCATGCAGACTCCCAGCCGATGTTTCCCTGCATCACTTTTCCCTCGTGTTCTCCGGTCAACCCCACAGCTATGACTTGCTTCATTTGTTTCATACATTCACCAAATCATTGCATGAGTTCAGACCTTTCATATAAATTCTGGCTTTCTGACCCAGCATAGGTGCTAATATATTTTATGGCCACCAATGTTACGCATAAATTAAAGAAAAATAAGAATAGGTGTACTGTTCAAAGTAACTTTAATAGTTTTTATTTGAAACCTAAAACACTGCTAGTATAGAACTATTAGACATGGCCAGTTGGAAAACATTTTTTCAATTTGCAGCCTTATAACTTTTCAGTGGTGTTTTTGTGTGACTTGTCAGTAAGTGTGTGTGATTGGAAGGATCTGCTAAGGCAAACCAACCAAGCAGCTGCAACACATCTGTTGGCTTCGATCAGATGCTGCAAGCCTGTTGTAAGCCCACATGATCTGTTCCCTTCTTCTCTGCTATTTCTTTTATATTTATGTGTGTGTGTGTGTGTGTGTGTGTGTGTGTGTGTGTGTGTGTGTGTCCCAGACAAATACAGAGGGGAGGATAACACATGATGGCCCATACTGCCCCTCCAACATGCTAAATGTGATCACTGTAAAAGTAAGGGAAGACTGCAGTGGTAGCTGTTCATCCACACAGACAGGAATGAGCAGCTGATCTAGAAATCCTCCGTGGTTTGACCTTGTATTTTTGCCTCTTCCACTATGAGTCGTTAAAGCCCGTCAAGATAACCAGCTGGAGAGCAGAGGAGGCTAAGGTAGGTCATGGCAGGTCAGGGAATAGGAGGGGAGACAAGAGGCATTTAAATTTGTGGGGGTTTTTGTCTTTGCTGCTGCCTTGCTCTGTGTTACACTTCATCTGCTGATGTTTGTGCAATGATGAGCTCCGTTCTTTTGTAATGATGACAGGAAATGCTCCTAATTTTACTCATCTCTGCCTTTGTGGCTGCAGATGTTGAGCAGACACCGGCAGCAGCATTCCATAGATGACCGGTGTCAAGAGTTATCGCAAGATATAACTCATCTTTAAAGGCCAGTTTGGCAGCGTGATTCGGCTAAACTCGTGCATTTGAAAGTGCAGATGGATAAAGTGGGAGAGGAAGTGGTTATCTCCATGAGTCGAGAAGAGTCTTGTCATTATGGCTAAGACGTTTGGTAACAAGAGAAGTCAAGGTGATGCATGTGAGATTATACACTGTGTTCTTTACAAGGTGATACTGTATAATGTTTGGCCTTGGCTACCCAGGTGCCTCGCTTCCCCTTGTCTGTAGGTTATCAGAACAAAACTGCTTGCATTTGTCTTAGCCGAACGCTACAAGAATTAAACATTTTTCCTTTGTTCCCCCTGTGAACCAACAGCAAATTACATTCAGGGCTACAGAAAGACCTTGGACTGGCTGGTGCAGCGGTTCCCAGCTCTGTTATCTGCACTGTTCTGCTCTGTGCCTCTGACAGGCTACATCAAAAAGAGAGAAGCCAGAGCAGGGAGCTGCCTTCTGTTTCTCTCACAGACATCAGACTTTATCATATTACAGGACAATCCAAGAGAACTTGGAGGACAGCAGCAACGTAGTGACTCCAACCAGACCCCTGATGTCCAGGACTGCTCTGCATGACCTAAATGAGGTGCCAGGCTACAGACGGAGGGAGGGAGAGAAGATGGGAAGACTAGGGAGAACAGGACATTCCAACGAGTCCTCGTTGCTGTTTGAATGCTAGGATGTTGATTTATGGGTGACTCTGATATAGGGAGGGGCTAACCCCATAAAACAAGATGTTCATTACACTTTTGGACCTTGTGAACACTGATGGACAAACAAGAGCAGAGAAACGGAGCGCAAATGGGACAAGAGAGTGGGAGGAAAAGTGATTTTAAAGAGAAAAAAACAGAAAATGAAGAGAAAGTGTTTCCATTTTGAAGCATGTGGCTGACGCCAACTGAGGGAAGAGACCGAGGTGATGAGGGAGGACAGAAATATGGAACTGAGCAGCAGGGGGATGGAGGGAGAGTGATGTGGGATGATGGAGAGGGTGTGAGGACGGAAAAGGAAAACTGAGAAGGGGAATGAGTGATGGGGCTCGAAGGAGCAAATGGAGAAGAAGGGATGAAAGTGAAAAAGGGAAGACAGCAGGCAAAATTTGCCCCAATGAATTGAGCTGCTTGCAGATTTATGTGGTGTTGTGGTTATCATTGTGCATGAACCAAAGGAGATGGGGAGACTCGAGCAATGCGACGCCCAAGCGTGAGCGTGCGTTTATCTGTGTATGCATTGCAGCGCACTTTTATTCTCCCTCAGCACGTTGCCCATGTCTCCTCCAAAGCAAACTAACTTCTGAATTTGACAGAACCCTCGCCTGCGGTGAGGTAACATCCACCAACATCCACACTACACTTTTCCAAAGTCTATCTACCTAGCACTGCTGGTTGAGAGAAGAGAGGATTAGACCACCCAGGACCGGGTAGTCAAAGCACCGCTTTGATGTGGCACGAGCATATGTGCAGTGCATGGGTACAATCTCTGCTAAAACACACTCGCAAAACACAGTTTTACTGCCTCCTGTGCGGCATCATTACTCCTCGTCAGTGGAGTGGTGGGATGCTTAAAAAGAGAAGGAGAGCGAGAGCGAGAGTGAGAGAGACACAGCCACCTCCTGTGCCAGGCACTGCCAGGCTGAAATGCTGGAGCCGTATGGTCACCCCGAGGGAGGGGAAACCTGCCCGGTCTAACCACATCTCAATTAACCAATTAAGTTCAAAAGTTAACAGGGTACTAATTAGAGAATAGTGCTGAATCCTTGTTTTAATCTGTCTTTTTTCCCCACTACGAGGCATGTCTGTGTCCGTGACCTGGCTGGCTGAGCTTTGCCTGCGTCGGCTGAAACATGGCACGCAAGCTGCCGTTAGTCACCCATCCATCCCCATGGCCAGAACATAAAACCAATGGATTTAGAAGGATCAGTCATCAGCTGTAAAACAAACCAGATTCAGAGCATTCCATCTGATCTTTCCAGTGGAACAGGAGGACCATGAAAATCCCATTTTTGGATCTAGAGTTTTCAGAGACCTGTGAGTGAATATTCACAAATGAAGGATAGTTTTTAGTCATAGCTAACGTGGCTGTTTCCTGCTCATCCGGCTTGTATTTGTTCCTGCAGATGGGCTTTAATGGATGCCAAATGGGAGGTTTAGTGCCTCACTATTGGCCTGTTGGAGTCTCTTTTTAACACCATCATATTAAATGACTTGCGTTTAGGACTCGAGGCAACGGCGTGCTCCTGTCGTTGACAATATGCCTCGGGCAGAAAGTGTTTGTAACACACCGCTAAAAGTATAAATTTTATCCCCGCATTAAAGGAGGAGAAGAGGGGCTGCTGTATTGGCTGCTACCACCAATAAAAAGATATGTGGGCTGTATGACACAATTGTAGTAAGGCGGCTTTGAGCCCCGGAGCCAAACATGGTGTGTTTAGAATCAGGCTGACAGCTCGATATAGAGAGAGGTGAGAAAGCCTTCTTTGACTCTGCTCTGCTTTCTAACAGGGAATTATTATTTTTTCTGTCTGTTTGTTTTTTGGGATTTAGGGAGTGGTGGTATTTAATGACCCATGCAATTCAAGCTCCTGAATGATTGGTAGGATGATTAGCTGTTTGTATTTCTGAGTGTGTGCATGTGTGAATGAGGAAGAGGCTGAATAAGTCTTGTATGTCAGAAAGCAGTTTGAGGGGTGAAGGACTCCCTTGTCGTATGCGAAGCCCTGGAGGATTCCTCCCCCCTTCCTCTCTTCCTCCTCCTCCCTTGTTCGCCCCCTGAATCTCATCTCTTCCTCTGTGAAATCCACAATGCTGGGAAGAAATGTGTCATTAACAGGGGAGACCAAAATAATGTTTATGGGCTCAAGCAGCACTGAAATCATTTTCCATATCAGTGCAACTGCATGGGCCCTGTGGGGGAGTAAATCTGATTTTCTCCTCCCTGTGCCAATGGGAAACATCATGGGAAAGAAAACAGATTGGATTGTTAGAGAGATGGCCTGACGCAGCTGTGGGCGGCTCTTTTTGTGTTTGGGTGTGCTGCTGCTGTGTGCGTATATCATAAAGACAGGATCAACCAGAGAAGGGAAGAGAAGGCAAAATAAAAATGTGGATGTTAGCGTGAATGTGTGGATGAGAGAACGAGCCCCACTATGGGAATCGCAATTTCATGCCTGGGGAATAAAGAGCTGGGATGCAACGAATGACCCTCGTGGAGCAATGGGTCAGTTAACAAGCACAACCACCAGTTTGGTCTGGACACATCAAATGTCCTGTATAAGTTACAAGGAGTAAAGTACTTCCAACTAAATCTGATGCCTTTTATGCCCGTTCCATAAGAAACATTTGCATTTTATCCACGTAGCCAAGAGGGGAAAAAAGGAATAGGTTTAGTAAAGCGTGGAGGGAAGTTTAATAAACTAAAATGCTGACGGAAATAACTGTGCTTTGAGAGAAAACACTTCGTAATGAGAAAACTGCTTTAGTAATTTGCACTTCCTGTTACATCATGAACACTTAAGTTCTCACAGAAAGGACAGAAATGAGCAAAAGCAGAATGCAGTGATTTCGTGTTGTGGTTTTCTTGTATGTTCTCTTAAATCTCTGTTGTGGGACTAGGTAAAGAGAGTGTGCATGTGTGGGTGAGTATAAAAGGAAGGTAATAAGCCTTGAGCTCATTTGGCTTGGCCTGGCCTGGCCTGGCCTGGTGCTGTTGCTGTTTCGAATCTGTCCTCCCACCTTCCGTGTCCCGGACCTGGAATGTCTGCTTGTTCTCCACAGATGAGGCCAGTGACTCAGCAAACAACTGCACTTTCACATGGCTCACAGCAAGCGCGCTTAAACAAGGGTCTAAGTGATGAGCCCAAACCTTTGCCTGAGGCTATTAATATTTTAATAGCATTAAACAGTGAGTAGCATTAAACCTTAGCACTGCACTTTACCCTTCATCGCCCCGCTCTTACCCCAGTTTTTTACTCCGCTCTAGCTCTCACCTGCAATCTTCACCGCTTAGCACAATCTCACTTTGACAGTCAGATGTCTGATTGTCTCTTAAACAACACTTCCTGGCCCGCTCCCCAGAAAATAGCCATGAAATTTCAGTCTGTCTTCTTTATTTACTTTGCCCATAACACACCTCTTCAGCAGGAACTCTATCAGACATTGCTATCTCTTTCTGTTGGCCCCCTCCTGCCCCTCACACCAGTGTTGGCACAGCAGCTATGGAACTGAAGAGGAAGCTCCTTTTTGATAAAAATAAACCTTTCTGAAAAAGAGCTTCATGAATGATTAATTGTGATAAACATGACGTGCTGTACTCCTTGAAATGCCAGCCTGGCCAGGTACCTAGACACATGTGATCCTGGCTTTTGCAGTTTTGCAAACTGCTGTATAAACAGTGAAAAGGTTCGAGGAGTAGAATAGATAAAGAGAGACGCTGGTGGCATGTGTGCACATTTTCTCCCGTTTTCTCTTTAGCGTGGCATGTGTGGCTCCATTGTTATGTTCGGGCTCCCTGCCAAACTTGAGTGAGCCAGTTGGTCTAATTTGTTTAGGATTAGAATCTCTTATCCATATCATGTTGACTTCTATATTGTATAAACAGCTGGGTGAAGTGGCAGGGGTTCTTCAGCTGACCTCCCCAGGCCAATTTTATTTGCATTGTACTCATGCAAAGAATTCCCAGAATCCCTTTTACCCCGTCATCACTTCAGTAGTGAGAGAGTGGCTGACCACAAAGCCACTCAGCAAACACAGGCTGTCAACTTGAGCGAGACGACCACCATACGGATGCACAATCGCACACACAAAGGATCACATATGTTCATAAACGCACGCACACATACTCCCACACGCTCTCTGCTGATTTCACTTTGAAAGTTTCTCACAGTTCCTCGGTCTCTTATCTACTCTAAACTCTCACCCCTTTCCCCTCCTCTGGATGTTGCATGTAGTAACGAGGCTTTCTCACTCTCTTCCGCCATCCATTCTTATAACTGGTTCTCTTTCTCCCACCCCCACACTGACCACATCCACTAAACTCACTCCACAGGCACGCAGTGTGGAGAGTGTTGGAGGCGTCCGCTGCTGGCACTTTCCCCCACCCCTGCACTGGGCCCAGGTCCAGGACTGGACCGCCTGCTCGCTCTCTCACTCTTTCTCTCCCTCACTTCAGTATACTTCTGATCCTCCTGCAGTAGCCCACTCCCCCAGTCCCACCATCAAGCCTCACATCGACACAGAAAGAAAAAAGTCAGGGGGGGGCGGGAGTTTGTAAAGCAGGGGGCAAGTTAAGAAGAGGAAGGGGAAAAAAACTTGCTACAGTTGTTTCTGAAGTGAGGAGGAATTTGGCTACCAGTTGCACTAATGTTTTCAAGATGACTTTGACTGTTTGAAGGAAATCCCCCCACTTTAGTAGCCATTTGAAATTCCATCTGTGTTTTATTGTGAGGAAGTAGGTGCTGGGTTAGTCAGCGGCCCTCCAGGGTAGCAGTGCAGTCTGTCTGGGGCTGCTGATGTGTACAGTGGCCCAATCCAGTCTGTGTTACTGGAGGGTCAAAAACTAAGTCCTGTGTTTGAGTGAATGTGTGTGTGTGTGGAAAGTCTGGCTGGCTTCTTCTTGGGCGTCTGAATTCCTGGGCAGAACATGGAACTACATTAGTAGGAAACTCTGATGAAAAAGACACTGAAGTGGGAGTGAAGTTCGCTTACCAACGAGCATCCTGCTCAGTATGTTTTTACTTGGTAAGTAACTCTTCAAATGTCTGTATCTTCCTTGCTGTTTCCTACTTTCATAGTGGGTTCTTTCGTAAACAAGTGCTAAAGAAACAAGCTGCTACAATTTACAGCTAAACACAGAAATTCTTAAATGTCTGATATAAAATGAAACCTAGCTTACCAGTATATGTTCTGTCGCGTTTCTTTCTGTGTTAAAGCAGTGCCAGTAACTAGCAGCTCTTGGAAGAAGTACATTTATATTTATTTTCCCTTGAATCACCAATCTGATGTTAATTTCATTCATTTAAGACAAGAAGGAGAGTGTGTATTTTCTGTCAGAGGACATGACTGAGAGAGTGAGAGAGAGTACGTGGGCTATGATTATTCAGGGTGTGTTGAGGAACCTGGCTGCCACATGGCACTGACCGTTCACTGAGCGACCTAAACTGCTCACAGACTCTCTGATACGAGCTCTTATAAACTGGTTGTGTGTCTGTGTGTTTTTATTCTCTGGCATTTCTTCTTCTGCTTCTTCCCTCCACTCTGTGGCACTTGGTGATCACTGAGCTGTGGAGAGCAGGTTGATGCAGTCACATCTGCAATTTTCTTTCCGTCTCTCTTCTCCTCACGTCACCATCACTCTCACTTCTCATTGTGCGTCTGGCTTCTTTGTCTAGACGACACGTCCATCCGTCCCTTCGGGCTGTGGTCTGTGAATAAGACGGAGGGCTTTAGACTGCCTTGGCTTGTTTTTCAAGAGCAGACAGAGAAATATGATCCAAGGTGAAATAAATGGACTTCTTCTTCTTCTTAGAGGCGTAGTTGTAGATCCCCATGTGCTCCCTCACATGCTCATAAACACAAGCGCATGTGGATGGGCGTCTGCCTCTTCAGGAGAAATTTTTGATCTGATTCCCAGCGTTGAAAAGAACAAGATGTTGTGGGTGGGTGCTTGTTGTCTTCCTGGCTTTTTTTTTTTTTTCCTTTTACCCCATCACTTTGTGGTCCACATGCAGATGAGATTGTATTATGCCTCGTTAAGGCCCCAAATTACCCCGAGTCGTATGATGACATCACATCCCTCCCCTCAACTTGACAACTGAAACCTGTTTAAATTCACTGGACGAGTGTCTGTTTGATTGCAACTGTGACCTAAGTGAGGTTTCAAGGTAGACTGGCTGTTCTTGCTGAGCAGCATGCTGACCAACTGCATCTGCCCACTGCTGTTGTAATGGCTCGTATTCAGCCTCCTTGCCTCGAGCGCTGTTTCTCTTTCGTTCCCATGACAACTGGGCCTTCGTTCTCCTAGCTACGCCTCCCTGCCTGCTGCTCACTCCGTGCCGCCCTCAGGGGCCCATGCCTGGGCCCACATTATTGTGTGTGCATGCATGTATATTTTTGTTGTTGCACGCAAACTGGTCTCCTTCACCCTTGCACACCAACGCCGGAGCAAAACAGTAGCACTAGTTAACACCTCCACCTCCGGAGGTTCTGCTGCATTTGTGTTTGTTTCTCTGGATCTATGTGAACACAACTGTGAGTTCGATTGTTGGGATGTGGTGTTGAGATGTCAGGAAGGGAGGTGGGTTTCCCCTTATCCCGGTGTCCCCTTCTCCTTTAATTCCCTAATAGGATTAATCTTCATCTCTGTCAGGGATCGGTGCCGATTAGGATGCACATGACCCGATTTTCTTAAGAGCGCATACAACTGCACTGCTGGCACCACTTAGGAACTGGAGAAATAAATAAACACAGTTTAGAGAAAACACACAGGCGCAGAAAACATAACTTTTACAAGGAGGCGGTGGAACAACGGCTAAGTCACTATTTATTACACCACTAAAACTGTAATAGTAAGTCGAGCAGTGGTGCCGTCATGGCTCAGACTTTTATTCCACTTGTTCTGCACTGCTTTAGTTGGCATCCAAAGTGAAAGAAAGGTGAAAAACCAGCCCACTTTTATAACCTATGTGCTCACCGACACCTCTGATTCATTAGGATTTAAATGGGTTCAGGGAGGGCATTGTATTAACGCAGTGTGAGTGGAGTTTGTGTTTTCTAAACAAGAGTGTGAAAATTTGAAAAAAAAAAGAAGCAGGAATTTGTGTGGCGTCATGCACAGCATACTTTCAGTAGGAGGCAAATATAACACTAAGGGAGAGGTCATTTAGTGTGATTGACAGGTTGAGGAGTCTGCCAACCACTAACTCTCACCTGCTACAGTTTACATCAGAGCAGTGCTCAGTCCTTCACCAAGTGAAGATGCCACGGCCAAACTGGACCACTGGAAGGTCTGATTCGGTTGTGCTGTGGGAAGGGCTTGTGGTTTGATTTGATCCAAGACCCTTCTGAGGTTTTCATCCAATCCCTTTCTCCCTGAACACAGGCTTAAACTTCAAAGATCTCCTTGCCCGACATCTACACATCCCCTTTTTAATGTATTGTCCTTCTCCTTTCCTTGTCTTTCTGGCAGAGGCTCTCTCCTCACTGTGTTAAGAGGGGCTTTGCAGCCTCTCTCTGTCACTCTATGTCTCTCTCACCCTTTCTCCCTCTCTCACTCTGAGGCAAGGCTGTTAATAATGCAGGAGGATTAGCTGATTTATGTGAGCCAGAGGCACTGAGGAAAGCTGGGGTTCCTGGGGGCGACAGGCAGAAGAGGGGAGGGGGGGCAATGAGTGTGCAGCATGGAGGGCGGTGACATACAGGAGCCCGACGTGTCTGGATGATGAAGGTTGGATGTGTGCCTGGTGAGCATGCTGGCCATAATCCACCCACCCACCCCCCACCTCCACTGGCCCCCGACACCCACTCTGAACTCCGCAGAACCGTGCCAGGAGCCCTCCACAGGGACCAAGTGATAGGAGGTGGCAGCAGAGGGGAATGGGGACTGATACAGAGCAAAAGGAGAACAGCATGGATAGTGTAGCATGTGACCAGGCTACCTGACAGTGTCTCCCATCAACATGTGAAATGTTGCTATAGACAATTGAAATCTGATTAAATAGAAGTTTTTGCTACCATGTGATTTAGGAGATGTAGTCTCATTATTTTGTTCCAATGTTTTGTTATTAGAAGTGGATCTAAATAAAAATCTCCAGCCCAATTTTCCAGGCTTAGACTAAGATAACCTGATAATCCAGATAATCTACGGCAAAAGAGAAATGAATCACAACACACTTTGGCTTCATTTCTTTCTGTGATCAAATTTCAGAGACCTCCAAGAGTGTCGCTGCATCCACATGCGCACAAACACGCACACGCGCAGGATTGGTTGTAAGGTAGTTTTTCGAGGCAGGGCGCTGTAAGGTTGGGGATCGTGGGGGATTTCCACCTGTCTGGGGCGGTGGTACCAAGTGTGACAGAGGTGCTTTTGTACGTGTTGTGTGTTTGTGCGCGCACGCCTCTGCATGCTTCTGTGCTCTGGCCTATGAGCCATAGGCTATTCGGTGCAAAAGCGAGAAGCAGACTGATGGGTTTATCCCTGCTGTCTGCCCAGAGGATGTGCTCACTCACTGGCTGGCTGATTAAGGCTCCCACACAATTGTTCTCACACTCCCAGAAAAAGAAAAAAAAGGATCGATGCATGTTTGGACTGATTCATGCTCCAAGAAAATCAAATCACTCAGCATTCCTTGGGAGATCAGCTTGTCATAAGAGGCTCATAATGAATTTCTACTGTGTCGCTCTCCCCGTGTTTTGGTGTGCGTGATATACGATACACTAATGTGTGTCTGAGCATGTATCTGCATGTGTGCTCTCATACAGGCAACTTCATACATATGCATGAGACTTCACGGTGGTGTGACTTGGGGGAAATGAATGCGCAAAGAGCCGGGCACCCGGGCCCCTCACTCAAGTGCACTGGCGGGCGCGTAATGGGAATGCAATTTAAGCAGTGGTTAATCAGTGTGTTTTCTCCAGCTTGCCCAGCAATGCATAATAGACAATCAGCCCCCAGTCATACGGGCGTTGCTACAAATGGTCAATTACTCATCATAGTCTTGTTAAACACACAGTTCAGCCAGCCAGGGACAGATTGCTCTGCTGGTGCCATTATTATGGTAAAGAACAAAGCAAAGCAATGCTAGAAACAGGGAAAGAGGGAGGGAAGGAAGAGACAATGAGGATTTGGAAGAGGCATGGTGTATTTCTGCACATCAAAATGGGACAGAGGAGGGGACGAGAAGAGTGAAGACGGCTTTTGTAACAAAGCAGGAGGAAGGAAAAAGGAGTGAAACACCGAAATGGAACCAGAGAAGAAAGAAGAGCACGGGATTGTCAGCGTCACGCAGAGAAAAAGCAAGACTGAAAGAAAACCAGACAGAGAGGAGGTGAAATGGAGCAAAGCAATAAAAGAGATTGAGGGCATGAAAGTGAGAGATGGAGAGCACAAGATAATGGAGGGAGGGAGAGAAATTGAGAAAGGGACACTGGGGAGCAGGAGCAAAAGTGTGTGAGAGCGAGAGGGAGAGAGCCTGAGAAAGTGTGTACTCAGCTGTGAGATGAGACCTCTGTCTGCCCATGGGGAGAGGTGGTGTGAGGGGAGAGAAGACGAGGGAAGAGGACTCTGCTGACAGTGAGGGGGAGGAGAGTCTCACACTTTCTCTCTGTCACACACATACGCTCTCTCACTCATTCAGCCTCTCCCGAGAGCAGCGATCACATTTGCCTGGCTTAATGATTCTACCAAAAAAAGAGAAGAAAAATATGTATATATGAGTGGGCCTCACACTGAGATGCAAAGCTTTTCTTTTTGTTTTTCCTTTTCATTTTTAGTCACACTCACTGTCCCAGTGTACACACACTCCCAATTCTAACCATTTTTCTCTCTCCTTACCTTTTGTTCCTGTGGGAATGCAGGCAGTGGATTGATGGGCAATTCTTCTGCCTCCTTCATGGGGACCTTTCTGGCCAGTAGTCTGGGTTCCCCTCCTTCCCACCCGTCTCATCCCTCCCGGCCGCCCTCCTCGCCCTCTTCGCCCTCCTTCCGTGGCGGACCCCACTCGAGCGCCTCGCAAATCTGGTTTCCCCATTCGCATGAAGGTACCTCAAATCACACATGTACACAAACACACAGCCACAGCCCCTCATCTGACCGCACCATCTGGATGAGGTGATATTTATGTCCTGGCATTATTGGAGGCAGCTTTGCACGGTGTATTGTTACTCTGATATTGTATATTTTTGTGTCGCGCTAGGTTTGCACCAAAGTACGGCTTGTAATCGTCTGGGCTCCAACCCTTTTATTTATGCACTAAAATAGGCCCACACCCAGCCTGTTTGGGATAGAGCACTGTGCCACGGTTTTCTGGATACAGACACAGGGTTAAAAGTTCAGCCACAGAATCTTGCGGTATTCGATTCATGTCAGCAGGAATGTCACTCAGGGCCCTCTGAAGCAGCACATGCGACTGTGTGCCAGTAAAAAAAAAAGAAAAAAAGTTGCAGTGATTGCAGAGCTTTCAGCCGGTGTCTCCATCACAGTCTTAAAAAGGTGGTTCCCACCAATCAGAATTACTAAACCCTTACTCGACACACACGCACATACACTCACAAACCAACTTCAACACCTCATATTCTGTCTCGATCCAGCCAGGAAGTCAGATAACGATAAAGCTGAGGGATTAATGTAGTTGGGTGTTTCAGGAATTAATTGGGGTGACAGATAAACACAAGACAAATCATCTTATTAATATATTAACGTAAGGTCAGCTTTTCTGTGTCTTCACCTTCAGATTTACATCTTGCTAATTACGCACTGTGATGGCCACCTAAAATTACCTGGTGAATCACAATCCTGGATGAACTCTTGTTATTTCAGCCCCCTGGTTATAATATATTTATTATCTAAGAATAGCCCAGATGTTATCGGTGGGGAGGGGGGAAGTGTTTCTTTTCTCTTTTTTTTTTTTTTTTTTTTTTTTTTTTGAAATTCATGGTCACTCATCAGCGGCACCCCACCTGCATGTTATGTGTCCAGGGATGATTAAGTGGATTACAGCTGAGATGCTGTATAGTCATGAAGATTGTTAAATCATATGATATCTCCCAGCAACTTCCTTGCTCTGATGCCCCGGGCAGCAGGCCGCTGACTCAGTGGACAGATGCTACACCAGATTAAACTCTAGACTCCTCCAAGATATTAGCTCCAGCGTCAGCCCAATCTCAGACATTTCCCTCCAAACTCATTTTGTAAGCATCAGTGTTTCCTTTATCTTATACTTTCTAGGTTTCATTGTCAAACACTTTCTTCTTGTGGAAAAGTAAAATAATATTAAGAGTGATGAAGATAATGCCAAGCCTAATAAAAGTAATGGAGGTGATTATGACTGGGATTATTACTCAGTTGGCAATGGAGGCCATTATCTCTATTGCAGTTTAATTGCATATAACGCACTAAGAGCATGATTGAATCCAGACTGTTCATCAACCACATTCAGCTGTTCCCTCCTCAAGATAATTGCATATTGTCTTTTTCCTGTTTTGCATAAAAAGCAAGTCATCAAAATGAGCGGCACAATTACCCAGACTCTCGCCTTCTCTCTCCGGGTGTCAGCAGAACCCCACCAGCATCAGAGCAGGCATTGACTTGTGCTTGTGTCGGTGCATTAGTGTTTCGCTTGTAACCTCAAAGAAGTGCTGTGTTTTTATTTTTTTTCTTCTTCTTCTTCTTCTTCTTCTTCTTCTTCTTTTTCTCTGTTTTTAAAGTGGCTGCTTGCGTGCATATCTAAGCAAAGCAGTTCAAATTTGTATTCGAAAACGATTTTACGATTCGCACGTTTCTGGCATATACCTGTCATTGCGCGGAACGTCTTTGTTTCCGCTATTCCTCTGACACATTTTTCTACAGATTAAAAGCCTGAAATCTATCACGTAACAAGCAGATGAGAACAATTATCTCCTTTGCTTGCTAACTAGTCACTTAGTGGGGATAAACAATGGACTGTGGCTATATGGAGCAGGCTAATCACATTTATTTTTTATTACTCCTATTTGGTGAGTCAATTAAGAATTAATTCCTCTTTTCAATATAATAAGTTTTGCGGGCATTTGAAATGAGTTGGTGATAAAGAAAAGCCACATAAAATGTAAGATGGATATTATTTTTGCCCCATTAAGCCCGGAGAAAACAGCAAAAGTGTTCAGAAATGCAGCATTCTTCCAGGGTTTCAGCACCCTGATGTACCAGCATTACACTTCTTTTACTGATTATGCAGGCTGTTACAAAGATTAGAATATTTTAACCTTATGCATTGATCCTAAACATATCCATGGAAACGCCCCTACTTTGGCTACTAAAGTAACAAAATATCCCATCGCAAACTTTCAACCTCAGTTTCTCAGGTTGGTTAAACTAAGAGGGAAAAAAAGGTCCTTCAACTTCAGCTGCCCTGGCATGGGCAGTAGTCTGGACGTGCTCTCCTGTCAATTTAGTCTCCTTTAAATGACACTGGCGGTAAGGATAACTTTGGCAAAGGCATTTTTTTTTCTTTTTTAACACAACAGTCTTTTGTTGACTTTTGGTTAAAGATTTATCGTTTTGGGAAAAGGAAAGTGTACAGCCAGTCTAACAAATTCTAGGATATTTCTGTAAGGTCACAGGAACAAGACCCAAACCATTAGTGGCTTTCATGACGTTAGAGGAGTTAACAGAGATTAAAGGAAGTTTTTGTTTCAGAATCTCTTCTTGCCAGCTACAGCAGCAGCCATTGTATGTTACCACAAGGAATTGTCTGTTTTTTTTCCTTTGCTGAGCTGAGCAGTGCTGTGAGCTCACTGTCACAGAGACTGAGTCTTAGTATACGGCTAAGGATGCAAGAAGAAGGGTGGGTCGGTGGCGGGGGGGACACAAAAACAGGGGCAGATGAAGTGTAGTGAATGTTTCAGTAAATGTAAAATGTTTTCACAACACCTGTTAAAATAAATTAGGCCCACCGAGCTTTTGAAAGATCTATTTTCATGTCTGGGACTGTTTGAATAAACCCCACTGAATCGACTGAGTGGAAAAATGAAAAAAAAATAAATAAAAATGACCAAAAGAAGAGAAAAAAGGGTGGGGAGTGGGTAAAGAATAAAAGGAAAACCTGCCGACTCCTCGCAGTCCCGAGGCCAGCTGGCCAGGGTCCAAATGACTTCTTAAGTTATGCCAAAAATAATCGCAGTCTCATATCTTTGTCCACACATATAAACACACGCATGCACACACACACACACAGAGTTGCCTGCACACACCTGTCTAATCCACTTCTGTTTGATACGCCTTTCCAAGCCTATCTTCAGTTGTCCATCTTTCCTTCTGTGAGCAGTTGCTTGCTTTTCCTTTTGTAGGATTTAAGCTGCACCCCCCGCCTCTCCTCTTCCTTACTCCTGCTTCTTTCATTCTCTCTCTCCCTCTCCCTCTCTCTCTCCTGTGCCAGTCTGCATCCCTTCCTTTCAATTAGTCAAACCTGAAGAGATCCACCACAGCACTGCCCCTCCTCCGCCAAACATCTCTCGTCTCCTCTCCTCTTCTCCTCCCTTTCTGTGTCTTGATGGTTCTGTCACTTTTTTCTCAATTAGCGGACCTGACAGGCAACTCAGGCTGCTCCTCCTCTCCTCTCGGTCTTCCTGTGGCGTGCTCTCTCTCTCTCTCTCCGTCCTTCTATCTCCTCGTCGCTGATGCGTTACAGCCACCTCCCTGGAGAAAATAGAATTTTCATTTATGTTATTTTTTTTCTTCTATCAAAAGTGGTAAAAGCCTTATCAGTAACTGAATGTCTTCAGAGAAGGTGTAAGAGGACTGGTATTGTGCTAGTGAGAAACCGCCTCTAAAGCAGCAGGAATAATTCTCCTCTGCCTCTAGGTGCTATTCTATATCTAACCCCCTTCTTTGTCCTCCCTGTTGGCCTGCTTCTCTCAACCCACCATGTTGCGAGAAATACCTTCAGAACTTCTAGAAATCCCTCCTTGGGATGCAGCTCTGTTTGTTCTGCCTCTCACCCCTGCTCTGCCGGTGGAAAGGAGGGCATGCGCTGTGAACTCCCCTCTGCCATTCACTTGCTGATGCTGGCGTGTTTATGTGTGAGTGTGCGGAGGGAGCGAAGGAGAGCGAGGTTGCTGTGCAGTCAGCAGACTGCACTAAGACCCTGCTCACGTCGCCTGCAGCAGCAGCGGCAGCGGCAGCAGAAGAAGCAGCTTCCCTTGTCCTGGCCAGATTAATGGCTGAATGAGCTCCGCCGTGCCCAGCAGTCCCCCTCTTGCCGCCCCAGTGGAGAGCATGCTGAAACTGAGCAGGCTGGCATTATCGGGCACAGCCAGACCACACTGTGAAAAGGGATTACGCCATCAATCGTCACGCTCACAAACAACATGCTGCCGCAGAAAAAAAAAAAAAGTCCCTCTCCCAGCTTGGATAAAGACTGGCAAACAGCTCTCTGCTTTTCCCTGTCCTGAAATCAAAGGAAAAAATGACTTGCTTAAACAAAGCTCTCTCCCCCCCCCCCCCCCCCCCAAGCTGTAAATGAATTGGCATAATTTTGCGTGCTTATTAATCATGACAGCAAAGGAGGAGACAGAGACAAAAAAGGGGGGATGGGAAGGAAAAAAACAAGGTAGAAACATAGGTGAAAAACGGGAAAAGTGAGGGTATGTAATTATCACCCCTTTGCCCTCCTCAGAAAGCAGCACCTCCTGTGTTATTGCAGGGCTGTTTGCCTCCTCTGTGTATTTCATTAATTAAGATGGGAGGATGCAGAGGCCGCACTGAGAAGAGGTCATTAAGCCCACCACAACACTCCTCCCTCCCCAGAGCTGGCTCATAGGACCGGGCCCCATTGTTCCACCGGCAGAAAGTGAGACATTCAACACTCATAGCTGCTGTAAAAACCATGTGTGTACAAAAACACATGGCCGAATAAAGTGCATCTGCGCTTTCTGGGATCAGGTCACACGTTTTCCAAAAAAATTTTCCTCTCTTTCGGCCCGTATCCTTTTTACGCCATCCATGAGCTGCACTGGAAAGTAAAGCTACAGCAACAGATGGGTGTAATAGTTGAGCTGAAGAGAAATTAATCACTTAAATTTTACTTTATGACAGTGGGCTGATAGACCTGTCTGTCCTATGAATTAAAAAAGAAACAAAAAAGTGTGTCTCTGTCTTTTTTGGTTTTCCATTTCAACAAAAGTGGTTCACTCATGTGACTGTGTGTGTGTGTGTGTGTGTGTGTGTGTGTGTGTGTGTGTGTATGTATATATATATATATAAAGTCCTTTTATTTTCCTTAGTTATTTCTTTAACTTGTATGTAGACTGATGACTTGGATTTAATTGTGCTTTTTTTAAAGTGTTAAACTAAAATTATGCTATAGCGCTGCTGTCACTAAGCAACATCATCGCATTATTGGACATTTTTTGTGTGTCCTTTACAGTACCTCGATTTCATTCCGTTGGTTTGGTGAAATGATTAATTACACGGTAGCATAGATAGGCTAATTTAATTCACATTGATGTGTTTAGATGCTATAGTTACTCAAATGCAGTGAAAGTGGGTTGTCATAGAGATGCTTTTTTTTTTTTAGTATTGATATTGCGATGGGCTTTCATCTCAGTCCATCTTTTCTCTCCTCTACACTCAAAGTCCTTTGTGTTTTCCAATGTCCCGTTGCAAAATGAGCTTTTTGTTTGGTTGTGGCGTAAACGTCCTCCAGATGGGCTTGGTGTAATAAGCCCAGGTGTACTAGCTTACAGGCCCAACATCCCAATGACCTCTTACCTCTGATGTAGGTCAGTAAAGGTTAGCCGCCCAGCTCTCTGTTCATTGCAAACACAAGCTTCAAATCCATCCTTATCACCCCATTCAGATGGTTCAAGGTGCGGCTGCCACTTCTAAGAGTGAGTTAAAGAAAGCACCATATGTTTCAAAGACAAATTTCATATATTACAGAAATCCCCAGGCTTGTCTGTTATTGTTTTCATTCTAAACTCCAGCAGGAAAGGCAAACATGTGAGGCACAGCCAGCACTTATTTGCGTATGAACACCACCAGCTGCATTGGACCTGAAGGATTACACTGGATAACTGCATCTCTGTGGTTGTTATCCTTTCTTATCAACTCTCTCCCTCTCTGCTATCTTAGCAGGTCCAGGGTATCCTCGATTCTCAGGGAGTCTGGCCCACACGTTCCTTCCTATGAGCCACTTGGATCACCATGCCAACAGTGGAGTTCTCTATGGGCAACACCGTTTCTATGACACACAAAAAGGTGGGACGTGAGACTATTAAAATTTAATCAAACGGAAATAATATGAATTCAAATGGAAGCGGTATAGTCTGGTGGTGTTGTCTGTGCAATACTGAGGGCATGCTTTTTTTTTTTCTTTTCGTGACTAATTTGTCTTCTTTTTTCTATTTTATAGAGAACTTCTACCTTCGAGGACTCCCATCCCAGCCACCTCTCATCTCAGCCAATCATAGTCTGCCACCAATGTCTCGGGCAGGTTCAGGACACACTCAGGGGTCCTGCAGCAGAGACAGAGATCAAGGGGTAGGCACAGGCATACATAAGGGTCTTAAAGAGGGGTCTGTGGAAAGAGGAGTGGTAAATGTCAAGGACAAGGAGAGATCCAGTGGGAAACAAGAGGCTAAGGAAAGACAGCAGCAGCAGCAACAACAACAGCAGCACCACGCTCACCAGCCACCCCAGCCAACACACCACCACCATTCTCACACTCATCAGCAGCACCCGCACTATCCTCAGCACCCGCTGCCCCTGGAGGAGGTAAACAGCCGGGCCCTGGAGAGGCATAAGGCGTCGCTCACGATGTACAGTAAAGAGCACCCTCAAAGTATGAGCAAGCCCCTCAGTGCCTGTTTGCACAATAGCAAGATGCAAAATGGTGATCCAGGAACTGGAGCAGGGGCTAAGGTGTCCATGTCCAGCTGCGGCGGTGAGGACACAGCCCTTCGGGCTATGGGTGGTGGGGTGAGCAGCCAGAACAGACATTTGGGGACTAGTGGCAATGGCCGCTGCACCAAAGAGGGGGTAAGTGGGGAAATGAGGATCAGTGAACAACCTTCAGACTGTTTGGAAAGGGGTCAGGCACCACTTCACCACTCTCTGCCCTACTCCGTACCCCCACCCCTACATATGAGTTCTGCTACTGGAGGGGCCCATCCACATCCTCATGCTCACCCCCATACACATCCACATCCAGGGGGCTTCCACTGTCTTCAGCTCCACCCCAGCCACCCACATCATTCCCACCATACACACCACCATCCAGAGTTTTTCTGCCCACCGCCACCTGCTCCTCTAGCCAACCCTGCCTCGCACGAGAGGGGGCCAGTCAATGTGGGGCGAGAACCTAAAGTCACAGGGCCTACATTTGTGCCATCTGTGGCAGACGTAGGCGATAAATCTAATGGGCCATTCCAGCTTAATAACCCTGACTGCCAGGGTGTGGGTAGTGGAGGAGGAGGCAGCAATGCCAAGGACAAGACAATAGAAAAGAACGGTGGCGGTGGGCACCACAGTAATTGGCACAGAAAACAACAACAACAACAACAACAACAACAGCAACAGCAGCAGCAGCAGCAGCACCCATACAGAAAGACAGAGAAGGCTCCAGACTGGATGCAATCCCACCATCAACACCTTCAGTCCTCACAGCTTCCTCCACCTCCCCAGCAACAACCACCACATTCTCAACAGCAGCATCAAGTAGTGCGATCGCGGAGTGCTGAGTGTATCAACAGTGGTGTGGAAATGGATGTGTTCAGACCCTCGCTGCCCCAGGGACCCAAGGCAGGGCACTCGGTCCCTCATTCTGTAAACACTTCTCCTTATCGAGACTGTTCCCATCCAGGACCCCCGCCAAACTCTTCCCCACTTGGAAGTAAAAACATGGGGCAGCACAGTGGAACACAACACAGTGGTCCCGGAGGTAGTTGCTCTTTACAGAGAGACGGCCAAAAGGTAGCCAGGATTCGCCACCAGCAGCATGGCCGACCTGGCCCAGAGACACCCACTGAGTTGAACCAGGGGAATAGTCAGGAGCTTAAAAGAAAGATGGACATGTCTCCTTATGGTTACAGCAACAGCAGTGGGCAGCAGCACCACCACCAGCAGCCCCCAGTGCCACCCTGGAATATGAGGCCTCCTCACCACATGTCGCAACCTGAGGAGGAGCAGAGGAAGTCATATATGGAGTTGGGGAGCACTGGTGGGCAACACTCTCAGCAGCAGCAGCAGCAGCAGCAGCAGCAGCAACAACAACAGCAGCAGCAGCAGCAGCCGGGAATAAGCCTTCCTCCTCCACAGCCCCCCACTGCACCTCCCCTCAGCCAGCAACAGCAGCAACCACAGCAGCAACCTGATCCCCAGGGTCCAACTCAGGGAGAGAGCAGTGCAATGAAAAGCTTACTAAAGTACAGCAACCAGCAACAACCACTGCTCGTCTCCCAAAAGAATCCATTTGGGGGGTTAGGAAATCTCAAATCAGGTCCATCTGGGGGGAGCTGTGCCCTGCAGGGCAACAAACAGACTCTGCCTTCCAGGAAGGGTACGGCTAATGACAGTGAGCGTCCTGATTATAACGGGCGGAGCAGGGACATGGGGGAGCCAGGTCATGGCGAAAGTGAGGTGCGGCAGCCGCCAGTAGGAATAGCGGTGGCGGTGGCCAGACAGAGGGAACCACCTTGTCGTTCAGCTGAAAATCATCCGAACAGCCGACAGGGCAGGGTCCATCCGTCTGTGAAAGGTAAGCAATCCAGGTCACTGGCTTGTGAGAAGGCCTTATTATTTCTTTATCTGTAACTTGCCAACAATATTGCTGCAAACAGAGAAACAGACATATAGAAAATAAACAAACAGGAAAAAGCACATTTTTAAGCAGATAAAAAGCCAGAAAAATATTGATTTTGTGGTGATACCCTTTGCTGAATGCAGTAAAAATCCAGAATGGTATAATTCTCACACTCATTGCCATCAGGGATACGCTCCAGTCCCCATGATCCATTACAGGATAATAGAGGCATAGCTAATTCTATGAATGGAGTTTAATACTTATGGGTTTAAATTTAAATTTCCTCTGCAGCAGTCCCAAACAATGCCTTGCTGATTTTAACTTGGTTTTCTCCTATTTAACTTTCTAGTTGCCCTTAACCAAACATTAGTGAGTCAAACAGGCATCAACCATGATGTTTATAGATGTGAAGTCCATTTAGAGTTGCTAAGATAAAAAGTAATTAATATAAGATTTCTAAGCCTTGCTCTGAGAACAACAGTATATAAATGGAAATAAATAGATATACAAAAAAAATACAATATTTAAAAAAAAAAACTTTGGACAAAATTGACCTACATCAAGTTTCAATTTTATTTCATAAATATCTGAATGTGTTATTATATTATGAAGCAAGTTATTTTTCTTTCCAAATAAGACAGTAATATGTCAATACTGTGCAGTATATGGTTTTAGCATGAATTCTGCCAATACGAAATCATTTAATACTCGAAATGTATTCATTTGCTACTTGCGGCACGGTTCTGACAAGTGGCGAGAGACTTGGGATTTTGTTCTCACTGTGATCCACAATGGTGAAAGTTGATGTTTGCCTCACAGGGCAGCCCCGCTCCATGTATCTGTCAGATCCCACCACTGAGGAAGACAGGAAGAGGCTGAGTGAGGAACAAATAGGTCTCACTTGCTTGGACAGGGAGAGGGATGCATATATCAGGTGTGTATTTTTAAAGGTGTTGTTCAATGCTTAATAAATTAAAATCTTTACAGAAACATTCTCATTTGTATTTCTTTATCTTTATCTCATTCTGATGTCAGGGATAACAAAGACAGGGTGGAATTTGCAAGGATCCACCCTTCTAGCAGCTGTCACGGAGACCTTGCCTCTCATCTCATGGTCCCGGGCGGGACGTCCCTCCAGTCTGGCCAGTTGGGAGATCCTGCTGCACATTCTGCTCACCATCATTGGATGCCAAGAACTGGAAGCCCATCTCTCTGGATGACGGGACATTCTTATGGTAAGACGCTTTCTGATGGCAGGATTTTATTGTTATGGTTATGTTTATGTTTATTCATGTGTTATAAAGACATATAGTCCAGCTTTTTTTTTGTTTATTGAAAAAAGGCCAAAACAAAGACGTTTAGAATTGATTTGATCAGCTGATACATATATTTAAAGTTCTTTTGTTTATATGGAATTCTGTAATTTAATTTCTTTATAAAGCAGGTATAGGTCATACAACCCTACACCAGAATCTGCCACCAGCTTTCTCTGCAGCCATGCCAGGCCCTCTGCAGCCAGTCCTGCCTCTGCCTCAAGACCCCTCTGCCCAACTGGTGGTCTTGCCCTCCGAGCCTCCCACCCATCCTGCGACCCATCACCTGGGTAAGCCATGGCATTTTATATGTTAATCTAATTGATCTACAAAGCACAGGCAAACTCCACTGGTACAGTATATGTATAAAAAGAGTAAAAATAAGAAAAGCTTGTTTGTTATTATGCTTATGTTTTTGTGATTGGATGAATAAGGACTGACAGGAAGAGAAGCTAAGGGCTAAGGCCGATGCTAATGGGAATCCAAATAAATACAACACAAGCAGCAGAAATGCAGCAAATTTAGCTTATGTTCTGTGAAACTAAAATGAGTCATTTCACTGTTAATATTACTTTGGGCTAAGATAAGTTTGCAATCTTATGATAATTGCTACATGCCAACTGCTTGGCCCAGCAACAGTGGCACTCTCAGTAGTTCAGGATGCTCGTACAAAGCTATTTTGCCCCTACAATACCACAGCAGAGGAAGAGGAAGTGAATGAGGTGAAAATCACTTCACCAGAGTCATTGTAGATGCGTATTCAGTGAACAGACTGTGAAATTTAATTGGCTCCCAGTCTTTGACGATATGTTTCCTTCTGCGCGCCACAGGAGTTTCAGCTGAGAAGGGAAGTGCATCCACAGAAACTTTCCCACAGGAAATATTTTCATATCCGATTTTATGTGGCAAAATTCTTAGTGTGTCTTGCAAAAGGAGCTGAAAGATCAAATTCATTTGGATAATAAAACCGCTAATGCGGAGTGTGTAGCACAGTGCTAATACAGATATTATGACGACGCTCATTATGTAGTTCTATATAGTGTGGTCTTAGTACTTTCCAAAAGGCACCTCTGTCATTGTAGATCACCCATATGGAGTTGTGTGTGTCCTTAAATCCACATAATGAGACAGGTTGTACACCCACACACATGGGAACCAGGCTTACTGCTGGGCCCTTTTGCAGAACCCCTACTGTGGTTTGGCCGGGAAGGTGGGACTTTTTGGCATAAAGGCCAAGACGAATGCTCTGACGAGAAAAACATGCATTTCCAGCACAGCATTTTGACCTCTAATCAACCTATGACCATTATATTCTGTTCACATTTCATCATTGTCATAACGTCTTTTTCCAGCATTCCAAAATTCTCAAAGCAGTTCTTAAGAGACAGCTTTCTGTTCAGAGCGGAGGAGAGTGTGGGATTGTTTCTGCCTGGGGAGATGTTGTTCTGTGAAGTCAAAAATCTTTTTTTCCTTAAAGGATACATGTTGTTGCTATAAATGTGAATACAATGATTCTTTAAATGATCCATAATGGTTTCAGTGTTTTGAAATAGTTGTGTGGGAGGCACATAATGATAAATATGGAGAACACAACTGTTGTCTGTTTGCTAATGTATTCTAGTGAGTCGTGCCTACTGTCAATGTGTATGAGCCCAAAGAAAAGTGATGTAGAGTGTGTGTGTGTGCGTGTATGCATGTGTTTTTGTTCTAAGGTAGCCCCCTCCATCACATTTCTCCTTCTTTTTTTTTCTCATTAGATGTGATGGAGCAGCCAGGGCTGTGGCCCCCTGTGTACGGCGCCCGGGGCCCACCCTCCCACATGCAACATCCTGCTGTGTACTCCCGATCCCAGTTTCTACGGCAACAGGAGCTGTACGCTCTCCAGCAGCATCAACAGCTTCAGCATCAGCATCAGAGTCACCAGTCGCAGCAATCACAACTGCAGTCTCAACCTCAGCAGCAGCAGCCACAGCAGCACAGAGCTGCACATGCCATGAACATGCAGCACCAACCCGCTCACAATGCACAGGTGATTGTAGAGTCAAAATACGCAAGGGAGATTAATACATGCAAAAGTGCAGGCAATACAGGGAAGCGTAAGCGAGTCATGGATCCCGTGACTTTTGAGTCTATTTTCTATTTGCATAATATTCTTTGAAGGATATGCCAACTTTCCTACAGGGGGAAAAAAAAGTGTATTCCCGAATACAGAAAAGCAAGTAGCATTGGCTGTCAACCAGATTGCAATAAATGTACTATTTGGTTAATGCATAAAATCACTTGTTCACTAAATTTAGATATGCAACAATTTTGTATTAATGCCACAGATACAGAAGAGAGCAGACGAGCCCTCAGTTGAACTGGAAGAACTCATTTCAGAGCCAAGAACATCTAAACCTGCCAAAGCTTACTCTTACAACCCACCGCAGAGGAACACCTCACCCCCTGGGACCTGCACCACTCACCTGTCCCCTTGTTGTCAGTCCCCTTCGCTGCGACAACATCCCAAAAGCACTCCTTCAACACCCTGCCCCGCTCCTAGCCCTGTTGCAGCAGTACCTCATTCACCTGCCATTAGCCCCGCTCCACCTCAAATGCTAAAGGCTCCTGAATCCGAAGACAAGACGGGAGAGGGACAGCCTCCACAGGAATACCCAGGGTCTCTGGAGCCTGGTAAGTACAAAGAAGTGTCTAGAAGAAAAATGCAAAAACTGTGCGTAAAAGTTTTCAAACCGTCTTTGAAGCAGTGTGCACAGTGTTTTTTGTACGAGCAATACTCATCAAATTAGCGCTTGTGAGATAACATACTCACACTAATCAGGTAATAACAGAGTCATGTAGAAAACCAGAAAGAGAACAGAAAACAGTTCTAACATATAGTCAAATGTGCATCATACTGATTTATAACTGGAGTTGTCACTGTTCAGTGACCCCATTTCTTTCTGCTGGTGTTGTGGTAATATGTGTGGGTAGCTCTTTTGGCAAAGCCTCTGATTGAATAAACGGTGAAGAAAATGGCTGCCGGCTGTGCTGGGACTTTCCAGAACTGTTACCTTGGTAATGATTGAGAAATACGTTAGTAGCGGCCTTTACATCTCCTCCACCCCCACACGCCTGACACTATCTTCATCATTATTAATGTCTGGCTAACGGCTCCCGCAAGCCAGAGGAATTGTGTCAGTTTCTCTGATAAACTAAAGGTCTTGTCCACTTTAAATAACACGTACACACACAGTTACTTGTGGTAACTTCCTAAGGTTGGGGGATCAAGGGAAAGTGCTATTTCATTTCCTTGCCCTGCTTTTTCACTCCATGGAACCTAGTTAGCAAGAGAGTTTCGTTTATCATGGGTATGATTGGTAATCTGTAACACATCCCCATCACAAAAACAGTGCTTTCTATTAAGGAATCATAATATGTGGGTTTTTTGGGAGGATGGTTTATCAGAATTTTTGGAATAAATAGACAATTGTTAAATATTAAATTAATAAATATTCTTTTCATCTATAGACTTGCCTCCTGGATACACATACCCTGCTATTGCGATGGACTACAGGAGCGGACCGTCACCTCAGGGTGTTCAGCTGGCTGAGCCAGCTGACCTGGACGCAGTCCAAGTGGAGCCTGCTGAGCATGCTCCCCAGTCTCTGGCCAGCCTAGGGGAGGAGTTAGACTGTCAAGTGGTAGTCAGACCCCTTCCAGAGCCACTCCCACTCAAGGAAGTGGCGCATGAAGAGGAGAACAGAGTGGTTGACGGAGTTCTGGAGCAGAGGGATGAGGTGGAAATAACAGCCGTGACAGAAGCTAGCTATGTCCACAGAGAGGAGGAGCAACCAGAGGAGCAGGGACAAACTGCAGGAGAGGTGCTGGTTTGTCCACCTGTTGAGAGTACTGTGTGTGAGGCTCCTTCCTGCCCAGTCTCCATTTCAACAGAAGAACCTGACAGGCAAGACGCTGTCATTACCTTAGAAGAAGAGGAGGAGGATGAGGTGACGGGTGGGGAGATTCAGGTGGAGTATGCTCAAAAGGTCAGCATGCCTGGAGAGCAAGAGCCAGAGCTGCCCACCATCATCGAGCTTGATCCTGCTTCTCCTGAGTCACAGTCCCCGCCTAATGAGTGCGCAGAGGACAGTGAGCAGCAGCATGACAACAAGATGACCTCCAATGATGCCTCAGTGGATTCTGTGTGTCTTTCACCGGCCTCAGCCTTTGCCCCTAGCCCAAGCAAGGAATCTTTTGCTGTGGCCCCAAAACCTGTTGTGCCCTGCTACTGGAGTCTGGAGCTGCTGATTGCTGCTGCGTTCTGCACAGATGTGCCTCCATTTCCCTTGTTCTCATATAGTACACCATCGGTTGTCCCATCGCAATGTAACCCACACCAGGGTATCGAGCTTCTGAGTGAACTAGCGGATCTGGAGCTGCAGCAGCAAAAGCGCACTTGTGGAAAAAGCCAGGGTGAGAAACAGTGGCTCCTCCATGACTCTAACACATTCACATTCACACAGCAATACTCACATCAACAGAATGCACTTCTCTCATAGTTTACTCTCCTTTTCCTCTATGTCCATTGAGACAAACTCCCACTCCCCCCTCAGGCCTAGCCTCATCGCTCTGTGCTCCCTCCCAGATAGTCCTCTCTTCCTGCCGGTCTCATGAGCCTCTTGTGAATTCTAACACATCCCCAGAGAGGCTGTCTACATGCTTGCTTGCCGTTGCTCTTCTTTGGCATGTTAAAGCCACTTTTATTTCCTAAAAGGCTGTTCTAATGATGCAGGGCCTCAGGAGAGGGAGAAAAAGCAGGAGGACAGGGCTGAACTACTAGTGAAGGGTGTACACCTTCCTCTCTCACTCACGCTCCCTTCGAGCTCTCCTCAGGGAACCGTCTGTGTCTCTCCATCCTGCAGCTGTTTGATACGCTCATGCGCGCGCACCCAAACACGCACAACTGCAAATACACAGAGTTAAACTTAAAGGAGAGACACCAGTTTGTTTCATTCTCTCACTAACATAACACTTCATACTGAAAGTTGGTGTGTAATCACAAAAGCAGTCATTGTTTTCAGCACCCTGGAGCATTGCCTGGCTAATTAGACCCCATTGTTTTAAAGTGGCTTTAAAAGCTTCCTTGTTTTTCAAAGTACCATGCGGTTGTTTTTTTTTTATTCATGCAAAAGGATGTTTTGTGTTTACCACAGCATCCTAATGCATTTAACTGCTCCCAAAAGATGGTTCTTTAAAAAGGGTATCATCTGATTCCAGAGTCAGCGATGTCTTCGATATGCGATATTGTTGACAGCTCAGGCAAGTAGCAAATGTCGATTTAGAGTCACAACTATGGTTAGTAAGACGATTCAGTATATTTTTATTTATTCATGTTAAGATGTGAGACTGTGTTACTCTTATAAACAAAATGTCATTTTCCTTGTGACTAGGCTACAATCTGCTATTCAGCTTGTGGCTCAGACCATTAATGGCAGATAGACTACTCAGTGTCATAAGCAGATAGGCTACATAGGAAAAGCTCAGTCCAGATGGTCTGTGAGATATCAGCATATGGTGAGTCCAAAATAATGTGACCTCTGAAAAGATATGCTGCTGATTTCTCATACTGTCCTAATCTGCTCAAATTTCTGCAGAAAACAAAACAAAAACAAAAAGACCCATCTTTCTCTCTCATTTTGACATGAGTTTCCTTTCACAAATGTTAAGTAAACAAGCTCCGTCCACTGTGGCATCTGAATCGAAAATGTATAGATGCAATATGAACCCTTCCCCCCCCCCCCCCCTTCTGTAAACAGAGGAGGAACTGCTCATGTTTGACCTCCAAAGCCTTGCTACCCTGGCCACGGCCCGTGCGCTGGAGCTGGGCTCCGAGGAAAGCAGCAGCGCGAGTTCTGAGCGACAATTTCCAGCCCGCAGGATCCTCAATTTACGAAGGAAATGCACCTGGACACCTCGCAATGAACCAGTAAGGCTATAAAAGTGTGCCCTTCTTGACGCTTCGAAATGTTCCCAGAATTCTAACGATGTTTCAAACAAATAGTAACTAATGAAGTTGTAATTAAAATGTTCATAATCACTAATTATGCGTGTTGTTCAGGTGTGCCCAGCCAAAGTTAGCATGGAAACAATGGATGGTCCTGAGCTTGCAATGCGTGTGAAATTGGCTGAGTTACAACGTCGCTATAAAGAGAAGCAGAAGGAGCTTGCCAAACTTCAGAGGAAGCATGATCATCAGTGAGTATGGCGCGGTCCTCCTTTACCTGTGCCGATAGTTTCAAAATGGATTTCTTTTAGTGCTTTAGAACCTTCAGAGTTTAGATATGGGTAGCGTCTTAAAGCTGGGCCGGCTGCATGTGTGTTTACATCTGCATGTGCCAGCAGGAAGGAAGAAACACCTCGCAGCCCAGCACGGCGAGGACCGGGGCGGCCAAGGAAGCGGAAACCCACCCTCACCACAGGTCCAGTGTCCTCCTCCGAGGGCCAAAGAAAAGTCAAGTGAGTATCAGTCAGCCCATCTCCGCTAGCTGGCTGTAGTCCAGTCATGCATGATAAGCCCCTCTGTATCACTGCCATACAGGCGCTGCCTCTCATTGGCATAAGCAGGAAACGGGAGAACCACTGAACTATTCTAGGAAGTCGACTCGAACCTCTTCTACTCTAATCAACATTGGTGTTAATTGCGTAACGGGGTAGTCTGTGTCAGCTGTGTCCTACAGAATACTCATTCAGGGTTAATATATATATATGTATAAATAAAAACATTCAACTTTACTGGGCTGAATTGTGAACGTCTGATTCTCTAGGCAATAAGAGTTAAGCTGACATTTTGAGTCCATGTATGTGTTTGTCCATGTATGTGTTTGAGGAATATGACGAAAGAGGAAAAGTTAGCAGAAATGAGCAGGAGAATGAAAATAAAGAAGGTGTAGAGAGTGCAGAAACAAGGATCCTGACTTTTTCCTTATATGAATTGATGGCATGTTTTTTTTTAAATCAACATTGTAAAAATAGGGATGCCTTTCCTGTTTGGAAGTTGTGTTGGAGGGGTTGGTAAAAGGTTTACTCTCAGGCTTCAGTTATTCCCGGCATCTAGGCTCAGAATGCCTTTGGGCACTAAATATTACCTCGCAGCATTCCCTCTCTGTCCATCTTAATCCTTCTTTTCTCACTTCAGTTTCTGGACAACTGTCCACAGCTGCCCCTTTGCAATGTCACTTGCCACTCTTCTTCCACCCGTGTCCTCTTGCGCCCCCCTCACTAGGGCCCGTGCTGATCAGATGCTAATGCTGAGTGACAATGACACCCAAATATAAGGCCTGGGCCCTCAAGTGAAGTGCAGTGGAGGGAAAGTGGGAGCAGATATGGGGTTACAGTCTCACAGAAGAGTAAACTGAAGTCTGTCTTTTTGTTGTACTTTAAATTGAATCACAGCCGAGACACTTTATTTTTCTTAAAAGCTCCCAGGGTGTACACCCTTTTGTTTGTGATGTGTGCACAACCCAAAAGAGAATGACGTGATACTTGTGAATGAGAAACAAGCAAGCAGACTGAGGACTGTTTAGCCCCATGTTGCGTTATGTGGCAGGGTTCTATAAAGGCGCTGTCCTGCACCTGCCAGTCATGCCGCTACAAAACGCTGATGCTTTTGTGCTGATGGGGGTTAGTGGGTCAGTGGGTCAGTGGATAGCCCACCCAGCCTTTCAGTATCTTTTTCCCTACTTTGCTTTAACCACCGGGGGTGCGTGTGTGTGGTAGTGTTCGAGTGGGAGATACATTCAGGCCTCGTGATCAAGCCTTCCAACTTGCAAATTTTATGCATCTGTTTAGTTAGAGATGGATGCAGCAGTGTGCTTATGAGCATTGAAGCAGGCATTGTTTGTTTCTGTGCACGCTTGTGTTATTCCTGTGGGTAGAGCATTGGGGTCCTTTGTGCTGTTGCTTTGATTTGGGGTTGGACGGGGTTGTATGCTAGAGACAACTCCTGCTTGCCAGCAAACCCTGATAATCAATTCTGTTTAATTAGTCACTGTACACTCAGCTCCACCAGCCCCCTCCACCATAAATGGGAGGGACTCTGTCACATTGTGTTTGTCAGCAGCGGAAAGCAAGCCGTGGTGGGATCTGCCTCACGGGGACAACTCACACTCCACTGGCACCTCTGTCACTCTCCTGTCAGTCAGTGGGCAGAGAGTCCCACTGCCTGACAATTGCTTTCATTCTTCTTGAGTCTTGCAGGTGCATGCTGGAAGATCCTGATTATGAGATTTACACACAATCAGCACCTACATGGGCACTGTGAATTCGCATGCTGCTGATAAATGACATCAAAACAAACATGCAAAAAAAAACAGCACATGGTTCTTTACTTTAAAAACGGTTTCTGCACCAATATGGAAGCAGAACAAATGCGCAGTATTTCACTTATCTACGTCAGATTTAGTCATTGCTTACTTTCTAAATGGAATGGTTTCCGAGGTTGTATGCATGCTAGGAGAGAGGAAGTTAATCTTTTGTTTGAGCATGGTCTGGCTCATTTCGGTGTGGTCTACGGGCAGTCTTCCAGAGGGAAATTCAAGGGCATTTGGAGTGGTTGGCCTGTGATGCTGCTCAGCATAGGGGAAAGTGTGTGCCACAGTGATATGAAAAAGCAACCAGAGAGCCATGATACTCACTGAATACAATATGACCACATTCAAATTCCAGTGCCTTCTAACCATTCACGGTATCCTTCAAAGCTGTGCAGTAGTGCTTTACAGGGGACAAACATTCTCCCTAGAAGAAGCATTAACGCTTATGACACCAAATTGTCCTCAAACAATCCCAGTTTTCTTGTTAAGAGATTAATTTTCAAGTGGGTGTCTCAGACACTGGACTCTTCTTGTCCTTTTTGTCATTCGGCTCACCAGACAGAAAAGGGAAAGTTACCAGATCCCAGAGAGAGGTGACTCAACTCCCTTGTTTTTTTTCCCTTGCAGATCGATGGGGGCAGGGCTTGGTTTGCCTGACGACCTGGGAGGGGGCGGAGAAAGCCAGCGAAGGAAGAAGAGGCTGTCCAGTCGAGGCTTTGAGCGACTCAGCAGCACACAGGTCAGGGTCCCCTTGTCCTACTCCCTTCTGTCCCAAACATAGCCAGAAATAAAAGAAGCCGCTCTTTGTTTCTTTGCATTTGATATATCCCTTTGTTGCATCCCATTTCTAATTAGGCGCTATCCTCAGGAGTTCATCCTGATCCACTGCTCTCCATATAAATGTCTGTCTTGTTAGAGCTTCTCCAATTGCTTTTTTTATTCTCTATTCTTGAGAAAACAAGGGCTCTCTTTACAATGTCAGAGGAGATGATGATGCCATGATGATGTCATTGTGATGCTTTTGTGGCTTCTGTAAGCAGGAGTTTAACTTGTTTTCACCAGTCTCATCTATCTTTCTGTTGCAGCAGGTAAAAGCACAGAGCTGCAGAAAAAGCAGTCTTCACAGCATGCTCAACTCCAAGCTGGCTGGAGATGTGGTTCAGCTCAAGCAAAAGGCCCAGGTTAAAAAGAATCTCTCAGGGACAGGCTCGAGGGACAAGGAAATTTCACTCTGCAGCTCCAACCTTAAGCATGGACACAGAAGCCAGGGCACAAGCAAAGCAGACTCCAGGCGAGAGTCTGGGGGACAAAGCGATACAGGTAGATAGCGGCAATCATTGCACTGATTGTGCTCCTGTTTTTAGTTTTCTTTTGCAGAGTGTTGTTTTTCCCCCCATCAGCATTTACACAGTTAAGCAGTGATTTATTTCTTAAACTTTTTCAGCAGCCAGTGGGGACAGTGTCCACCAAGAGAGCTGGACCGGACTGGTGCGTTGTGGGCGTAAAAAGGGGTCGACCACCCTGAGCCAGCACAGAACAAAGGTTCACCGTGGCCAAAGGCACGAAGCAATGGAGGAGGAAGAGAGCTCACCTGCAGAGAGCGACTCCTCTGATCAAGGTGGGACAGTAAATACTGAGCCTGGAGACGTAGTTAAGTCAAGTTAATGATTAAGGAGACAAACACTCTACTTTTAAGATTAGGATTAAAACTTTCTGTTTTGATGAAGCTGATAGTTGGGGCTGAATCGGGTGACCCTGAAACATCCCTAAAACAACTCTGGCTCTTTCTCCCATAGTGTGTCTTTTGTCCTGTCTTTCTCTCACTGCTCTCTTCTCTTTGCCGTCACCCCCCAACCGGTTGCATTGGATGACTTCCCCTCCCTGAGGGTGGTTCTGCTGGAGAGTTCTTCCTGTTAAAAGGGAGCTTTTCCTTCCTACTGTCACCAAGTGCTTGCTCATGATTGTTGGGGTTTCTGTCTAATATCACAGGGTCTTTATCTACAATATAAAATGCCTTGAGGCACCGCCAATTGTGAATTTTTGCTATATAAATAAAATTGAATACCAAAATTGAAAGTTGCCTTTAGATATCTAAATAGCTAGCTATGAAAATATGACAGGGATTTTTTTTGAAACATTTCTACAAATTTCTACAAATAAAATAAAAATGCATATCTGATAAGTACAGCTAACGTACTGAGTCTATGATCCAAAAGCTCCTTTAAATCTATATTGCCTTTTGCTAATTTCTAAAAAAAAATTGAAAACCAATCCATTTTGATGGGCGAGTGAAGAAAGATTGGGACGTATGTCTTGGCAGAGACGTGCATTTACATTCAACAGCTCAGTGGTCAGCTCTGTTGGCTGGTCTGGGCTGGACACAGACACACAACTATAGACACCTGGCTGTGAGAGTTTTGCACACCCCTGGAGACCAGCATACCAGGTCAAAGAAAAAAAACTGCAGTGATAAACATAAAAACTCCCTCACACTCTCCCTAACACACACATTCACAGTAGCATGTGGGTTCACACCAGGAAATACCACTGAAGCAAAGCAGTTCATATATCTTTCCTATGAACCGTTAAACTATTTACTTTAATGCTAATGAAGTGCCTGTGGATTGATTGGGAGGGAGTTAAAGAACTTTACTGGTTGGTAATGACGTGGGGAGATGGATTGGATAAGCTAAGTTTTTTTTTTCATGCCTTTACTGAACATATGTTGTATTGTTTCCTAAATCTGCTTAGAAGATGAAGAAGAGGAAGGCAGTTGTGATACTGATGAAGTTCAAGATTACAAAGTCCAACCCTCTAGAGATGTCACTTTAAGCTCCTCCATGATTGGTCCTAGTCCATCGTCTGTTGTAAAACTGGAGGCCAACCAGAAAGCCTGGAACAAAAAACAAAGGCAGGAGCTTTATGGTAAGACTGCCCTTTGAAAATAATTGATAATTCAAGAAGCATCTGTTTTACATTTGTCCTCTTTTGTATTGTTAGCTCAGTCTAAATTTCCTTCTGTAATCAAACCATACAGGATCCCAGAGTCTGTCTGGTGCAGAGGGGGAAGTCAAAATCAGGAAGAAGTCCAACTCTAGGATGGGCATGACCACAGCAGTTAAAAATCACCAAGACCACCAAGATCGGCAGCCTGAAGTAGCAAGAAAAACATGTGGGCCCAGGTCTAAGGAACCTCGGTGGGGCAGTCTTGGGACCAGAGGCAACCGCTACAGGAGGAGCATGGGACTAGCTACCTTCCCCACCACAAGTGAGAGGCTGAAGCGGGCAACCCGCAAGAGCACCATGTTGAGAGGAGCAATTAACAAGGTAAAAAAAAAAAATTCCAATAGAAATTTTGATTGATCAATTTTATTGAACCACGTATACTGAAGATATGACACAACAAAACTGAAGTACAAACTTTGCATTTGCTATATCTTCATGTGCCCTTGCTGTGGCAATAAGCTGCGATTCCTCTTCTCTCACTTTACCAGAGGAGAAGTTGCTGGCCAATTGGGGGCTCATCTTTGCAGGGCGAAGATGGAAGCAGGGGACAAAGGAGCAAAGACCAACAGGTACCAGCAGGCGAATAGCAAACAAACACAAGCTTTCAATTCTGGTCATATCTTAGTCTACGTTCACACTGCAGGTCTTAATGCTCAATTCCGATTTTTTGATCAAATCCGTTTTTTTTGTCTGCTCGTTCACACTACAAATAAAATGCGACAGCAAACGCGCTCTAGTGTGAATGCTCAAAGCGGCCCGCATGCGCCAAGGAAGATGAAGAACGCGCTCTGTTTAGACCCAGAGCAAACAATATTGTTTGACTGATGGCCCTTAATATAAAGACTTTGGATTTTACGTTTCCCAATTTTTGCTTTAAGTTATTTTGTTATTTACATAATAATGTAAATAACCTAATAATTATCCTTATTGCTGTTTTAGAGAGGAGCGGTGCTTAAAGGATAGTTGCAGATTTCTGTCAGAATCTGCAGATTATACAGTATAAATAAAATGTTCACGTTTCTCCAACGTTGTCTTCCCAACAGTTTCACTGACATCTAAACTGGATGGCCAGGAAGCGTTTGCGATGTCTTCTCGGGCGCTGATAATTGGAGTCTGTCTTGTGTCCGTGACGTAAAAGACGGATTTAATGCGACATGACCGTTCAAACAGCAGTCGCTTTCTAAAACATCAAATATGTATCGGATTCAGTACCACATACGAAAGTTACCCAGATCGGATTTGAAAATATCGGATTTGTGCCGTTCACACTGTCATACCATGATCGGATATGGGTCGCATATGGTCAAAAAAATCGGATTTGATGTGCTTTCGCCTGCAGTGTGAACGTAGCCTTACTTTCCAACACATTATTGTGGAACTACTATATGCATTCAGCATGTTTTGCATAGCTCAGCCTCCTGCTGAGTAAACTCTGTGGAGAAGACTATGTGTTATGAGGGAGGGAAAAAACAAGTAAAATGAGTGCAGATAGGTAATGGTACAGGTTTTGTCCCCTGTGGTTAACTGCTAGTTTGAAAAGCATTATAACCAATATCTTATCACACTATCTCCACATTTATTATTTATTCATCTTCACAGTCATTTATGCTTCCTTTCATCCCTTCTGATATGTTCTGTATAGCCAAAGGGACGAGCAGTGAGTCGTTTGTTGGAGAGCTTCGCCGCTGATGAGGGTTTTCAGATGGATGGTAGCAGCTTCTCAGAGGAAGAGGAGCACAGCAGCCATTCGCGCAAAAACCCTGAAGGTCTGAGATAAAATTTTATATCTTTTTTTTTTTAAATAGTGTTTTAAGTAGCAGATAGAATGGTTACTTTCACCATTACAAATTTTAACCAGGATACATTGTTCACTCTTTCTTATGCAGTTCCAAACTGTGTCCTGACCAAAGAGCTGTTAACCGATGGCCTGAAGGTGCTGATTTCCAAGGAGGATGAGCTTCTATATGCTGCCAGGGTCCACACTCTGGAGCTACCAGACATGTAAGTGAACTGTTTTTTTTAATATACACAACACTTTTTTTTAATGTTAGTCTTAATTTAACTCAAGAATGTTAACTTTCAAATCATATCCTAAAAACTTTTGTCTGACCTTTTGGTCAATGTTAACATGACGTAAACTTTGTCAAAGTGCCATTTCTAAGCAGAAGCTGAGGTATGGCAAAAAAGGGCGTCTACAGAAGGTTATTATAGCTGTCAGAGCCATGTTGATAATATATTTTTGCATGCTCATCATAGAAGTTATCAATAATTTTATGCTTCTTACTTAACAAACGTCACATTATTCCATACTAGGCTCTGAGTATCAATACAGCTCCTCTGGTGCAGTCAGCAAAGAGATGCTATAACAACAGTAGAGTGGGAGTAACACATGACATGGGAGCCAGGCAAGCATAATACAAGCATCTGAAAATAGCTTCATCTTATTTCTCTCTGCTGTGCCTCCCTCTAGCTTTAGTGTTGTTATTGACGGTGAAAGAGGAAACCGCCCAAGAATCTATTCATTGGAGCAACTGCTACAGGAAGCTGTAAGTTCACCTTGTTGCACCTAAACACTCTTTGTTAAAAGAAAGCCATGTCTCATCTTTGGCCACGACAATATATTCTTTCTTTGTACTTTTTTCCACATTGCCTTCCAGCTTTTCTTTAGCCTCTTTTAGTCATTTCGCTTTCTCTCTTTCAACTTCCCTTGTTTCCTCTCAGGGGTCATTGAGAGCATCTAAACTTAAGTGAATATGAACAGATGGGCAGGATCTTTAGGTTTATGTGTGTGAGTATCTGTGAATGTCTGTTAAACTAAGCTCTTTCTGTGGGCTGGATAATCCCACCAAAACCAGGATCCATTCACGGTTTGGAGATTAAATAGGACATGATGCGTACATTACGTCCCCTTTACTGCCAAAATAAGAGCTGTTTAAAGGCTGAAATTAACAAAGACACTATATGTGTACGAAGACCTGTTGTGATGCAAACGTTGGGTTACAGAGCTATTGTAATATTGCCATTTAATTTATTTAACCGCTTCAATACCTTGGCTGGTTCTTTACCTTCTCTGTATTCACAATAGCATCATACTGTTTACTATAGTGGGGCAGATTTGTTCATGCAGGTCTCTTTGCACTAATAACAACTGGGTCACTCAAAGCAGAGCTGTCGTACCCACATCTCCTGAAACTGACTTCATTATTGCCAAACAGGGCACAGGACATTATGTTTTCACAAAACGAACATTCCTAAGACGAGGAGAGCTGAAAAGTAGAGCAGAGTTTAACTGGCACGATTGTGGTTTGCAGCTGTTAAGAGGCCACTGTAACTTTGCAGTGACTTCATCCTAAATGCTGTTGTGCTCATAGCTCACTTAAAATTCTTTTAGAAATTAAAGGATAAAGTTGTGGGTGTTTTTTAAACTTTGTATGTAACCAAAACTTCCTCGTGGTTATGGATACATGCAGCATGCATACATTTTCACCTCAAGTCTCCTGAAAGAAAATGTGACCTTACATTACAAAAACTAGTGGATGCCCATGCTTCAGTATTGTCTGGCCTGTTCATGCACTTGGCTAGAAAATTTTAAATGACATAATGCTTTTTATAAAGCTGTTCTAGGTGAATGAATTCAAGAAAGGGGGTAATTTTAAGTCATTGCTACGCAACATGATGACATTATTGTATGTAATAATGTATAATTCGTCCATTGCGGATATAAATGAGATGTTGCTGTTGTGAAATTAAAACGATAAGATGCTTTCAAAAGGTCTTATAGGTCATTTTCACTTGCTGCTAGCTGGTTGCTAGGCAACATGATGACATCCTAATATCTAGTATAAATAAGAGTCTTCACGGGCATAAGATGTGCTCGTGTGCCAAGTTTGGCTGGTGTAACTGTGTAGAAGGAGTTGGAGGACAAAGAAACGAACGCGCATGCAGAGAGATTGTGTGTATTATATTTGGTGTATTTCATGAATTTTTTCTGAAAAACTTTTTCATATTTAGTTATTACGTTTTTTTAACGATAAACCACTTTTAAATGTTTTTAAATGTACTATAGAAATAAAATGTACTTATTAGCTATAGTAAGATGACTTTATATATTTATTTACATTATTTATTCATTTATTTCTTTATTTTTTTAAAGTTCAAACTTCACACCAAAATCACTGATTTTATATTTAGATTGTTTAGGGTGAGTGGTGTAGGTGACCAGTTTTTTTTTTTAATACATATATATGTATCTGCATTCTCTTTAATATAATGGAACTACAACATAAATTGCCTTGTGGCTCTTAATAAACAAAACTAAATACATAAATAAATTCATTATAAAATGAAAAAAATAACCCAAACAGTAGCTATATCTTTTTCTAGAAATCATGACCTAAAATGCTCAAAAGGAAAATGCTCACAAACAGGTCTCTGATTTTTTTATGTCTATGCCAGCCACCAAACAAGGTGTCCAGCTAACCCACACTGCTGTTCCGTTCACTCAGAATTATATATCACATGTTCATATGGTCTCAAAGACAATAATAAAAAGAAATCTTACTTTTTAAGTATTCTTTGTATAGTGTAATGTCCTTGCTTTTTTATTCAGGTATAAATGCAGACATAGTCATACAAGAACACAATGTTATTTCAATTATCCTCAAGATGATCTTGCATGCCCATTAGTACACGTTAGCCTACTCTCTACCTTAACACTTACCTCCTCCTACATGTCAACTTGTTAATGTGATCAGTTTAGCTTTTTCTTTTCCTTCTTTAACTTTCTTCTCTATTTCCCGCTCATAGTGTCATTTTCTAACTTTCCTGGCAGTTTTTTACCAAGTAGTTCTGGCAACACTGCTCTTATCTAAACACTGATCACATAGCAGCTGGTTCTAATTATGCCATACTTCCACTTTGGTGTCTTTAGATTAGTCCAAGAGCCATTCATTTGACTCTGACAGCAGTACCCTGATACCCCCCCCCCCCCCCTCCCCAAAACCCCTGACACGCATACACACACACACACACAAGCACACACACGTTCACATCTACACCTCATCAGTCAAAGGGTCCCTTGCCATAGCAACAGTAAATGAAAGCAACCTGAAAGAGCCCCCAGTGAGTGGCGGATGCTGGGGCTGCCTGCATTGTTGGAGGGAGGATCTGGCAACCTGCAATCACAAGCCCTCTATTCAGGCCCTCTTTAGTATTACTCAGCAAGTCAGGATTTACTGCATCATGGCTTCCGTTCTTTTCAGCCCTGACTGGCACATTGGCATGAGATAAGTGCCGCTTGGAAACGTGGCACAGTGGCTGCCCAAGCACAATGCTCCATTGCTCTCACACTGTTTGTATGTGTGTGTCAGTGTGTGTATGCAAGCATGTCTGTGTGTGCATTGTGTGGAACCTGTAATGAATCTTAATTATGTTTTGGTCTGACTCCAGGTCCTGGATATACGTCCAGAGTCGGAGGCTATGCTCGCTGAAGGAACCAGAGTGTGTGCTTATTGGAGTGAGCGCTCCCGCTGCTTATACCCAGGCTATGTTCGCCGAGGTGAGGCATCAGTTACAAAGAAAACTGTATATGCATATCGTCCGCTTTTATCACAGCTGATAGAGTGAATTTTTACCACTTGCAGGTGGTTCATCTGATGAGGGGAAGCAAGGCGGGGTGATGGTAGAGTTTGATGATGGGGATCGAGGGAAGATTTCACTCCCCAACATCCGCCTCCTGCCTCCAGGATACCAAATTCACTGTGGGTGCCTCCTCTTGGAGTAACATGGAATTAGACCTTTTTTTGTTGGGGTGTGCGGCATACTGTGTTAACTAAATGCTGATAATGTTCTACTTTAGGTGGAGAGCCATCTCCTTCCCTGTTGGTTCCCAGTGGTTCAGCAGCCAAGAGAACTTCCAGTCTGGAGCAGGCACCAATCAGTGAGAGACCTTCAGACAGACTGAGCTCTATTAACACTGTAAACACCACCCAGAGTCTGACCGTTATTAAAAGAAGACCAGGTGAGAGTTAACCCCCGAAACCATGTTTACCTCCAGTGTTACATGAGCTGTTATGGGTTTTAGGAGTTTTATAAATGATTTAGATAATTTTATTACACTTTTATAATCCTCTAAACAAAGGTACAACAAACAAAATAATAATTAACAGTTCAAAATAACATAATCATTTTAGACAATCATCATTATGGAAAAGCTAAAAGCTAATTTTTGATGATCTATAGTATTAGCTATACTAAAATAAAGAAGATCCAAAACTTTCATTTTGATATTTAATTTGTGCTATAATTTCAAAACTTATTGATTCATATGCACAAAGAAAACAAAAAAAAAATAACAATTTTTTTAAAATTTATCTGTATTTTTTTTATGAATTTCTAAGTTGACGATGTGAGAAAGAATTACTGTAGTTTTAGTAACACTGCAAATAGATACATACTCACGAGGCCCATGTTTCTAAATGATGAAACCTCTGACTAAAGCTGAAGTTGACCAGAAAGTCAACTGATCACATTTCACACAGCTTTGCCACCGCAGGCTAAAGATCGAAAAGTTGCCAGCAACACAAAGTTTCACCCACAGACCGGTCGCACCCCTAGGCGTGTGTGGCCCATGCTGAGGTTTTTTCCATCGTAGCAAAAAGGTTTGCTGGACGAGGATTTGGGCAAAACAGTGCACCGTTTATTTGCAGTTTATTATCAGAAAATGTTCAATAAACATTTTCTTCCGACATAGTTTTAGGAAATATTTGCAGACAGTGAAGTTAACATAACAAATATTAGATGTTGGAGGTTCTTCACTGCGTCATTGCTTGGCTATATTTCTGCACAGCTGGGATTCTTAGTCTGCGTCTTCGCTCTGCTTTTGTCGTGTTCCATTGCATGCCTATATTTATCCATCAGTCATGACGACAGCCTGCATATCAATATGTGTGCAAACAATATGTGCTGCTAAGCAACCAGGCATGCCTTGATTCTATGGAGGTCAAAATGGCCTCTTTGGCGATTCTAGGTATCATTCTTTTTCTTTTTTGTCTCTCATCAAACCCCAGAATTCACTATGTAATAATGAAATCTATTTTAGGAAAAGTTTTAAAATGCCAAAGGAGTCAAAATGAACCCTTTGGCAATTCTAATGTTGTAGATGAAGACTTGTCTTATCTCATAACAAAACATTGTTGATTTTGACAAGAAATGTAGGAGTTCTTGACAATAATTCAATAAATAGACTGCAATGCGATCTAATACAACAGCCTTGACAAAAATACTTTGTAAAGTGTTTATTTTTCAGCTTTGGTTCGCTGTTAGAACAGCTTATTGTTGTGTTTATATTTAGTTATTTTCAGTATCATTCTAGACATATTTTATTGAAAGGTGTTTCTACTGTATGAAAGGTATATCTAATATATATACACAGGTGTGTACAAATACACACCCGTGTTTGCTCATTTGTGATTTATTGCTAAAACATATTATATGTTTTTTTCATTCTAGGGAGACCAAAGGGTTCTGGGAAAAAACAAAAGCAGCAGCAAATTGAGAATGCCAATAAAAATCCCTCGCCTTTCCTGGGCTGGAGCTCATTGACCAACACCAGAAAGAGGACGTCTGATAATCTCTTTCAGTTCAACGGTGCACCCAAGAGGACCTTGAAAGGAAAGGAGGATGACCTGTTCTCTATGACTCATTCCCAGTCACAGGCTTCCGTCCCAACCAAAGGCCTTTTCAGCAGCAGCTCATTTGAGGTGGATTCCTTTAGAAGCATTGCAAATGGTTACTCTTCCTTCTGTACCCAGTCTACAGGACCAGGTTCGGCTTTATCTTTGGGTTCCAGAAGTGGGCTGTATGGTGAAAAGCGCAAACAAGATGAACTGGTTATGCCGAGGAGCAAAAGGTCTGGACAAGAGTTCCTCATCAAGTTGGATCATGAAGGAGTGACATCCCCCAAGACAAAGAACAGCAAGGCTCTGCTGCTGCGAGGGGCATCTTCCAGTGTAAGTGGCTTACCCAGGACAGAAGCATACTCTCATCCAGTCCTGCTGGTAAAGGATAACAAGAAGGGAGCCTCCAGAGTAGAACTTCTTCTAAAAGGGACCACACCTCAAAGAAAGCCCTCTACTTCTATGCGTCTCGGGGAATATGGTGACTTGGGCTTCAGCTCTCACAGAGACTGTCACAGCTCCTACTCTGATCTGGATGATGAAGAGGAAGAAGAAGAGGAAGAGAGGAGGGCTGCACTGGCTGCAGCCTCAGGAGGACTAAGGACTGCTGGTCGCTTCCTTTCTCGTCTCTCGGTCTCCTCCTCTTCTTCAGGTTCTTCAAGCTCCTCCTCTTCAGGCTCTCTTTCAAGTTCCAGCCTCTGTTCCTCTGAAAATGATTCCTCGTACAGCTCAGAGGATGAGGATAGTTCAACATTGATGCTGCAGAGTTGTCTTTCCTCCCACCGGGGGCTCCTACAACCATCAGAACCCTCTACATCTTCAAGGCCTCGCCAGCATGCCTTTGTGGCCAAAGCTATGGCTGTTTCCAGTGCCAAAGGTGCCACCCTTAACCAGGTCTCTCACAGCAAGTCCTTGAAGAGGAAAGAATGTGCAGGCTCCCTATCTAAACCAACTAAGGATTTTGTCAAGAAACCTAGGATGCTTCCAGATGAGGCTACATTTATTCCAAGGCCCAAGATGTCCGCATTCCTTTCAGGAAGACAAATGTGGAGGTGGTCAGGAAGCCCTACACAGGTGAGAATAGGCTATCAATCGGTTTAGGTTTTCTCTTGCAATATTAGCTCAAGTAGTTTACAATACGTGCCCCTTGAGGTCAACAAACATCAGTAATAATCGTCATTATCAAAGAGGATTGGTCAAAGTGTCTGGTTTTTCACAGAGGCGAGGACTTAAGGGCAAGGCCAAGAAGCTTTTCTATAAGGCCATTGTGCGAGGCAGAGAAACGGTGAAAGTGGGAGATTGTGCTGTGTTCCTCTCAGCTGGACGACCTAACCTCCCATATGTGGGTCAAATTGAGAACTTCTGGGAATCATGGACTTCTAGAATGGTAGTCAAAGTCAAATGGTTCTACCACCCTGAAGAGACAAAGCTAGGGAAAAGGCATCGAGATGGCAAGGTAAGCTGGGTTGTTATACGGGATACAGTGCAGACAAATATGCAAAAAAATGAAGAAGCAGGCAAATACATTTCATAACACTGTTTTCGTAGCTATATTTGTAACTTTTTGCTTTGTGAATAGCCTGTAACTAATCCCTTATTTCTGTCCAGCATGCCCTTTATCAGTCGTGCCACGAGGATGAGAATGATGTCCAGACAATCTCTCACAAGTGCCAGGTGGTGAGCAGAGAGGAGTATGAGTGTCTGACTCGCAATCAGAAGCCGAACAGTACCTCTCCAGATCTGTACTACCTGGCTGGGACGTACGATCCGACCACTGGTCAGTTGGTCACTGCTGAAGGTGTTTCCATCATGTGCTGATCCACTAAGGGGACACACTACTGAAGAACTTCTTCGAAGGAAGAATATAACGTCATGATTTGTCCTATTCAACCATTCAGTCTGGCAGAATGGCAAATGTTATTTGGGTGTGCCTCCAGGACCCACAGACAAGATGTCAGCACCAAAACTGGACTGACTGACATTACACACTGGAGTCTGTTGGTGTCTAACATTTGTGAGGCTGTGAGCATAGCTGGTTGATCCAGTCATTAAGAATAGCAGAAAGTCTGTGTCTTTCTGAGCATAGCAAAATTCAATAAGTGACATTTCAACCATCTAACTAATCTCTTTTAAAAAGGTCCTTTGACAGCTTCACAACTCCTTTTTAAAAACTCATGCTTCCAGCTCCTATCAAAAGGAGAGCTGGAATTGTAGTTGACTGTAAAAAATAACATTAGGCTCAAGAGTCAATGCGGACCAATTCTTTAAAAGGTAGCCTTACCTGACGGAATGGAAACAAAAGTGAGGCACGGGGCTCGACCCAAGCCTCTTCATTCCAGGGAAGTTGAAAACATGTAAAGGGTGTAAAGTTGATGTCTGTAAATATTTTTAAATGTTCCTAATGAAGCCATACACTTCAGTACCTCTCACCTGTCTTAACTGTTCAGGTGTATATTGTATAGTTCAATTATTGTATTGTTGTCTGTTGTCTATATGTACATAAAAGCTATTTTATATAGGAGTTTATTATGTATATATGAAATGTATCTTTCCATGTTTGCAATTGATTTATTTTTATATATGTGTAGAATACATTACATTGTGTGTGCTTTTTCTTTTTTCGTTTGCTGCAGGAAGTTAAGGTTGAAGATGTTAGTGTTGCACTGCATATGCCCTGCTGAGAGAGACTGAGACAGAGCACAGACAAAGACAGAAGGATTTAGTCTACAACAGGACAAGACTTCCTTTCTAAGAGAAAGGTGTCATTCTGTTTAAAAAGAAAAAAAACCCCACATAGGTCAAGTGGCTTTTTTGCGTAATTGTCTGTTCCTTCACATTTTCGTTTGGCTATTTTTTATTTATTTACCTCTCTGATGGTCATCATCACAAAGTCAGATCAGACTTAACCGCAGCCACGGGTCGAAAGTGATTTAAGATGTGATACGAGCGTACCGTTACGGCGCGACGTTTGGGTGTGATGAGTGTCCCGACAATATAATCGTGTCCACACAAATCAATGTTACACAATACTGGATCTTCTAATGAAAATGTGTTAAATGTGCAATGCACTCATCAGTGCATAGTTTAGCATAATATGGCCTACAAAATACCAAAGTGTCTTTAATATCTTAATTTCCTTTATTTAAAAAACAAGCACCTGTACTGAACACAGAAATCACTGGTAACTTATAGAATAATTGTCCTCCACTATGTGCAAATTTACTGGCTTTGCATTGTGACAATGGTTTCTTGCACACGTACCTGCAGTTTTGGTTAGTACATAAATATGTACCAAAATGCCACCTGGAGGTGTGACTGTGAAGGTCAAGGTACTGATAAGGAAAGAAGATGAGTACTGATAATTTGTTGAAATGAGTCCATTTTTAGTTTCATTAGCCGTCTGTATCTATTTTGTACAGAACACATACATCCTTGATGCTAACTGTGAAGGACAATCAGATTCACAAAGCAATGGACATAGAGCAGGTTTACTCGATCTGGAAATTACTTATGTTATTTAATTTGTGCCAAGTACATTTTCTCTATTTTTGTCTTGTTTGATATGCAATCCTGAGTATTTTTTTGCTCACAAAGTTTTATTTTGTTTGCCAACATTTTATTTATTGTCAATGTTGCTGTTCATGCCAAGAGCGCTTTATGAGAATGTGACATTGTTTTTTTTTTCTTGGTGTGATGTCGCATTTGCATTTCTTAAATAAAACTGGTCTTATAGAGGCCATTTAGTGAAAAAAAAAAGATTAAAAAATAAAGCAACACTGGATTCTTCTCATCCAAAAACCTCTGTGATTTAATTCTGTTATTTTGACTGTTTCCCACTCATCTTACTGTTCATTTCCTATTATCAAACATTATATCATTATATGGACAAAAGCATTGCCCACACCTCTTAATCTTTAAATTTCACTGTTTTCAATCAAGCAAAAAAAAAAAAAAAAAAAAAAAGTCAAGCAACTGGCCACACAATCTGCTTTTATCTGTAATAGGATGCCACTGTTGTAACAAGTCAGTTTGTGAAATTTCTTGCCCCTAGATATTTCCAAATCTCTGAATGCATTAACATCAGCACGAAAACTGTGCTCCCGGAGCTTCGGGGCATGAGCTCCCATGGCTGAGCGGCTCCTGTGGGTGTAATGTGTCGGTGGCCCAGTACTTTTGTCCGTATAGAGTATGTTTAACCCTGTTCTTTTTTTAATATACAGTATATTCGTTAATTTTGTGAAGCAAAAATAAACACATTTATTTTATTTCATTTAAGCAGAAAGTTATAAAACTGCACTCTCTATGCGTGCACACTATAAATCTGTGAGTCTTTAACAAATGTATTAAACCACCAATCATAAAAACAAGAAAGGATACAAAAATCTGTCAAAAAATGGTTAAAAAACAAATTTATATAGTTATTTATTAGGCATTTTATTAGGCAAATAATAACCAAATTCATGTTTTTATACCCAAATTTGAGCTGGCACACTGGACTTCTCTAACAAGTCAGAAATTCATTAATCAAGGATAACACTCAGTCGCTAAAGCTACCTTTTTCTGTTCATGAATGCAAGTACATTAACTGTGATTTGTCATCTTTATTAAAAAAAATGTTTTAAAACATAACATGCTTTTTTTTAAAACAGTAAATTTTTTAGTAACAGTAAATTCCCAGAAAACAGCAATAATATTTTATCATTAAAAATATAATTTTGATTAAAGAGATGGTGAATTAACAGTGATTACAGAAACATAAAAATGTCTCTGGTAATTACCAATACTGTTAATTTAGGGCAGCTGTCACACAAACCTTACACTGGGTGGTGGTCTAATAAATTTATCAAGCACTGAATATCAGCAAGACAGAGTGATATAATTCTCGAAAAATGATTATGGTCTTCTGAGTGTGTCAAATGGACACAAACTTGAAGGCAGAAAAAGAAATAATAAAAAATAAGGCTGTTAATGCGAATGGAGTAACTAGTTCAGGCAAAGCACAGCACACTCTGTATCGTTTGAACTTAACAGTCACCAAAACAGAAATTCGTGAAGTCGGCACACAATTGTCACAGCAAGCTCGTGCTTGCTGCACATTACACTCTTTACTTTTTACTCAACTCACATGACTTATTTCTACTTATCTACCTTCTAATGACAAATTCCCCAGCCTCCACCACTTCTAGATGTTGGAGGGACCTCTTGTCATGTTGCACATTATGTATATCACATGCACCATTTACATGTCTGTGTTGGCTCTTTTCTTTATACCCCTTAGGGAGCTTTAACATGCTCCCCTTAGAATACTGAGGCTACTTGGATTCATTTGCAAAGCACCATCAAGCACAAAGCCCCCTTTTCTGCCAAATTCTTTTATTTGTTCCAATAAATCCTTTGATGTAAGTGTCTCTGGCTGAACTAAGTTTATGTGAGCTTTGTGTTTCTTAGTAAATAGAGAAAGATCTGTCACAGCATCAAATAAAGCCTAGTGGGTTTAGCTGCCAAGCTCTGTAAATATGATGTTGACTGATTCAGAGATAGATGTGAATTTGAATTTCTGTGATTCAAGATAGAGTATATTTGTCTATTTTCTTTTAAAAATGAAACGGTTCTCTGATGGTGTGTGTTTGGTGGGGATGGTAGACAGGCATATGATCACCCCGAAAGGTGAACAAAACTACAATTTTCTCCACCCTCCTCCAAAAGATCTAAGTCTAGAGTGCTAATCACATCAAAATGTCTGAATGTGTAAATTCAATGTGTAAGTCCTGTGATGTTTATATATAATTCAGTGATATAGATTCTCAAAATAAGAGAAATAACAGAAATGTACAATTGATATTCATATTTGGTTATTTTTTTTATCAAAATAAAGGGATTTCTGCAAACATTTTTCCATATAGGACATGTGAAATAAAGTAAAGAAGAGTGCTCTCTAGTGGAACACAAAGCACGCTGCATATAAAATAAGTTTAAAAAGACTTTTTTCTTCACAAGATTTAATCTCAAAACACAGTCTAGTATCATGAATTTTAAATAGAGCATGAAATGCCTGCAGCAATATAAACCCATGCTCATTCAGTGCCTGAAGCAGCAGGTACATTTCTCTGTACACCCACACGATCCGTAACCTACAGCATCTGTCCATTTGCATATATGCATAGCGGCTTTGACAAAGCCAATTTCTGTAACCTGAAACCCGGGAAACAACTACTGACGAGGCCTGAAGGAGACACAATATGGGTCAGTGACCTTTCTCTGCAGGCCCAGGGGTCTTTTTGTCCTGCATGGAGCCTGGGCGCCGCAACCCCACCCCCTAATGCCCGGGCAGGGACTAATGGGTACATCAGTCATCTCCAACAGCGTCCCAGTGAACACAAACAGTTCTATTTACCACCACAACCTTTTGTGTTGACTATGGCCACTGCCCTGTGTCCAAGCCGTTGCCTTTCCTGCGTCAGCAGGACTCAACTCAAGCAGAGGGTGAAGAGTGGGTGTGCGCACATGTTAAGGTCATTATTATGTTTTGAGATAGTTTTGCTTCATTACTTTTCAGTACATAAGACTCATTAGAGATCTAATAGGATAATTTGGGGTTTAATTAAAATACTTTTGACAAATTATACTCTCTGAATTAAGCCAACTAAACAACTTGTTTCTATGAGGAAGATAAATACCACTTAAACACTTTGGTACATCGGACCGCATTTCTCAAAGACTGCCTCAACTCTTCAGCTGCACCCCAACCTAAGTGTGAGATCTCACTCAGACTGGTCTGCCTGCCTTACATTTCAGTGCCTGTCTGGTTCAGCTTGGTGAGCATCCAGACCATGTTGCTCAGTGTCAACAGGAGGAATGCTTTCCTGCACAAATATCTACACCTCATAAATGTCTCGCCTTCTGCTTGACCCTGTCTGGCCTCTGACTGTGACGAGGTCGAACAGGGGACAGACAGCCTGGTTTTCTGTGCGCGTATGCGATAGAAGGGTTGAGGTGAGGTCTCGGGTCTTAACGAGGTGCTGGGAGAAGAGAGCAGGGCAAACAGATCACTCGGGCTCTCACTGCTTATTTTTAAACGACACCCTGATCATTCTTCTAGAGCAAATCGGTTATGGAGCAGCTATAGCCATCGTGGAAAAACCTCGACCATATTGTACTGGGGAATTACCATAAATCACATTGGTGAGAAGCAAAAGTCCAGCCACAGTGTGAGAAATAAAAAAACATCTTTGATATCAAATGACTCATGGATATGAGGAAAAAAACATGTTGCAGGGTGCCGGATATATAAAAATGTAAATGCTCAATAAAATGAGTGTTTTGGTGTCTAATCGCAAAGAAACTGTTAATATGTTAGCAGATAAAGTTTAAATATCAGTGGGGATCTGAATGCCTTTAATAAATACCCATAGTTCTTCAAAGGGATATGCTGGAATAAAGGTATTAGCATATACAGACAAGTGACAAACTAAAGAAAAGAACAGTAAAAAGTGTCCAAACAAGCGACTATGTGCTATCACAACACCTTCAGAGTACCTTAGCATTGATTATAAAAGTCTTTTATAAAAGTCTACAGGAGGGAAGAACCCCATTTCTTCTAAAGCTTTTCCCTCAGTTGTTGTTCAGTAATTGCATGTGAAGGCCAAAGAACGTGATTCACATAATTTCAAAATCCATCAAACTGCTCAGTGACCTCTCTGTCCCTACACGTGGGGAATTTGTCATCCTTGACTCCCTCCCACGAGCATAGAAATATTTCATCATGGGATAAAGGTGATCACAAAGAACACCTTTGTATTGATTTCCTTTCATCTAAAAAAGGGTCAAATGGACTCAATCCAGGTCATGCAACCATGCAAAATGCAAGTAGATATCCTGGAGGAGATCCAGGGGCTCCTCCTGGAAGGGTCAAGAGTTCAGAGTTTTTCCTTTATTTTGTCACCTGTCTGTATGCCAACATGCAGTAAACTCACTAACTGTGCTGTGTATTGCCTCCTGTGGCTCAGTTCCAGCCTCGCCACCCCTAATCCATTTCTCTGTTGCTCATTATTAGTGGCTTGTAAAGATTCTGTATCAGCTATGCTAAAAGAGCTTTTCACAGTATTACATGGGATTACTGTGTCTCCTCACCAAATATGTTGTGTACAAACTCTGCTGTAATATTACCAACATGTTTACATGGTAGAGACAAAATAACTGCTTGACTCATTCCCAGGGTCTCCCCCTCTTTTCGTTTCTGATTTGGGCTGTGTTTTTATCTCACATTCATCTCTCTCTTCCTTTTCTTTTCTTCTGCAGCATACGTTTGCGTGTTCATAACGAAGTGAACGATGGTAATGAAAAAAGAACAAATCTCAGGAAAAGGGGGATTTGTATAAGTATATGATGGCTGTCTCGCGGGGTTAAGAAAAAAAAGCAAATGCTTAACTACATGGTACGAAACACCATCATGTGTTTCAAACTGCTCAATCATAGTGCAGTTACCCAGCGTGGCAGCAATTGTTGCGGTTTTTAAATGTGTGTCTGAATCTAAAATACCAAATCTTTTTCTGACTCTGTTTTTTTGCACATGACCAAGCTATGAAAAAAAGATGTAAAAAAAGATGTCAGTAATTCTGCTTTCGGCTGAGCTCCCCTGCATAGTCACAGGAACTACAGCAGTGGTCACTTGTCACCGCTAAGTCAACCTCCACACCAGAATCAGCTCTCTCACATGTATAGATTGCCTTAGAGTGTCCCTTTTGTCACATTATGAAACAACACTGTGCCAAGAGCCGCAGTTGTTCTCTCACTGTCCGCAGTGCTCTGCTGACCTAACAATAGCAGGAAAAATTACAGCCTGTCATGAAAAAAGGGGCCAGGCGCCTTCTTGTGCTATCCTACTTGCAAATGCAGGACAGCTGGAAAAGCTCTATATCCCATAAATAACAAAGGAAGGCCTTTGACCACCTTAAGAGGGAAAAGATATATACATTTAATGAGCTGCATATTCAGCCCACAGGTTGTTAGTGTTTAGATTTCAGATTTGGGAAGATCGGTGTGAACTGCTCTTTAATCATCCAATCACAGACCAGCAACTGAATGCATTTAGGTATGCAGACATGGTCAAGATGACCTGCTGAAGTTCAAACCAAGCCTCAGAACGGGGATGAAAGGTGATTTAAAGGCTTTGAAGATGACATGGTTGTTGGTGCCAGACAGGCCGGTCCAAATATTTCCGAAACTGCTGATCTGCTGGGATTTTCCCACGCAACCCTCTTTTGGATTTACAAAGAATGGCCCTAAATTGAGAAAATATCCAGTGAGCGGCAGTTGTCTGGGTGAAAATGCCAGAGGTTTGGAGTGAATGAACAAATTACTTTGAGATGTGAGGAAGGTAACAGTAAGTCAAATAACCACTTGTTACAACCAAGGTATGTAGAAGAGCATCTCTGAACACAGATACATCAAACCTTGAAGCAGATGAGCTACAACAGCAGAAGACCACACCTACCAGAGTATTGTTGCTGCCCGTATCCATTTTTTTTGACAACTGCTTCCAGCTTGATAGTGTGCCATATTGCAAAGCTGAAATGATCTAAAATTGATTTCTTGAACATGACAATTAGTTCATTGTACTCAAATGCCTTTCACAGTCATCAGAGCTCAATCCAAAAGAGCACCTTTGGGATGCGGTGGAACAGGAGATTCATATCACAGATGTGCAGCCGACAAATCTGCAGCAACTGTGTGATGCTATCATGTCAATATGAACCAGGAATGTTTCCAGCACGTCGCTGAATCTGTGCCATGAAGAAATAAAGCAGTTTTAAGGCAAATGGTCATGGTGTACCTAAATAAGTGGTTGGTGAGTGTATGAGTCTTGACTTAAACTCTTATAATTAATCCTATCCATCAAAATGAAAACATACAGGTCAGAAAAGGTATGGGACCTGAGGCCACAATAGAGCATTATGGTTTACTTCTTTCACAATACACGCCTCCTCTCTTTCCACACCTTCTTGTGTAGTGGTGTTTGTGCATTCCTGTGATGACAACCCCTCCATCTAGTTCTCTTGGGTGTTTACCCTCTTTCACGGTAGCAGAGAAGCAGCTCCCACCATCCCTCCTCTGTTTACTTTGCTCTTCTCCTCTATTTACTCTGTGCTCCAGCGCCCTGGCGCACCGCGCTCCAAACAGCTGTTCCATTATGGAGAGAGCAGGCGCTTCAACCGCACAGTGCTGCCACACAGCTCTCTTTGACAGCCCACCCTGGTCGCTACCACGATGACTGCCTGGCTCCGCTGGCACGCCCGCCATTGTTGTCATAAAGCTCAGTCTCCCTCAATGCCAGAGTGGCTTCTGGGCATAGAGTCAGGCGGGGCAACTGTCAGAGATTGTCTTCAAACCGCAAGACAAATTTGCCAAGTTCAGCTCTTGATTAAGTGTCTCCGTATGGATGCAGTTCTGTGGTGGTTCAAACAAGCAGAAATCATATCCAGATGATCTAGAATAAACTGTCACAGGCAACACAGGTTTTTATTAGCGTGACATTACGATAAGATAACTCTTCTGTATTTTCATAATTTTGGCACATTTTCTTCAGATAACCTAAATATAGCATATTCCTACATGATCCACATTATCTATAGTGACCATTCTCCCATATAGTGGACAACAATCCTTCCCTCTGTACACTTTGCCTGGCTTGCTATCAGGTAAAAAGGAAGACCATTGTCTATCTGACTGCCTAGGGTCATTATAACAGGAATCTCAAGTGAATTATTTTCACCCTTCGCCTGTTCGTTTTCCTGCTGATGTGCACAGCTGGTGCTGAATCAGGAGACAGGAAACCTAGGAGAAAGGCCACCAAGCACCCACAGGATCCCAGTGGACCACTGCAGTGCCCCGTGGCTACAGCGACAGGAGACACTCCATTCATCACAATACAATAGCATCTGCCCAGGTCCAGGGGAATATGAGCTTATCTAGTCTAGCAAGTCTAGTATATACCATCACATGTAAGGCAGTGGGTGTGTTGATCTTGTCTTCTCATGTTGCGTTTATGTTTTCTGGGGGTAAAAAAAAAAAAATGGAGACGAAATAGGAAAGAAGGCAACACAGAGAGGAAAATCTCCCCTATACTGGGATGCAGGTGGTCACGACAACTGTTACCCTCCTCCACATTCACTACAGACTTCTCAGGGTGACGATGACACATGGGTGCATCAGTTTAAGCTGCTGAACACACACTCCCCTTTTCTCCCACCTAGACCAGCTCGATAATAGCCTCTACTACGATGAAAAGGGATATCAGTGTGTATAATAGCACAAGTGGTGAGTGAGCATATTAAAGAGAAAGAGAGCCTTGCATGCATGCCTATGTGTATGTATAAAAATGCCTGTCATAGCAGGATATAAAAGAATTCTGCCCAGCTGCCAGGCCTCCAGTGCCGGTTGCCAGAGCCCTTAAACACATCCATGTCCTTCACTGGATGGATCTGCTCTTCTCTCCTCCTCGTTTATATCTAGCACTTTAAAAATATACAATCTGCTTAGATACTACGCACTCATAAGCTCCATGACTGGCACTTGGACATCTTCTCAACATGAGTTGAAGCCCCTGGGCAACTAAGCCAGGCTTTGATCAAACATTTTGGAGACATCTCTCGTTTTCTTCAAACAAATCCAGCGGGGTTGATGTGCTAAATTCGAAACAAACCCTAAGCACTAAATGTACCTTGCGATGAAGGAAACAGAGACATAAGCCATATATGGTCTGTTTAATGAAGAGCAAAAACAATCAGTATGCACATGTGTGAGTGAGGAATGAAAATCAGGGGAAAAAATGTGTCAAAGAGAGGTAAGAACAAAAAAAAAGGGTGAAAAGAAATTCTGTCAGAAAGAAAAGAGAGAAGAACACAGCATGCATGGACCGCAATATGAGATCAGCTGACAAACATCTCTGCAACCTTAGCAGGGGCAAATCAGCATCTATCACCTGAATGGCCTGAGACAGTTGTTATGTATAAAGACTCAATTTTATCTTTTTTCTTGAATTTTAGCCGCGCTGCATGTCAGTGGGAGAGACACAGAAAGTGGGTGAATGAAAGAAGACGGCAGTGAAGTCGGGTTAGGGTCCGCGGCTGAACGGTGGGAGTGAAAGTGAAAGAAAGGGAGAAAAAGAAAGATGTGGACAAGAAAGAAAATGAAACCTAAATGGACCAATTCAGCTGGCGGAGCCACACAGAGAATTCACCTGAGGGTAGTCTCATGCCCTGTTTGTGTCTCCATGGAGACAGCCCTCCTGAGTGTGTGCTTCTGTACAGACTGACAGTAGTTCAGTAAGCTACTCTCACTATTGATTTCCACACAATTTCCTCATTAAAATTAGTGACAAAAAAAAAGCTAGCCTATCTTCAAGTCTTCTGCACGTGGGGCTGGTTTTGATAACTGCGGAGAACAGCTGTGAGTTTGCTTCAATGTTGAGATTAATTTCTTTATATATTTTGCATTGATCATTAAAAGCAAACTTGTTTTTTTTTCTTTGTTTGTGTGTGTGTGTGTGTTTTGTAAGAGCCATTATATATGGATGTGGGTAGCTCTGATCATATAAACAGTGGTGAAATGTAACTATGTGAGTCTTTTCTCCATGTCACTTTCTACTTCTGTTCTACACCATCTAAGAGGGAAATATTTACTTATTTATATTGATTTGAACTTTTCAGGTGTAAGTGATTTATTAATTAAAACTTTATGATGAACTCAATGAATAAGCACGACTATAAAAGTAGAAGTTTTGGCAGTCGCTGGCTTGGAGCAATCATGTGTGTTAACGCGCTGTCAAGAAGGAAACTCAGAGCAATGATGTAAAAGAAGCAATTCTTGCTGCCCATCAATCTGCGAAGGGTTATGAGGCCATTTCCAAACAGTTTTAAGTCCATCATTCTATAGTAAGAAAGAATATTCACAAGTGGAAAACATTGAACACAGTTGCCAATTTTCCCAGGAATGGACGTCCCAGCAAATTCGTCCGAATGTCAAACCAGGCATTGCTCAGAGAAACTGCAAAAATCAAACAAGTAAAGCAAAAACCATCAGCTTGATTTCAGACTCAGGTTACATCCACACGTACATAGGTATTTTTGAAAACGCAGCTTTTTCTATGCGTTTGGGCCTTTCGTCCACACGTAAACTCAGTTTTGAGTAGTGAGATTTTTAAAAACTCCTGCCAAGGTGGAGATGTTCAAAAACATCAAAGGTGTGCGCCTTTTTTGACCTCACGCTGTGCACCACATTATTGTTTACATGAGATGAATTTCTACAATGGCACATATAGACAAAATACTGTTGCTGTTAATCTTGCTCTCTGCAGTCTTACATATACACACACAGTTACTTTGTTTACTCTTTCCCTCCCAGGCCTCTAGACTTCCGATTGGCCAACATTTCTACACGGTTAGGATTATATCGCCACCTGTTACTTTGGCATGTTCTTGACAGCGTTTTACTTCGTTTTTGCGGTTACACGTGGACGGGATTTTTCTTTAAACAAAAATGGAAAATCTCCATTTACAAAAATACCCATGTATGTGTGGACGTAACCTCAATTAGGCCTAAGTTAGCATGCTAAGTGCTACATGACGTAGAACAAAGACCGGAGAGGAGATGATTGGCCACAGTGCACAATACCATGTTTGGCGAAAACCAAACACAGCACAAACGCCTCAGACCAACTGTTATGCATTACAACATTTTAGTAGTCATTAAGTCATAAAATGTGGATGAATTTATTGGTGTGAAACACAGATTTTTCTTTTTTGTGTAATAAACCACTCACTGGTAGAATGCAAATACTTAAAGAAGGAAGAAGAAGGAGGCGGTAACGCAACGACAAGCTGTTCGCCAACTACTAATAAACTAATAAATAAAAGATCCAGAGCAAACTGTACCAGCTAAAGCTAGCATGTGTCATATGTGCCATACCTAGTATTCTTTGAAGATCACCCTCTGCGTTGAACCAAGGAAACTCAAAGAAACCTTACCTAAAGTTTGCATATTTTTACTTCATAACATTTTTTAATGTGGTATTCTTAATTGAAAAATCAAATATAAAGATTTCCTCCAGTGCCACTACATAAAAACAAACAAACAAAGCACTATTTTTTCTGGCCTGTGAAATCTACAGCTTTGGATAGGGTTCAAAGTCCTTTATCATCTTATAGTCTGGTGCCTTAAGATATAAATCCATTTATAATATATGACATATCCATTTCTTCTCCTGTATAGTTACAGGCTCTAAGAGGTCATAAAGCACTGGACAAAAATGCCACAAAAACCTTTCAGCATATTTCAATTTAGTTGAGAGGGAGCTAGACTCCTGTACCTCCTCTGGGCTCTGCTTTCAGACCTTAGAGAATCCAAACCCCTGTTGGGAGACTTTGGCCAATCACATGATCCTTTAAGAGCATATCAGGTGTATTGAATAATGAGCAAAAAAATCCCCCTAGGAAGTAAGCTGCAGTGGCACAATCGGTTAAGCGGAGCACTGTAACTTGTAAAAGTGGGATTTGAATCCAGGTGGAGGTCTGTCAGTCTCTTTTCAGACTACGCCCTTTATTTTTCTGCCAACTGGAGCTTTAATAACAAAGCTTTTTCTGTCATCCCCACCCAGCTTTACTTCATTTGCCATCGAGATGCGAAGCAGATCAGAGGTTCAATATGGCCTTTATCTTGAGTCTGTTGGCCAGTGTCAGCTTACAGGCCCCACTCCGTACACACCGCACATTATGGAAGTTTTAATAGGTGATCAGCGCAGCTGTTGCTGGCACAGCGTTGATTTACTGTGGCTAAGAGAGGGCTTAATGACTGTAGAGGCAGACAGCTCTTAACCCTTTGATGTGCGGTGGATAATGTAGTTGGATCAGGTAGCCCCCCCTGGGAAAGTTGCATGTACACTCTTGCACTGACATAAGAATGCACTAGCAGAAAACGCTTTAGGAATATAATTACACCGTCTAAAAGCTCCCTAATAAGAGACTGCTAACCTCTCACTGTTAGTAGCTTATTCCTTCTGAAAAGTTAAAACAACACATGGGTTAGACTTGAGCTACCAGTTTGGGCGCGCTCAATGGTTTATGAACATATAAATGCACAGAAAAAACCAAACAAAACAGATACGATGGTGGTGCTTGCTTATAGGTGGTCCACACTTAAGGAAATTCAAGCTTACCCAGCACACACAGCTCCGACAGAGAGCAGCTAAAGGACTTACGCAGAAGCTCGTGCTATTCAGAGCATGCACATCCATCTCAAGGGTCAAACGGCACAAATTCTGTTTACACCTCCAAGACACCAATATCCTCTCTTTTATAGTGTTTAATATCACAGCTGGATAAACAACAGGGACTGGGCTTGTCAAACAGTCATGAGATGGATTAAACATCTGGTGACTTATAGCCAAGAGCCTGAAGTAATGCTTTTTAGTTCTCTGAGAATGAACTTAAAATGCAAATGTCACAAGCGGCACAATCGTAAACTTTAAGTTAGTATGCAAATTATTAAGCAGCTTCCATTTATTTTTTTTATTTTTTTTGGAGGGGGGGGGGCATAGCTGACATGACTTGCTAGAGAGATATTGTGTCACCATATTAGGACTGATGGAGTTGTTGGGATTGTAAAACTTGTCAATGTGTGGTTTAATTACTTCTTTTCTTACTAGCAATCCTGGAAAAGTACAAATTCAAAGATGTTGCAAGCATTAGAGTCAATAGCTATGTCGTTGACTTAGTAAGACTTATGACTGCCTCACAGGGGAGACTTTACTGTCCACACACCTTCTCATATTTTAAAGCAATGACATCACAAGTGCAAAAAGAAGTTTGTCAATTTAAATAAAAAACATTTTAAATTTTTTTTTAAATTGTATTATATCTATTGGCAAATAATTTACTGATGTTTGAGCAAATATTTGTTAATATAAAAACTGCTAACATATAGTACTGAGCATCACTGCGACTCTTTGGAGACCACGTGAAACATGTGATCTATACTGCCAGGTTAATTGATTGTGCAATATACTTAAGTAGAATTTCTGCACATCAATTATGCTGGGTTTTTTTTTTTTTTTTTTTTTACAAAATTAAAAAAAGAAGAAACATGAAGGAAAATTTTGCTTTTGTGCCACACTGCTCTCAAAATCTGAGCCAAAATACTTTACATCATGTTTTGTAGCCAAGAGGGACAGACCATGGCCTTGTACCACAAAGCAAGTTCAGCATACCCTGGTTATCTTTTCATTACCTGGATTCACTCATCCTAACATCCACAATCAGGTTAAGCGATCACATGGAGCTATCAACTCTGCAAGTTAACTCGGGCTTTCCTCTGCACAGCATTTGCAGCAATGACCAATCACACACTTAGATAAGTCTACTGGCAGCAGAGGGTTTGATTTTACAAAGGAAGATAAAAAAACGGAATATCAGAAAATTATACAAAGACACATATTAGAGAAGGAAAAACGATGTTTTCGTCCATTTAAATAAATCAGCCCTGAGAGAGGAAAAACTCTGTACAGTAGTTCTGCTGTTGAAATTCAGCATGAATATGTGTGTGCTTTAAAGCTTTTGTGTCAGTAAGACTGGAAAAAAGCTGCTATATTTATACAGTAAATGTAGCAGGTATTGCTTATTTAATAGTGTGAAGGAAAACCAGCAAAAAAGCCAACAGTGTAAGTTAACAGACTGATTAATAACACAGTTCTATCATTAAGACTCATGAGAATCAGATGAATTAGAATAAAGTATTCCATTAACACATCTGGGCGAATAGCAACACTGTTACATTAATGCTTAAGTTTGACTCAGAACGTTATAGTTTTTATTATTTTTATCCTTCAGACTCTCCAACAAACTGCGCACAGATGCCTGAAGGCTCTTCCAGCAATAGTTACACTATTTTCTGGAGAATTGATTGGTCAGCAGGCGGTCATTTCATCCCTGTTGATCTCTAATCTGAAGCAGGTTAGGATTCCAGCAGAAGTCATCATGTTGATACACTTGGGTAAGAAGTGACGCACCTTCATAGTACAGAAAACTCAGGGTTAACCTGGATAAGTCCAAAGCCTTCTTTGTAGTAGAGACCTCATATCATGAAGTAGAATGTTTTCTTGGTCCCTCCCCAAGCTGGATTTCAGCAGATTCACTGCTAGACGTCTTTGTTAGTGAAATTGTCAAAAAGCTAATTTAAAGTTAAAGCCAAATGCACCTTAAGTCCAGGGATCAACAGACTTAATGTCTTTACAAAACGTTGGAAAATTTGGTGGACTGACTAGCTGACATTCCCATTCTTAAGCCATGTTGCTAGCTTAGCTAGATACACATGTGTACTGCCACACAAACTAACACTTTCACACACAAACCGCATCGCTGTAACAAGTGAAAATCTGTGCCAACCTACTGTTTTGAACCACAACATAAGCCTTCAGCCATTAACCCATCTAGGAATGATAGCTAAATTGTCCAGTAGCTGTCAGAGGAAGGCCAGGATGTAATCAAAAACAGACGGAATAATCAACAAAAATGCTCTCTATTCCGGTAAGGATGTCTCCCAAAAGCACATGAATTACACTGAAGCAGGCTTTGGGGCTGTGAATGATGTTGGGTTACCAGCAGCAGCCAAGTCGCTGTCTCCCAATGCCAAGTGAGAGGATGCCAGGCACTTCCTGCTGTAAACAATCTACCCGCAGACTGAGAAAGAGGGGAGGAAACCTCTGAATGAGAAACAACAGGAGACACAGAGAAGACCCAGTTGCTCAATGAAAATTTCTCCAGTGAACAAATGTGCTCAATTTGTCAGACAAGCTACGGAAGTCTGTTTGAGGGGGAACGTGTGTGTTTGCGTGTGTGTCTGCTAGGGACAAATGGCATCGCTGTGTGTAGATGAACACATAGCAAGTGCTCAGGGCTTACGGAGACAGACGTTGGATATACAGCTTGGCTGAGTTCACGCTACATAATAAGGGCTCTCTCTCCTTTCTTTATCACCCTCTCTCCTCCCACGTTGTCACATCTATTCCCACTGCTGACCTAAACTGCTATATTTTAGCCAGTTTGACTGGCTACTAGGGCCAATACTCACGTCACATGTCACCATGAATAGCCATTGCAGCATTTTTTTTAATCTACACCTGTAATTTGTATGCACACTGGTGTATGCACGCCAGTGAGGATACATAAGGTTTGATCTGATATGTTTTAGACATAGCTTTCCTTCCCACTAACAGATTTGCTGGGAATCTAAACAAATGGGCTCCTCTGACCTGCTTAACGTAGGACTAACTAAAGCTTTCAAATCAGCACAGGAGGGGTCTAGCGCATGGTATCGCCAAGTCATGGCATTCACTCGTGTATAAAACCCTCTCTTTTACAGTCTATGCATGCGAGAATGCAGTAAAAAAAAAAAAAAGAGGGAAAATGACAAGTACAATGTATGTCTGGGTCTTGTGAAAGGCAGAGCTTGTTTATAAACGTGCGAGTGAACCGACCAGCATGTGGGGACGCTGAAACATATGTGTTTGCACATAAATTACAGCGTATGCATGAGCATGCATATGCAGGCATAAACAAAAAATGCACACAAGCAAAATGAACAGCATTCACTACGCATGCAAGCTCACATCCACCTAGATTGATTCACACACACAGGCATGTTTTTACAGACAGACACGCATACCTGCCTTTCTAATTCACACGATCACTCACGTTCTATGAAAGACACATTGAATTGTCAGAATGGCAGCAGCTGTGGCCTCATATTCGACCTGATGTCAAAGCCAGTGAGCCAAGGATAACATTAACACGAGCCCACTCCTGTCCCTTAAAGCGCACCCGGCCTGCGTCGCAGCGAGAGCCAAGTCTGCGCACAGCTGAACAAAGTCCAACAGTTCAATTAATCAGAAACTTAATTTATTGTTTACCTATTTACAGGCTGCTCTGGCTGAAAGCCATCTTTGCCAATGATGGTACACGCTGACAGTAAAGTAAGCTCAAGTTTTCATTTTACCACCTATTCTTAAAGCTATAGGCCGCTTCTCTGTCTTTAGGCTTCTACTTTGAGATTTGCGGTAAGGGGGTGGGAGATTAGGTGCGTGTGTTTAGGGGATGGGGAGGTGTCACCATAAAAGAAAATGACAGCTTTCAAAACAAGTGCGGAGTTACAGCTAAGTAGTAAAAGGCTTTAAATTCAAGTCTCATTTATATGGCTGTTCGTATTAAATTTAAAAGGCAGTGCCAATTACATTGATCCAGGACCAGAACCTCTTACAGCGGGCAGCAGTGTGAGTGAGAAGACCATGACAGGGCTGGTTTGGGCTGGGAAAACGCAGTAGGGTGAGCCGTAACGGCCTTTGGAAGGATCTTCCTGTAGATGAATGAATGGATTAATGGGGTCAGTGAGTACCAAGCTGCTGAGAAAGGAGAATCCCAGCCAAGGCAGCCATTTTACATTTTACTTTTACTGCATGTGGACCATTTTCCTCTGCTGCTTTTACAGAAGGCCGGAGGAGGGTCCAAAGGGAGCGCGGGAGAACAGAGAGAGGACATTTTTGACTGCTTGTAAATACGACATAAAAAGTGGGGCTACAAGTTATACAGTTATGATTTTATGAACTCTCAGCCACTTCAACGACTACACCGTAAAGGAAATTACCAGTGATGGATTTGACGATCACCAGCTGATTCAGACGAATTGGTGAAAGAACCTTCCTCGTGACATTTAACTTTAAAGTTATATCCTGTCTTAACATCCAAAGTGTCATTTTTCAGATCATTTGAAACATTTTGCACTTTAGTATTTTGGGATATGACATGTCTAAATTTGCCACAAGGAAAGCTTGACTCAGAGCGCTTTACAGTGCAAGCTAAACAGGCAGGGTTCTGGCCCTTTAAATGGAGCTCTGAGTGCTTGGCAGGCTAATAGATGCAGTCTTAAGGTGCTAATGGATGGCAACCTGAAAAATGGTCTTATCTGAAAAGGTCCAGGACAGTTATAAATTAAATAATCATGCTGGCCACATTAATCCATGTTCATGCCCCAGGGCCAGACCTCAGCTCCTCATTTGATGTGTGTGAGCTGCATATATGTATATTTGTGGATGTTTGCACTAGCCAGCTGCTTTCATTCACCCCCTTGTTTGATGAATATTTCTTTCTCACTAACGTTTAATTGCAAATTCGAACACGTGTTATGGTTAAAGGAGAAGTCAAAGACAACTAAAAGAGACATTTTTGTCTCTTATTGGGGATGTCCACCACACCACCACAATTTAAATGATGTACAGTTATGGCTCATAAGTTTCCTTGAATACCAGGCAACCACGACTTGCCAGGGGGTAGGGGCATCTGAAGGGCAGGAGACAGACTGTCCTCATTAGTTAAACATTATTCCTATCATCAGAGACTCACGGCACATCACTGACAGCATTGCTTCATAACACACTGCTTTTCTGGATTCTTGTGTGCAAGCGGAAACAGGAGCGGACAGCTTAAAAACCTCAGTTCATCACTTCTTATACCTAAAATCAATTTGAGGCACTTTGCCATGAATTAATTCAGCTTTTGCTTTGTGTTCAACCAGCCAAGCGACTCATTTCTATTTCACAGTATAACGAAGTGAGCACTAGAATCCAAATTTGGAAGGCATGGGAAAAATCTAGCCAACACTGCCATCTACTGGACATCGATCAATTGAACTTCTCTAGCCAGTGTGTGAAGATAATAAAGCTATTTTTAAGCATATTTTTCAACCATATTTTTCAGATTATCTAAAATCAAAGGTTTAGTGTTAAAATATTTTTTCCTAATAGCCAGACTGAGTTTGTTGTGTTACTGCATTCATTTACATTTGATATCATATTATCACACAAATGATGGGACAATGCAGGTTGATATTAATAAATAAAATCAATATCAACAAACCAGTGTGCTTTTGACCCTCGCCGGCCTTTTATGAAGTCTGAAAAATTTGAGCCTATTTTCATTTGAATCATTTATTGTTTCATAAATATTAAACATCAATGAAATACACACAAGAGGCTACATTGTGGTGTCTGTTAACTTAACGAAAAGGAAAAAAAAAAACAATGACAAGTACAATGTAAATTAAAAACAAAGTAACAAACAAAAAAAACCCATTAATTTAAAAGACGTTTACTCAAGCGACATGACTGTGGGGATTTTCCTAAATGTAAAGCTACTGTAGAGTCACTGAATACATTAAACAGCTGTTTTCACTTTCTAGCATCTTTACTCCACGACCAGTAAACGGATTTTGACATGAGAAATTTGTGCTTTGTCTGTGTCTTTCCTTTAAAATAAAGTCCGCAATTGCATCTCCTCTGATGCTATTAATATGTAATCTATTATTAAAAAGTAAACAACTATGTGCTGGGTGAGGTTATGCTGCCACCCAGTGACCAGAGGGCAAAAACACATGGAAGATTATGTACAGTGAATACATGTGTGTGAATATGGGGATAGACTGAGTGTGAATGTGTGACTACACAGTTCAAGGCAACTGAGAGCAGAGCAGTCAATATTTTGTCAAGTCTGAAGAATGAAATTCTCAATACAGACAACTGTTTGGTTGTTGTTCTGTGTGTGTGTGTGTGTGTGTGTGTGTGTGTGTGTGTGTGTGTGTGTGTGTGTGTGTGTGTGTGTTTAGAGATAGGACTTTTCCAGAAAACTCATCAAATAATTAAAATAATTAATTATCAAACAGTAATAATTGCTCCTTTGTGGATCCACAGGGAATAATGTCCTTTCAACAAATAGGCGTAACATTCAGGTCTCAAAAGTGAAAGCATAGCCTTCCTTCTAACAGCCACCAGGAGGTAAAAATAAGTCCAGTTGTCTACAGAAAAGCAATTTCCTGATAAGTTTACAGTCTCAATCACTGGTTTATTTGGAAATTTTGATCCTGATCACAATCCAAGACAGACAATAGGAAAGGCTTTATTTTTGGGTGTACATACCTTTTGACAATGACCATGTGAGCATGCAGTGAGCATGGAGTGGCTCAGAATCCATACATTTGACATGACTCTTACATGGTTAGCTGTAGACTGTCTGGTCTTAGCATACCATTGGCAATGTGCAAGTGTACACCCCAAAAATTGAAATGCAGCCTCTGTATGACTCTGCCAGTCTCTCACGTCGTTGTGGAGAAATTCTGTCCCACTCTTCTTTACAATACTGCTTCAGTAGTATTGTATTGTATTAAAGTATTGTATTAAAGTTTGTGGACACTGTTTTTTTTTTTCACAAGTCTTTTAAGGTCCCACTGCAGCATTTAAGGCAGGTTGAGGCCTGGACAGGGCAATGCAATACCTTGATTGTTTTGTTTTTCAGTCATTCTGTTATCAATTTCCTGCTGTGTTTGGGTCATCGTCTTGTGGCATGACCCAGTTTAGGCCAAGCTTTAACTGTTGTACAAATGGTCTCACATTAGAGTCTACCAGATGAGTTCATGGTAGACTCAAAGACTGCAAGGTGCCTTGTTCATCTGGCTGTAAAACAAACCCAAATCATCACCCGCTCCACCACCGCTTGACAGTTGGTATAATCCGTTTGTGCTGTGCATTATAACCAAATATTCCTTACTTTGGTCACATCTGTCCACGGCACTTTGTTCAGAGGCTTTGTGGTTAGCTCAGGTGCAATTTGGCAAACCTAAGCCATGCTGCCATGTTTTTTATAGAGGGAAGAGGATTTCTCCTGGCATGTATTTGCTGAGACATCCGCTCCTGGGAAGATTGTGTCATTGTGTTAACACACACTGAACGGTCCAAAGGAGCGAACTACCAAAACCTTTGCTTTTATAGAAATGGTTACAATTGTTGATGATCAGTTAACCAAGATGTTTGATTCTCAGCATGTTTTGACAGGACTGCATAGAGCCCTGTAAATCAATCATTTTCACATGACTGTAAACCTACATGTTTTAAAGACAACCTTTCATAAATTCTATATAGTTGATATATTTTTCCAAAATGCCTACACTGGAAGGGAGAGTAAAAAGGCAGAGGGGGGAAAGACAGTATGATTTACATATGGATAATGTGTACATTTTTTACACTCTGTTTCTGACAATGTTTTCATAGTGTTGCACTCAGGATCATTCCTACCACTCATCTTCTCAGTGATTCAATTACTGTAACCCTGTGTGACACTGATTTAATTGCCGAGAATTTAGCTCCAGCAATAAAAAATTATTACTGGAATCACCGTAGCATATTTGTTTGCTCTCTAGGTGCAGTTTCTGTCTAGGTTTGGGCTATTGCCAACCTTTGTCCTAGATTAACATTATACTGGTAACTCCCTAAGGTGGTCTGGGATCACCATGCTAATCACTCTTAATAATAGATGAGAGCAATTGCCATTAAAGGTTATTAAGTCGAAATAATACCCTCAGAATTTAGCTTTGCAAAACAATCCTAATCACATAGTTTTGTGGATTTGCAATATTACAGTTCTTTTTGGTATTACCCACAACATCCTTAAAAGAGGGTGAAAGAGGGCGGTAATGCTCTTACTAAAGTAGATATTAGCACGCACTGTTACAAAGGTCACAGTGTATTGAGCTGCGTCCTCTATTATTAATTGTCTGGCGGGATAACAGCGAAGGGTTCGGCAGGATCAGAAAGAAGAAGGTTAAAACACAGCCAATATGAGAGTGAAGAAAAAGGTAAATGTGCATTCAAATGTGTGCTATTCAAATCCCTCTTGGGTGAGCTTACAGACTTTGACTCAGATATTTGAATTTGTAAAGTAAACAAAGGTTCCAAGTAAGTATCTAGGGACCTGTGTGTAGCAAACTGTTGCCATAAAGATAACATTTACAACTTTACTTTCATTATAGTTCTCTAGGAATTGGGATTGTTTTTCTAAATTAGCCATATACATAAATGCTGGCCCATTGCAATGGAAAAGAGACGCTTTATGAGGAGAATGCTCCTCGATAAGTAGTGTTTTTAAAAATGTCAATATGAAAGTTGCACTTTTAAAACCTGCTTCATCATTGAAAAAAATCTATTTGTAAGGGGACTCAAAGGAGAAGGAAAAGCAGTGGGGAACATCCAAAAGCACCTTTACTCTCTGGACATTTTGCAATTAGACTGAGGTTCGCCAGCAGATCAACGCTAGGATAATCCTGGGACTGGATAGGGTGGCTACTAGTATATGGACCTAAACAAGGAGAGGTAAGAACCAATAGGAGTCAGGCTGACAAATGAGTGTGTCAATGTGAGTTACAGGGAAGCAAGACAAGAAGGAAAAGAAGGAGGAGATGGCAGAACAGGAGATACAGAAGAGAGGGGGAATGAAGCTGCGCAGACAACATGCTGGAGAAGAATAGGGAGGAGGGGTGGCTTGTGGTTGGTGCACGGGTTTGTGACGTCAGCAGCTTGTTGGATTGAGGACCTGTGTCCTGCTGATTTTAATCCTAACTCATTAGGGAACCAAGAGCAAGTGCCTGAGCAAGCCCTCTGGGGAAACAGAGAAAGTGACAAGAGAAGCAAGGACTTCCATCAAGGGAGATAAGTGGAGCTACTTCACAGCTTGAGAGACAGAAGAGGAGAGAAATCAAGTATTTTACTCGTTACTGCTCAGTCTCATGCCTGAGTTTCTTCATTTCTCATTACTCTGCCTGTCCTAACCTTCTCCACACGCAATCTGTAACGTGCTTCCTGTCCAAGCATGTCTACAAACGGAATTAACAAAGCTTTGAAGTTGCAGTTTGGCCTCATCAACTATGAGAACCGCTACCTGACGGCTGAGGCTTTTGGATTCAAGGTAAACGCCTCGGCTACTAGCATGAAGAAGAAACAGATCTGGACCTTAGAGCAGGATGAGCAAGATGGGCAAGTAGTCTTCCTCCGCAGCCACCTGGGACGCTATCTGGCCTCTGATAAAGATGGTAAGATCATATGTGGGGCAGAGAAGCGTGATCCTGAATGCCGTTTTCTTATCGTGCCCCAAGCTGACGGACGCTGGGCTCTGCAATCAGAACCTTTTCAACGTTACTTTGGAGGCTCGGCAGACTATTTGTCCTGCTTTGCCCAAATCATTGGGGAACAAGAGCTGTGGGCCGTCCATTTGGCTTTACATCCACAGGCCAGCCTTCTCAGTGTGGCACGTAAGCGCTATGCTCATCTCTCTGCTTCAGATGGAGAGATATCTGTGGACAGCAACATTCCCTGGGGAGTGGACTCCCTCGTCACCTTGGTATACCTCGATGGCAAGTACAGCCTGAAGACCTGTGACAGCCGTTTCCTCAGCAACGACGGCAAACTTGTGAAGGAGAATACCAATGCAACTAGCTTCACTCTAGAGCTAAAATCTGGCAAGCTGGCCTTTAAGGACTGTGACGGTAAATACCTGGCCCCGGTGGGACCCACAGGAACGTTGCGGTCAGGCCGATGCTCCAAGCCTGGAAAAGACGAGCTGTTCGATCTGGAAGAGAGTCATCCACAAGTAGTTTTTCAAGCTGCAAATAAAAGATTTGTCTCAGTCAAGCAAGGTAATTTGGATCCAATGCAGTTTGCAGATCCAATACAAATAAGTATGTTCTTCGTGTCATTACAGCTCTGCTTTTTTAAATGATGAACAGAAGGCTATACTTACAGTATACTTTTCTTAACTGAGTATCAGATTCAAAATCATTAAAGAGGGGATAACTTTAATGAGCGACAGTCTGAGAGGGCAAACAATTAGATTTAAGCATTTGCAAAGACATAAAATCTTTAGGTAAACATTCATGCATTAATTGTAACAAGCAGACACCAAAAAGAGCATAAACATGTGAGATAAACAGCTAGAATAAGTACACGCCAAAGGAAAGAACAAGTTCCATTTCTGATTATATGCGATAATAATTTATCCAAGTACATTTGATTTCTGATAAGTAGTCTCTTTGCAGCATTATGCCTCTCTTTAAATCAGCAGGGACTTTGCAAAGTAATTCAAGATCTGAGCTATGATGGCTACGTCGATTGTTTTCTAGGTGTAGCTATTGAGGTTATCTGAGAGTTCAGCCAAAGCAAAACAGTTCAAACCAGCACAATTGAGGTCATGGCTTGTCTTCTGAGTAGAACATTGCCTCTGTCTATGATAATGAACTTCACTTGGTCTAGGTTTACAAAAATACATCTTTATAGCTTTATTGTAGTAACCAGAAAAAAGCAATGAGTTGTCTTTTACCAGTTAGGAATATAAAGCTCTGCCACTTTTGCCTGGATGTTGGAATGGTTGATGGCAACTGTGAAGGCAGTTGCAGTAATGGGCTTTGTCATTTCCACTGTGTTCATTGAAGATTAAGTAGTGTGCAAATGACTCCAGGAGAGATCTGTGCCCCAGTGGTGTCAATTACCGTCAATGGACTTTAAGCCTTACAGCTACACGCTCTTTACCTTTTACCTTTCTCCACATTATGTGGATCTATAGTTAACTACTGTGACAGTGAGGTGTTAGCAGCTATAGCCAGACCTTAGCAGACAGCTCAGACACATGATCTTCTTTCAGGCTGGTTGATGTGATCTGCTCTGCCCAGTAATATTATGCAGATGAAGCAGGACAAGGAAAAGATAGTTTTTTCTTCTTCCAAGTTTTTCTCAAGCTTTAAGAGTCAATTAAAACAATAATTCAAACAACTATCACTGTAGGACAACTCTGTTATTGTTAAATTACCTCTATAGTGAAAAGTGGGAAGGGGATTCTCAGACTAATGTTGGGCTGCAGACATTATTATGCTTATGCAAGAATAATATTCTGCATTAAAAGAGATTACTATGAGGGAAATGTTTCAGCAACCTGACAGTTCATCTACATAACAGAAGGTTAAGACTAATTTTCGCCAGTACTGTTTTGCCTTGTGGCAGCTCTACGTTTCTTTAAGGAACAAGGCTCTGAAAGCTGCTTACTGGACCCTGCCGTGCAGATTTGCATTTCGCCACTCAGGGAATTACAGCAAGCGAATGAACAGGAAGGGTGGAGGGGTGACTGAGGGGGATTAGGGTTGTAACGGGATTAAGAGAAAGGTTAAAGGATATTTCTGTGGCATCTAATTTGAACTACAGCAGACACAGTTCAGTTATACGTGTCTGTGTTACCACCAGAGTTTATGTGACATGCGGATTAGGGGCTGAAACAATAGACTCACTGCAAGTGAGGCGCCTGTGGTTAGAGAACAGGAGAAAAACAGATCACGTGAGATGAGGTCATGAAATTTGTTTAAGAAAGCAAATGCTGGTTATTGGCTGAATAGCTGCAGTGCCGGGAAACTGATTTCTTAGTCAAACCGTATTGAGACCTTAGGGTCTGAAAGACTGATAGATGGATTATATGTGTTCGTCTGTGTCTATATGTCAGCTTGGGTCTTAGACTCCACCTCTCTGGGAACATCTCAGGCTCTCCGAGGTACGGAGGCCTATCCCCCCTCACCCCACTCCCTGCAAGTCGCTGATGCCCTCAGACGTTGGTGTGTCGGTGGTTCTTGGTGTCTGTGGCTGGGCGCTCATGTATGTGCCGACTCACTCCTGGTGCCCGATTGGCGGGGACTGGCGCCTGTGGCCCAGCTGGGCCCCTTCCGGAGGGTGGGGTGCCGGTCCTCTCTGGCACAGCTGGCTGCCGGCAGAGCCCGCAGGCACGTCACTGCAACCCCCTCTGGCCTCTGCTCCGTGACTGCTGGGTGACCTCTCGTTTGGGGCTCTACATCTTTCTTGGCCGCTACCTCAAAGCACATTGTGCGCTGTCAATCTTGCATACTGCACAATAACATGTAATATTTGGTATCTACTGTTATCTACTGTTAGCTAGTTTATTGTGATGTTGTATTTATTATGTTGCTCTTTTTTGTTTGTTTTCCCTTCTGTTTTTTTTATATCTCCATACAGGTGATCCAGGTGTTTTGTTTCTTTTTCTTTTTTTTCTTCCCCCCTTTCTCACCATCTCTTCTCCCCTCTATTCTTCTTTGTCTCCCTCTTTCTTTCATTCTTTCTCCCTGTCCTATCCCCCAGTCATGTCTGTCCCGTCTGTAACAACCGAAAATCAAATCAAATAAATACATAATTATAATAAAGGTCAATCAAATGGATCAATATGGCAAGGCCATGATGATCCAATTGGTAAAGCAAATCCACTTAGCTTCTTTCTTGGCCTTCAGACAACAATTCTAATGGCTAAAGATCCAAACAGGACAGGCAGAAAAAAAAATTCTGCAGTGTACCTATTACTCAAAACCGACCTAAAGACAATTTCTTGATTTTGCCATCAAAAAGACTACCAGGCACAAAAGATTCATACTTGAGACTTGTTGTGAGTGTAACATTTAGAATAGGGTAAATGCAAATGTAATATTCATTTTAGCACATATTATTCAACTTGTCCTGTTATCACACATACCTTGGTTAGCAGAGCTGATATATAACAGACTAGAGCGAGCTGGAGTCTTGAAGCAGATGGTAGCATGCACTGGAGTCAACAGCGACAGAAACACTTTTGTTGCTGAAACCTTTGGAGCAACTAAAACGATTGTGGATTACCGTTATGCACAGACAATCTGTTTGGCAATGCTATAGCTTGAGTATCTATCACTCAATAAAAAGCAAAGGGCATTCTGACCAGTAAACCATATAAACCAATAAAAAAAATGATAATAAAAAATCAATTTAACCAAGACACATTTATCAATGTTATCTCTTCCTCCCTTTATTACTAGGAGTGAGTATTTCAGCCAATCAGGATGTGGAGACAGACATGGAGACCTTTCAGATGGAGATAGATAAGGAAAGCAAAAAGTCTATGTTCAGAACCAATGGCGGATCCTACTGGACATTAGTGACTCATGGAGAGATCCAATCCACTGCCACAGAGGTGTAAGTAGCTATTAAAGCTGTGCAAGAGCTATGTATAACCTGTATACTAACGTGAAGAAATAATAAACAGTTTCCATGTTACGCTAGACACGTCTTTGCACTGTGTGCTGCAGACATATCCACTGAAATTAGCATGCTAACTACACTGTTTCCTCCAATTAAATCATGGCCTCACAGGCCACTGTGAGGTGCTATCGCTTCAAGTTTAACAAACTAGTCTATACATAAGATAGAACATGTGACTTGATATATACTCCTCTCAATAATTTTAGAACATATGAAGTCTGATTAATGACAATCTGTTCTTTTTGAGTAGTATGGTGTGAAATATGGCAAAATCTGTTTTATAGCACCTTAAAAGAAGCATTACAGAGATACAGAAAACTAGAAAATGTTACAACATACAATGCTACAAACATACACTGGACTGAAAATGTTTTTCAGTCTAGAATAAGACAAACTGTTCACAAATAGAGAAAATTCAGGACTTGCACTACTCTGTTACTACTCTGCTAAAAATCACACAAAGAACATTCTGGACAGAGTGAAAAAAAAAACCCTGATTATTCAGTCCAAAAAGACATACTATAACACTTGGGACAATGTCCTGTGGGGGGAGACAAAAGTTAAATTTTTTGTCACAAATCCCCAATAATTGGGAAGACAAAAATTACACCCAAACAGCAAAACATCATAGCATGGGGCTGTTTTCCTGCTTCAGTGTCATGCAATCAATGTGTGAACAATAAATTCAAAATTTTACAAGAGAATGTCAGGATAACAAATCCATGATCTGAAGATTAGAAAAGTGTTTGGTGAAAACAACAACAAAATAAGTAAACCCAAGTGAGAAAGGCCCGAAGACGGGTATTCGATCAAAAAACCTCTGAATTACTGATGAAATGAAGCGTTGATATGTAGGTATCATCCAAAATATGCTATTGATTCAATTCAATTTTATTTATATAGAGACAAATCAGTACAATAGTTTCCTCAAGACGAAGGAATGTAGGAAGGAAAAACTCCCTTTTAACAAGAAAGTGGTTCTGCTGGAAGAAACTTCCAGCAGGCTCAGGGAGGGGCAGCCATCTGCTGTAACCGGCTGGGATAGAGTGGAGGAAAAAAGGATACAGAAACACAGTTGTTGTGCAAGTCACAACTAAAGTGTGTTCTTCGAGTTACTAAATTCAAGAGTTCTCAAGTGTGCACTTTGTGTGTTTAAGAATTGTATTTAACTCTAAAATGTTACTATTCCTGATGAGTTGTTATTTTAATTAGATTGGGTTTGTTCACAATTGTAACTTAGTTGTAGACACAGGTTATCCTCCCACTGGTTTGGTTGTTAGTGCAGATGTTATTATTGGTATTATCAATCCAAACTGTTGCCCTTTATAAATCCCGAGCAAGTGGTTTTTGTCCTTAAATCTAAGCACAAGAAAATCACAGTTAACGGTGAAACTTAACTGCCCCAAGGAAGATTTGCCTCTAGTTGTGGAAAACACTCCAGTGTGTCATTTCAGAACTTCTTGTGGTTTTCAAAATGCATTTCATAGGTAATCAATGTCAACATCCTGGTAAGTCTATATTTCACGTCTGCTTCTCCTCCTGCCTGTCTATGTCTTTTACCCAGTGAGGTCAACACAATGTTTGATATTGAATGGAGGGGACAAAGGGTAGCGCTCAAAGCAAGCAATGGAAAGTACGTGTGTACAAAGAAGAATGGGCAGCTGTCCGCAGTCAGCGATACAGTGGGTACGTGCCTTTAAGCAAGATGCTGGAGAGTCAGCTGTGTCTGTTTGAAATTCCCACCACGTATTTATCCTTCATTTCAGCTGATGATGAGTTGTTCCTGATGAAACTCATCAACCGCCCTATGCTGATCCTTCGTGGAGAAAATGGCTTTGTGTGTCACCACAAGAACTCCAACACTCTAGATGTGAATCGATCCGTCTATGACATCTTCACACTGATTTTCAACGACGGCGCCTACAATATAAAAAGTCAGTGTGTCCACAACATATTACATTTTAATGAGTACACTTGCATTTTGTTGCTATGTAATAGCTATTAATTGTATTATTAAAAGAATGGATGTGTATTCTTCTGTAGGTGTGAATGGAAAGTTCTGGTACGTCTCTAGCAGTGGCCTGGTGTGCTCAGATGGAGAAAAGTCAGAGAACTTTTTCCTTGAGTTCCTGGAACATGGACGTGTCGCCATCAAGGGCTCCAATGACAAGTACCTTCGTGGAGACCAGGGAGGCACACTTATGTGTGATGGCAAATCTGTCGATGCATCTTCTCTCTGGGAGTACTGATTCCCTTCAATGTGGGTCTTCAGTGATGGCCTATAATGCAAGGACAGGATGTGCTTTTACCAGGTCATATGAAGCAGACTGACTGGAAAATATTTTCCTGCCTTTTTTGTTTTGTTTTGTTTTCCTTTATTTGGCTTGATTTTTTTCTTTTAAAATTGGGAAGAAGTGAACAGTTTAGAAAGATATGTTTCTTTGATGTTTTGTCTTTCAAAAATGCCAACATCAAATGACACATACTGTGTGAAAAATGTGTCATTTTTTGTAATTTCAGAAATTGGGAGACACGAGATGCTGTCATGGTTCTTTCAGTCAGGCTTTGTTCAATATGCAACCTTATATCTTTGAGGGCAGCCATACCGTACATATGTACAGTGCTATACAGCTAGCATTGTCCATGTTTATGAAAGCCTGACGTGTAAAACCTCTCGGCATTTGCATAGAGTTTTTAAATGATTTCGAGTTAGGCTCTGACTAACACATTCAACAGGAATAGTTCATTATTGAATCATTCTAATGAAAGGTGATGCACCACTGACTTTAAAAACAGCACATTGTTGGTACCAGTATCGCTTTCATTTGTCTTAATGAAACATTTATTGATTTTATTTTTAAAAAATGATAGACCTTAAAATAAGTGGACAGGCTGAAAATGGAAATGCAAAGAACACCAAAACCAGGCTCACTGCAAACATTGAGACATATACAATAGGTGCTACACAAAGAAGAAGTTCAGACATCTTTAGGAATAAAGAATGTCGGCAGAAAAATTATTTATGATCAGGGAATAGTAAGAAACCTAAGTCGGAGGAGATTTAAAGTATGGGATGGATCTTTCTAATGTATCTGATGTAAACTCAGAAGTGCTTCTCTGGTGATCTGCCTAGGGGCCTTAATCTACACTGCACTCTATATCCAGTTATGTCCTGTTTTCATGTTGAGAGGCTGGTAGCCACATAAGAAAATATAATGGATTTTGACAACAGACGTTTTTGAAAAACACTGCAAAGATTGATTTCCAGGATGCTTGTTTTCCATCCATTTGCTCAAACTTAGATGAGAATATTTAATCATCTAGAGTAAAGGTGCATGCACTTTGCTTGCCTAGTGGTTGCTGGTTAGACCCAGCTCCTGCAAACTCCTTCAGAAATCTTTATAGTTGTTGGAAAACATGTTGTTCCACCTTTGCTTCCAGTCGTTGTGTATAGAAAGGCCAGCAACATCCCACTGAAACCGACTGATCTTCTTAATTAACTTTGGATACAACAGCAAGTTAGTACGTTTAATAAATCAGTAGAATCTTCCTAAAACCTACCTACCCGGTGCTGCTTATGAAGCACTAATAATTGGCTTGAAGTTGACCTTTAGCTGCAAAATCCTTTTCTTTTTTTGGGAAACTCTTCATATTATGACTAAAATCTCTCACAGGACTCACTAAAATGATTACAACAAATTGCTAAGGGTACAAGCTGCCCAGAGTTGATTAGAACAGATGTTGTTGTGCACTAAAGAGGACAACCAAAAAATGTAAACAATTAATTCTGTAGATTTTTGTTGGATATTTCCCAGAAGGTAATAAAATCTACCATAGTTTCAGCAGAATGTCTAAACCAGTGGTTTTGTGTTGTGTGCAATCTGGATTAGTTTTAGTTATAAGAGGTTTGGTTACCTACACATCCTGTAACAGCAATAGAGAACCTCTGGCCATATTTTAGAATGTATCTAATATATGTATATATAGACATCATTTTACAATCTTTGCTTTATGATGATGATTTTTGACAAATGTTGACAATAAAAACTTAACAATATCACTGTTGTCTTTGAGATTTACAGCTGTGGGTCAGGCTTAGAAGACGTGTGTGAAATTTTTGTGAGCTGATCATCGGTTGGCGTAGAGCTCCTGAGTCCTAATCCTAACCGTAAAAATCTGCCACATCTGACTTTTATGACTACTGATTAAATAGGGTCGATCGTGGCTCAAGAGTTGGGAGTTTGCCTTGTAATCGGAAGGTTGCCGGTTCGAGCCCCGGCTCGGACAGTCTCGGTCGTTGTGTCCTTGGGCAAGACACTTCACCTACCGCCTACTGGTGTTGGCCAGATGGCCCGATATGGCAGCCTCGCTTCTGTCAGTCTGCCCCAGGGCAGCTGTGGCTACAACTGTAGCCACCAGTGTGTGAATGTGTGTGTGAATGGGTGGATGACTGGGTGTGTAAAGTGCTTTGGGGTCCCTAGGGGGGCTAGTAAAAGCGCTATACAAATACAGGCCATTTACCATATAATTCATTGTGCGGGGAACTCCAACAAAGAAGTGTGGTGAGCTGTGATTAAAACATGAAATGACTTCAGTTTAACATTTACCATCAGTGATGATTTCAGATCTGCTTCCAGTAGCATGAAGTAGAGGGATAACCAGTGCCCCTGGCACTGTCAATATTTTGTTACATCTGGGAGCCCAGATGTTGCAGTGATGCCAGCTGCCTCTGTCTGATTGTTAGGGCTAAATAATATTTCAGCAAATATTACTTTCAAATGAAAAGCGTTACAGTTTAAATACAGTCGTATTAAGTTTGCTAGTTGCTATACTTCATTTACGTGGAATATCTCTTTGATCCTGCCGTAATAAGTCATTTTTCTAATAAGAAGAGGATTTTCCCATTCACCACACTGGATGGCACTGTGTACCTCACTTAGTTCTTTCTATGCAGCAATAATCAGTGAAAATACCATATCCTGCTGCAACAAGCACAAACACCTGGTAGTAAAGCAGCACTCTGCGACTGACATGACCTTCATTAATCATTTTAAGAAACACAGGTTTTAGAGTGGGTTCAGCTGGCATTTACAGATCATTCTCAAGAAAAAGGCATGTTTTCGCCACAGCCACATTTTCAGTTTACTAGTTGCCATCCTTCTGTCATCTCTTAGAAATTTCAAATATTTATGGTCCACAGCAAAATAATTTTTTCCTGAGAATTTCAGTTCTCTCCTGGTCTGTCTCGAGGAAGAAAATTGCACAGACAGAAACGGCACCGAGAAACACACAAAGGCAAACACACATACATCCGCATCTCTACAAAGCATATTAACTGTGCACTGTGTCTGACATTTCAGTGAAAGTGCCAAAGATCTCTGAGAGCATTTGCAAGCAAAATTTTAAGCAACACTGAAACTAAACGAAAGGCTTTCACAACAATTTTGTTTGTTCTAGATGCGTGTCGGTGTTCTGGAGGAAAGAAACGGCAACACTACGGTAAATGTATTTGTGCTAGATTACCACACGCTTGGCTTTCTTCTTTTTTTTAATTAGATCTGCTAGAGTATCTCAAAAGTATACACCTTAGACAAGAAAACAAAGTGGTCGTTTTAAGCAGATGGTCGAGACTCTCTAAGCCTTTATGCAAATGAAGTTTAAAGGAAGTTCAGCTAATTCCTTGGATTGGCAGCAGCTTTCCAGTAGAACACACACAACACGCAAATACACACAGTGGCTTTAGGGTAGACACACTGTGCAGCTGAATGTCTTTTTTGTTTCTTTGAATTGGATGTCATCTTGGAGGGGAAGAGGTCAGAGATGACCGGTGTTGAGGGTTTAAATATAAGGGTTACAAATTCAGACACACAGATTCAGTAAAAGGACTAGATGTTACAATCCCTGACAATGCATTGCTTTAAATGGAGAAAATCTTGAGGGATGGCTGTTATGAGGAAAAGCAGCCCAGAAACATTACCAGCGGCACACATCGTTGTGTGCTTCAACTTTTGTTCTTTTACCCAAGAATCTGCCATTTTTCCTTGGCTAGGGATTAGAGATCTGATAAAAATTATTATACTGAAATTTGGGACACATCGTCAGTAGTGGACCTTGGATTCATCGGGTGTTTCGGCCATTCGTCACTGGACACCCTCATCCAAGGAAGCCCTGCCAGGGTTGATCAGGCCCTGGAGTGTGTCACTGATTTATGTTAAAATTGTTATTTCTCTTCTTCTTTCTGCTGTTTAGTTTTCTACAGTTTATTCTATCTATTCACTGCAACTGAGAAATACTTACCTCTTTAACATTTATGGAGACTCATTTCTTCAAAGGGACAGAAAAGGTGATAGAGAGAAGTAAGACAAGTAAGTAAGATAAGATAGGAGAGAGCAGAGAGGAGAGCCGGAAGGGGGGCGCCCGATCTGGCTTCCCACACCTCCCCGCTGGATCGGGCTGTACGAATGTGTACAGCGTACAAATGTATTCTTAACCCGGGAGAACCCATGGGGTCAAATTTGACCCCATGGGTTCTCCCGGGTTAATGGACCAGTTTCACTTTCTATGACATTGTTGCTTGCAGTGCAAAGTTAAGAGATAACAGTTGCTTGTCATAATAATCCACCATGAAGCAAAACACAGTTTATCCTTAATTATGAATGGACCGATTTCACTTTTGACATAAAGCCATAAAACAAAGGCATTCTATAAACATCTTAGAGCCAGTAAGCCCAACTCCAATCAATGGAAAAGCTTCAAAGAAGAAAAGACAGTTTTAACACAGACCCTACAAAAACTAGACCGAGCAAATTTAAGGCAAAGACAAGAAACAAACACATAAATTATTGGATATTCATTTAAATAAATTAAAATGTCATTAAAACCAGAATCAATGCTTTTTAGCCCGAAACAGAAAAAGCTGAGCGTCAGATTATTGGATTATTGGAAACTGAAAACAACTTGAAGAACTGAGAAGGATAAGAGTGACAACAACCTTAAATTGAGAGTGGTAAACACAGAAAGGCCTGGCAGGGTCAGTTCCCAGAACAACAAGAGAGGCAGACAGAAGATCTCAGGCAGAGGCAGAGAAAGAGGCAGAGGGCATATGGGTTTATTTGTGAAGAAAGAAGAACCTGGACAGGAGAAAGAGGTGCTTCTCTTATTAAAAACAAGGAGGTGTGAGTTTTTCTGCTTACCTTTTGAAGCTCTTTTGCTACATTACACTGCCCTCGAAGTCTTTACAGTCCATTACATGTGGTTTAGTCAGCTTCACAAATGCTGTTTTTATGAATCTGTAAAGACAGATTAGCAATAGTAGGCTTAAAATATGCACAACAGCAGCCCAAAATCATTTGACTGGGCATCTGTGATTTTCTGTTGGGTTGTATCAAAGCTTATATAGCAAGGCATGCATACCAAAATAAAAGCTAAGAACAATTCCTGCAAGTTGAAAATGAAACACAGTTGTCCACAGTTGTGAAATGGAATGGAGTACATCAGGAGCATAAAGAATATTTGAAATGGTTGTTATAAAAGTGAAAACTCTACACTCTATTTGGGCTTAAAAGACAGAGCAATTTTTGTTCTTCTGGATGAAAATACTTCAGTCATTTGGTAGTGGTGTTGTACTACTTAAATGAAGCATGAAGAGTTTCACCTAGAATATTCTGTCGGTGGATGTTTGCATGTTTGCAAAACAAGAAAAGTTTCTTTTTTTTTCAAATTAAAACTCTTAATAGCTTCTCGAAATAAGTTCTTGCAGAGGTTTTGAGCAAATAACTGACAAGTCTCCAGAATAAGAGGCCAACCTGTGCGCGACTGTGTCAACCGCTGCTAAAGACTCCTTCAAATGATTGCATAATTACTGAGTCTCAGGAACTCTGACACATCATAACATTTCATTCCCGCTTTTCACCCAGGATGGTGTTTGCATTATTCTCAGGAAAAGAACTAAAAACGTTATCTCAGGTTTACAGGTGCACATGAGGTCTCTTTGTTCTGTTTGTTTGGAAATGCATTTGTAAAGTACTTTAGCAAAATATCTCCAACCCAGTGCAAAGCATGTGCAGAGCAGCCCAGCTTGAACAGTGCGTGCAGCGTGCCTGGACTTGGAAGTTTTAAGAGATGCCAGGGATCAAAGTTGACTTATTGATCAGTTCTGGAGTAAGGCTAGGCTACAAGTATGGACAACCTTTTTTTTTCACCCAATAAAGACTCAGACATTGTGCAAAAAAGTGGTGCAGCAAATAAACACAATAGTTAAAAGAAGAAGGGAACAAAAGTCAATAAATCAGGTTAAACACAAACTTGTTGGAATGTCAATTAAATGGAATTTCACTTTTAAAAATATATTTATATTTAAGACAAATTAGCTCATTAGGAGTGTTCTCCAACAAACACCCATCCTATAACAGAAATGACAGTATTTCTCTAATTAAAGTCCACCCACTCAATAATAATCGTGATGAGTGAAAAATCTTTTAAAGATAGATTTGGCGTGTCGCAGAGAGCTCAGCTGCCTTAAACACACTTGATGTATTAGTTTTTTAATAAACACGCTGCCATTGATTTTTATTTGTGGCTCACGCAGAAATTTGTCTGTGTGCTCTGGGCTAAACGCATAAGTAAAATTAATTCTGTTTCACTGCATGGTGTTGTTTTTTATTGAGATGTACCCTTCTGACTCCCCTATGTGTTGGAGTGGGTGCATTCAAGGAGACACAGCTGAAAACCAGTTAAACTACAAAGAGGCCAGACAAGGTTCGATGTCTTTGAAAACTGCACTGATTAAGATTTATTTCCCAGCCCACACAAATCTATATTTCCCTTAACTGCCTGGGTGTAAATGCAAAAACTAAAGATTTTAAACCAATTTCCAAAATTGAGAAACACATGGCATATGAGTACTTCTACCTTTCCTTAGCTGTTCTAACTAAAGACAAGGGAGTATTCAATATGGCTAATAATCTTAGAATTAATAGGATGAAAGTCCTTGTTAGAAAAGTGCCTTTTTAAAAAATGTCGTCCACAGCCTCCCTTAAGCGCATAAGAACAGACTTCACATTTCAGTCTTCTTAATTAGAGAGTAGATTAATTTTTTTTTTTAACGAAGCAGTTTGCTTGGATCACTTATTAACCATGAAACACTATTACCCTGAAGTGTGCAATTACACTCAACTGGGTCATTAGAAAGTGTATATGTTACACCACTATTTGGATGACATGAGACTGCAGCCGTGGGTGTGCAATGAGCACGAAAAGCAAGAGCAAAGAGGTCTGATTTTCTTTTGTTTTCTGGTGGAAAACGGGGGAAATCCAGCAGACAACAAGAGAATTTCTTGGTGAGATAGCCCAACATAAAGCAATAAAGCGACACGGGAATTGCCTCAAAACATCCTGCAGTGGCCAAGTCGGAGTCCAAACCTCACTCCAATTAAGAACAGTGGCAGGAGTTGAAAATTGCCTTTTATTCACCATCCCCAGTGCAAGCTGACAGCTCCAGAGCAGTTTTACAAGGAATAATGTGGTGAAATGCTTGTCCAAAACCTCTAGCTGCAGTGAGTTCAAACTTTGAAGTGGTGAATAGCATGTTTACATAATTTTGTTTTATAACTGTGCTTAATTTGTATCATGTTATTAAGTTGTGAAGACGTTACATTAATTCATTTTCTTTTTCTCACTAAAAAAAAAAGCTTAATCACCTACCTTCTACCTTTTTTCCTACTTAGACTCACGTGTGTGTCACGTGTTTTTTTTCGACACATCTATAAAGTTGCTCCAGCTTTTCAAACTTAGCCTTTATTTGTTTATTAAATCGTTAATTTCTATTAATATTAGTATTTTTGTCCTGTCTTTATTATATTACATGTATCTATATTAATCAAAATATAATTGCAAAATGTTACCGATCGACGTTCCACGGATGTAGTTTTATTTTGGAGATCGTCACCGGAAGTGCGTTGTTGTATTCCCGCATTTTGACAATTTAAATTGATCGTGGAGCACTTACAGCCACCATGCACACGCCCGGGATCCCTACCTGTTATGCGATGTGTTATGCGATGGCACTGACAAAAAATATTTTCTCGTCTAATTTGTCTCGCTTTGCATTTTTTGTTTGACATTGCCGAGCCGGATTTCTTTTATTAATTTGTTTATTTTGCTCTAGAACTATATTTGTGGATGGGGAGCTGGCACTTTGCGGAGAAGGATTTAGCTGGAGCGCTTTTACGCATCTGAAATATTGGAGTGTCGTTGAAGATCCCATTTTACAACAATAAAGAAAGGAAAAATCTTCCCGTTGACGAGAAACTGTGCTTTATATGGGCTGCACGATGAAGTACGGACCGGTGGTTCTATCGGCTGGGCTTACAGGTTTGCTCAGTTTTTGCCTCCTCGCCGTAGCGATTGGGACTGATTATTGGTACATAATCGATGTGAACAAACCCAACTACACAGGTTCAGATGACCTGAGTTCCCATTCTGGACTGTGGAGAATTATTGAAGGTATGTCAGTTTAACTTCATCTTTAACGAGCTGCTATTGGGGTTTTTACAGCTGTGCGACTTGTTAAAAATCAGCCATCATATTCACATAACTTTTGCCCTGCGTCTCACAGAGGTAATTTTGAGAAGCCTCCTCAAAAAATTATAAAAGTTCATTCTGATTTGTGCAAATTTCAAATCTCAAACTAATAGAATCTCTTAATTTCACTCTAGTTACATGCAGTGCTGCAGAGTACAGCAGTCCCTCATTTAATCCTCATTGGTCTAATCTTAGGTGAACTTGATGCACGGAGAAGCTGATATCCCAGTGCCTTTATATTGGAAATGAGAGGCATGGGGATATTCTAAATGACGGACTACTCAAATTCTTGCAACATTACCCTGAATCCACTGAAATTCAATTTTCATGCAGTGAAATGAAGCCTGAAATGTTCTAATTGTGGAATACAGTTTGGGTAGGAAAATGTCTTTTAACAGTAGCAACTTTTACCCCACACATACCAGTTTCTGCAGCCACCTGCAGGAGAACACACAGGAGAGCTTGTGAAGGATGGTTTTGGCACAGCTGCAATATAATGTGCTTCCAGCTTGAGGTCCCGAATGTGTTCTATTTGTTTTGGGCGGCACCCACAGTTCATGCAATAAATGCCAAGTAATGATCCAACATGAAACTAATCAGGCAGTGCTCACCTGGAGATTCCCTAGCAAAAAGGGAAGCTATTATTTATTTTCTAATATTGTCTACTATTCCCACACTTAAAACCACATTGTTTCACATCTAAGAGCAATTTTGCAAAGTCCCAGGGCTCTGCCACTGGTCCTGTCATGTGTAACCTTTTCATTTGACATTTTCAGGAGCAAACTGGAGTTCAGTCACCCCCTCTTTCACAGCAAATATGTCCAACCTGACAGAGGCAGAAAGGCACCTTGTCGGTGAGTGGGTTCCTTGATCAAGTGATGCATTTTAAAATGGTAATGGTAGCCACACGGGAGTATGTTCTTGGCAGTGAGAATTAGAGGTCTGATTGGAAGCCCGAAACATCTGCATTTGCAAGATATGCTATGCAATTAATCACATTCTGCAAATTAACATGACGAGATTGGGGGGGGGGGGTTCCCCCCAAGTGTGTTTTTGTAACTGATCTTACTAGATAAAATCAGTTTTGTTAGGGTTTTCAGGAACACTTCCTGCTTGCAACGTTGACAAATAAAATGCAGTAATAAACTGTCCACTGTGGGAGAAGAACTCAGTGGAGTCTCTGCTAGTTGATTTCAGTACTGACAATGGGAACAAAAAATCAGCAGGACCCTGGATGATGGGAGTCAATTGGAAAATCGCTGATTTTAAAAAAATATGTTTATATTTTTTTCAAATGTGTGTGTTTGCAGGCTTGCACAAAGTAGTGGTCATTTTGTTGCCTCTCAGCCTGATCCTCCTGGTGTTTGGCTGGATCTTTGGACTTGTCAGCTCGTTGGCCTCCAGTCCAAAGTTGCTGGCTGCGTCAGCATCCTACTTTCTCCTCTGCAGTAAGTCCCCACAGAATTCCCTTTGTTTTCTTTTTCTGAGCCCGGATTCACACCGTGTGCTCTTGCTTGTTTATGTCGGCGTGCAAGACGCACAGCAAACGTGAAAACGCACGTGGGCGACACATCGTGGTCTTACAGGTACGTTGCGCGTGCATCTAAGAGACCCTGAGAAGCACGCTTTCAGCTGTTCTCTCTCACATCTGATTTGGTTGTGAGTAGAGGCTCTAGTAGTATCTAATTTCAGCCTTTATAGACAAACTGTGTGCTTGAGCTGGCCGATGGCCAATGAGAAAACGGTGATTATAGTTATGTAAATATTTTATCTTGAAGAAGACGAATCGGCAGCAACGTATTAAATATCTCTGTGCGGACATTAAAAATCCCATTCAGCTTAATTGAGTTGAGTTAGGTAATGATCTTTTCACACAGACTGTTATTAGAGTGGTGAAGATGGGGATTTAATGGTGAAAATAAGGATCCAAGGCACAGAGCACTTTTGGACTGCTGTGAGCAGCACTTCTGTCTCTCCTTTCGGTCTGTTTCTTAAATTTTGTGAATAAACGATAAACAGCGTGACTATCTCCATTCAGATGCAGACATAATGGCATGGTGAGAGGTGGTATGACGGCATCATGTGAGGCGCCACGTGCTAAAAGAACATTTTCACTCTACCATGTTGAAGTGTTTGGTTGGGAATAAAACTAGTTGTATGTCCAACCCAACTTAATCGGGTGCTAAATGCTCTTTAACTCGACATCCCTGACAGTGATGTCTGGCATGTCGAATTGAACCCACCCGAGAATAGTACGGGTAATTGTTTGGTGGATTGATAGCTAGTGAGTCCTGTTTCTTGTCCGCTCTATCCAGACAGCACATCTCTACAACTCCCAGTTGCGAGAGCATTAATTATAACTTTGGGCGGCGTACCGACTTGATTCTCCTAACACGGTTTGTAAAGGTGGGGTGGGGGGGTGGGGGTGGGGGGGTGATGTGTGAAAACAGCTTCAGTGTTTCCCAGTCACATTTGCATTAAATTAATCAGAATTGCAAGCTGGTTCCTGGTGAGCATGAACATAATTTTAGAAACCATACCACCAAACATTCTCAGCATGGGGACTGACGTAATTGATTGCAGCATGGAGGCTGATTGTTGATCACAATGAAGTGGCTCAAATTTACTGAAGAGCTTGTCATTGATTGAAAGATGCAGTCAGACTTCCTCCTGGAATTACCAGTGGGCGCTTTCTGATGTCATTTTCCATCTGTCCTTTTTTGCAGAAATTGGTTGCGATAAATTCTATTACGCAGAAAGTTGCTCTTATTAAGAGTCAAATCAGAAACGCTCTGCTAAAAATGTAAGTGCAAATGTGTCATAATCACGCACAAATCACACGTGATCTGCTTTTTTTTTTCCCCCCCTCCTTCCTTAAATGGCAGTGGAAGGGCCTGCTTTTGTCATCAATACTGTAACACAAATGGTTTTTTCCCCCCTTTAGTGAAGGGTTCAGCTGTTGAGCAGCTGCCATAAATATCCATCAAAGAATCCATTTGATTAGGTCTGAACTCAAGTGGAATGAGACTGAATCTCTTTTTGGTTGAAATTGAGGGTAAATGCGCAAATCTGTGACAGACAAAGGACTTATTATACAGTGTGCCATCTCTGCTGACATGCTCAACCTCCAATGTCACATAGAAACAGAGGTAATTTAATGCTTTCTATCGAATGTCCTGTCCACGTGGGTACTCAAGGAGACCCGCAAGCACTAAGCTCTGCCACTTTCAAAACCACTGATCATATAAAAGAAAAGAAAGCGGGTATAATGGATGTCTGTGTTATTGTGCTTTCTCCCCTTATTCGGTGCATTCGCAGTAACTACGAATTTTAAGTTTGATATTTTGGTAAAGGTCTTCGTAATCTCACTCGCAGCACTGATGAATCTCTTTGGATTTTTCAGAGGGGGCAACCTGCTATAAATATGAGCTATAGCAAAGCTGACATTTCTATCTCAGGCAATATGTAATAATGTCCTTCTTTAGCTGTTCAGCTCAAGGTTTAAAATAAAATAAAATAAATAAATAAATACATTCACTCCATTCACATGGTGGTATTTTAATTAGTATTGCTTTGTCAAGTAAGCTCAACAGATGTTTAGTAAATTCCTAGCGTGGCATCAGCGGTGTAACAGCATGAGTCTCACATAAAGTGGTGCACAGATAATGTACTGTACTTGGGAAATGCACACACTTTCTTTTTGCTGATGTGCAAATTAACCACAGTACATGCAAAGGAAGACCACAGCTGTGACTTTTTATTTGTTTTGGGGGTTTTTCTTCTGCATTTAAATCATCAGTAATTAACTAGATTTAATTGCAATTGACGACTGCTCAGACTGGTTTTCCCTCCCTCTGAGTCTGACTAAAGGTCGGCCTGAATTGCTTATTTAATGGCTCAATATTTTGAGGTGTTTTGAGGTTGACGTTTAATGATGTTATTCTTGTCGGCTCGCCTCTGTGGCAATTGTTATGTGGGACATTTCATCTGTCCGTTTGGGAACACAAGAAATCAAAAAATATTAGAAGCACACTTAAGGCCAGACTAAATTTGGAGCCGCCTTTGTGGGCACGTTTCCTGAGACTGATTTGAATTGGCCGGCGCTTTAAATTGGTGCACGTGAGCACGTTTATGTCTATATTATCTTAAACAGTCTACTGAGCAAAGCATGCGTTCGGGGGAAGTATTATTTGCTCATCAATGTGTCATTACTGTAATGACGTAACTGTAAAAGCCGATTAAGTGCGATGCATAAAGGTGATCATAGTGCTCAAGAGCTTTGTAATTTTCTTTCCCACTGACAGATCCGTTTCTCTGTTGCAGCTAAAAAGGGAATGTGTTAAAGTCTAATAAGGCCTTTGAGTTGATGAGCTGTCTGTCTGTGCTTCATCAGGTCTTTTCACCTTGTCTGGGGTTAGCGTCTACATCAAATACTCCAATCAGGCCATGGAGGAGTTCCAGCGAACTGTGCCCCCAGAGAATCTCGTCTATGTGAACGTGTCGTTTGGCTGGTCATTAGCCACAGCCTGGCTCTCCTACAGCCTGGAGGTGGCAACAGGCCTGCTGCTCATGCTGGCTGCCAGAATAACACAAATGAAGGGACATTATGACTCTGGTGTAGCCATTGCCATGTTATAGAGTGGCACATTCTGGTTTCTGAGTGAAACTAAAGAAAGCTTCAATTTTTATCGACTTGTTTTTATTTATTTGACTAAAACAGTTGGTCACACAGGCCAGGGGCCAGGAAGATGAACCATTCTGCAAGCTGGCTTTACAAAACTGCAACTGTAGACACAGATGCTGTTGAACATCTGCTTCATCATTGTTTTCAGAGGCTAGCTGTGAGGCCTTGTTATCCTCTTGGTAGGGCTGTGCGATATGACCAAAATCTCATATCCCGATATAAGACATCTATCGTCCGATAACGATATGAATCACAAAAATGTAACATTTTTTTTTTGTAAATTCTGTGAATCTCGGGCAGCTCGACTTGCGTGAAGTGTTTCCAGCTGGGCGTCATGTAGCTGGAGTCGAGTGTTTTTTAACCGATGCATGAAACATACATTTTTAGACATAAGTTGTAACGGCCGCCGTTTTCTTTGAGTATTTATTACACGGCGTGCTGCGGGGAAAAGCCTGTTCTAGCGTTTGAGTCTAAAGTTTATTTTTTAGCATCCGACGTCTCTTTTTTGCTTCTCATCCGTAAACTCTGCATACTCTTTCACGTGATACAATTTATTTTGAAAAGTCTCAACAGGATCTTGAGCTTTATTGTGAAAGGTTTATGTGGAAAATAAACAAGCGGACACGTGATGCGATGGATTTACCGTTGTTGTTGCTAACGACAACGCATAAAAACAGGTGCTTGTCCATCCATAGTGTGGTTATATTAAATATAAGAGAAAGAGAACTTCAAGAAATTAATAGAGCCACTACAGTGACCATCAAAACGATAAAAAAAAAATATTGCCGTAAACAGTTTATTTTTGCGACACCACGAAACAAACCATAGCGTAAAATTAAACGATAGACGTTTTTATATCGTCATCCGATATATATCGAACAGCCCTACCTCTTGGTAACATTTTCTTTCCATACCGTCCTTGTATTGTAGACCGTGATGTTGTAGAGTAAATCAAACCCAGACATGAAAACTAAGCTTACTCTTCCAAGTAGTTACTGTAAAGATTGGCAGTTTTATTTTCTTATTTATTTTTTTAAATGTGTTCACATGTTTCAGGCTCGGTACTGTATAATTTGGTAAGTTAAAGCTTTAAGCAAAGGACCAGTTATATTTTATGGTTTAATTGGTTTGATGCATGCACGATAAGACTTGAGAGGACTCGAATATGGTTTAGTGTATTTAAGCATGTGTGCATCAGTAGTGTCAATTACTTCATTCAAGTGGAAACGCTGCTGATTCTGCAAAAGTAAACCACCAGGCATTAAAAAGCCACCCGGGAGACTAGACAGTATCAGACTGTAGTTTCTATTATTTCTAATACTTTATAAAAGAATTACTGCTACACCGTTTCTCCAAATGCCAGGGGAAATTTGCTTTGCACAGCTTTTTGAAACCTCCAAAGAAATAATTTAGACGTCAAGTCATTTGGTGCTGAGAGTTTGACTAAAGCAACATCTAAATGTTAGTTTGTGCGTCTGTCTGAAACACTTCTGTAGCTAACCCACCAGTCCTTACATTAATCATGGAAATGAGGTTAAAGATAAATGCACTCCTGGGGCAACTGCAAGTTATTTTCAGCAGTAAAGAATATGTGCATGTGTCGCTGCCTGCTTTACTGTCGCCAATGACTCAATATTGTGAGATTCTGTCTGTTCTGGAAAGACTTTTCTCTGTAATTCAAATAAAGTGAACACTGTGAAAAACACAACATTAAGCATTTGCTGTAAGACTTTATGTTGTTGTCTTCTTCCCTTTTTTTTTTTTTTTTTTCTTTTTTAAAGCATTCATAACAGACCTTATGTGAAACATCAATCTGGCTTTTCTGCCACAGCTGCTCAGTTATGAAAACATAACTTGCAAACAGAATTAAAAAGGAGAATATTACCTGTGTTTTGAATAAAATTTCATAAATGTGTGACGATTTATGTGACAGTTTGATTATTTAAAGCCACATCTGTTGTTGTGAGGAAATTTGATCACTTTCTTGTGCGGAGTAAATCACAACTGAACACCGTAGGGCCAAAGAAAACTGTCTGTAAGTAACACAGAGGCTCCTTATGGCTTCATCTGGAGCAGGGATGAAGGGCACCCCTCAGCCTGAGTATGTCATCTGTCAGCAGTTGGTGGAGCCAAGGAAACGGAAGATGATCTTGGAAAACAAACTTCCATCCTGAATGAAATATGGCCTGTTTCAAAAGAGTGCTCATGCTTAACCAGAAACAGCAAGACTGTTTGCTGGACTTTGCTTTGTTAGACTCTTTTGCAGTGGGTTATTTCAAAGGAAAGAAATACAGTGTAATCAAAACTATTGTCGGCATGTCAGGTGGCATAAAGGCGACATGATTATAGGTGAGCTTTAAAATCTTGAATTTCCTGTTAGTGTACCTTCAAAAAAAAGCACAATAAACATCTATATATGCCAAATCGTTCACCACTATAGTTTTTATATATAATTAATGCTGTCCATCTTTGCTGAAGACACCCTCTCCAAAAAAGTTCAAAATTCTCTCAAGCATTTTGCGTCTTTTTTTTTTTTTTTTTGTCTTGAAGTTACTAGAATGTGGGCATCTGGTTTCTTTTGGTGGAGTCTGTGAATATAAATGAAGCCCCCAGACAGAAAAGGAAGAGCGTGGGGAGAGGAAAAAAACTACTGGATATAGAGATGGCCACAGAGGAATTCAGAGATGCCTGAACAATATGCTGCAACGCTGCTGTCCATAAAAGATGCATTCATTCATATGCAAAGCATCCTTGCAGAGTCAAATCTCTGTGTAATTGGTTATGATTATACAACGCAGACTCAGGATAGTTAGTACTTTACTAACATTTACTTTGATAATTGCTGGAACAGCAGAAATAATACACTGCTCAAAAAAGAATTAGGACAATTTTGCAAACACATCAGATCTCACTAGACAACAAATAATAATTCTGGATATCAATACTGATATGTATCATTTGGAGCGACGAGTACTGTGTTAGCAACAAAAGGATACCACTGACGACTTTGATGTAAAATGATAAGTCTCAACCTACACAGGGCTAAATTCAAAGACATCCCGAAAATCAAAGTGGAAAAAATAGATGCACCAAGCTCGCAACTCAAAATGGTACTCAGTAGTTTGTGTGGCCCCCATGTGCTGGACAATTAGTCCTAATGAGACAACGGATGGTGCCCTGGGAGAGGGGTGGTCTCCTCCAAAATCTGGACCAGGGCATCACTGAGCTCCTGGACTGTTTGAGGTGCAACCTGGCAGCGTCGGATGGACTGAAACATAATGTCCAAAGTTGTTATATTGGATTTAGTTCAGGTGAGCGTGGAGGCCAGTCAATGGTATCAATACCTTCATCCTTAAGGAACTGCCGCATGAGGCCAGGAAGAACTAAGGACACACTGCACCAACGCAGGGTCTGATAATACGTTTAAGGATTTCATTCTGGTACCTAATGGAGGTCAAGGTGCCTCGCCAGACCATCACTGATCCACCACCAAACTGGTCACACTGAACAATGCTACAGGCAGTTCAATAAGAAGAGATCGTTAGAAGGAATTGAACATGGTTTATTGATTTACAGAATTCAGTTTGCAGTTAAAGTCCCAGAGCCCATCACAGCAGAATGGAATCCCAGTAGTGACAGGGAACTGTCACTACTGGGACAGAGTCTAGATGCTGTTGGTGGAGATAAAGATGGAGACTTGAATTGAGCCTGAGTGACGGGAGAGGAGGTGATGTGGAGAAGATTGGTTTCACCAAGGCATCTGCAAGGAAGAATTACAGATGCACAGTGAGATTTAAAGTACGCGGCGTGAAGGCTGATTGGCCCGAAGGAGGCCACCAGAATGTCACAGATGTCACAATCAGCTCAAAACATGGGAAAGTGGAAGGGATGTAAAGCTTAGATTAGCCGCCAGCACCTGGGAAGCAGGCAGATGTGTGACTACAGATCTTCCTTATTGAAGTTACGCATCATGGAGAAGATCACAATGTTCTCCACAGCTTCTTTGGACCCATTCACGTCTGTCACATGTGCTCAGGACAAACCTGCTCTCATCTGTGAAAAGAATAGGGTGCCAGTGATGGACCTGCAAATTCTGGTAACCTCTGCTGCAGGCCCAAATAGACTCCGGGATACTGGGCAGTGTACAGGGCCCACAAGGTGATGTCTGGCGCTCAGGCCAACCTTGTGAAGTCAGTTTTTGATTGACCGGTCAGAGACATTCCCACCAGTGCCCTGCTGAAGCTTGTTTTGCAGGGCTCTGGTGCTCCTGAAACAGATATTGGTCCTGGTGAGGACCTTAAGGACCTTCTGATGCTCTGCTAATTTTTTTTATAGACACGTTCCCAGTATTGATTCATTGCAAAGAAATATAAACCATACAGGTTAAAAAGCTTCATTTTTGCTCAAATAGAAAATGTGTTTACAGTAAAACTCAAATGCATAAAACAACCTGAACTATCTGAAAGAAAACTCTAAAGGCTATTCATTATACTGCACATCCTCAGCTTTTAGCAGCCTACCTTCAACATAACTATAGGGTACCTGATAATAAGGGTCTTCCACTGGTTGCTTTCATAAACTGTGGCCCAAGGAAAAAAAGTGACGGCCATAACAAAATGCAATTTTGGCTAATAGTTTTGTAAGTGGAATTTTCAATCCCAGGATATGGACCTGCATTAAACACACCTCAAAATTATACAACTCGGCACTCTAATGGGTAAAGGAGGGCAGAAGGCTTCGCTCATGACAGAGATAGATGCTTAAGCATTAAAAGGTGTGCTTGCGTTTGCCTAAATGTGATTTGCAACATGATCTCATGTGCGTCGGCGAGTCAATCAAAACCCAAACCATGAAACATTGTGTCCACTCAGCTGTTTGTTTAGCAGCTACTGGACCAGTTTCAGATGATACAGAGAGCAGAAAGCTATAAAAGGGGGACCAAAGCACAGTGGCTCAGTCTTGCAACCCTCTTTTATATATTAGGGCTGCTGAAATTCCATTAAACTTTTATGGAACATAATAATTCAATCCGCACTGGCAGAAGAACGCCAAAGCTGGTGCAAATCCATTACTCTTCGGGTTGCGGCCTTGTCCTAGACAGAGTGCAATAATTTTGTCATAGACAACCTTTAGGCATTGAGTTTTAAGAATCCATTTTTTTTCCTAACAGAAATGCTTTCTTTGATCAAAAGCGAGGCTGTTTTCTAAAACTTTCAAATATATTATCAATCAGTAAATTTATCCCATTCAAGAAGTCCTTGTGTGAGATTGATTTGGCGTGTCTTTGTAAACATTTGTCATTGAAGTTCTGTTCTGGCCATGTTTTCAAGTTTAATCAGGCTTGTGTTTTTGTTTATGCCTACACAGTTTGGCAAAAGTTTCTGGCTAATATGACGTAGTTTCAACTATTTAGAAATTATAGGAAACATCTGAACCCACTACTCAGGGATCCAGGGGCTTATTTATGCAGGAAGTATTTTACTGGGATGGTTTCAGTCCACATATCCAATTAGAAGTAAGGATCACTGCCTATCTGCACAAAATTGTTCTGAATAATCAGCTTTATCTCACAATGAGGCTCTTCTATACAGATGAGAGTGGTTTGTCTAACAATACCTGTTCATAGGGCACGAGGGATCACTGAATGATTTGGGGGTTATGAAATTATGTGAATCATGTGCTACAACCCTCACAAACAATCACCAAATCTCAGCCTAAATTGACACCTATGGAAGGTTTTCTACTGAGGTGTTAGTCAACACAACACAGACAGTTCTGGGAGCAGGTGGTAGCCCAGCACCTTACTAAGACACCTTATTTACTGTTGCTGTGAACAGTGAAGTTTCCATAATATAGTACATATTTCCCAAATATAGCACGATAACTCAGGCACGGTGGTTAGCACTGTTGCTGCACAGCAAGAAGGTCCTGAGTTCAATTCCACCATCAGGCCGGGGTCTTTCTGTGTGGAGTTTGCATGTTCTCCTAGTGTTTGCGTGGGTTCCCTCCAGGTACTCCAGCTTCCTCCCACCGTCCAAAGACATGCACTTAGTGGGGATAGGTTAATTGGTTAATCCAAATTGCCCATAGGAGTGAATGTGAGCACAAATGGTTGTCTGTCCCTGTGTGTTAGCCCTGCAACAGACTGGCGACCTGTCCAGGGTGTACCCCGCCTCTCGCCCTATGACAGCTGGGATAGGCTCCAGCGCCCCCCGTGACCCTGAAAAGGGTAAGCGGAACCGAATGGATGGATGGAACTCAGACATAATGTAATCCAACCATAACAGTTATGTATTTTAAAGAAAGAGTAATTCAAAGAAAGATAGGAGACCATGTTGCACACAGGGGACAGGAGCTGTAAGACATAAATTAAACAGTTTCATCCATCGATTTCCCATGCTGTATGAAACTAGTGTGTTGTGCCTCTAGTCATTGCTTTCTTTCTGTAGTCTATCATTATAATGAATCTTCCACCCACTCTAATGTTACAGAACAGCGAATACATCACGAGTCAAGCACAGCAACAGTCTTACTCACTGGGTATAATACAGAGTCGTATTGTCGTACTGCTGGAGTGCCCTTGAAACGAAGCAAATTCGAGAACCGCACAGTGAAAAAAGGTCCAATTAACCAGCTGTGGAAGATTTAAAATGTATCAAACCATTTTTGTGACACGTGCAAGACTGGAGGAGAGTGTTTTTATTAGTAAATGTTCCTCCATGGTTTGCCAGCTGTTGTTAAGTGTCAACACATTAAACAAAGAAAAGAGAATAGAAAGTAACATACTATTAAAAACGACCACTGTGGTGGAAAAGAAGGGCATTATGCAGCTACGACCGTGTTTATTTATTTATTTTTCATTTCACATGGAGTAAAGATATTGAGCCACCACAATCGATCACATTCAGGGGTCCCCTGTAATTACAAGGGGGAGAAAAATGTTTTATGTGCCCAAACAAAGACCTCTCTTTGATATACAGCCTCAAGCTGTTAAGTGAAAGGACCCCAGCACAGACACCAAACTGTGGAGTCTGATTTGGTGCATTTTAAAGGAAAATAACAGACCCCTGAATAGAAGACAAGTGAGAGGCACTGCCCAGCCTTCAAATCTTAGGAATGCATTGTTACTCTTAGTTGTATGCTATGCTATATAATACAACACAAACCAGCCACTTTGTTAGGTACACCGTGCTAGAACCAGCTCACATATATATGATATGAAGCTCCCATTTCACCACATTCCAGGTGCTCTATTGTTTTAATAGAGCATGACTGTGGAGGTGCTTTTATAAGAGTGAAACATGATTTTTGATCTGTTATCCTGCTGGGAGCACATCAGAAGATGGGTACGGTGTGTGGCAAAAAAGAGGGATGGACATGGTGAGCAACAATACTCAGGTAGGCTGTGGTGTTTAAATATAATTTCCTTAGGGATTAATAAAGTATTTTGATTCTAATTCTGATTAAAGAAATTGGTACAAAGCACAAATCAAGACTCACCTGACCAGGCAGCATTTTTTCCAATTTGCTATTGTCTAGTTTTAATGACTTCCCTCAGTTTCCTGTTCTTAGTTGAAAGCTGATATGGTCTGGTGGTGCTGCTATAGCTGCTTACTAGTTTGATATGTTGTGCATTCAGAAATGCTTTGCATACCTTGATTGTAACAAGTGGTTATTTGAGTTCCTATTTAAGTTGCCTTCCACTCAGCTCAAAAAAGCCTGGCCTTTCTCTTCTGATTTCTGACATCAACAAGCTGCTCGTTTTCTCTTTCTCTGACTATTCTCTGTAAATCTTAGAATAAAATCAGAGTAAATCAAACCTTTTATGAAAAACTCTGTTGCCATCAACAACCATGCCACATCCAAAGCTACTTAAATCCCCTTGTGATGCTCAGTTTGAACTTCACAGGTTGTCTTTCCGATGTTTACGTCCTAAATGCACTGAGCTGCACAGGTGTACCTGATAATGTGGCCGGGAAACCAGGCTGAAATCAATCATGCTGCAGATTCTGCTCATTTAATCATATTTTTATGCATTCTGTTTGCAGGTCAGCAAAGGGTCTGGCTGATTAATTCTCCAACACTTCTTTCTTCACATTTTGATTCACCTCATCTTTCTTCTCCATCTGCTGCGGCCGCAATTTGAATCCGTAACTTCCTTGGACACCTTAACCACATTGCATTGCGTCATTCTAATGCTGCTACTGAGGGTGGGTGTATGTAGCAGATGTCACAGGATTGAGTGGACTCATAAACCGAGGAGGGACTCAATCCCTGGAGGAATGTTTTCTCTTACCAGGGAACCACTTGAAAAGTTAATTAGACCTGTCCCTTGTTCAGTCAGCGCCAAAAGTAATAGGATAATTTTAGAAACTGAAAAAACCATGGATCTCATTTTCATTTGTTCCCTAGGAAAAAAGAAAACGTCTTCTACTCAGGTAAGTGATAAAACTTGAGGGATTAGGATAAAGGCACATTGGCACAAAGAGAGTACAAATGAAGAAAAAGATGAATTGCTACTACTGAAAAACTGGTTTGGGGACTCAAGTTGATGCAAACTATAGTCATAAAGACTGAGACTTTTTTCAATTTAATGCACTAAAAACTCCAGCAATAAAAATTACATAACACGAGGAGGACTTTAAAACTGTAGCCTTGCCCCAAAGATTCCTTGTTCCAGTATTTTGTGTGAGGATCTATTTTATTTCATGTAACACCCATTCTATTAAACGTAGGGGTGTATCTCTAAATAAAAGTTTAGCATTTATCTTATACTGTGTGGCATAATCAAAACTGTAATTACTATCAACAGTAAAATCAAACAAATGTACTTTATCTTTGTGTATTTACTACATGCAACATACACATTTAAGTCACGAACAAAACTAAGCACACCCCATGCTTCACTTGTAGACCCACTTTTAACAGCAAGAAATTTAAGTTATTGCTTTCTGCACAACTTTATCAGTGTCTCACATCACGGTGGAGGAATTTGGCCCACTCTTCTTTATGATGTTGCTTCAGAGGCTTATGAGGATTTGTTTATGCACAGCTCTCTTAAAGCCCCACCCCAGCATTTCACTTGGATTGAGGTCTGGACCTTGACTGGACCAGTGCATTTCTGTAAACGCCGATCCTGATTGCAATAAAGCAGACTTGGCTTTTGGTTGGCCTAACTTTTGGCTTTCACCAGATGTGGTGCTGTGCCTTATTTCGAAAATATCTCCTTTTGTTGTTTGTTCAGATGCAACTTGTAGATGCAAATCTAAGATGTGCTGCTATGGGTTTTCTAAAGTAGAGGCTTTCTCCTGACAATTCTTCCAAATAATCCCTGTTCCTCTATTTGTACTGTCATCAATGCTAACATTTGACATGCTAACTGAGGCCTGTAGAGCATAAACATTTGCTGGGACATCCACTCCTGGGAAAATTGTGGCAGTGTATTAACACACAATGCACCAGTAAATTTCTGCCTTCATAAAGGTGTTCACACTTGATGAAAATCATCTTTTTCACATGACTGTATGTTTAGTGGATCTAGAAGAAGACGAATGTAAGACAAAATATTATAGTGAAAGATTAACCTTAATTACAGTGTTAATGTACAAAGTTAATAAGAGATGAATGAAATATTTAAGCAAACATCATGCTGTGATTCATGTAAATAACAGCTCTGAACCTATTCCATATTTGTCATATAGTGCACAGCGCTCAGTTCACATCATGTTAAATGACATGATAACAGTGGACAGTGCATATAATTGATTTAATAGCATTGTTTTCTTCAAATGCGTTGACAAGTCATCAAATGCTGTATAAAAGATGGTTGAAAAGCTCTAAAGGAATCAGGCTTAAACGGTACATCAAGTCACGGTCCGCAATCAAAGACCTGAATCTCATGTAATAGGACTGGCAGTTGTCTGATGAAGACTCTAAAAGTATGATTTCTACAATGAATACAATGATTGCAGTGAGTTGTAAGATGGCATCTGCCCGGTTAAAAAGCTGCTCAGTACCATCAGCCTCAACCCGAGAAAAATAGAGTTTAGAGGGAATAAGGAGAACATGGCACAAATGACTTTATTTTTCTTCAGCCTTTACCACTATCTCCCCAGCATTTCCCAACGTGCAGTATTTATTTCCGTGGACAAAGACAAATCGTTCCTGTCGAAGCCGAGTACAGTCTTATCTCCAGAGTGCAGCTTCCTTCAATGGAGCTGCCGTTCTACACTGCCAACAACAACAGTCCAATGGAGGCTAATAAGGTTAAATGAAGCCAACATATAATGCAAAATGGGCAAAAAGTAAATTGTCAGCAAGAGCCAGGCAGCATGTTCATGGCTGACTAGAAAATCATGCAGGGTAACTGCAGCCACTGTATGCCTGCCAGAGACATGGTAACCCAATAAACTATGATACATGCGGTCTTTAATTTGATTCTAGACACCACCTGATTCCTGACCACATTTTTTTTCACTGCTTATATAAATGTACAATGCTTTGGTCTGTGCAAGTAACTAACTAAATAAATAAATGAAATAAGCAAACACACAAACAGACACACACACACACACACATACACACTGGAATAAGCAGCAATCACTCCAGTAGATGCTGTAATTAAATCCCACTGTGTGACAGAGAAAACTGTGCAAGTCAATCAAAAGGTTAGAGATAAAAGCAAATCTGAATATAAGATTATAGCTTTTGGCCAGACTGAAAAAACAGAAAAGAGTTTTAGCAAAAATACAAGTCAATCATAAGAAAATCTATCCTTTGTCAAATGCACTAATCACCACATATTAATAATATTAATATTAATAACAATGAAAATATAAGCAGCTCTAATTTCTGTAAACACAACAGTTATTCTCCCTGGAAATACAGCAAGGTAAAAAATAAATAATAATAATAATAATAATAAATCAACAGGTGCATATATACTGTGTAACTGACAAACAGCGCATCTTGCACATCCTTTCCATGAGGTCCACCTTGGAGTGTTCAGGTCATCATTGTTTAAAGTCTCCACTTTGTTTGTGCTGTTCCACGTCTCTCTGCTGTATTTGCAGTACAGTTAAACCAGGGTGAAACTGAATTAAAGCAGCAAAGTCAAAGGTTGCTGAACCAAAACAATGAGCGAAACAAATCATACAATATAGGAAAGACGAGGTGCAGTTTAATAACATGACATAGTGGTGGATAAGCACAGAAGGGGTGGAGAAGAAGTGCTCAGTGCATCATGGGAAGCCCAACAGCAGCCTGAGCCTGCTGTTGGGCTTCCATTCCTGAGTTATGGGCCGCCATAACTAAGGAATGGGAGTATCATAATGCTTGGCCAACAAACTAGTAATTAACAAATGTGTAGCTGTGTCCCCTTCAGATCGGAGGGGTCACATTAGACAATAATACCAATAATGAAAAAATAAATGTGTTAAAAAAAAAAACCCAATAGTAGTAATAGATGTGCTCTTGTTGCTTCAATGTGATGAGCACAAGTTTGCTCAAGCTTTATCACAAACTCATTATGCATGCGCTAAGCCTGTAGGCCAGTAGTTAATCATCCAGATGGTCCCATAAACTGTCTGCAGCAGCCACACTGAGCCACCTCGTGGAAGAGCATCCTTTTATACACTAGGTGTCAGCATTTCCCCATTCTCTGTGTTTGTTACAGTGTACAGACACTACCCACACAAAAGCAGAGTCAAACAGACCTTCAGTATACTCTTACAAATTCAGCAGCAATACAGACTTTATTTATTTATTGCTTTACGTCAATGATTTTATTACATTTCTTTCTTTTGTGGAGAATTTTGTGAAGTTGCTTTATAAAATTAAGTGTTTTTTTGCACTTTTCTTTCTTTGCGATGCTTTATGCAAAGTTTGTAATTTTGTCACATATCAATAAGCTCCTTCATACTTGGTGGGTGGATGTACCACATTCACACATGACCGCCTTCTTTTCATACTGAAAGCCTTAAGTCAAACTTTCCACGTGTTCCAATGTACTACTCTCTTCTAGCATGGGCTGTACAAGCTGAAAGGGAATCTGTTACGAACTATTGTTTGCATGCATACCAATGAGACAATTACTCCTGGCTGGCATACGCTGTCATGCTTGTCATGTTATTCAAATAGCACCATGCTTCCAGTAAGGCCCAGCAGGGTGTGTGCCCTGGCAGTGTTTCCTGCTATTCTACTCCATTACAGTAAAACTTCTGTGCAGAGTCTGGTATCAGCACTTTGGAAAAAGCTTCCTCCACTGAAATCTATGCAAACACTTCTTGTCATTTTTAACCTGACTCCTTTGTATGAACAACTTCCTTGCATTTTGCATGCACATTCAGAAAAAAAACATCACCGTACTAGACCGATGAGTTCAGGTTCACCTGATCCAGCAGTGTAATGGCAGTAACAAGTGCAATAAATGTTTAGTGCACTCAAATGACCCTACATAAATTTTCTCTTCCTGCTTTTTTTGGAGAATTACAGGGAAATGGGTCTGTTTTGAATTGGAAACTGTTGGCTTCAAGGTTGGGGTTAATCCTGGTCTATTTTACCCGGGCTTCTTTGGAGGGGAAAAAAAAATCGTACTGGGGGTTTTCATTTGGATGATGTTAATTCCTGTGTCTTGTAAGAGAAAATAAAATCCTTTGTTTAGTGTTTCATGGAATGTCTTTTTGACCCATTTTTAATCTCTTCGTGTTGTGGCTGAACAAAGGCCCACATTATGGTCTCTTTGCTGTGTGCAGAGAGAACAGCGTCTCCCTCTGCAAACTGCTCTGAGTCACTTACTTTATGATAAATAAACAAACAATGGTGCAGTGTTTCCAAGAACTTATTTCTGTCCACTCATCTATAACATCTGTCCACTTCTCTGTCTGCTGAGTTCACTGTGGCTCAGCTGAGATGTGTGTTTGTTCCCATAGAAATGCTTCTGCAATAACATTCTGCAAAACATGCCTTTCAATCTGCCTGTTCCTTTGACCAGACGGTCCCACTGTAATTCCACAAAAGAGCCATTACAGCTCTCTCTTAAGCTTGCTGTACTGTTTTCAAAGATGAAGCAAAAGGCAAGCCAAAATGGGATGGACCAACATGAGCTCACTGCTAGTGTGCTGCCAACCCTATAGCCCTCCATACACACCAGAGTTCTATGGAAACCTTTCGCTCTCCTCCTTTCCTCTGTCTCTGCCATTCATCTTTAAATGTAACACCACAACCTGGAATTTGGATGTGATCACAGTTTTTGTTCAAGGGCAGCAGCCAGGTGTTAAAGCAATCATTTTTCCACCAGCTCTTACTTCATGTGTGCTCTTTATTTCTCTCTACTGACATTACATTCTCTTTTCCATTCTCCCTCTCTCTTCACATAAATCTGAGCCGTATAATTTGCTTGTTTTTTTGGTTTTTTTTGGAGGGCTTTGTTCTGTCTGTTCTTTTGAGCATTTGAATGATAGCTATTGGCAATTATTTCAGAGTGTGTTGCAGTCTGTCTAACAACTCTCTAAAAGTCCAATAGGTAAAGGTCAGAGTTCGGAGAAATTCCACTCACTCTCAGATCACAGTGATCCCACAGATATTTGTTTAAAGTTAATGATTAATCAGCTGACGTTCTGTTAAATTCATTTGGACACGGTGGTAACTTGTCATGATGATACTGAAACACCAGACCTGTTCTTGTCTGGTTACTGGGAAAGAGGAAGCAGTTGAGCTAATCTTTGATATTGTGTCACAGACAAAATTCCATGTTAGTTGGTGTTGTAAAGCAGAAATTCAGAATAAAATATGTAAAGTACAGCTGAAACTGTGCAGGCTTGTTGATCTTGAAATAAGCAGAAATGTGGTTGATAAAATGTCCGTTTAATATCAGTTCCCGATCAAAGGAGTTTCTGAGGAAGTTTTCAGAAAAGAGCATTGTTTATTTCTGCTACATCAGCCCCTGTTGACCGCAAACAGTGTCCGATGTTAACTTAATAACAGTGTCATACATTATGTAAATACCCAATATTATTCACGTAGGAATTTTTCAGGACGGGGGGTTAAGCTTACATTGTGGTGAAGATGCTCCTGTACTTTTAGCTATGTAAAATTGTTATAAAGTAGCTATTTATACAGCTTGTATAGTGGGTACCTCCATTTAATTTATCCCAGATGTATTTTATTTTATTACAACAGCTAGTTGATAAAAAAAAAGATTAATATAAAAAAGAAATTGTTAAATACAACAAATACATAACAGTTATTTTGAATAATTAGCATGATATATAAGCTAACACACTACAGAGGATGACCAGAACTGAAAACACTTAGAGACTACCACAGCAGACTGTGGTCTAACACTTAAAGATGTAAAATGTTGCTGCATTGGCCTTTTTTCTCCTTTTGAATAACCAAATCTACAGTTTTTAAATAAAAACTGGGTGGTATGAATGATTCTATATATAGCATTTAGAGTGGAAAAAGTATTTAACACCCTCCTGTGAGTTGATTAAAAATGGAACTGTCTCTCTGCTTGCTTGTCTGGCTGTTACCTGATCCACTCGTGCAGCCTGGTAGCTGCACACTCGATGGCATTACCTCAGACCAGAGGATCTTGGATTTCTCTAGGCAGAGCAAATGGACTCTTGCCCAGTCACTTTGCAACAGCAGAGCTTTCCATCAACTGCATCCCCACACAGTAATTTTAATAACCTCATACTAAAGAATAGTATGTGGCACTAATAAGTCAGTTTTGTTTTTTTTTAACTACAGGGTGGGCCATTTATATGGATACACCGTAATAACATGGGAATGATTGGTGATATTAAAGTTCTGTTTGTGGCACGTTAGTATATGTGAGAGGGCAAACTCCTCAAGATGGGTGGTGACCATCACCCATCTTGAGGAGTTTGCCATGTGGCCATTTAGAAGTCGGCCATCTTGGATACTACTTTTGTTTTTTCAATAGGAAGAGGGCCATGTGACACATCAAACTTATTGGTAATGTCACAAGAAAAACAATGGTGTGATTGGTTTCAATGTAACTTTATTCTTTCATGGGTTATTCACAAGTTTCTCTTCACAGCCATTGACATGTCGAAGAGGTTAACACGTGAGGAGCGGATCGAAATTGTGTTGATATCTGGTGAACGCAGTAACCGGGTCATTGCAGCAGATTTCAATGCAAGACATTGCATGAAATCTGCCCGGAACACCTCAATGCAAGACACCCTACGAGACCACCCATCTCCCATGCTACAGTTGTATCCAAGATGGCCGACTTCTAAATGGCCACCATGGTCTACACCCATTGTGAGGAGTTTGCCCCCTCACATATACTAATGTGCCACAAACAGGACTTTGATATCACCAACCATTCCCATGTTATTACGGTGTATCCATATAAATGGCCCACCCTGTACATATCTGATTTTTTTTTTTCTTAATGCACTGGCTATACCTACTTTTTCTGAGTGTTGTTCTTTTGCTGTTGGATTGAAAAGTAGTCTTTCAGAAGTCAGAAGTAGTAAATTCTGGATGAGTTTTCAGGCAACTATCCAACACTTTGGTATCACACTTTCTCTTTTGTTGCTCAGCCAGCAAGTTTCTGCAGCTACATTCTTAGTCTGCATGAAAGTCAATAGAGGTTTGTTTTTACAAAATAAAAAACCAGCCTGACTTATTTTGCGGGAAGAGGAAGCTATCATCTCAAACAAGTAAAACTAAATTTTCACAGCCTGTTGCAATATTGTTTTTTTGAGTGTAAAAAACAAAACTTGAATAATTTCTCAAATGAATAATACTGCCTGCTGACCCACATATTACTCTCTGCAAGCTAACTCTGGCACAGATCTTTACTTTCACTGCCGGATGCAAAACTGCTCTTCACTTCCAAATGTATCTGTGTGAATAACGGCTGGTGTGCAAGAGTTTGCGTTAGTATAAAAATATATAGAGAGATTTATAATTTTGCTTATTTCACTGGAAATTCTTAAATTACTCAATCTGGTCTTTAAGTCTGAGGTAGGTCCCAAAGTCAAACTGCAGCATTACTGAGAGTTGTAAAACTGTCTAAATTCTTTCATCTGTAATAAAATGATCAGTGTGGCTGCTCTACCAGGTGTAATAATTAAGTTTAACATCCAGGCATCCATGAAAACAGAATTTATTAAATTTAACGGAGTTAGAAGTTAGCAGGGAGTTAGCTCGCTAGTTTCCATCTAAATATAATATACCATGTTCTGAAACATGTTCTGTTTCTGAAACTAATTAAGACATACAGCTCTGCTATCACTTCCAACATAAATGAAGACAGGAAAGTAAACAGCAGTGACGTTTGTAGGGTTACTGAAGTTTGGCTAGCTGGTATATAATGATGTGCTACGTGATTGCTAGCGACTCAGCTATGTTAGCATAATATAAACAGTGAAGCTGGAGGGCGAACGCTAACTTTTTTCCACTCGATAAAAGTTAACGTGAGGATTCTCAATGGTTAGGGACAAATGCAGTCGCATGGTAGGATGCTGTAAACTGGCCAAACTTCAATCAGGAGAACAACTGAGATAATCCATCCACAATACGAGGTTAGTCATTAATATACTGCTGCGCCGGCTGGGTTGTAGTTACATCATAAGGTTTTAAAAGCTGAGCTTTAAAATGAATAGCGGTAATAAAAACTGAAAGAGGCCGACAGTGATCACTGTCTGTTTTTAGGGGCTTGTTGAGATTAAATAGAACAAGATACAAAGCATTAAAACATCTCTAATAAATGCAGGGTAGTTTGAGCCTGGAAGCAGGATTCATCACGTCATCACTTAAAGACCAGATAACGTTTTCTGGGTGAAAGACACTTTCAACCAGCCAAGTAGAGAATTGTCATCGCTCATCTGTTTCGGTCATGTTCAGGGAGCTGCAGTCTCTATACCCTGTCAGGCTGCCTGACCACTTTGGGCCTATTTGCTCAGCAGATAATCCGCATGCCGTGTCACCTGGTTGCTATGGCAACGGTCTGGCCATTCTTTCCTGTAAAGAGCGAAACAGCAGATCCATATCCTCCATTAGAAAAAACAAAAACAAAAAAAGCCCTAGAGAGTTTGGCTGAGAACAATCTCTTGATGTGCTTTGTCTTCTTTGTCTGTTTTCTCTCACAGCCACAGTTTGTCTACCTTGTGCTTCTATTTTCCACATCTATTCATCTATTTTACTTTTATTTCTATGCAGTAATTTGACTACAAGCTGTCCTAACAGACTGAAGTGACAGTTTGCCATTTGATCTTTTTAGTAGGTCTACACATGTGACATCTGTTTCCTGATGATCTGTATACCTCACACTTCTGTGAGGCTTACGTGGAAAAAGAAGAAAGTGTACCTTTTATGGAACTTTGAGATGCGCTATAAAGCTTTCACTCGACTGCCGATAAGTGAAATGTACTTTTTTTGTCTCTCTCCTTTTAGACACTAGCATACTGATCATTTACTTCCTTATCAGAAAACTCATAGCCACCCTGTTTTGCTGCCTTATCATTTACCATGAAGTAATACTTTGAGCTCGAGCAAATAAACTTCAAAGGAACTGATAACAACTACGACTTCTCAGTAATAAGAGGTTCCTCATAACAGACAATCTCAAGTAAACAGTACTGGCCACTACACTCTATGTTCCACAGAAGATGAGATTTATGATAATGAAGTGAAAGCCAGTGCACACATGTAATGTTTGCGTGCATAAGCTTTTATATCACGAATACTGGCTAACTAACTTCTGAGCTGGGCTGGGCTAGCTGTCCTTAATTAGATGAAATCCTTCTGAAAAAAAGATATGTATTTATCTAAATCCAACCATGCTGCCAGAGAATGACATACTAGTGCTTGTAATAAATTAAAAGGCAAATAGTCAACACATCACTTAATGCAAAATAAAATCCTCATGATAGCTTTGTAATGCACTGGCAGCTGCTTTTATATATTCCGTGTTATCACCATATGACGTCACACTTCAGGCTAATGGAAACTTGCTATGATATGCAAACAGCCAAAGACGCTTCAGCTGTTTTATCATCATTCATCATATATCCTTCTGCTTCCCTAAGTTTGTCAGTTCTCTAATTTTCAAGACATTCAGCAAATTAAATTCTTTTTAAAGAATGCTCATGCTGTGCAGGTTTTCTGCATACGTGAGACTTACAACACGAGTCCAGTCGCCATCTTGTGAGGGAATTTTCTGGCGCTTCTCCATAATTCATTACTCTAAAACAGGCAACTTGGATCTGTTCTCAATCAAGAACATTCAGAGGTAAATTTCCAAACAAGCTACAGACACGTGCACACTATAAATCTAATCTGGCCTCCCCTCACATTCATAAATCAAAGAGTCAACTTTGCGCACAGGGGTGCAGATGTCTTGCTGCTGTGCTTTTGCAGATGTGCATGGATGCGCTCTCTAGACGTTTAGAAATGTACGACTGGAATGTGTTTATGCAGATAAAAGCGAGAACTCGCTGACCCCTGTGCGCTACGTAGCATTGGATAGCACCATTCCCACCTACTTGATGCATCCACGATTCATATTTTAATGTGGGCGACGAATTAATCCGATGTACGGAAAAAACATAATAATAAAATATCAAATTTTGTTTTTTGAAAAGGATGATCGAGTGAGAGATAAGTCAGTGACGGACAAACTGATGACAGGAACTAGTGAATGCAAGTGTGCTCGTATCATGTGCAGTGGAGTATAATGAGGCATTTCCCTGTGTCATATCTGAGTTACTGTAATAAATGGACATTTGAATGGCACCTGTGTCATTTGGCTTCCAAATAAGGCCATCCATTTGATTTCCAGGAAGGCCACACAAGGAACATAAAATGTAGCCTAAAGTAATTTTAGGCTATTCTAATACAACAAATTAATTAGTCTATTTCCAGCAAAAAGAAACCTTTCTCTACAACTATTTTTTTTATCTGTGCCTTGTTTCTTTTCATGAAAGGTAAGTAGTTTTGTGACATTGCAAACCTGTTTATGGGAAGCTTGTACTTTCTGGTTATCTGATGTGTAAAAGAAGAAAAAAAAAGTCTTAGTTTTTTGTGATCGACTCTTCCAGGAAGCAGGGAGAGGGCTTCTTTGACAAAGCTCACCTGAGTCAGATTAGCATAAAGCTATGAGGTTTACACCTTTGATGTCCAAAGCCTCAAATGTTTCACTCTCACCTCCCACAATTTGCAGTGCACGGCAGTTTATCTTGCTGTATCTCTCTTGGCGTCTCCTTTGTGGCGTTTCACTCTTCTGTGCCTCCCTTTACCAAACAGGCACGCAAACACACACACACACACCGGATGAAGAAGAAACGCACATGAGAAAGGAGCAAGTGCTGTCTTTCTTTAGATAAAAGCAACAACAACAAAAGAGATTTAAAAAGAAATTCTAAATCCAGTCAAGCATGGGTTTTGTTCCATATTCACAACACATGCATTGATGTCTCTTCATTGTTTATGCGTAACAGAATCCTTAACTGTGTAATACAGAACATCAGATTAGACACGATCACAAGAAAAGATTACAAATAAGGTGATGACAAATGAAGCAAAATGTAGTGCTTCCAGAAAGGTTACCAATGTGTTGTCAGTACATATGCTTTTCTATATTTAGCGATGTAGTTAGTCATGGAAAGATTCTGTATTTATAACAAAAAAAATCCAAAATTAGTCAAACTGTATCTGGGGGCTTCTTTTAAGCTCAGTTCCTGTGTTCATTAAACACCACCGCTGTGAAATCTTACAGGAACCAGGACTCATATTCAGTTTGCCCACCCAAAAACCAAAGCAATGGAATCATTCACTCTGACTGGATATCACATTTAACTTTATCTGACTAAACACGACACTCGCACATTTGTGATAAAAGACACAGAGTTTAGAGGAAACAAATCATCTGGCGGGGAGTGGGCTTCATGTGTTATCATCACCGCAGCTGAAGCACGGGGGTCCCAGCAGTATCACTTCCTATTACTGCTGTGGGTAAAAAACAAAAAAAAACAAGCGGGGGAGGGCTGTGAGTGCTCTTGGCCTGATGTCACATACCATGAGAGAGTGGGAGCAAAGCAAGGGTTTCACAGCATTTCAACACTGCTGTTTTATTAGAAATAGCCACATGTGCTAGGAATAACATTTTCCTAATTTTCAGAAAATGAAAAAAAAAGATGTAAATGCTGTAAAAGTTTTCTGGTGGGATTTACAGACAAATCCCCCCTTGTGATTCAAATGTTTTAAATAGTCTTTTTTCTTTGCTGTTGTTTTAACTAATGTGTAGCCGGTAACTCGGCCCGACTGGTCTGTTTGCCCCTGTTATGGGAAGTGGGGAAGTTAACTCATCTGATGTGGCATGTGAAGTTTTGCTTCTGTTTCTGTGTTGCCACTTCCAATCACAAATGTGTCGATAACCTGCTTGAGGTTTTAGAGTAAAACTGCAGCGGGGGAGACTGCGCGGGGGCAGAAAGTGGGGGCTGCCCTACCCACGCACCTGGCCTGTGTGAGTTTTGAGAATGTGAAAGAGTTTTTTTCTTCTTTTTAAAGAGAACGAGAGAGGGGTTAAAAGGAGTGTGATCGCTTTGCATAAAGTGTGGTCACATTTGCTTAAGGCACACAGCTTATGACCAACATCTGAAGGGTTTCCTGATACGCAACAGGGTGAGTCATACTTCTCAGAGGCCGCAATCAATTCCTTGAATTGTTACTAAGAGAGCAACCCCCCCCTTCATCTTCCCTCCCTTTTCTCCTCCTATTCATCTGTTCCAGTCATTTTCTCATTCACATGAAGTGAATTAGACTGTTCTGATAAGGACTGACCATTCAAGGAAGAAAGGAAGTTTTCACATGTTTTTAGTCCTTTCTGATTCATTCCTATATTTATTAATGAATATATTATTAATGAAATGAGCTCCAACAAGTTAGAGTGTGATAACAGCCATTATACCCACATGGACTATGGTGTAATGCTGTGAGATTATAGTTATATAGATGCCATCGTTCAAAGAATCACAATTCTCTAGAACAACACTGAGAAACACACATTACTTCACAAGAAATCATCTGAGAACCACACCATTCACATTGCCAAAATCACTCCATTTCATCAGAGTGGAAATGACGCACTGTAAGCTCATCATAACACAATTTGTCCGTTTCCAGTGTATTACAGCCACACAAGGCAGCGGGTGACCATTGCGGAATATTTTTTGCCTTCTTTCACCACATCAACTGGAAAACAGATCCACTTCCTCTGTTGGGTGTCGAAAAGTTTCAAAAATGCCAAGTAAACCTCGCGGCCACACACGCGTGTGCAAACGCACGTTTAGTGATAACGAAGTTCCCAGAAATAAAAAAAAAAAAGACAACAGGCCCTCCTGCAGCTGCACTTCTCAGTACAGTATGCCAACAGCTGTTGAGCTCTCAACGTCATGAGCATCCTTTTTTAACGTTATAACTGTGCAATCAGCCGCTCACACATTTTTCATACATAATAAAGACACCTATTCCAGCACTTCCTTGTATGTAAATTGAGCAAGTGTATTTCTGGTAACATGTATTTTGAAAGTGTGTGCTGCACGTTATGGCGTGTTTCTGACGGGATAACTACTGCGACTGTGTGAAGCAATGTCTTTTTTTTGTCCTTTTTCTGGCCAGTGTTACAGTTATTACATTATTTCCTGCCCTTCTGGAGTTGCATTTAGAAATAGATGCTTCTTGTAGCCAAAAGGCCTTTCTTAGAAATGATAAGAGACCGCGGTTGCCAGAGAACCACGAAGTTGCATTTGTGGATAGAGACAAACTAATTTGAAGAATCCTTTTGAGATTAAACATTTTTCTGCCAGGATGTGTGCCTATGGGTGTGTGTGTTTGTGTGTGTAAATGATGGGAAGAGTGATCAGTCACTGTGTGTACTTTGTGACTCAACCTGCAGGAACAGACTAATAATCAGCCTTGTTCACTCAACGCTTTTATGAGATATCTCAGCGCTCTGCTTTAGACTTTTCTCACACTGTGGTAGAAAATCACTTGGGCCAGATATAACCACAGCTCTATTAAGAACCTCGATAAGGCATTCTAGTATATTTACTTACTTAGCATACTCTACGTTGATTCCCAAGCTGCTGAAAGGCAAAAAAGCGATTTTGTTCTTTATCTTTGTGACCTACTTGTGCTGCAGTTCAACTGAAACAATCAAGAAAGATCAGAAATACAATAACAGTAATTATTTAATTAGAAAGTTATGTCGTAACTGCAGATGATCCGTGCGCTGAAAATGATGGTTGAAAAAAGAAATGATCAAGTGAGATACAGGGGAGGGGTGACTCCAGCTTTCCACCTCTCATGTATTAAACACATGAGTCAGCCCAGCAAAAATGAGCCAGCCTGGATGTTTCCTGTCCTCTTCTGACCCGTTAGCTCATTTTTTCAAAAGTTACTTACCATCACAGATGTGGAAAGACCATTTAGCAAAGTTTAAATATTTGAAACATATCACTGAAGCACATCTCAGTTTGTTACTTAGCAACATTTTGTACTTTTGCAGGACCCTGCCGTTTCCAAACCCGTGAGTCACTTCAGTTCAACTATGAATGCTGCCGTTTTGCAAGACGAGTCGGAGGAGGAGCATCCGCATGCTTTGTGAATACACACGGCATCGCTTACTAGGATATGCAGCAACTCAGGTTTTAGTAATAAATTACAGGCCCAGTTTTTGGGAAGCCTGCTTTGCCGTTAAGAACGGAGTAAATTCCTGAGAGCTTACAATCAATGTGGCTCCAAAATAGTTTTGCAAAAGCTTGCTCATCCTCACTCACAAATTTCATTTGAATAGCTCAGTGAAGCTGCAAATTGCCTGTTTTCCACCTTAGCCACAAGGTCAGGGTTAGGCCAGTGGCGAAGTAATCTGTGGTGCCATGGCTGCCCATCTGTTCACCTAACTCAAACAACACCAAAGACTGTTGGCAGACTGCTGTGGCATTATATCTAGCAACTGTTAGTTTCTTAGCTGACTTTCCCTTTCTTTTTTTCCAAAAACACCTTTTGGTCCCATGTGAATAGATTTTAATAGTACATCTGCACTTGATTCATAAGCCCCAATGTCCACCCAAAGACCTAAGTAGTGAAACTATCACCTCTGCTCACAGCAGTAGTGTTGATTGCATGAGTTCGTAAGGGCTTGGAAGGATATGGACAGAAATCAGTCAGCACTTTTTCACATATCTTATTTCAGTACCTTGGTGATGCTAAAACATGTCTCTAATAGTATTGTGGGTTTGGCACTTTAAAAAAAAACAAACCTTAAGGAAGTTAAGGAACCAATAAGCTGACTTGATACATATTTCTTTAAAATATTCCCTTGTCTGTCTTCACACACATATGAACTGGAGTGACATCCCATTCTTAATCCATAGGGTTTAATATGAAGTCAACCCACCCTTTACAGCTATAACAGCTTCAACTCTTGTGAGAAGGCTTTCCACAAGGTTAGGGAGTTTGTTTGTGGGAATTTTGGACCATTTGTGAGGTCGGATACCGATTTGAACGAGAAAGCCTGGCTCAAAGTCTCCGCTCCAGTTCATCACAAAGGGAATTGGGTTCAGGTCAGGCCCATGCCAAATCCATTCATCGTTATCTTAATGGACCTTGCTTTGTGTACTGGCATGCCGCCATGTCGGAACAGGAAGGGCCCATCCCCAAACTGTTCTCACGAAGTTGGGAGCATGAAATTGTCCAAAATATCTTGGTATGCTGAAACATTAAGAGTTTCTTTCACTGGAACTAAGGGGCAGAGTCCAGCTCCTGAAAAACATCCTCACACCATAGCCCCCCCTCCACCAAACCTGACACCTTCAACACACACTTGGTGCAGTGCAGTCAAGTAGTAAGCGGCGGTGGGAAGGAAAAACTCCCTTTATACAGGAAGAAACTTTCAGCAGAATCAGGTTCAGGGAGGGGCAGCCATCTGTGCAAACGGTTAGGGATAAAGGGAGGAAGATGATAAAAGATACAGTAGATGTAAGGAAACTGTCACATGCCTGAATTGTGGTCTATTTTCTCAGGCATGAATGTGGAAGGTTTGCAAAAAGAGCTCAAAGCATCTGCCAGAACACTCTCATGCGCTTCGTGGTTTGGGTGAGAGGCAGACCCTCACATGCCACACCTCAAGACTGGGCCTTAAAAAAAACAAAACAAAAATCATATCATTATTTTTTTTTTAAGTGAGAGTTGCATCAAAAGGCTTGTTACATATGTGTCATTATAGTCGACTTCTGCAGTCGTGGCTGCTTAAGTAAATGGAAGCCAATGGTAAGAGTGAGTGGGCACACCAGTCCCAGTCTCTCCACGCTTGTAGAAATTGCTTTCCTTTGCCAGAGTTTTGTGCAATTTCAAAGGCAACTGGCACAAAAAAGAAAAAAAAATAACAGATTACTTTACGGGTGATGACATTGTGGCTATTTGCTGTCACTGTTTAATTAATCACAGCCAAATCTGGCATTCATAATCATTCATTTTTCTATATAGCTGACAGCACAAAAACACTTTCTGAAGCATTTCCCCTGAAAACTGAACCCGACACCTGCCGAGACTTTTCCTAGTGTTTGTGTTTATATCAAAGTGAGCCGTTGCATGTTGCAACAGATGCTAAATTCTACATTGCTGATCAAGTGTAGCCATTCCTTTCACTTTTTGTTCTTCAGGTTAACAGAATAAAAGAAAAAAAAAACTACCCTTTGACCAACATTTAAAGTTAAAGAAGATCTAACATAATCTCATACACATTTCCTGTCTTGCCAAAGGGAGGTTGTTTTACAAAGCGCTTCTAGCACAAGGTTTAATTAACCCCTGTCACTGTACTGCGCAAAACTCACGTCAGACTTAAATGTTCAAAGAAGCTTAAATGCACAATTTACTCGTAAAACTTAACTAAAAGCTTATTCTTCTTGGTCCCTCAATGTCAAACACACTGAATTAAAGTCACCAACAGCAACTATGAAACTCAAAAGACTCTGAGCACATTTACCGTTGATTTTTCCCGTAACCAAAACTGTAGAACCTAAAACATGACCTGAAAAATTAACAGGTCAGTGAGATTGTTAATAGTGACTGTTATTGCCGTGACGTCCAAGGTTGTGTGGGGAGAGCCAGTAAACAAAAAAGGCTTCCTTTGAAGTTTGTGTGTGGGCTTTGGGAGGCCTGTGGAAAAGCCTCAAACAGCACAGCGATTAATTCTTCTAGGCTTGTTTTTGCTACTGCCATTTTCATGGAACTGCTAAGAGCCGTGTCAATGGGGTTCTGTCAACACCCTGCCCCCCTCTTCTGTTGGATCTTCCAAAAGAATTAGAAATCTAACACCACTGTATTTTTCCCCTTTCTCTTCTATGAAATCAAGGGGTTTCATGTGCAGATGTCTCTGATGTGACTTTTGGCTCACTTGTAATCCTGTCTCATAGTACGATGACCTATGGTGCTACAGAAATTTTTGTGACTCAAAACACAAAAGAGAGTTTTGATTTGTAGCTTCAATGCTTCTTCAGAGAACTCCACAGTTGCACTGAATTTTGAAGGAAATATACAAGTTAGGACCTGCCATTAAACACATGACAGGGGATTGAAAGCAAAATTCATAATACACACCCTATAAAGCAGCAGTCTGAAAATAAACCACACTCAGGCTCACTCAGGATACATTTACACAGAATCCTTTCTTTGTTGTTGTTGTTGTTTTCTGGGGCGGGGGTGTATTTTTTATTTTGTTTTTGTGTGTCCTCTTAGGCTTACTACATTTCAGTGCCGTTCAAAAGCTAACCACAGGCTAAAGCAGGGAATGAATCAGTTCTAACTAATGTCCTCCATGACACAGAATATCCATTGTTCCTTTTAATGGAACATGCTTGTTTTTTGACAGAAACACAGCTGTGAGAGTGCCCCCAAAAATAAAATAAAAAAAAGCTTAATTTCAATAAAGCTTACACACACACATATGAATAGGCATATACTTCACAAGCTGGCAGCAGTTTTTGGTGAAAAATACAAGAGTTGGAACACAACTAGAAGCACTGCCAGAGAGGAGATATGGAGTTGGGTGTTGTTTGTTTCCGGTGCTCTGTAGGGATCAGCAGTAGGCAGATGGAAATCAAAATCAGCTTTCCATTATAGGTGGAGAGATCACCTGGCTGGTTCAGATAAGATTGTCTAGCTTGCGTTTGCACAAGTCCTCAGGAAAGAACAAACAGATATCAAAGAGGCCCAATCTGGTAGAGAACAGCAGCACTATCCAGCCTTTAAGTACCGTGAACTTGATATAACAACAGGATACCCCAAACCATAGCTTTCTAGGATAATGACAAGCCATACAGTGCCATATAATGTCAGTGGCATCATTTGAATCAGAGATTGGAGTGCTGCGTGATAGTTTAAAAGTCGCAGGCATAGACTGTAGGTGAACTAATTTGTGTCTAAGTCAAGACTTAGACACAAATTAGTTCAAAGTAAGATACAAATAAATTACAATAACTGACTTAACCAAACAGGAGCACAAACTTCTAGAAACAAAAATTAGGTGAAAAAAAATCTGGTAATTCTTTATTTTTACATTCATCGGGTCCCAATATGCCCAGATATCAAAGAGAAATTAAAAATGCATGCCATGGAAGAGTTCGGGTCTTAGGTGGTTAAAAAAAGATGAGAATAAAAAAGAAAGAAAAGAAAAGGCACAGTGGAGAGGCCCGATCTGGTGACTTGAATTAGGTGATGTGAAATATAGCAGACAGCTTCTGTGTACAACCATCAGGTGTAAGTCAAAGCGGTTACAGTTCCTGCTCAGACCACCCCATTTCCTCTCAGTAGTAAACACTGACGTACTAGATGAGGCAGCAGCAGTAGTGAGGGAAAAAATACAGAGAAAAGAAATACTGAGAAAAAAGCAGTGTGAGTGGCCCCCGCGTCGGAGACAATAACTGTTGGCCTGTTTGTTGTTCTGAAGAAGTGTGGGGGAGGGGGTGTTAGACGAAACTGTTAAATATCTGCATAACTTCAAAATGCTAACAGTTTGACACATGGTCACGGTCTTGTACAAGTACACACACACACATACACACCACAGTTACTACTAAGGCAGTTACTCAATTCTGCATTAGATGGTGTCCTATAAATACCTTGTGCTGCTTTTCAGTTAACAATCTGACAGGTGACTGTGTTAATCGGGGTAGATATGTGTAACTGAGGTTTCACAAATGTCAATGACCTGGATAAAGGTCTCTTCAACCAGTACACACAGGAGTATGACATCACATGCTATATATCTATTGTGCCCCAGTCGCCTTCTTCAGGGAACAGAAGTTACAGACATAACATTTTCATTCACTAGCTCCTAAGTTTGGAGCTACGGTACACAGACAGTAATTAACAGTGCAGGAAGGTGGTTAGCACTTTTACCTCACATCATTGGGTTATTTTCTTTTATATCCACCCAGGACGATGAACGCATCACTGCCAGCATGTTCCGTGTATGTTACTTTCAAGCACATTTCTCCTTTGCTCTTATAGGATTTATTATTGGCCAGTGTCAGGTGTCATATCTGATTGATGTCTGCTGCTCTGAACTGATTGTCTTAGCTTCACAAACTACAACGCTTAGCTAAGAGCTTTCAATGGAAAAAAACACACACATGTGGTCCACAGTATGTGGGCCACATGTGTGGTCCACATACACAGAATGTTCAATTCGTGACGTTCCTTTTAGTTACAGTGTGCTATTTTACGCTATCTGTTCGACTCATGCACCACGCCTCGGTGATGGAAAGCAGCACACACTTGTTTAAATACTGAATAATAATTCTGATGATGATATATTTATAAATCGAAGCTTCGCTGCTGCATTTAAAATTAGCTGGTCCAGTAAATGACTGCACTGTTTCCCAGCACTGTGTGGGGTCATGCAGGGTCATCACCATTCCCCTGATAACATCTGTTACAGGAAAAACCTGCTGATTCCACCTGACTGAGCATTAGTGTTGGTTGTTTTTGTTCTGTTTTTATAAAAAATATTGCCTATGTGTGCAGATTCAGAGTAAATAGTAGAACTTCCAGCTAATTTTTAACATATAATTAGCTGCTTTCAAAAATGTTTTTTTTTTCTTTTTTTAAATGTTAACCGCTATAAACCGGAACAGTTCTTGCTGCCAAGGGTGGTTTAGGGGGCATAATCTGAAACATGAGTGTAACAGATGAGCAAAAAATAAGACATGAATACTTTTTCACAGCACTGTATTTAATACAATAGAACTTTACACTTACATAGTGTTGCGTGATGTTTGGGCGTGCCGGACAAAACGCCCTACTTTGTCAAAACATCCTACCATGGCGTAAATATATAGTCATGTCTATCAATCCGTGTTACCTTATCAGAATGTACTACCTTACGTGGTTTATGCCTCCGTCGTACATATCTATAGGTATATCTATAATAGTACGTGTACTATTAAGACCGAAACCATGGCCTTTTTGAGTTGTGTGCATGCGCAGTAACAACAAGTAGGTTAGCTTGATAGGTAGGGTGTTTTGTCAGAACACCGGCCCACTTTTTAATGGTTTCCAAAATAATAATTATGAATTTTATTGCCATTTCAACCTCATTCATCACTTTAGCGCACCTCTCTGAACAACACATCAAATAAAACAAATTTTCAGTGACTTCAGACTGTCCGTTCAGAATTTGACAATGAGTTGGAAGACAAGGATGAGACTGACCGTGAATCAGCTACAATTTTCTTGTGTAATTAATGGCGATCAGGAGCTGTTTCTAATCTAAATTCTGTTCTACATCCAATAACAAACAGAGGAAGAGCTGTGTGTGTCCAAAAGGATCTGGAAGACACACTATACATGCCTCGAGCACAATACATAAGAAACACACGCAGCAAAACTGCTGTATAGGGCTGTGCAAATAGGCTATTTGTTCAATGGGGCGAAGTTGTGCAAACATGGTAAATGTCTGCTATTAACTATATATGTTTTCTGCATGGCTTGGAATCAGGATAACGTAAACATTAACATTCATACTTAATGGGTTTTTTTTTTTTTTTTTTTTTTTTTGCCTGTCCCGTTTGGCTCTTTTGCCATCAGAATTATTGTCTAAAGGCGAAGAAAGATGCCCAACGGTTTTTCTTTACCAAATTGACCATCCCAGCTTTGCCGTAATGGTCCATTTGATTCACCTTTTATTCTTTATTTTATTTTCACTTGCTGAATATGGGACAGATTTGACTGGGGGAAAGAAAAGGGAGAAAGAAAGAGGGGAAGAAAGACAGTTGAGAAGAGGGACGGGGGAGAAGGGCAAAAAACAAAAACCAACAGAATAAGCAGAAGAAAAAAAATAAATAAATAAAAAAATAAATACATATATCGATCACCTGGATCACCTGTTGAGAAAGAAAAAAGAAAACAAGCAGAAGAAAACGAGAGTAATACAATAAACCACATCACAATGATATATGGGAATATGACAGTAACTACTAAATATTAAACATTATTGTGCAGCACGTAAGATCGACAGCACAGTGTGCATTGAGGTAGGAGCCAAAAAGGGTGTAGTTTGTGTGTGTGATCACCCGTGTGTACACCTGTGAGCATGGACGCGCTTGTTTTCTTAAAAGGTTCCCTCATGTAATGATCTGCTAGAGGGTGTGGGGGGCCACTGCCCCGTCCTCCAGGGCATGAAGCAGGTATGGAGGAGATCAAAACTCCAGACATCCAGAGGCCCCCAGAACACAAGAGACCAAGGAAGACCAACAGAGGGGCAGCCGCGCCACTGTCCCAGAAAGAGCCGAGGAGAGTCCCAGATGAGGGGTCACCCAGCAGCCACGGAGCAGAAGCCAGGGGGGGCTGCAGTGACGTGCCCGTGAGCTCCGCCGGCAGCCAGCTGTGCCTGAGTGACCGAGCCCCAGGCCGAGAGGCCGGGGGCACCCCACCTCCGAGGTGGCCCAAGCGAGCCCCAGGCTCCAGGCCCCGATAAGCAGCCGCCAAGGAGTGAGCCGGTGTGTACCCGGACGCCCACCCCCGGACACAAAGAACCACCAACGCACCGATGTCTGAGGGAGTCCGCCCCCGGCAGGGGAAGTGGTGGGGGGAGATAGGCCTCCAAACCTTGGAGGGCCTGAGCTGTCCTCAGAGAGGTGGCATCTGATACCCAACCTGACATATAGACACAGACATACAGGCACACACAGATACAAACATCCATTCCCACCCTCATGCTCTCATATGCACTTACTCCACACTCAACCAACGTGGAGACAGACATAAAGAGACGCTGTACACACAATCACACTCCCCAAGCGTACTCTACGAACCGGGTCTAGGTACCCTTGCCCCTGGAGGGGGGAACTGCACCCAGACCCAGGTTGTGTTACCCTTTTCCCTGCGGTGGGGAGAAGCAGACCGCCCCGACTCCGCAGCAGCAGGGAGGCCCCACATTCCGGATCCCAGTCGGACGGCCAACTCCTCCTCCTAGCCCCCCTGCTCCAGCAGGAAGCAGAGAACGAGGGTGAGAGAAGACTCCTAACCTCCCTCCACCCGCTCATTGTAGTGTTGATGTATGTGTGTTCTAAGGTGCATTTAAAACCCAGGAGGGCATGGAGCTACCTGCCAGAGAGCAGCAGGTAAGCGCATAGTCCCTCCTGCTAGCCCTCAATGTCTACGTGTATTTAAAATTGAGAGGTGGGCAACGACGCCGGGGGTGAGGTGTACACCCATTCATACTTAATGTTAACATTCAACAGTTAATGTCACTCATAACATTAACTGTTATGAGTGTATTGATTTAATAACCCAATAATTAAATTTGACTACCAGACATGCCAACACTGGCTTCTCGTAAGACCATTGTTGTGCCAAAGGTGAAAGGTTCACATAGTTTTTAATTGAACGCAGAGCTTAATTTTTAATGCTTGTGGCTTTTTGACGTGCTATTTACAGGGATAGAGGTAATTGTGCTATGACCTGCCAAGGAGAACTCAAGTCTTCAGTCCAGCTGGCAGCCTGAAGGCAGGCATCTGCTACATGTCTTAACTAAGGATTCGGTGTTATGGTGAGCGAGTATTCACAGCAGCAATACAGTGTGAGCGAGACTGACTTAAAATGTAATACAGTGGCCTTGGTTTTCATATAAAAGTTACATGCTGCTGCAATCTAATTAAGAGCACAAAAATACATAATATAGAGCATACAAAGCATGCAAGCTAGTAATAAAAGTAGAGTGGGTGTGTGAATGTGTGTGTGCAGAAAAATTTATCTGTGCATCTGTTACGTGCCTCTATAAAAAGTCAAGCTCATAGGAAATTACTGAGAAACGACAAGCCGGGCCGCATTTGTGTTGTGTGTCTGCCAGCTGTTATTTTCTGTTTGATATGGTACACCACAGACAGACAACTGTAGGTGTGTTCGATTCTCCTTCGAGGTGTCATGTATGGTGTTGTCATTTTGAGAGCATTGTTGGTATTTGAGTTTGTGTGTTAACTACACAAGAACCATCAGAGGAAATCCCTGGAATAATAATAATGGAAATACTGAGTACTTCTCTGGAAAAGGGCTTGGCAGCTCTTGCAAAACTATACAATTTCACTAGAAGAAGGAAGTTGCTGAGTGTTCTTCTCTATTTGGCATGTAAATCTGCTGACTTGGGTGCCAGAGTGGTATTTTGGGAGCACACAATGTTTTTATCAGTGCAATTATGAGAACTAAACCAAGACGTCACTTTTGTCTTTGAATATTAAAGAAGCGGCGCTGTCAGAGCCAGATGAGCGTGAGCAGCATGTGTACTCTGTTTTTACTTTTACAGAGTACAGAGTGTACTGTACAGTGTAAGTATTCATCTCTCATGCGATGACAGCTTGTGCTGCATTTACCAGCTATGTCTCAGTATGCGAACAAATTTCCTGACACAACAAAGACACACCCAGTTTCAGTAAAAAGTGATATTATGTCATACAGCAAAAGTTGTCGTGCCATGTGTACATTATTTATAGAACAAATGACTATTGTTAAAGGGTTTCTCAGTAAGAAAAGACTAAAAGGTTAGAGTGTCACGAGAGTAGTGTACAGTACCAAACTTTTAGGTGACCTCACTACATTTTTTCCATCTTACACACTCCATTAGGTGTTATTTGATTGCAGTTTGTGATGCTGTGTAAGTGTGCCTTGTGTTTTTCCATTCTGTAACTAATGAAGACTGTGTTTGCACAGTGTATGGAAGTGTCTTGTAAAGCACTGATATTCAACTTTGAGAGACACATCAGGCTTGCTACAGGGTGCTGTCTGGCCTGTCAGCACCCTCACTCGTAAAATTAAGGGGAAGGCTTTGTCTGCTGTTGGAGCTCTTTCAGATGTAACCAAATCATTTTTCTTTTTAACTTCAGCTACTGGATGCTATAAAATAGGTCTGGCGTTGAGTTGTTGTGTGGTAACCATGGACAAGAAATATGTCATTTCATTCAGAGCCAGCTTACTGCTACAACAGAGCACAGATCTTTTCGTAGCAATGACTCAGAGGGTGTTTCCCAGCAGTGCAGGAGGACGTTTAAGGGATTTCTCTTCAGCTGACATTGTTTACATTCTGCACTCGCATGACAACATCAGCTAACTGTAACTTGGTACCTGGAAATAGAGAAAAGAAAGAAAAAGTATCGGTGATTTACCTGAACTGGAGGTGTTTCTGTAATTGATTGTGATCATTATTAAATGAAAGCAAAACCTCTTTTTAGTCACACAGCACTCTCTCGGTCTCTCTCTGATTCGTTTTTATCACCCATAGAGTGTCGCGTGAATTATGACCGGTGTGATTTGTCATCTTATTGCCCACCACTGACAGCTCCCTGTGCAGGTGTGTGGTAGCATGCGCAGGCATGGCTTAATTCTGGCTGCTGTGTGACTCAAGTTGTCATTTTCACGACAAAAAAAGGACCAATTCGGTGACTCGAATTAAATTACCAAGGAAATGTAAGAATTTCAGAGTGGCTTGTTGTACTTGTATGACTGGTTTCCAGTAAAACTGTAGACAGATTCTCACACTACCTGTGGAGCTATAGTAGGAGTGACACTTTGTTGAGTCAAAGCGCTTCTCTATAACTCCATTTTAAGCATGACCACTACAATCAAAAGAACCACGTGTAGTGGTGGCTCCTCCCAGGAGGTGAACAAAAACAAAATCCCCCTAGACAACCACCTGAGCTTGACTTCATGCGTGAACTAATGCTAAGCTCAATCATCACCTTAAGTAAAATCACAAAATCTATTGGTTAAAAACGTGAAACCTGAAGTAAATCAATATAACTGCTTAGTCATGAATTTTGAATCTAAAAAGGCAATTATAAAGAACCAGCAAGAGGTTACTGATGGCTATGAAAATGACAAACATGCCATTACTACATAACACTAGCAGAATAGCTTAATAAAGCTATAACTCAAAGGTTTATTACTGTAACTAAACCCTCGCTTATGTAATGATTACATAAAATCCAGGGCATGTGTTAAGAATGAAATGACTGCAGCCCTCAGAGAATGCTCGTATGCAAACCAACCAAAGCCAATAAATGGTTTATAATCAAGGTCTAATTGTGAAGAATATTCTCGTGGGCTTCTTCAAATTTCCTTCCTAGAATCAAAGCAAAACAGGGAGATTAACCTGCTGAAGCGGCAGAGAGTTCCAGTTCTAGTAAAACCTGAATATACAAGTGCAGATTTACAGTACTTGGCAGTGCAGTAAAGCACATGAGAGTGGAGTGCTAACAGTAAGTCCAGAGGTTTGGCGGAAGAAAAGAGCCAGCATGCCAGGAGAAGAGACTCAGTGGGAGGGATTTGCGGGCTGCGATGAGTCATAGCTTCTCCCCGGTTGGTTTTGATACCTGGCATCTGGAGATCATTGGCAACAGCTCCATAGAAACGAGCAGTTATGGAATTGTAAACAGACTGAGAGAGTGGAGAGATGAGCGGGAAGCTAACTTTCACTGTTTCTCCACAGTGACCTCCAGAGCTCCAGCTGAGCAGTCAGCTCGCTGTGTGTATGCATGTTAAGGCCATGCAGGGAGGCAAAACGACAGCACAGACGCAGATTATAGTATTGAAAATCGAGCTGCACTCAGCAATCAGTGAGGGTATTGTTTTTATGTATTTATTTCCTTTGTTTGTTGTTGTTGTTGTTTTTCATTTTTTCTGCAAAATGTTCATTATTTTCTATTCTGTGTCAGCAAGACTGTGAAATCTGAACCTTTTTGTAGGTCTGCTTTGCTCAAGAGCAGAAGATAACTTTATCACAGGAAATGTACATTGTGTACTTTTTGAGAGCAGTCTGAGTAGAACTCAGTGGCTTAACTTCTGTAAACTCTCATTTGTTGCACAATCTGTACTTAGACGGCTAGAGAACAATTCCCTGGGGAATACGTTTTTTTTTTATCACATTTATTTTCTTCCCCATAGGAACCCATCAATTATTTCAGTTCATGTCTCAACATTGCTTTGCTGGTCTCGAGTTCAGTGTGGATGTGTAAAAACACATGAAGTCATTTTTGCTTCAGGAAAACATTAAGCTCCACTACATGTCTGCTTGATGGTTCATCACTTCACTAGTTAGTTGGTTGAATAATATGAGACCATAATACGCTTAATAAAAATGTGTACTTTTATCCAGTTGGGTTTCAGGGTCCGAGTATGCGTCCTGCTGCTTTGTTGTATCTAATTTGTGACAGTCATGCTTTTCCTGCCATGACGAATCAAACCGTGTGAGGAGAAAAGGGACTGCTAAGTTAAATAGCTTAGCAGCTGTGCAAGGCGCTGAATATTTAACACCCCCCCACTCATCTCAGTGAGGGGAAACACAGGTGTTGTTACTTATTTTGGCTGATTTGACTTCTTCTTAGAACCAGATGAATAGGCTGGGTTTGATTAGCATATATTTGACTGTAACATTCATTTTGGACATCTTTATGTTTGTTAGTATGTGAGGTTTGGTGACACAGATGGTTGACATTGCCTTACATTGCATTTCCAGTATTAAATTAAAGAATTAAAGCCAGAATATGTGTGCAGGGCCTGTGCTACAAAGAGTATAACCCTAACCTACTAGCTACCCATTTTGATCATTTTTATCACACTGAGGAAATGATTATATCAGATTAAAGCTATTTTTTAGCATCTCAGATTTAAAATGTGACAATATTTGGAATTCTATTAAGTAACAATAAAGTGTAAAGTAAGTTCAAAGTAAGCTTAATTTTCCATCCATCCATTCACTTCTGCTTAAGATCTGTCGTCCTTCTAAAGTATGGGATTAAAAAACCACAGCGCATGTATTCTGATTTATGCCATAAATGGCATTTTATATGTAACTATACACTACAACACAAATTTCAGTGAACACCAGGGGAATTTCTTTCATTTCTGTGGAAGTGTACACGTCACCTATAGCCCTCAGCTGAAGTGCATGGAATTCCTTCTTCAGACGATATGGCATGTTGTCCCAGACAGTCCACAGTCTCTGATTTTTATCACTGGTTTAACAACAGAACACATCATTCCTCTGTGATAGCTCAGTCAGCATCAACATTGTGGACATTGTGTTCAGTGGAGTATTTTTCTCAGGAACTAGTCTCATTTACCAGTGTACTACTTCAAATTAACATACTGTAAAGGTGGTGGCTGTGGCTCAGGAAACAGAACAGGTTTTCTACTATTGGAAGGATGGTGGTTCGATCACTGGTTGTTCCAGTCTGTGTACCAAAGTATCCATGGACATGATACTGAAACTCAAGTATTCACTGGAGTAGTGAATGGGAAAGCACTTCCACATAGCAAAAAAGTGCTTAGTTGACATGGTGTATAAGCGTTATATAAGAACCAGTCCATTTCCCACAATAGGGTAATATTAAAAAACTTTTTTTCATTACATTATTTGTTAGTTTTAAGTTCCTCTTTATTGCACAAGATTTTTTTTTTAAAGAAATGTTGTCTTCCCACTATCTGTGTTTTTTAGCGTTTTGTGTCAACTGTATAACAGGTTTGAATACAACTACAGACGACATACGGGTACTTCCTGTGAAAAAAAACAGTTAATGTGGGAGCTGTAATGGTTTCAGATTGGTGCTTCAGACACAGCAGTTGCCTGGGGGTGTTGCCACTATGACAAATTTACGACTGTGTAAGAGCTTCAGAGCTCGTTCTCTAGAATCACATGACCATCACTACCAGAGAATTTCTCCCGAGCAGCACGCCAAGCCAGCGTGCTTTTAATAGGACTCTACAGAAGGTCAGGCTGGTTTCAGCTGCCATTCAAGACTGAAATATGCCACGGTCTTTTTAGACAGAAATACATTTTAACGTGTTAACTGCAGCTGTAATTATCAGACAATAAACTCAGGTTTACTTTGGAAATTATTGTCTCATTTCTTTGTTGCTAAACATATTCATGGTGATGGTAAAGGTTATGTTCCACACTCTGTATTAACTGTGCTAAAATGAATAAAACCAGAAAATTCAAATATAACATCTACAAACTTTCCTTTTGACTGTTTTTTGAATATTTGAAGGATTAAAGCCGGTTTCTGAATATTTTACACGTCACAAGTCCAGTCATGCAGTTTTCTCTGAGATATTAAATTGCATTTCTAAGCAGTGAATGAACAGTGACATGATATCACATCAGTATTATTATTAAAAGTAGTAGTAGTATTAAGAGAAAAACTAAAACAGGGTTCTGTACATATACCACAGAGCACACATCACCTCAGTCACCCTTCATCTCTCTGACATCTCTCCACTCAGCCCCAGAGGCAGCAGGAAAACAGCAAAGTGCTGTTGAAGCAAGCAAAGTAGGAGCTGTAATTATGCTGCACATTGAGGTTATTGCACATTCCTGGTCATTTATCAAGTAGCTGGCTGCAATTGTGTATGTGTTCCTTGCTGTAGTCACTCTTGATATTATGTAGCAGTATACACTGTAAGAGATGGTGCGGCCGTTTTTTCGTGTGGGTGGAAAAAAGCATCTTTTATCTTGCAATACATTTAAATATTTTTTTCATAAACATTTATCCAAGCGGGGTTGTGATGGGCCTCAACCCTATCCTGGCTACAAGGTTCCCCGGTGCAGGGCCCGGGTCACAGAGAGAACACAAAGAGAGGGGTAGACAACAACTGATGAATCCGAATCATCTGATGGGGATATATTTAAGTCTCACTTCCTCAATGTTGATGTTCCTACTGACTTTGTATGTGTGTTTTTCCCCCTTCTGATCTGATTAACTATGCATAAAAAAATTAGAGGTAACAAAGTACAGAACTGATCATAAATCATTGTTAATAATGCCAGGAAGGAAATAGATATGACTGTTGGTTACATAGCAGCAATGCTTGTGTTTAGGCCCATTTAAATCCTTTGTCAGCCGAGACAGCCTTCCTTTCCAAAGGAAAGATGGCCCCGGAGCTCAGGATGTGTTGTGCTCATAAATAACCAGCGCAAACAGAACTGCACAAGAAAGTCGATCTAATCTCTCGTGTTTGGGAGAATGGCTCACATCTTTCCTGTTTTGTTTTCAATCCTGCAGCCCTGTAGTACGGCTTGCTGACGCAAAACTGTTGTCTTAGAGCAGAAACATGTCAGACACGCCGTGATAAAACTTAAGAACTGACTGTTCTTAAGCGGGCTAGTGGCTTTCCACATTATTTCACGACTGACATCATATGAAACAGTGAATACGTCACCTCTCTGAATTTCTCTGTACTAAACTAAACCTCGCGTGTTGACTTATTTATACATTTGTGCGCAGGGTGTTGAGCATTTCTGAGAACCAGACAGAGAGCACGAACACTCATCAGATCCGTTCATGTTATAAGCAGACTGCGGCATCATTATGCCTGTGCATGTGCGAGCGTGTTAAGTCACACTAACACCTACAAAGAATCCAGTGAGTCACGCAAGAATAAAGGACGCAGCCTGTACTTCTCTAGAAGACTAGATTGTTATACAGTTCTGGAGTATTTTGTGTGTGGCAGCTTCTCAGTTAGAGGAAGAAATACTCTTAGGAAATAACACTCAGAAATAACTTTTTTGTTTGAAGTTCAAACCAAGCATGCTGTCTTCTGGGGAAGCTAATCTTTTAAAAGAGAAAGTATAACGCCTTTTATATCTTTGTGTTTAATACATCAAAAAAGAAAAGAAAAAAAAAATAGTGTCAGATATAGAGCTGTGGTTTCCCATCTCGGTTAAAGGTGGCGCTTGGTAAACTCTAAGTGGAAATCATGAGCAGAAATTTTGTGACCTGAATTATGTGGCATGAAAACTAAACTACATGTGTATGTAACCCTAAGTTAAAGATCCAGGCATGTCATGTCAGCTTTGTGTCCACCACAACTCCCCATCCACACACAGGCAAAGTAAAATAAAACAATGAGATGTCAGTTTTTAGAAAAAAATATCACTCTTTATTATAAATTAGTGAAACGTTTGTACACATATAAATAAGTGCAAAGTTGTATCAGTCTGCTTGCTTCGTCAAACTTCTCAATTATCTTCAAGCATCCCCAGCAAGTGGTTGGGCTGGCAAAAAATACATCTTTATGAAAGACGGCGCATACAAGCGCACACACACAAAAAAGATCAACCATTTCATTTTAGCTCATGGTTTTAAGGAAAATGATGTTGACATTCATTTGAATGCAGTAATGATCCTGCCTGTGCCACAAATACTAAGACACCGTTCAGCCAATAAAAGGGTGTCTTTGTATTTGCTTAACTTGGCAGTGATGCTCCTTTCTCAAGTAAAATCTCTGAGGATTCAGTCTTGTTGACCTTCCAACAAACTGTGGTCTTGTTCTGGCAAAATTTGGCGTAAACATTTTCTCTAAATCAAAAATATAAATGTCCACATTTTCCATTCTTTATACATCCCACACAAGCTGTTGCACAAATAAACCCAGAAAACCAATCAGTGTCCATTTATTTGTACTCTGGCTTTTTCCATTTATCGTCTGTGGATTTCCAGCGAACACTGGAAATCCCAGGATGCTAACACATCCAAGATTCTCATCCAGTAACAAAGCCAGTCCAGCTGTAATTGGTGGATCATTTTCTAAGGCTGATGTGTGAGCTAAACAGCCTCACAGTACACTGGTTAGCAGCAGCAGCGGTGGCAGAGGGAACCTATGTGTCACTGCACTGTAGACAGCTGGCTGTGAACCTCACTTCGGTTTTTACTAAGTTTCATGTCATCAGTGAGGCAGACAAAGATAGCGGTGTTATCTCTCTTTCGTGCCACCAGATCACAGCAGTGCTCTCGCTCTCTTGGCCCTCTTTGTGGATTGGTCCTCAATCCAGTGTCTTTTTAAATGTCTTTCTTAAGAACAACACACATCTTGTCAGTACACATGTGGTCCTCCTTCACAAGCTCAGTCCTGGGCTCGATTCTGTCGACTCTACTGCTTCATTATTCCTCAAATGCAGCTCCCGACTGTGTATAGGTGCTCTGAAACCAACCAGGTTTTTTCCATTACACTCTTAACACAGGGATCAGTCAAATGCCACTAGATAGGAGCGTCATACTCCTGGAGGAAGTCCTTCAAATTATGAGGAAGTTGGTCTCTTTTGGAAGAAATGTTCAAATGTCCATTGACGGTTTTCCTGCACAGGTGCTGCAAAGTGGACATGCAGCAGGAGAGAGGTCGGATGAGCTCCAGAGGGATCTTCTGCCCACTGCAGTAAATGTAGTAGATATTCCCACTTTGAATGTTCCCTTTATTCTGAGCCATGTAGAAATGAACCAGCTTGAGAACGCAGTCAAAGTGGGGAACAGACTGAACGTTCTTAGGGTCAGTTTGCAGGTAAAAAGAGTTTGAGTCATATTGGATGCGAAGGTTCTTGGTGCCCGAGGCCGTCTTGACACTGAGGGTGAAAAGGTGTCGGTGGTCAGCGCTGTCACGGATCAGAAACGTGCCCACTTTCTCGGACGCCAGCATGGCATTGGCCTCCTTGCCAGTGATGGTGCTCCAGTAGAAGCCACTCTCCTGGAGCTTTTGAAAAGTGGACAGGACCATCTGATACTGAGTTTTCGAGGTGAAAGTTTTGTAATGGTAAGACAGCCGCATTTTGGAGTCCAAGGGGCTGCTACTCATCGCGGAGTCAAACTTGCTGTGAGTTACCATGGCGCTATGCCCGCTTTCTTGGCAGCTTGAGGAGCACCGGGTGCCGCACAGACGAGAGAAGAGGTGAGGTGGAGAGGGTTGTTTGAGTAGGCAAGACGCGGTCTGTTTTCAGCCTTTGCCTGAGTGAAACACCTGAAGAAAAGAAAGAAGAGGCTTGGGTTAAAACTCAGTTTTCATGACACAGACATTAACATTCTGATTTAAACTTTAACTACAAATTCAACTTGAATACCCATAAAACTCCCAAAGGCACTACTGGAAACTTTTTTTTCCTTCCATAACTGTATGTCATGTTTAAAACTTTGGGGCTACCCAGCCTTACTCTGCTCTCCCTGTTTGACTAATATCCTTCAGCTAACTTCCAGCCGTTTCGGGGAAACTTTGTGTATGAGTGTGTATGTGCGTATGTGTGTGTAATCTGCCCTCGGGATTGAGGCACCACGGTCAGTTCCAGTAAAGACAGCATAATATTCATTGCGCAATTTACATGCCACGGTCGGCTTCTCTAAACAGTTTGCCTCAGTTAGTTAAACACCCTTGACTTGAATTATACACTTATACATTCTGGTTATATAATAAGGATTTTATGCTACAGCGAGAGAGTGCAAAAAATGAGAAAAGAGACTGATCCGTACCTGTGATGTTTCTCCAAAGTCGCTCTTTTAAGTTAAATCCAAATGCTTGCTCGGATAGTGAGTTGTCCTGCCTCCTTTTGGGGTGTTTGAGAAAAAAACTTTAAAGTTTTTTTTTTGTCTTGCCTTTTCTTTTTGGCAGGTTAGAAAAGAGCCGTCTCTGTGCGTAACAAGCTGAGTGCGCCTCTCAGAGAGCAGGGAACCTTTTATACAGACGAGGCTGAGTCTTGAGACCCCGCCCCCTCACTTCCAGTAAAGCTGCTCTCCTGGCAGATTGACAGGAAGCGTGTGTTTATTTTTTTTAAAGGATTCCTGCTATGAGAAGCGCACTGCCCCCCCTCCCCCCGCTGATGTTCCTCCAAATGAAGTTAGCGAGGAGTTCCAAGCACTCCTCCTGCACCTCTGTGTCTTTGTTCACGCAAACTTTTAACTTCATTGTAGATTTCGAGCCTCGATGCTTATTGACGATGACCATGAATCTATATTTGGCTATGTAGTCATTTTTTTCCTATTAAAAGTTCCTCTTCCTCTTTTAGTGATTAGCGTGAGGTAATGATTCAGCTGCCACGCTTTGTGCAATCGGTTTCTGAGAAATTCATAGTAACAGAGGGTTGAATGCTCATCGCTGCCTTCCCATAGAGGGCGACAGATTTTGGGAAACTTGATTTTATTTCTCAACCGGCAACAGCTGGTTTCCAAGGGCAGCGGGTTATTGTTTACTTCTTGTCGTCAGATGTTTTAACAGTTTTCCCGTTTGCGTTTGTGCACTTTTAATGAGCGCCCTGAGATATTTGAGCGCTCTCTTATAAACCTTGATATGCTTTAATGTGACACGGTGATCATTTGTAAGGTATTTATTATGTCTTGAAGCTACACCTGCATAGTCTGTATAATGTTGGACATTAGAGCAGTTTAAGTCCTATGTTAAGCTGTCTTTATACAAGTATTAATACCATTTTACCAATTTTCCTGACTGTATATGTCCAAGTAGGGTCTGGAGCAGAGGTATACCCTCATTAATATGAGCCATTACATCATGCTTCTCTTCTACAGAGACTGTGCTGCTGTTTTTCAGCTGAAAAGGTGCCTTTGCAATTGTTTATTTGCCCCCTTTTCGGTGGGTACACATGAATAAAAACGGGTGTAAAGGCAGATTATAAAATAAATGTTTAAAATATGTTTTTAGAGACACTTTGAATGAGTGTTATAAGCCAGTTTGTAGAACTGTTAAACAAGGACTTTTTTTTTTAATTCACCAGAAGTCAGTTGTTCAGTTGTGGAAATGCCTATCTTTGGTAAATTGTGACTGATACAGTGCTCACACTGTCCACCTCATCTTGTTCCCTGTTGATTCAGCTATGACCTTCAGCTTCAGCTGGTTGTTCTGCTGTAGATTAACCCCAGGCTGTTTTTTCATGTCAGGATCTCTGTCCAGCTTAATCATTAATGCTGAGATCTATTAGGCAGGGCCATGGAATCGTACAGAAATTTGACATTTCTTAACACAAACTGGAATCCATAGAAATAAAGAGAAAAAACCCCAAATTTTTCTCTGTTTTTTTTTTTTAACAAACTTCAGGACAAGAGGGGGAGCTTGAGGGAAACAGAGTGACCCCAGAGTGCCTGATGGCCTTTGTTAAAGACCAGCTGTGTCCACAGAGATGAGTCAGGTGCTGTCTAATACAGGCAAGCAGGATGGGAGGGGATCACTAGGATAGCCCTGTAACAGTGTGCTTGTTTCCAGAAAAACTATGATGTCATCAATGTAAAGCATCAATTTGGTATTCAAAGGCTCCCCAGGGTCCATACTAGGAATGACTGGAACAAAAATGAACTAGTAAGCTGACTGAAGCTGGGAAAAAGAACCTGCCTCCCCAGTGCTCAACAGGAACAATTATGCACACTATTATGGGATGCTGACTTGGCTGTTTAATGTGTGTACTGTAATTTTACAGGTCGATTACAATAAACTGAGGCTGTGCATACATTTGTCAGTCAAGGTGGCAGGCAAACCAAGTGACCTGTAGCTGAGGCAGCTTTCTTCCCTTTTGCTCTAGCACACTGTGGGACTCCGGTTAAACATCTGTGGCTGGAAGGTTTGGCAATGACACATTTGGTTTTTTAGGCTAAGTGTGTGTGTGTGTGTGCATGTGTGTGTGCCATTCCCTGGCTTATATTTATAGTAGTCTTAGCGAATGAAAATACTACACCAAAAATGAGCATTTGTTCATATTTAAAGGTTCAAATGCATGAGCGCTGTCTACTGACAAACAAATACATCAACAACAACCAAATTTTCTGTGTGGTTCTTCTTAGAATTAGTTCTAAGTGGATTAGACAAGGCATCACATGGCAGCAGATGCTAGCTTTTAGCTATAAACCACTGGTTAGGGAGAAAAAAAGAGACAGCTGTTTAGGTTTTCCCAGACTGACTCGGAAATTTACCCTAGCTCGTGGTTCCCGTAAACCCACTGGGTATGAGGGCAAAATAGCAGACCTATCAACTGGAAAGGGCGGCGAAAAGCAAAAAAATATTATTCAACAAAATATTTTGGAGCTGCTTGGTTAAGCAGAGTTTCACTTGAGAGGAAGACCTTTTGAAAAACACTGCAATTTGTATTTTTTATTTTTTTATTTTTGTGTTTGCACAGCTGAATGCACTGATCCTGAATTCCAGTTGAGTCAACAATACTGGTAACAGTGTTTTTCTTTTGTTTTTTCCTTTTAAAATCCTATTATACACAGAAGAGCCAGAATAAAATCGTTATTCCCTAATGCGCTAACTTACACAGACATTGTATTTCACGAAAGGAAGGACTGTAAAAGGTAATCCTGAAAAGTTCCCGTAGAACCGCTAGACACTGATGAACTAAGATAATATGGTAGATTCCTGGTATGCCTGTCAGTCTAAAATGTGTTAGTCTTTATGATGAATGAACAATGGCACTTTGTGTCTCTACCTGCCTATTTCCCCTGTTTCTATTTGTCCACTTACCGCCATTTGGAGCTAAATTACTGTAAAACTTCCTTTTTTTGATTGGGCAAGGCAACTTCTGTGTTATTACCAATCATTCAGTAATGATTTCCTGGTAACTTTTTCAGTGTCTTTCTTACAGTGTCGCTATCAATGTCGTTCTTTGTGCTTCTGTAAATTATGGGAAGTCTTATGCATGACCACCGCAGCTGAGAATGCCACAAAAACGCCGATGGCAACACTGTTTTTCACAAGCTACTCTTCTGCTTCTTCTTCTTCTTCTGCTTCAAATGTATATGTCCTTGTATATGTTGATGAAAACATATCCATGAATTTTGTGTTTACTGTAACCATTGTAGAGTTGTCTTTCACGACATACGAGGTTAGTCCGGGAAACACTTGGGGATGTTCTGTTCATGCGCACTACGAATACCATTCATCACTCTGATTGCGCAACTCTTCTGTTGCAGAAGTGTTCCTGTATTTTGACAGAGACGAGTGCTTTCTTATTAATATTCACTCTTTCCTCTTAATGAGAACTGACGATACTACATGAGAAGTAAAACGTTGTTTTTTTTTTCAGGAAAAAGAAAAAAATTCAAAATAAAATTCCAAAAATGAAAACACACCATCCATTCAAAGCTCGCAGACAATCAGACTGTGCAGATTTTTTTCTCTTTTATTTAATATGCATACTGCCAGTACATAGTTTACTGTATTTCTCTGTGCACGGGTGATTAAACGTGCAGTGTTTTTGTTTTTTTTTTATAAATGGTTGATTCCCACTTGGTGATCTGTAAAGTTGTGAAAGCTGGCACCGACATTGGGTGTCACGTTTTGGCACAGGCAGCATTCCTCGCTTAGTATCACATGGTGTCTATTTATAAATGTCATAGCTGCCTTCTGGGAAGAGCTAAAAGCAGAACATAGCGCTATTAATTTACTCTTCACACTAAAACTATCATTGCAATGTTTGACAGCACTACCATGGGAGATAAACAAAACTCTTTAATCATGTTATGCACCCAGTGCATAGATTATTGTCTCTGGACAAAGTGTTAATGTTAGGCTTATTAAATTGCTGGGAAAGCTTCATGAATAAATTATTTTCAATTAACGACTGCAAGCAAACGACCAGCAAACTTATTCAGTCCAAGCAGTGTTGCAATATTTACATTACAACACACTATGGTCCATTTCCGTATAAATGCCAATTATTCTTCTTCCTTCTAGATGAGGAAGAGGAATATACTTGCATTTGCATGTTCACTGTTGGCCTCATTTTTCCAGACGCGGGTTTGTTTTCTTATCTACCATCGCCGTGAGACAAAGGGAGGAGTGCTGTTGTGATCAGTTCAAGGCAAGGCAAGGCAAGGCAAGTTTATTTATATAGCACAATTCAACAACAAGGTGATTCAAAGTGCTTTACAGAGACATTAAAAAACAAAAACAATAAAAAGCATGATTTAAAATTGATTAAAAAAAACAGTAGATAAAATCAGAACAGTAGATGAAATCAGTAGTTAAAATATAAGTTTTGAAATTTAAGCTTAAAAGTGTGGATTTGGTGCTTTATTCAAATGCAGCTGAGAATAGGTGAGTCTTCAACCTGGATTTAAATAAACTGAGTGTTTCAGGTGATCTGTTTCAGTTCAATCTGAAATATGCAAATACTCATTTTAGAAAATTTCCAGTAAAGATGGAGCTCCTACAAGAGTCCTGACATCTTTAAATCATATAAGTCATACAAATCTTAGACCCCCTGGGATTAGTGGCTTTTTCTGACACTGACGTGCATAATAAGCGAAAATTGATTCAGGAAGAGTTGGCTCTGCGATTGTGTGATTCATTCACTCTGATTACTGTCAAAATTAAGGAAGAAAAGGAAAGAAAAGGAACAAATGGCATCAAGAGTTGTCGCCTAGATCCACATAATTTTCCACAGAAAGCGGCTTCGGGTTGGATGTTTTTTGTAGGTACAAGTGAAGCTTTCTCCATACCAGTACATCCCATTCTTCACTTCAAACAATAACAGGCCAAACATGCCGAATCTAATGCAAAAAAGTGTATTTATTGTTAAAGAATAGTTTCAATATTTTGGGAAATATCCTTATTTATTTCTGGCCAGGACTTAGTTTGAGTAGCAGCCCCTGAATATGCGGCTACATAATGAAATTCCTGGCTCTGTCCAAAAGTAACAAACTCTGTGTACCAATGCCTGTAAAGTTCACTAATGAACCCATTCTATTTTGTTTGCTTAATCCATCTAAAAACCAGAATGCAACAAGAGCACTTTTCTTTTTAGTGGCCTAAAAGTCTGGCACACAACCACACCATGAAATGAAAAATTTGGGTTTTTAGATATCAGTTTTTGTCATTATGTTAAGTCAGGCGGTGGCAACATATTGAGTCGTATAAATCATCCAGCTCTCAGCTCTGGGAGAATAACTGTGTTTTCCACTGATTTCATTCAGATAACTTAATGCATGAGTGATGTACAGCTAATACACAACCTGAAAAAAACAAAACAAAAACATCACATTGGGTTTCACAATCTGCACCTCCTTGACCACTGCATAAGTATGTTAGGGCATACAACCATGCACAGACCACGAGCTGTCTCTGAAGAATGCACACGTGGCGCGTTCCTTGAAATGGCCGGTGTCCAGATGTGATGGGTTGCCTCAAAACATTCAGATCAGTGCAGATAATATGATTGATGTGACGTTGTCCGCCTATCTTGGCTCATCTGCCTCTGCCGCCACCATTCTTTTATCAGTATCGAATGCTTGGGGACAGAGGGAGCTAATGACATAATCGGGATCTTCAAAATGGACTTTGATTCCCACAAATCCCAGAAATAGCTGGCTGATGTCATTCAGGCAGCTGGTAATAAATCTGTCTGCGCCATAATAGCAGGTTGGCTGAGGGATACTGTTAACCGAGAACACCTTGTTTAAATGCACTCAACTGAGGGGACGTGCTGCCAAAACACACATGATCGCCCTTGTCTTCAAGGAACACACGCACACGTGCATGCAGATATTTATTATATGCAGATGCTAGAATGATGTAGGGCTCATCCAAATGCACCAACATGCAAACACAGAAATGCAAACTTCCTCTATAACGCAGTAGTAGTAATTTGATCCCATGCTTTGCCAGTAAGCACGATATTTCCGGAAGGATTTATTCGGTATATGTGCAACGCTCACACACAGGTTTTGCGGTTACTGTTGAGATAAAAGTGCTGATGGATCCTTGTGATATGGACTAGGGACGGGACAGGGACATTTCAGTGGATCAAAGGGGATTAACCTGGAATATAGTCTCAAACTGTAGATCAACCTCACCTCAAATGAGGATTTTGCACTCACTGACGTCATTCCGGACAATCTAAAAGATCCGACTCAGATATGTGAGGATACTTCTCGGGATATATCAGTCACACGCAGGAAAGCTTTGATCCCAACTATTCTCTGAATCTGTAAACATTTCCGTATATCTGTGAGACCTCATTGACCTTGCACGTGATCTCCGCAGACACAATGAAGTCATATCATGAGACTATAAATGGACTAAATGTCATTCGCTGGATTGAATGGAGCCTATTGTTCCTAGCGCAGGTGTGCTCCTGTCTGACTCTCTTTTAGTGTTAGAGGAACGTTCTTTCATCTTCTCCATCATCATCTGCTAGTGTTTGTTTCCTTGTGTGTCATAAATCAACAGCTCAGGACAGATGCATTTCTTCTCCTTTTGCAGTTCTGTTTTCTCGATAATCCTGTTTTTTGCTGCCCTGCATCAGAGAAATGCAACTCCTACACTTTGAGGTTTGCGGCCTCCGAAAACAGCAGCTCAGTGTTTCCAAGAGGCCCTAACAGAGGGAGGCCCTGTCTGCATGGCCTTTCCTGCGTATTTCAGATATGTTTTGTGATTACATATTTTACAAAGAAGGACTTTTTACGCTGGCTCTGTGCCTAAAATACAGCAACATTTGACTCATTAGCAAAGACATTAATCACAAAAAAGAACAAGTGTTAACCGGCCCTGAGTTCAGAAAAGTGCTTTGCAACCGCCAGACCTTTCCCGTTCTCTTTCTGCAAGGCATTTCCTTTTGTCCTCTTCTAGTCGGGCACTCCCTATAGACAGGAAATTCTTCTGGACTTGTTCCAAACCACCGCCTCCTTTCCCCTCATTTTCCTGTTCTTAACTAAAAATCTTGGAAGGAAGGTACAGCCTGTTCCAAAACATACGCTTGCATGTAAACAAACAATCTGCCGGTTCCAGAAATTACTCCAGCTTATCCCAGTTTCCTGAAGTTCTAATCTCAGGTTCTTCGAAGTCCTGTGGCTGCAAATTATACAATACGCTTCAATCGACATGAGGTAATCTACAGGAGATTTCATTTGGACACAAAACTCGTAGGGAAGAAAAACAATGTGCTTCTCTTTCTCAGTGCACGCACATACTCACACAAATATTCAGTTTCCCAGAATTAGATCCACCCACAGTTCAACGAATGTGCAGAAAATTTCATAAATTCCTGTTTTCCCACTGAAACAAACAACCTTCTGTCTTTTTTTCCTCCTCTCCATTACTCCATTGCTGTGTGTTAGCAAGTATTACTCCTACTCAGCTGAGCACTCAAAGCACCACTCTTAGCACTGGTTAACATTTGCACTCTGATATATGCACCAGGGTCAACTCATAGTTCTGTGTGTCGCCCAAGGATACTCCAGAATGAGAGCCTCTGAGCGTCAGCATGTTAGATGCCCTGCTCTATGGGTACAGTCCAAATACATGCATGTTAGGTTAACTGGCGATTCTAAACTGGCTGCTGATGTGAATGTTTCCAGGTGGGTAACAAACTGGTTGGTGCATGGATAATAATAATAACAGTAATCCAATTTCAACCATGCCACCATTGTTAACTCATACTGAGTAAAACTTTATGCCGAGAGTTTCTAACGCTGCTTTGCTGCTCTCCTCTGCTCTCTGTTTTGCCCTGGAAGCATATATGAAAGTTTACACTCAAAAAAGTCAATCACAAAATTAAAACCAACCCCTCCGTCACACAAGAATTGTAAGCCCACGCTAAGCCCACTGTCGTGTTGAGTCTCTGATGCGGCTTTGCTGCTCACCTCTGCTCTCTGTTTCAGTTTATGTGAAAATGTGAAAGCTTTCAAGAAAAAAAAAGAAAAGAAACAGTCACAACCATTAGTCCGTGCTTGAACACTAAAGGATGCTGAATGGCTGTGATACGTTGCAGAAAGCCCACTGATACAAAGGCCAAGCCCTTTGACAAGAGTCTGCTCTGTATACCGACAGGCGAGGAGAGCAGCAAACCCCAACGCAGAGCTGAAATGGAAAAAAATGGCTCCAGCGCAAGTTTTGCGTTCACTTTAACGCTCTGTATAATTATATCCAGAGCTACCAGTTACAAAGAAAAGAATTCATATGTAGATGAACTCGTTACCAAAACATAAGTTAGAGATGTTTTTGTTATGACATGAACAGGAGTGTAACCTCAATTACTCCACTATATCACAACTGTGTGTAAAGACAAGTGGCTGTCTCATTTCTCAGCTACAATGCCGGTAACTGCAATCAGCATACCTTCCTTACAGGTACTAATCAGTTACGCCTCCTTTTGTGATCTTTACAACTAAATCATAAATCTACCACTGACATTGTCAGCTTGTTGATTGTTAAGAGGAACCTGTTTGTGAGCACTTTTTATTTCCTCCAAACTCTCACAACTAGGTCACTATGTCAGCGATAAAGAGGACGTCCTTAAAATGTATGGGAAAAACTATATTGTTCAGGGAAAATAAGCAGCTGTTAGGAAGGAAGAGGGTCACAAACGATTTTAAGCGAACATATCTGCTGTTTTGATTTCATTAGAAGGGTTTTTTGTCACGTATCTTAAGCTGGAACGCAGATCTCCTTCAGTTGGCGTTAGACGTTAGTTAGACGTTTTCTGAGATTTTTGTGTGCAGGAAACTTTTCAAACGTACACAATTGCATGCTTGAGATAAAAAACGCACGCACAAACACTTTGAAAGTGAACTGTATTTTTGTTCCATGCAAGCTATGTTTTCCTGCTGTTGACCATCACTTGTTTTAAACAGTGCTCCCAACAGCTAGCTTATGCACAACTCACTGCACAGTAAATATGCTGTTTGCATAGTTATAGGGGTATGTCAGGCAGGAGAGACAGTTGAGGGTGTGTGTGTGTGTGTGTGTGTGAGGGGGGGGGTTGTGTGTGGGGGAGTCTTGTCTTTGTTGTCTCTTCCTTTTAACTCCCTTTCTCAGAAATCCTGCCCTGAGGTTATATTCATTGTCCTTTACCAGAGAGGTTGCTAAAGTGATCTGAGCAGGATCTTTTCTTCCAGGAAACCACCAACACATGTGTCAGCACAGCACCTAAAGTGTACATGCACCTTGAATGCTGCACAATCCTGCATTTGAAAACATGCTTAATTGCCACCTGCAAACGGCTCCAGCCTGTCTGTGTCGTGCTTTGTCTCTGTGTGTATTTGTGTTTGCTCAAGCATGATTTTTTTTTTCTTTTTAGCCATTTGAGATCAGGTTCTTCCCATTGTAGAAGAGCAATGCTGCTTAACATGAATGATGACTTTTAGACTTACTAGATCAGCTTAAAAAAAATCCCAGACAAACAACACTCTTCTGTTTTGGGTTGACTTGGTAATTTTATGCAAACCTGAGGCCCAAGAGAGCAGTCGGAGCAAATGCGGTGCAGCTGTGGATGGGTTTGGGTGAAAACATCCACAAGGCTGTGTTGCATCTCTCTTTGCGTGACACAGTGTTTGTATGCGCATGCCTTTCTATGTGTAACATTCTTTGCTTGCATGAACCACCACGAGAGAAGGCCCATTTCGTGCCAGCTGAGGTCAGGTCCGGACACCGTGGGGTGCACCCTTTTCCCACCGAGGTGGGCTGAGAGGCAGGGGGAGGATTCCAGTGCTTCTGGGAAATAGTCTGGGCCTAATTGGAGCCTTACTGGTCTCACATGTCTCCACTTACTTGAGAAGACGGAGGATCCTTCTCCCTGGCCTATAAGAGCTGCAGTAGGCCCAGACCTTCCCCCTCCTTCCTCAGCTTAACCACAGAGAAGTGAATCCACCAAGCAAGCCTAAAGTGACAGCACAGCCGAGCGGTGTGTGTTTCAGCGCACAAAGGTCGGCTATGTCATACTGAGCCATGCCATTTATACCGTGCTTTAGTTGTTTGTTTTTTTAAGAATATTTGGCTTTGAATAATATTTGTGGATACAGTTTGTTCCCGGGATCTTCTTTCAGTACAGCCCGTCCACTCCTTTCTCCACTCCTAATGAAGAAAATATCACCTTTAGTTTTGTCACGCACACTCCAACGTCAACCACCAAAAAGAAGACGCACGAGGTCACCGTCCTTTCACGTTTCTGCTTAACCAGGCTTCGAGTGAGACATGCGAGAAGCGACGAAGAGTGCAGAAATAAAAAAAACAAAAAAACAAAGACTTCCCTGCTTCTGCCGCCGCTTCGCAACCACCACACCTTCAGTTTTTCACTCTTTTTTGTTCTTTCAGTGGCAGCGTGCCTCTCATTTCCCATCAGTCACGATCACCTCCTCGCTCTGGCTCTGCAATTCTCAAAAATCACCCTGTTTCGCAGCACGGGTGCAAAATATTACTTGAATGCGGCTATGCAAAGATGATCAGGGACCATTTACCAACCACTTTGATTATACACTAATGCACTTAATAACAGAATGCATTGGTGCAACGCAGGAATTCAGGGCTACAAATCTCTTGCTGTCATTTTTGTGTTTTTTTGTCTTCAGCGCACATCTGGAAGAAATTGTTGCATAATTTGTACCCATGTTTTCACAAAACACTGCAGGCAATGGCCCAGAGGAAAATATCAAACAAATAAGCACAGTTTTATTTAGCCTTGATTTTAGACATCGCTTGTTTGAAAGGAAAAAAAGCAACAAGGTTTTAATCTTCCACAGATCACAGAACTTCTGTTTTTTGTGTTTTCAGTTCAGATAAACACATTTCAACTTTAATTAAAGTAGATAGTCGAAATGTTCAATTCAATTCAATTCAATTTTATTTATATAGCGCCAAATCACAACAAATGTCGCCTCAAGGCGCTTCATAAAATGTTTTAAAGCCCGAGAAGAAACAATTTAGATGTAACTTTATCAATCCGTGTACTCAGAAACAGCTCGTATGCGTGAGGACAATTTAGCATTTCCTGCAAATATTTAGATGGGATTGATTTGTTTAACTTGTGTTTTTGCAGCTGAAATGTTTACCCAAACTACTTTGAAGGGTCTTGTGTGAAATTACACATGGACTGCTGAACATGATGGAAAGAATAGGGAAAAAATATGCAGACCATTCATCAAAGATGGTGTTTTTTTTTCTCCCCACAGAAGCAACAGGATTGTGACTTTTTTTTGCTTCCTATCATTTACTGCTTTACAAAGTCATTAATAATAAGAAAAAATCACTTTTCAGCCAGTTCTTTCCCATGACACTGTGACACACGGCATCGAAATAAAACACAAATCCAGCTGCATCTTAGCCTTTGTGACCCCAGATGTTCTCCCTTTGCACTGTATCCCAACAGTTACATCCTGCTGGTTCCTGCATGCCTGCTCCATTGAGAAAGTCATTTCTATTGATTTGCCTTTCCAGGCATCATTTAATATGATACATATTCACTTGTGAATATCGACCTTTCCCTGCTGTCCTGACATTTCTGCCATAAATACTTTGAAATCAAGCCCGTGAAAAGATATGAAATGTTATAAGGGTAAATAAGGCCTGGTTTTAAACAGTAACAGAAGGGGAGGGTGGATTTTATAAGGGCAAATGTTCTTTGGGACTTGTGTGTTTAGGACAGAGGGGGCATGATTCAAATTCAAGGCTGCCCTCAAGTGGAAGTTATAGTCACAGCCATATATATGTGGCTGACTGGCAACATTTAAACCATAATTTGATTTAGGCATCGATTTGGGAAAAGTGCATTAATTAGCAGCATAAAAGTGCACAATAAACCATTTGCAACGGAAAAATAGCGCGGCCTGTCTTTGCAGCACAATGGCCAATGATTCTTATCACATACTGCCACCCGGTGGTGTCATGTTAAAACTATGATATGCTTCCGTGCTCTATTTAAACGAAACAGAATACAACAGTCAGCATTGTGACAATTCTGTCTTTATTACAGCTCGGTTAAATGGCATTGATAGAAACCTTAACTCAGTCATTCTAACAGAGTGCCAAAGGAAAATGGCAAAACAAATAAACAAAATTAGAAACACAATACCCACTATACATTTAAATATGTACAACTTTGATAAATAAACCAATACTGTCTAGAATTATGATTGTTTTGCATTTTTGCTTAATCCTCTAGGAGTAGTGCGCCGGGAAGAGCAGAGAGGAGAGGAGGAGACCAGGAAACAGGACGGCTGGGGGTGGGATTAGGGACAGCAGGCACAGATGAGATAAGAGACAACCGTGGAGCAGTCGAGACGATGGCTTGGTGTACAAATCAGACCCTATTTGTTTAACTGTACCCTCAAAACTATTTTTTTGCTTTTTTGGTGCATCGCTAATCAGCCATTCTGCCCTCTCTCTACATATATATATCTATAAATATATATATTTTGGTTCACCACAGTACATTCTTCAGTATTGTTTCACCTGGAACACTGGATCCTGAGACAGGGACTAAGACAGGGATCGGACTGTTTCTATAATACAAACTTTTATTTCTGCTCCTTTAAAGCAATATTCATAAACTACAGTGTGTCTTAAACATAACGATGAATGAGGCTGTGCTGAAAATGTTGTTTAATTATAACAGTAAAAGCAAACCTCTAAAGAAGCGTGACAGGTGGGATGAGTGGAACAAAGGAAGAAAAATATATATCTAAATTACTTTTGCTAACCAGCAGCATTTCTCATCACATTTCATCTACAGCACCAGGCACTGTGCAGCAGTAAAGTAAGTTTTCTGACATTTCAATGACTTTTGCATGATACGGGAATATAATGATTTGGTTTTAGAGTCGAAATGAGACAAAGAGGGGGAAAATATGGGCCGACTTTTTGCTTTTTTTTCTCCAATCCTCAGTCCTGAAAAGCCCAAAGCGATAGACAGGCCCATAATCCCTGGGATGCATCCCCTCCCAGACAAGCAGACGCCTTCTCTGCAGTTTCACATACAAACACAGCTCAGCCCGGGCCTCCGTCGTGCCTTTCGTTCCTTTGAATGCATCTCTTGAGTTGTTTACATGATCCAAGTCAACCCGCCCTGTAAAGTCTCTGAACATGGTAGCAATCTCCTGAGTGGCAACTTTTTTTTCTCCTTTTTTTAAAAAGTTTGTTTTCTTTTTTCTATTAAAAAAAAAGAAAAAAAATCACTAACAGTTGGCAAATTATAACCCTCCCTCCCTCTCATAGCAGCCCCTTTACAGCTTCTATCTCAACAACATTTTATTCTACAAAAGCAAACAACAAAAGGCTCGAGAGGACTTGACAGTAAAAGCTGTAAAAATAGACACGTATTACCAAAACATATTAAAGCACGTCAGAAAAGATCTTTGCTTTTCTTCCACACAGTGAGGAATATTCTGGTTGGGGTGCCACACTCGGTCAGACCTGCTGAGTTAAAACAATGTGCGCGACGGGGGAGGACTCCATGAAAGTATGCTTGTTGTGATGTTGCGTATGTATGCAGTGTATATGAGAACTGTGTTGTTTTAACGCGTCTTCAAAAGGGACTCTGAGTTGCACAGTAACACTCCCTTCCGGTCTCAAAGAGCACATACAAAGCTGAGAGAGAAAGCAACACATTCAGACAGGAGGTTAGAGGAGGCGCTCAGCCCAGACTCTTATCTAAAAACCCAGCATGCTTTCCTGTTTTTTGTTTTCTGGCCTGCAGAGTCCAAAAGTCAGACCTGTTGTGTATCCTAGAGAAAAGCCTTGGGGAGGTCAGAGGCAGACCTCGGTCATGACCTCTGCAATGGCCCAGGAAGGGCAAACAGACCCCGCACCCCTTATTCTGTCAAATGCAACGTCCGGAGAGCCGAGTGCCCCTAATGTCTCTTCATGGATGACACCTTCTTCTTCCTGGCTGCCAGCATCTCGTAAAAGGGGTCCCTGCTGATGGCAGCTCTGTGGGTGCAGAAGCAGAGAAAAATGTCAGCAAAATTTCATAAAATGTGCAAACTGACGCACTCATAAAACACTAATGTTAGACACGGCTCAGCTGTGCAAGAAGGTCTAATTTTTCTCTTTTTTGTCTGGAAAAAAAACATTCTTAGGATGAGTCTAATTAAAGTCATTTGGAAGGCAAAATTCTTCTTCTTGTTTAATTCATTCATTTAGAGGAGCTAGTCAGCATAATCAGACTCAATATACTGTTCTGTACTTTTGGAAGAGCGAGGACAAGAAATCTAAATCTGTTTAGAAAAATATGTGCCTCTGAAAACAAAGTATTTTGGGAGAATTAAAAGAAATGTGAAAAACGGACAAAGATTTTACGCAATATGTTCAGATTTAGCAGCTTTAAAAAGCCGTTTCATTGCTTTGCAGGGCTTTCGCAGATATCAGCAGAAAATAATCCACCCAGTAGCGGTTTTTGATATGGGCGACACGGGCGGTTGCCTGGGGCAGCATCACGGGCATCGGCAAAAAAAAGTAAAAATTTCTCGCACTCATGCTGCCCCGACGTCATGCTAGCACATATTGGGAATGGAATTCTATTTTCTGAAGAGAGCTGTTTCTGTCATATTTAAGGACTGCAGACTCCAGAACAAATGAGTTTCAATCAGAAGTTAGTGAGGGTGTTTTCTGCCTATACAGCTTACTAGGACTACTCTTTAGGGAAAAACCCTAAACCTTTATTTATATAAACTGAGTTGTCAAAATGTATCATTCATGTTGACTTTAAGGGGAGAAAGAGTCAAAAACTCATGTTTTAGGGTGGTGACATTCACTGCCATCACTGAAATTAAGCTACTTCAAAAGAGGTAAAGTAATTAAAAACATATAAATTACTTGATGCTTTTCATCCACTCTTCTTTCTCCTCAGCTGTGGGGGCTGAGATGCGGTAGAAGGTGTGGTTGCCCTCCACGACCCGTCCGTCAGCCTCAGTCTTGCATGCCTTTATCACCTGGTCCTTGCTGTCAGGTATGAAAAGCTCAAAGCAGTTCTACAGAAGTGATGATGATTTAAGTTAGAAATGACAATGCCACAAAAATAACTATTTTAAAAATAACTGTTGATCAAAAATGCAATTTTGAGTCTCTAACTGTGGGTAATCCACAGATGAACCACTAGAGGGAGCTGTACGTACAGGCTTCTTGTCCTCCACCTCCTTGATACTCAGGTTCTCCAGTGGGATGATTCCTCTTGGCTCTTTGTCCTGCACAAATATAAAATGAGAGCACTGCGCGACAACAGCAAAGGAGGGAACTCTAACAGAGAAACAACTGTACTCACTGTGGTGTACTCGAAGTAGTACAGACAGTTGTCTGTGAGGATGAACCACCTCCTCTTCCAAGTTTTAACTCGTCCCCCTGTTGAGCAAACAGCAAGCATCAGAAACGCTCAGCAAGAGAAAGCGATATGGAAAGAGAAACGAGCACCAAAGCACCGTGTCAAGCAGCAGACAGGCAGACAGATGTATGAGCAGACAGACAGATGACGGCTCCAGAGGACTTCCTTTACCTAAGGAACCCCACTATCCACCCTAATCCACGTCCATGCCATGTGCTCCCCATCACCACTCCATTTGTAGCTATAATAACTATTTTATCATTTTGCTTGTATTTGTTGATTTATGGGCCTGATTGCCATTTTCCAGTCTGATATACTGTTCATATGATAAAGAAACTCCTTATAGGTGATAAATGCATATAAAAACTACCCAGAGTTTACATCTGAGGATTGATTTGAAAGCTGTTTGCTACTTTTCAATCATATTTTGACATGACTGAAAAAACTGGCATCTCCTCTCTTGACTCAACACCATTTTACTCAGAGGGCTAGAGAGCCAGAATCAATAGGGAGCATACAGATCTATATGCTCTGCATTCACTAAGCTTGATGAACCACTTATGTTACTGGGCAACAGTTAGAAAGCTGCAAAATCCATATATAAGGGCTGAACATAGAAAGTGAGGAGGGACTGTGGATTAAGTTATCTTCTTCATTTTAAAGTGCAGCAGGGGCTCATTACTTGACTCTGCTCTTGTTGATCTCTAGCTGAACTCTTACCCCCTTTGTCACCCAGCTTCCTGTGAGGGGAAACATGATCGCAGGACCAGATGGCAGCCACACTCTGGGAGGATAGGATGCCAACGAAGAGAGAGGCAGGAAGCTCAGTGCCTGAAGTTATGCTTAGTCTCTCCACAGGCATTTCAATCTTAAATATCCTGTTTGGGCTTAGTTAAGCAATTTTGCATCTATATAGAAACAGTATTTAGTTATTGGGGAGGGGTCCTTCTAACGATGACAGTCATAAGCCTACTAAGCCAAGTCTAGACTAGGTTTTCCCACCACCAATGTTAGTAAAAAGCTGCATTTTGAAACCCATTTACCAAAAGCAAGGGTTTGAAGATGTTTCTATAGACATGTAGAACACACTTGTATTATCATATAGCAGCAGACAGCTGTATATGATATCCCATCATATTACAGACATCATGACAGGCACAACACTTCAGTCTACGTTTAGTAGCTACAGAAACTGTCGACACGCCTGAACTGGCAGACGGAAATGGAGATATAGGGCTCCTCGCCGCACCTTGACTCGTCAGCATGTTGCAACAGCAAAAAAAACAAAAAAAACAAAAAACAAAAGCAGACCAACAGAGAGCACAGACGCGATGGCAGAATCACACAGCTGACGGGCTTAAAAGTTGATTGGGTTGGCTAAAAGTAGCGATTGGTCTGATGGCCGTGTCAGTTCCTGTCACTCTGAGAAAAATAAAGAGTTCACTGCCTCCTGTGCAAGAATGTCTGGGACGAGGCGGGACGTCCCAGCAGATTGTTGCAGAGAGGCGTGTGGACGGTGCAAGGCCCGAGTGGGGCTGAGTGGAGTGAGTCACCCATGCAAGATGGGACTGTGAGAGGCTGGACGAGAGGAGGTTATGAGGTGATTGTTTATTTGAGGATGATTTTTCTCATTCCGATCAATTAGCAATTGATGATTAACAAACCCCAAGTTGAATTTAGTTACCCCCTTTTTTGTAATTTAAAGAAAACATGCACCACTAACACCAATATATAAATTTATCATTAAAACAATGTCTGGCTCCTTTCAGCACACTCCTCTGTCCATGCCATCTTCCCACATCTTGGTCCAGTCCGGTCCAGCACCACACCAACCTGAGCCACAATGTTAACCTTCAGATCCACGTGTAGGAATTATACAAGAAGATAAGGAAAGCTGCATTGATGAAAAGGTGCAGTATTCCCTTTCCATTCAATCAGAGAGCAAACAACAGCTTCCAATGTGTACACTGGTTCATGATCAATTTTTCAAAGCTAAGTCCTTTGTTGCGCTCGCTGTATGGAAAAAAGGTATAATGCAGCTTCCAAAAAACGGGAGATCAAAGAGAGTGACCACCACAGTGCAAAGAGAGAAAAAAAAAGGGCAAATTGCTCAGTAGTGTGGTCACAAAGCAGTAGCTCCCCGAGTCGAGTCCACAGGGTGACAAATGCACCTGGCGACTGCCCGACAAAGATAAAAGAGCATGGACAAAACCACCAGCTCCATGAGAGACTGAGCAGACAAACAAACAAACATCTGAAGTTCAAATGAGTCAATGGGGAGACAAAAAAAAAATCTACACACAAAATAACTCTGTATGAATGTAATAAACGAGGAAGAGAACGAAAGCATGGCAGGCCACCGAAAGCACCTGAGAGCTGAGAGATGGACTAGCGTTGGGGAAGAGCAGGTGTACATACCTCCTGAGGAAAGACAACAGCCAAAATCATGGGAACAAACAAACAAACGAAGAGGAAAAGAAAAAAATAATCAAATTAAATGATAAAGAAATATAGCACCACAGTCCTTTTAATCTGGTCGCAGTGAGGCTTCAATGCACTGCTTCACAGCTTTTGCCATCAGCAAACGTTCCCATCTGCTGATATCAAGCCAATCCACAAGAGGGCGATCTAGTCCATGTGGACTTAAGAAAGCTACTGTGAAGCACTACATGAAATATATCCCTCACTGGGTTCTCACCTTATTATATCAGGTAATTTTTTGACCTTCCACCCTGATTATTTTACTCAAATCTGCCATTTAGGAGTAAGTGGAAAGAGATGATTTCTGACTCCCTTAGTACAGTCTGTTGTAAAGATTCACAGTGATTGAAGGTCTTCACTCTATACATTCATGCATTCTTTTGTGAATTTATACAACAGAGAGATATGTCAGAGGAAACAGAAGATGAAGAATTGGCATCCAGGAGCGATTTGAATGTGACCACTGAAAGGTTCGTTACCATCCTGTAAACGTTTCTAATGATACAGGTTATTTCTTTGCTTATGTCAAACTATACAGTTGATTTACACATGAGGGTCAAAGAGGCCATAGAAATGTCACTAACATTTTCAGTTTGGGACAACCTACACATCTCAAATATCAAATTCAGTTATAAAATGCACAGAAAATGAGAACAGCTTCCTAAAAATGTCTGAACTTTAGAGTGTGTTTTATGCGTGTGTGTTGACTTGATTTACAACTTTTGAAACGCAGTATTTGTGTGCATGTCAGTGTGTGCATATGCATCATCGTAAATAATTCAAAGGTCTCCACATGTGGTGGTCTGATCTCAAGACCACATTTATAATACATTAAAGCGGGGAGACGTGTCTCTAGCCATTCGCGTGTGCTCACAGTAACCTTTAACACGCACCCACACGCACGCACACTCATAGGCTATTTACATCAGGGGAGACACTGGTTATCAGGGTATGCAAAAATATGTGCAGCTTTAATGACACAACAAAGTCATCTATGGGAGCAGTCGTGAGGGTGAAAATAGCCTCTCTGTGTTCTCGTGTAGCTGTGTACACACTCACCCAGTTTTAGCAGCCAGCCCTCTCTGTCCGGGTTGAAGAAAGTGTGTGTGAGGTCATTGCCGTCGTCTTCTGGTATTTTGAAAGGCTCGTTCTTGATGCTCTCATACAAATTCTAAAACAAAGAGTAAAGAATGTGTGGGATTAAGGAAAGAAGGGCGATTTCAGGAAACAAAGTTTGGGAAGGGCTACCCACCCTGAGCAGATCTTCAGGCAAGTCACCTCCATCATTTATGCCTCTGTTCATGGAGATAAACCGTTCCACGGTCGGCTTGTCCTTTACATTTGGATTGTGGAGGCTGGTGTTTAGCATGATGATGGCGAATGACAGAATGTAGCATGTGTCTGTAAGAAAAAAACCCCAAACAAAACAAAAGTGGGATCGCACTATGAGAGGGGGTGAGGTTTGAAAGGCAGTGAAAGGTTGCCATTTACCATAAAAATGGTGTGGGTGTTTAATGTTGCGTTTAAATATGAATGTAAATTAGTCGAGCTGAAAGGACTGCACTTAGGGGACTGCAGTCAAACTGGGAGGGAAAAGGCAGATGTAGCTTCATTAGGGCGCAGAGTGGGCAGGAGAGGAGGACTGCATGTGGGCAGCCAAGTATGCTTCTGCATGTGCTGTCTAATGTGTATACATGCATAAGCTAAAAGACATTGAGGCGAAGCACATGGCTGAAACAGCAGCACTTTATAAAAGCCTGTTAAGGCAGTCCCGTGCATTATTTACATCCACCAGCATCCATACGGGATGGAGTTGTCTGTCTGCTAGTGTCATTATTTCCCAAAAGCCAGACACTTCCTGACACAGTTCACCACAACAGACTTTGTGTCTGCTAAATGATCCAGCTTTTACATGACTTCCATTGACCTGTCACTGGATTGCAGCGCAACATGAAAAGGTATGAGTTTAAAGAGATACTACTGATTAATTGGGGTGGCTGTGGCTCAGGAGTAGTGCAAATCATCTACTTATTGAAAGATGGGTGGTTCGATCCCTGGCTGCTCTAGTCCACATGTCAAAGTATCCTTGGGCATGATGCTGAACCTCGAAATGCTCTTGTTTATCATACTGTGAATGTTAAATAGAAAGCCCTTATATGCAGAAATAACTGAAAATATGAATGAATGAGACACATTGCATAAAATGCTTTGAGTGCTCAAGAAGAGTAGAAAGGCACTACATAAGAGCCAGTCCATTTAATCAGGGTAACACAGAAGACATTTGAGGAAATTTACAGATAATGATCTATTCAACAGGCCAAGTTTAACATCTAAATCTGTATTAAGATATTTTATTAGGAGAAAATATGAAGTGAAGTCATTTTGTTCTGTTTCACTGCTCTAACATTTATGGTTATTTCTGTTTTTATGACAGCACTAAAAGCTGGGCTGGAAGACACGACGGCTATACCTGTAGACTGGAAAACACCAGGGTTGCAATGGCAGTAGCGCTGAGCAAAGGTTTCCATCATGCGGTCGATCTTCTGGGCTTCTCCTGGCAGCCGAAAGCTCCATAGGAACTGTCTGTCAAGGGACACAACTCTGCAGTGAGCAACAGACTTCCTTTCAAGTGTCAAAGAATTTATTTATTTATTTCCTTTTCTTTTCCTCCTCGAGACTGAAACTGACAGCTGCATCCTTACAAACTGCAAATGAGGCTGTTCGTGAAAACTGATGTTAGTGCAGGTGATTTACATAAACCTGCAAGGAAGCAACAGTATGAGGAGTCAGCTGTGTGTGTAACAGATGTTAGGAGGATATCTTACCTTAACGCCTGAACCAGGTTGAGGTCTGTGAACTCATGAAGCTCCACAAAGGCTTGGAGTACTTTGATATTGAAATCATCTCTAAGGTAGATAAAAAAGGGTAAATTATCCTGTCAGTGAATATGTCCATATTATATTCTGTTAATAAGACTTAAAATAATAAAATGGTAGTATGTGTTTGATAAAATTTAGCATTAAATGGGGGGGGGGGGGGGGGTGGTAATCTGATAAGCAAGGGGTTGTGACGATACAATGGATACTCCCAGCAAACCCCACATGACGGACCACACACACTTCCCAGCCCTCTTCACTTATCTAGCATGACATCATCCCCGACCTTTATGCCCTTCACAGAAAACGATCTGTCCTCTGGGATCACAGCAAGGCTTTAAGGAGCTCAGAGTCATATCCACTCAACACCATCTCAAGTGGACAAATGACCAATCATGTCTTAAGACTAGCATGCTGCCACAGCCCCTCCTTACAGAACCAGATAGCTTGATAACAACCAAAAAGCATACATCAACAGCACTCCAGTCCCCGCTATGGCCTTACAGACCACACCCTGCCTGTAACACTGCCATCCTTACAGTCCCCGAACAGTGCATACCGTACATTAAGCCCATCAATATTTCCTGTATTATGTGTTCACTCTAACACGGATGATCTCTTCACTCGAGTGAAATCTTTAATTGCTTTCAAACACACACATTCCAAAATTGTGAGTCTATTGACCAAGTTACTTATGAGTAAGATAATCAAGCACAGATGTTGGCTTTAGAGTAACGATCATTGTCTTGAGAGGAAGGTCTAAATGTGGAACCAATAACCTGTGTTTGGGAAAGGATGGGCGTGAGCTTGACCAAGAGGAAATACAGCAATAAGGAAACTATGTGTTCTCTATTTGATACTTTTATCAACCACGTGTATGGTTGCTGACTAATGGGCCAGCATGAGTGGAAGACAGTTAGAGAGAGAGTGAATAAAATCTTCTTTCTGACCTCTCTCCAAGATAATCTCCGATGGCTGTTTTGTTGAGGCCCTCTCCTTTGTAGAGGAATTGAGCAATGTCGTCGCTGGTATTCTTCAGTAAGTCATTCTCAATCAGAAACTGGATCCCCTGAGAAAGAAAGTGAACCCCAGGTTATATCCTGATTACGAAAACCACAACAAACAAATCATATTTCTAATTGAGCCACAGTATTTTTTTTACCTACCTTTTTGGGGTCCATGTTAAACTTCTTACGGCCCATGGCCACCTGTTTATTCCTCTGCATATTTTTCCTTTAAAAGAGAGAGTTTATGTTGTTATTAATACTAACATGAACATAATGCAGAATAGTTATACTATGATAATGTGGTGACACAATGACAATGATGGACACAACAGGTATTACTTCATTATCAGTTATTTGTTAATTATTTCTTGATCAATCAACAGTCTTGTCTATAAGAAGCCGGTAACTATTTGTAGCCATTTGGTGATATATTGCTATCAGCATTCATAACAGCTCATACAAAAAATATCAACTAGTAAAGAAGCAAGAGAGTGAAACACCCTTCAACTGTCTGAGTACTGATGTTGCATAGCATGCCCACTAGAGGGCACTCTGCAACGTCCCTGCTGGGAACATGCAAAAACAACAATCAACTGATCTGAGGAGTATCAGGCAGAGCTTAAATGAGTAAATCATAACTACAAAACAAATTAGATTTAAATTGCATTGTAATATGTTAATAAGGACCCAGAGCTGCACATATCAAATGTTAGGGAAATCTCTACGTTTTGTATTTTTGAAAGAATAAAATACATATATTGAATTTATACATCAGTCAATATCAATATCTGTCTTACAAATCCTATATCTGTCAGGCTCTATCACCTATATTAGAAAATGGTGAAAAATGCTTGATCAGTAAATAATAATCAACTAAAGCAGTATTTTGCAGATCTAGTATATATGAAGCAGTGACAAGAATTTGAAGCTCAGAGATTTAGATAAACTGAAACACACTCAATTTACTGCTCAATTCACCTATCTCAGTGTCTGTCTCTTTTTAAAAAGGCCTGTCAGGAGCTTTCCCGTACGTCTCAACTGTGATGACAAGGTGTTGGTCAGACACAGTTGTTAAAGGTTAGCATGGATATGGGAATGTGTGGTTTCTCAGGCTTTGAGTAATTTCAGGGTCAAAGTGCAATCCTAGAGTCCGCAGTCACCATGGTTACATTTCCATCTCCACCTCTCCCCACTGATTCACTCACACTAGCATTCCTTTGGCTTTTGTCAGCCAAAGTCCAGCACTCATATGAAGAGCAATAACGCACGCTAACTACTATGTACCATCTCCAATCAATGGATCACAGAAATATCTGATCATAAGCACCCCTAATGGGGTTTTAGGTACCACTGAAAGAGCGTTTCAGAGATTTTCAGCAGCTGATGGAATCCCTATCCACTAGAGTAGACCAAACCCAAGCACTCCCTCCCCTGAGACCACCCATTGTCTGCTTCTGCCCGAACACCCACTGCATTATTCAATGAGGCCTCCCATCATGAGGGTGTGCCTGATGAAACATTTAAACGGCTTTAAAAGCACAGCCAATTTGGTGAGATGGGAGGCCCAACTTAGCCATCAAACATGAATAATTGACAGCTTCATTTGCTAAGTTAATAGAAAGCAAGCAACTTAGACACAACAGAGAAAGAAATGTGTTTGCAGGGGAGGAAAGTCACTCCAGTTCTCTTACCTCTCCTCAGTGGAACCCAGGTTCTCAATTTCACTAGTAACTTCTGCTATCTCATTCTTCAGCCGCTACAAAGGAAAAAAAAATATATATATATATATATATATTAGCCTTGTTGGGAGTCAGGAACAGGTTAAACATATGTCCATCAACTTCCCTCGAAGAGGCGTGGAAAGGGATAACCAATGCAAATAACATGCAACGCATTTGTATTACAACCCCCCCAAACGTGAGGGTATTAAACAGTGCAGAGAGAGGCTGAATCATTGTTTGTCTGTAAGTCAGTGGCCTTTTGTTGCATAAATACTCACATCAGAGCAAACAGTTTAACAAAGAGAGAAAAGTCACTTTTTGGCCTCTTCAGATAATGCTGCACATGCAACACTGTGCATGCTCCTTAAACTATAAAGTGATAGCAGCTCCTATTTCACAGAAAGCCTGCTAGGATGTGTCTGAGCCAAACAATCCTCTCAATCTGAATTTCACTGGGCGGAGAACATTAGGGGATAACCTCAATACAAATGGAGTAAGTAAGCATGGAAAAGGATTATATTTTGTGTGGTATTTTACCGATTAATGGTCTCAGAGGCAGATTTAGTTGCTAGACCTGCTGGTGCCAGACTGGCACAGTAAAGGCAGAGGATGCAGAGGATGAGATCAGCTTGATCAAAGCATGGGAGAACAGACAGTAGCATAAGAGAAGTCAAATATAGATCTCGTTTGCCTACTAACAGTAATCATCAAGCCTTTTCCTTTACCATGCGTGACAATGCAATATTTTTTGTACACAATGCCAACTTACCAACTGTGAAACCACAAAGACAACATCTGTCCATTCAAGGCCTGTGCAATCACAACACATTCCTCAGATGCTTGTCTGCACAAACAAAGGCTGTGCTCATACAGAAAGTAGAGTGGGTGTGGTGCCGAGGCCTTGACATGCAGGGCCAGCAGAGGAGAGTGTGGGAGCCAGTGAGGAGGAGAGGGGTCAGTGTGCAGAGCACCGAGAAAGAGACGAGGACAGGATAGGGGCAGCCATAGAGGGGGAAGGGCAGTGATGGTGGCCTAAGCTCATAAAAGTAAGGGTGACAGATCACACCTCAAACATCCACTGGGGTCAGCAGAAGCCAATTCGCCCACTGGGAATTCAGGAGACCATCATAATTAATTCCAGGGCATGACAGTCTCTCACCTTTGTTGCGAGCTATTTGCTTATTATCGCTGCCTACTGAGTGAGAGGACTGACCTACAGATAGAGCTAGATTCACAAGCTATGCTCTGGTCTCAAGTTTGAAGCCAACAAACATCATCATGGGCCATGGACAGGAATCAAATAAACCACTTTATGGAAATTCAGCAGAGCTGCTTTGAATCCTGGCTCTGCTTGTAAATCAGGAGGGATATGCTACTAGCTTCCTGCAAACGTGCAGTCATAAGAACATAATCACCTTTTATCTGTGTGTGGAGTCGTTTTTGTCAGATTGAGATTAAGATAACTTTATTTATCCCCAAGAAGGGAAATTCATTTGCAGCTTACCCACTCAACCTAGTCACACAACATACAGTCTTTAAGCTGTGGTCACAAACACTGTTGCAACTGTTGCACTGTTAGCACAGATCAACAAACAATCAGGATAAAAATAAATAAATACAAAAAATTAAAAAGGACAAGTCTAAAAACGAACAACGCCAGAAAATAATGAAACTAAAATAAACCCTGTTCAGGTTTGATGATCTAATAACTGAGGGAATGAAGGATTTTAAAGTATCCATTTGTTCTACACTCGGGGTATAAGGTAGTGACGAGCAGAAAACAACTTCCTGAACTCAGATGACAGCACAGGTTCAGGATGGTTGATGGTTTTTGCCTTCTTTGTCACCTGATTTCCCCAGAGTGAACGCAAATCTCTCTCTGTTTGAATACCAAGGTTTTCAAGCATGAGTTAAGAATGCTGCTGAAGGAGTTTCTATCCTTGAAAGATAAAACACTAAACTGACAGATAAAAGAAAATGTTAAAATGTTAACACTTTCAATAAATGAACAATAAAAACGACATCCAATTTCCTTACTAACATTAAAAGAGTCTCTTTTGACGCTGCCTACATATCCTCCTCTAGGATTACCTGAATGTCCTCCAGCAGTTCTTGCTTACGCCGGCGGATATTCTCCAGCTCCTGCTGCTCCTCTGGAGTGAGGTCGTCCGGCACTAGAGACACATGAGAAAGAAGATGAAGGGTTAGAATAACTTAGAATAACCAGTGAAATACTGTCCCAATGTGTGAGGGCTGGTAATGGTCCACTAGGGTTAAAGTAACAGAAAAGTCATGATCCAAGGGTGTACATAAGGCTGTACGCAGACAGAGGCATACCATGCAGACGTGCCTGCACAGACACAATACAAGTGCCATGAATGTACATCAGTCCTCCACAAGGAAAAGAAACAATACAATAATGGCAAGTTGTCAGCATGCATAGATGACCATGTGCACGTCCACTATGTAGCACAATCCCTGCCATTTCTATAAATAAATGTCCCTGAAGCATTTCTTCAACATTCCAAAAAGTGATTACACACATAGCAAGGAATGTGGAAGATGATATGAGGAACAATGAAAACCAGTGGTGATTTATGAGAAGACATTTTCAACTGCAGGGGCTACCGTAAGTCGTAAGACAATACAGTAAAAGTCCTTCTTTGTTAAAGTGTTAGTGATGGCTCAAATAAGCCTTTGCATTACAAACACTAAAGAGTTCAAAATGCCTACACCAACAGAGTGACCTAATCAGCAGCGGTCGCATGCGGATCAAACAGGAAATCAGCTATTGTGGAACTACAATTTTTTTTTTTTTTAAATGTCTGGTCAGCCAATCAGCACTGAGCATCAGTGCATAAGAAGCACAAATGTGACAGGTATCAAAGTGCTGACAGTCCTCCTGTCACTCACACCTTAGTTATTATTAGCCTGTTTGATGGACAACGTGCCTGCTTGTCCACTTGAGCGAAAACTAGATGTGTGGACACCGAGCACTGTAAGCACAGCAGCACTCCAAACAGTGCGTTTCATTTGCTTTACATTTGAACTAGAAAGTTTACATTTTCTCTTTAAAAAACAGTGACAGTTTCCTAATAAAGCAATCAGGTTATTCTGTCAGCAGCCCTATTGAGACCAAACATAACCTTACAAATATGCTAATAATGACTTAGCTGCATCTTGTGTGTTTGTGTAATTTATATATTTAACAGTCAATTTCTAAAAACAAGTATTGATTAACTTGTTTACTTGATAAACAAAATGTATGCTATACCATGTAAAATAACAAAAACTAATGGTATGGAGTAAGGGAAGTAGTCACAAAGTGTAGTAGTAGTAGTAGTAAATGTCATTAATCTGCATTGTTAGTAAGGTGGATTCCCAGTGGGAAACAACACATAATGACATTTCAATATAAAACAAATAAGACATTGATGTTGACGTTGCTATTCAAATTGTTTCAATGGCTTCTCTCATAATTAAAATTTTTTCCAAGAAAAAGGTGTGTGCCCAAAACTTTGCTGTAAAGTGTTGCTTGATAATCAGCTGCCTTTAAATACTTGCATAAAAAAGACAGAAGATACATTATTTGGCATGCGAGGCCATTTCTCCAGTTCCTGCAGTGGCTCAGCACAAGATCTGTTCTGTAACCTCCTCGTTTCATTTCCTCAGCAGAGTTTAAAGGTTAAAGGGGGTCAAAGGTTGGATGACTCTATGGATCTCAGTCAGTCTTCAGCAGTTAACAAAGTAACAGATATAAAGAGACAAAAGCTGAGGACAGAGGACTCAACATAACTGTAGAGGTAAAATTCTTGATTCAATGAGACTGGGTAACACACAGTGTACCACATGTAAAAGTGTTAGTGGAATGATGATGGTTTTAAAAAAAAAAAGAGAAGCAAACAATCGAAGGACACAACTGACATTCAGAAATTATCCTAAGCACGTCACTCATAAATGACGAGACACAAACATACAAATAGCAAAAAGAAGAAGAAAAAAAATCCAACTTTAAATATACAACCAGCAGAAAGAAATCTGTATAACTGAGGATGCTTATTTTAATAAGAGAAGCAAGTAAACCTAAAGACATTGGGGTAAATAACTATGGCATTTCCCAGAATTTCTGATAATATTTAACACAGGGATAATAGACAATGGAAGTTAAAAAACAGGGACTGCTTTAGAGCAGACTGAAGGAGCACCAAAACAATGCCATGCTGTCTTCCTGTTTTGCTTTCAGACAGCTGGGGGAAAATGGGAGTCCACATGAAGCTGACCTTTCACACATCAAACCTCGACACCTTAAGTAATTCTGGCATACCGGCCATATACATACCAAGCGTTCTGCTATATAAAGTCACAGTCGGGTCTGAATGAATTTTGTTTATAAGCGGGAGCTGACAGGATAATACTGAGCAAAGACACAATCCCAAATATATATGTGCATTTTTTAAAAATCTGGTCACAATTCCTCCTCGCAGATGCACAAGAAGGCACCACCTAACACACAAACAAAGTGGTGATAGGTCTGAGAATATATGGCCCTCCTTGCATTTAATGACCTTATCTCCTGATCGCCTGGATGAGTTAGTGTCACAATGATGAAATCCAGAGCAGGGCCTTGTGTTCAACAGCCTAAAAAAATAACAACAGGGAGGATGATCTCAAAGAAGAAAATTCAATTGTCTTTCTAGAAACACGATGTCAAGTAGGGGGCCTGGCAGACCCTAAAAAAATGAACAGGACACAGCACAGGACAGCAGGTCCCAATATGAAACAGCCACATTGCTCCAGGCCTTAGAGGAGGACTGACATTAGAGAAGAGCTGCATACAGGACTATAATTTCACTCCAAGGAGAAAACTGAAAAAATTAGCAAACTAATAATTTTAAGGACGGAAACTGTTTATACACTTTCCTCTTTGAGAGCACATAAAAATAGTTTGTGCAAAATCCATATGACAGATGCACGATGGCACCCAGATCCTGCAATCAAAACGTACACTGCATCCCGACATGTCATCTGAATCCACATGATCACGGAGCAACATGGTTGAAACCATCAATGCCTTCCTTGCTCCACCCAAAATAACCATAACCACAGCACAGCAGGGAAAGGCCCTAAACATGCTTGCTTCAGAGGTGGGCACCAAGTGGGTGTAATTTCCCAGAAACCAGCAGATGAAGAGGGAGTTCATCAACTTAAGAAAATGCTTGGAGCACTGCTTGGCTCACATTCAGCAAACCTCTGCACTGACACAGCCGATGAAATGTGGCTGTCATCAGCAATAGGCAGGACATTAAAAAGAGAGTCAGAGAGGGTAGAGGAAGAATGAAGGGACTATTTGTTTTTGGAACAATGAAAATAAATGGTCTTATTAAAAGATACTTTGTGATAACCACCTACTATCCATATTTTATTGTTGACATTACAATATTATAGAAAAGAGATAAATTAGGCATTTCCTTCCACGCACACCACGCCTCCTCATCTATCTTAATTCTTACTCTCTCACATGGAAAAAGGGCAGGGTCGAACCTGTGATGACCACAGACTCGACAGACTATTTCACAAGTAAAACACATGACGCCCACATCTCACTACTTTCGGAATTGCAATGCGTGAAAAATAAGTCATTTAGGGGAATTACATGCAAACGCACATGGGGGTGTGTTTGCACATAGTGCCGTCATGCAGAGAGACCAGGGAAAAGTAACATGGAATTGCACACCCACATATTAACTAATGATCAGCACTCTTGCAACTTGCTTTTTGTTTCATTTTACAGCACTAACACCATCAGACTGTCATTTCCAGCACATCATTACGAAACTGTCACTCCCAAAGTGTGTTCACCTCTATTCAGAGGTCATTTAACCAAGTCAGTATTACAAAGTACTAAATTTATCTTATTTTAAACCAAAGATAATGCTTTCCAATTACAGTGGGGCAAAAAAGTATTTAGTCAGCCACCGATTGTGCAAGTTCCCCCACTTAAAATGATGACAGAGGTCAGTAATTTGCACCAGAGGTACACTTCAACTGTGAGAGACAGAATGTGAAAAAAAAAATCCATGAATTCACATGGTAGGATTTGTAAAGAATTTATTCGTAAATCAGGGTGGAAAATAAGTATTTGGTCACCTCAAACAAGGAAAATCCCTGGCTCTCACAGACCTGTAACGTCTTCTGTAAGAAGCTTTTCTGTCCCCCACTCGTTACCTGTATGAATGGCACCTGTTTGACCTCATCATCTGTATAAAAGACACCTGTCCACAGCCTCAACCAGTCAGACTCCAAACTCTGCCATGGCCAAGACCAAAGAGCTTTCGAAGGACACCAGGAAAAGAATTGTAGACCTGCACCAGACTGGGAAGAGTGAATCTACAATAGGCAAGCAGCTTGGTGTGAAAAAAATCAACTGTGGGAGCAATCATCAGAAAATGGAAGACATACAAGACGACTGATAATCTCCCTCGATCTGGGGCTCCACGCAAGATCTCATCCCGTGGGGTCAAAATGATCATGAGAACGGTGAGCAAAGATCCCAGAACCACACGGGGGGACCTGGTGAATGACCTGCAGAGAGCTGGGACCAAAGTAACAAAGGTCACCATCAGTAACACACTACAACGGCAGGGAATCAAATCCCGCAGTGCCAGACGTGTTCCGCTGCTGAAGCCAGTGCATGTCCAGGCCCGTCTGAAGTTTGCCAGAGAGCACATGGATGATACAGCAGAGGATTGGGAGAATGTCATGTGGTCAGATGAAACCAAAGTAGAACTTTTTGGTATAAACTCAACTCGTCGTGTTTGGAGGAAGAAGAATACTGAGTTGCATCCCAAGAACACCATACCCACTGTGAAGCATGGGGGTGGAAACATCATGCTATGGGGCTGTTTTTCTGCCAAGGGGACAGGACGACTGATCCGTGTTAAGGACAGAATGAATGGGGCCAAGTATCGTGAGATTTTGAGCCAAAACCTCCTTCCATCAGTGAGAACTTTGAAGATGAAATGAGGCTGGGTCTTCCAACATGACAATGATCCAAAACACACCGCCCGGGCAACAAAGGAGTGGCTCCGTAAGAAGCATTTGAAAGTCCTGGAGTGGCCTAGCCAGTCTCCAGACCTCAACCCCATAGAAAATCTGTGGCGGGAGTTGAAAGTCCGTGTTGCTCGGCGACAGCCCCAAAACATCACTGCTCTTGAGAAGATCTGCATGGAGGAATGGGCCAAAATACCAGCTACTGTGTGTGCAAACCTGGTAAAGACCTATAGTAAACGTTTGACCTCTGTTATTGCCAACAAAGGTTATGTTACAAAGTATTGAGTTGTATTTTTGTTATTGACCAAATACTTATTTTCCACCCTGATTTACGAATAAATTCTTTACAAATCCTACCATGTGAATTCATGGATTTTTTTTTCACATTCTGTCTCTCACAGTTGAAGTGTACCTCTGGTGCAAATTACTGACCTCTGTCATCATTTTAAGTAGGGGAACTTGCACAATCGGTGGCTGACTAAATACTTTTTTGCCCCACTGTATATACCTTGCTGAAAAAGATGACAATGTGAAGCAATTGGTTAATGGTACTGACACAAGTGCTCTTTTGCTAAATCTGGCATATTACAATCAGAGCTGTCCTGCAGTGGCCTGGCCCTCATTACTCCTGGGTGCAGTTCAACCCAAATGTATGACTTGAAACACTCAATGCACTCTGCAAGAATAATCATGGCGCTTACTCCTGAACCGGTACATCCCACTTCTTGTCAAATACATTCTGTACTTTAGGTAAAGTGCTTAAGAAGTTTTTTTTTAGTTTCCCCAAAGCTTCATTTGAGCCCTAAATCAGAATAATACCTTGTCTCGGTGCACCCTTACTTTTTTAATCTAAGACTTCCTAGATGGGTGAAGCATTTTTTTTAGTGAAGGCTGGGTCAGCAGAGCGCACCAGGGAGGTGGCATCAAGAGAGATACCAATTATAGATCACTCTCCCAGAGCGGCAGAAGCCACTAATACTCATCCTGATTGCCATCCTGGCAAAAGAAGCAGACGTCTCATTTCCACCCAGATCACTGAAGAACTCTCCTTGGAAAATACGGAAATTAGAATTCCGAGTGCTCATAAGATCTTTTAGCTCCCCCTCCCTGCTGATGTGACCCAATTTAGGGAGCTCCTCCAAGCACACAAGGACCAAGAGAAAAAAATATTAACTAGGTAATTTCCTTACTCAGGCTGCTCCAGCAACACAGATACTAGACATGCGTACGTATTGCATGTAAGGAAGAAACTAATGCTGAGTGATCTTTATAGTAAAATGACAGTTTAGTAGACAGATGTGTATAAGGTCTTGGTGTTTTACAGCAGCAGATGAAGACATCAGGAATATATTTGCACGTACAATTTGCTGAGTGAGGGAATATGCAAAGACACAAACAGATCACTGTTTTTATTTTGATGAAGTGCACACAGTGATGGAGGTAAACAAATGACACTGTCAGCAGCAATCATTCTTTGCACAAGGTTTTGTTGTTGTTTGTGTCTGCAGGTTTTCTCCTTCATGCACCATCCTTCTGGTCTGACCAACTCCTATCTATGCTTTGCACTCCCTTCTTATTCCAGCCGATCTCATTTGAACTGAGAACATCAGTTTTCTCGAGTCAACATCTACCTGCTCCTCTCCCCCAATTCCATCAGGTTTCTGTTGCTGCTGTTCAACATTTGACCTTATATTTACACTGACAATCCTCCCTTTAAAACCTGGCCACTGGCCTCAAGAGCCACGTAGGCTCCAATCAATTGCTCCCTAGCCAATACCAATAAGAGCACAAATGGTCAAAAGAAGCAGTCCACTTCTTGATAAGGTTTAATTAATTCAGCACAGGACACACACAATCGATTATGGTGCTGATTTTCAGTCTAATAAATAACTCTAAGCTTTCTGATTCTTGCTGTTGTCTGCTTAAACAGAAAGTGATTTAAATGTGACTATCTCATCCACATATCTCAGACTGAATCTCATTACTTTAGCAAATCCCACGGGCACCCTCTCTCATTTATATCTAAAAGCAAACACACACACAGACAGGAATAGACATTCTATAACAAAGCAGAGCAAAGGCAACAAAGCTAAGGTTGTTTTGAATGTGGTCACCAAAAGGAGAAAAAAAAATCATTCATCTCTGACCTCCTCCTCTAGAGCACACAAAGAAACAGAATCCACACACCAGACTGAAAAGGACCACCAGTTATGGATTAATAAGGAAAAAAAGGCCCAAATCCATTCATTCTGACCTGCTGGTATGAAATGTGAAGGGGGACTGGCAGAGGAGAGACAACAGGAGAAGAAGCCCTGTGTTTAGCCAGGGAAGCGTGGGACAGCAAATGGCAGAAGAACACAGAAACTGTGGGAAGAGAGGTGGGATGATCACAGCTCTCTCTTTGTGTCGACAAGTAGCTTCATTCCTTAACAAGGTCCAAACACATGGGCTGATGATAAGGAATTGCCTTTACTTTTACCAGCTTGATCCTTGTTAATGTTCTTGAATGGACATATCCCATGTGCTCCATACAGACCCCTGATGATGTGGTGTTTAAGTCCAACTTCTACATACATCCATCATCAAAAGGGCTTCATTCATACCAACAAACTCACCACTGCTGACATCACTCTGTTACCCAGTTTTGGGGCTCCAGCTCTGGTATACAGTCAACACAACAGGCCAGCCAGGAGATTTAAAACACATAAATATTCATATATATATATATATATATGAATCATCTCCCGGCAGTTTCTTTATTTATAAAGCATGCATTTTTTCCAGCTTCATTGATTTTACCCTAAAAACTGTCAAAGTGCAACTGCAGGCACAGACTCAATGAAACCTGACCAAAGTCCCACATGACAGCAACATGACAGCAAGCAACAAAACAGCCTTGCAATTAATTAATCAGCTAAACACAGAAGCATCATCAAGATTTGGTGCTAACCTGAACAAGAAAATCTCCAAAGTGTTACTTTTCTGGGTTTCTGAAGAACTCCACTTCTTCACTCCACCTTGTTGTACACAAACAGGCTCAGCAGTCCTGGCTCCTGTCAGATTCTACCGCTTAATTCTGGCGATTCAAAACATCCACACGTCAAGTGACAGAAGGAAGAGTCCTGCTCCTCCGGACAGGGAGAGAGACACTGCCTGATTTCTTCAGCACAACTATCAGCTGCCAGCCGGCTCAAGGCACACAGCCACTGATACAGTCTATTTGGGAAGGAGCCTTACTCACTAGCTCACCACCTCCTCGCCCTCCCTCTTTCTCTCTCTCTCCACATGCTTTCCTGTCTCCACGACGAACATGGTGGCTCCACCCGGTGGTCATTTCTTTAGCTGCTGCCCCTTCTCCCAAAAATATGCTGCATACACACCTGTAGGCATACGTTCAACCCATGCTTATAATTCAACATGCTGAGTTCTAGTTAGAGGATGAAATACTTTTCAGGTAGTAATCCGATTACTCCCCCCCATTTCAGATTTTTCAAGTGTGGGAATTTGCCCTATTTGTATCAGGAATGATGAAATGAAAAAGCCCAGAACCATAAGACTGAAAAAGAAAAAAAATCCAGCCTGTCTTATGTTCGTAATGATGATTAATAGTTAAATTACCAAATAACTACATGATGATTGGTTCCTCCTCTGCCGTCATCTCCCACAGAGACAGCGAGGATATATTCTACTATGAGCTGGTGTTGTGAGTAAGCAATTCAAGCCAGTTCTTCACTCTCCTGACCAGTCATGCTTCCAAAATTACCACCTCCAAACTCCACTTTAACAACGGACTCTGTGCTGGAGGCGACTATGTGTTTATTGTTAAGTCTAGGCCATGAGTATTATCCTGAGTCTAATGATCTTTTAAGAGAATGGTTTTCACCACTGCTCCTCACTGTGTGTTTTTACAGTATGAGTGTACACTTGCCCCGGGTACGTCTGCAGCACAGAGCAGACATGAGCGCTTGTCTGATGTCTGTATAAAGATGAATGAGTCATGCTGGAGCCCTCTGCCGTGCTGAGTGCACTCTGCAGCCTCGAAGTGACTGAGCTTCTTCTGATAGTTGTCAGGATGGGATCCATGTGCTGGTGAAGCTACACCCATTTTTCACATAATCCCATCTTAGACAAGAATGGAATAGCAACAGTAAATTCACTTGTAGCATGCCTCACGATTACAAGGATCTATGTTGGAGAGTCAAAGGTGTTATTCTCCTAATGAATGTTCCAATAAAACATAATGCAATACAAATGTAAAGTGATTTGAGAAAGCAATAAGACTGACAGATCCCTTTCTTCTGCTTGTGCCATCAGTGCCAATCTCATTATTATTATTATTATTATTAAATTCCTAAAAACATCAGTATTGATTTTAAATAAAATTCTAAATTTGAGGGGCTTCAGATGTCACCTACTGGTCATTGACGTCCTGTGGTGAAGCCAATGGAAACTTGACAAAAGTCTGCCCTGAAGCATATGCTGCTTTATCAACATTCTTGACATTAATGGGGAAATAATTTAATACATACACACCATATTGTACTAATATACTTGAAAATAGTGACTGTGCCCATAAATACACAAGGAAAGGGTTTAATTAGGTCACAGACAAGTGATCTGAGGAAACATCGTCTCATGGACTTCTCTGCATCTGGGCTTTGTTTTGCAATCAGAGGACACCCTGACAATTATTAGAAGAAATGCCACTTTAAGGAGGAGCACTAGTTTCACTTTTCAGTGGATTTTTCCCTCTCATGTAGTCCAACTTGGTTGTCTTCCAGAGCTCTCAACAGGTGAAAGTGCAAAGCATTTTGTGTTTGTGTGAGTTTTTGTGTTATGAGAAGATGTTTTACACCCTTTAAAAAGGCACATTAAAAAGTCGATGCCATCACAAAAGAAGACTGGTCAAACAGAAACGCCCCCGTCATTCCCCTGACAGCCCAGACATAGTTCACAGTGGGTTGGCTAGCTTTGTTGACGCTGCTGTGCAGGAATGTAGAGACCCGAGGATGTGAGTGGGTGGGAACTGAGCCTAAAGAATGTATAGCAAGGCCCGCCACCCTACACACTGTGTCAGCGTCAGATTTCATGTAAAGCAAACATGCAGAGTGACCAACAGCAGCATAGCAGCTGCATGCACATACATAGACATAATCCACGGTAGCAAACACAAAAGATGAGCTTTTTTTACATAATCCCTGCTCTGTTTTATTGACATTAACTTGTTTTTAGAAGCCACCGAGGAGGCAACTCTGTGTTTTTCCTCAAAAGCGGAAGTGCTATTTCTTCCCACAATACATGCCTTTGTCCTCTGATGCCGTTAGCCTTGATTCTAATCAGGGCTTTCCCACTATCAACATCCTGCCTTCCCAGTATAACACACACATGATCTGAAAAACATGTGGTGGAAAAGCTGGAAGAGCCAAAAATCTTTATCTTTTAGCACCTTTATTTTTGCCTCAGTGTTGCTTTTTCTGCTGTAGAAGAGTGAAAAAATGTACCCATCACACAAACTGTAGGATGTCTCTTCCTGTCAAGCATATCATCAAACCCTCAGTTTCCTGTTTGTGAGCTGCTCTAACAGATCGGCGGAGGAGTGAAAACTGCGGCGAAACCCTCCCATCCTGTTGGGAAGGGAATAAAATAGGCATTGGTTCACTGTGCTCTGAACAGTGGAGAAACACCAGGAGTAGATCAAGTAAGCACAGCTCAGTCACAGCTCAAACCCTGAGCTGCTGCACAGCTGCTTGATTGGCAAATCAGCATACTCCTTTAAAAAGGCATCTATCAAGAAGTTCCTCCCAGCCGCCATTTTGGATTCTTTCACATTACCAGCAGAAGTCAGACTTTTTTTTTTCCCCTTCCCGTAATAAGACAGCAACTCCAGGCATGTCTCTACCTGTTGCAGACGAAGCTGAGTGTCACTAAAAGTCAGTAACTTTGAGAGAGGCGAGGAATAACAAACTGCTAAGCTTTGAGACTGCAGTGTGATTTCCACTCCTAGAGAAAGAATAAAGAAAAAAAAGAGAACTTGACACATTTCTTTCTGAGAAACCGAGAAGGAAGTGAAAACAGCAGTTAAAGTCTTGCTACACCCTTATCTGCACTCTGTCCTCACAACCTCCTGTCATTCTGACAGGCAGCATCATGACAAGATGTCACGAAATGTGGACTAGAACCACAACCCTTTTCTTGATTAGAAGAAATTTTTAAAAGGACGATAGCTAAAATGCTTGGCCAGAAAGACTTGGACTTCATTTATCTGGGATTATAATAATGACCTGACCGCAAGACATGACAGACTTCCCCAACTAATCATAGCTCGCCATCATGATGTTATGAAATCATGATGTGCGTCACATGATGTCACATGAAGACCAAGCCCAGTACCAACTAGAAAGTCAGTTGTAGTTGACCATAATAACAATGCAGGTAAATGACAATCAACAGTTGGCTCCAAACTCTCCACATCTTTCCATTCCGCCTATTTAATTAGGCTCATCCAAAACAAACTTTTTTCCCCCCTTGCCTTGACTAATTAGAAAGAAAAAAAAAAGTTTGTTCAGCACAGTCTCTCATAAAACCATTGCAATATTCATGTGACAGGTCATAGTTTAAAATCTGCACACCCTTCATTTTCTCTCCTCTTTCAGTTGCGAGATCACTAACAACATCAGCGAAAACAGCCAACCAAGTGCTGCTGAGCTACCAAACAGACTTTCAACAACACCTCACTAGTGCTCTCTGCTCTAAACACATTTTCCATTTCAGCACCAACAACGCAGAGTGAACGATGGTCTGCGTGGAAAGGAGCGCTGCAACTGATGCAGAAAGAGAGCTAAAATATGATAATGGCGAGATGATGAAGATTATCAAACCACGGGGGCATTAGTGCCAGGGAGGGTACAACGTACCAGAGGCCCCATTAGAGCTCTCAGCACCACTCATTAGGGAACCATTAGTGACAACTACTTTAATTTCCCAGACCACCCACCGCTAAGTGGCAGAGACAAATGGACTCAAAAGAAATCGAATGGACCTCTCTCTCATCTCGCTGCCTCCAAAAAACAATGCAGCTGTGTGTGCCAGCCAGGTTCAGCCAAGGCTATGGAAGGAAAAGAGAGAGGGGGGCAAAGTGTGCAAGTTCCCAAGAACAATAAAGGAGCAGCAGCATATAACAGGATCAGCCACTGTTCTCTAACAGGATTATTAGTGACGCAAGGCAAAGTTCCTGATTAATGCTGCCAGGCTAACTAAGTCAAAGAGAAAAGATGAAAGAATGATGCTCAGCAACAAAGGCTTTCTGTCTCACACCAAAGGCGGCACACTGGCTCATTATGACTGCACATCATCAAACTGATGTAAAGGAATTACAGCCACAAATGTAATTTGCAACAGTTAGCAAGGCTTCTCTGGCATAATTTCAACTAAAGGTGGCCCATCCAAAGGCTGGAATGATGAAGTATGACTCATGTAAAGCTTGTTGGAGGAGTGCGCGGTCTGCTCTCACACCTGTTGCTGAGTATTCAGTGAAAAATGACACCGACGATATTTACTCTGACCGTGTTAGAGTCTGCATTAAGTCTACAGAGTGTTACTACTAAAGTGCTTGATAATGTTGACACAGCACTGCTCAAAATTAAATGTGAAAATACAGCCAGCTCTTTGATTCAGTGTACAAATATGTGGTAATGTGCTGAATTTTGTAGAAAAGGATCAGTCAATATGATATAGATAAACAAAAATAGACTTAAAAAAAACCCCCAATGATTGTGTAAACATATTTTTTATTTGTCTTTTTTTGCTATATAAGGCTCAGAAAAGTGCCGCGCTTACACAAGCAGCAAAGCAACAATAGGAGAATAAACAATGTCAACAAGGCCAAGGACAGTTACAATCCACTGAGATTTTCCATTCTCATACCGTCAAGTTATTATCTCTGATATATATGTGTATATTTTAAATGCCATGTGGTGCCATTTAAATTCCTTTCACACGAAGTAAAAGGTCTCTCCCTGAGTAGCTCACTCACCTACGCCGTCTTCAGACTTTAACACCATGATGTCTGTGCCTCAAGGTTTCGAGTCCGAAAAGTTTCTAGAAGATTTCCGAGAGTCAAACCTTTCGCCGAATACAATTAACGACAGCTTTATTGACTTTTCAACTCTCAATTGGCGAGTTAAAAGTTACTCCGAAGATTGACTTCTAGCCTAAAACAAGACTGTTTCGGTCCACGACTCAAGGGAGTGGTTTGAAGTGACGGACTTTGACCAACCAGCTTTTGCTCCTGAGAGCGAGAAAGTAGCAAGCGAAGCAGGCTCAGCACAGAGGAGCGCTTCCGGTTGTGCCTTTCAAATTAAAACACGTTTTAAAGAACGTTTCCAAAAAACCTTATTTGGATTACACCGTTACAATTTTTTGTTGTTTCGACTCTTTCTGTGATATTCTGTGGTATTCATAAAGGCACCATTAGCCAAACCAGTTATCTTCAGGACAGTACAAAACTTAATATAAATTCAAGAAAACACTACTCTTAAATTACAAGAACTTTATATTGATTTGAATATTGAGGTGTATAATGAGACTGACTCAAGACATTGTGGCACCCAAACAAGCGTTCAACTGGCTAAATCCCCGTCATCCTCACATCCAAATAATTTCAAAGAATAACTGTCAGTTATTAGTTTGAAATTGCCCCGCAGCATTGCCACATAAACTTGGAGAGGTATACCAATTTGCAGAGCTCAAAACTCCTGTTTGCATATGTGTTGGTGCTGGTATAATCAGACCATAACTTTCAGCACATAACTTTGTTGTTTTGTTTTTTTCAAATTAGGCTTATCCTGCAGGATCCTACAGGTTTATGTTTTATACAACAGTTTTGATTTGTGTCTTTACGATGCCAGTGAGTAGGTGAGAAAAAATAAACAAATATAGATATATACATAAATAAATATATAATGTACATAGTATATTTTTAAATGATTCAGTTCTTCAGCATAAACGACTTCCCATTTGGATTACTGCAATGGTCTTTTTACTTGTTTTAACAAGTCAGCTTTGCATAGTCTTCAGACTGTGCAGAATGCTGCAGCACGACTCTTAACAGGCACCAACAGAAGATCTCATATCACTCCAGTTTTGGCCTACCTTCACTGGTTGCCTGTAAGTTTTAGGTTTCATTTTAAAATTTTAGTTTTAACCTTTAGGGCCCTACATGGTCAAGCTCCCCAGTATATATCTGACCTGCTGAAACCACATTCATCTTTCCAAGCTCTAAGGTCTAGAGGTTGCACTGCACAAGACACTAAATAATGTGGATTGCACAACACTGGACATTATATTCCTCATTCCCAGTTAATACTTGTACAGCTGCTGTTATTGTGTATATAAATATTTATATTTCTTCATACATTCTTATATATTTCTATACTGTGTGTATTTTGTTGTACAGTTATTTTATTTTCAACTTTAATTTATATATTTTATCTTATTCTTTCCCAGTTAAATTTACCCTTCATTCTAATTTGTGTTGTACAGTTATCTCATTTTTAACTTAATTTTTATATTTTATTTTATTTTATTCCTTCCTAGTTAAATTTACCCTTTTTAATTTTCATATTTATTTCCTATCTTATTCATAGCCTTTTCTTTTTTTCTTTAGGTCACGAGCAGTTGTTCTACGCATTTCACTGCATATCGTACTGTGTATGACTGTGTATGTGACAAATAAAATTTGAATTTGAATTTAAGGTCATCAGCTCAGAGACTGCTGGTGGCCCCACGCACTGGATTTAAAACTTTCAGGCAGTGGCACCAAGGTTGTGGAATTCTCTTCCACTGGTTTTACGCTGTACAGACTCCATTGATTCTTTTAAAAGGCAGCTGAAGACAAGATTTCAACTAATTTGTTGTTTTATGTTGTATTTTACTGTTTTACATTGTTATTTGTTGTATTTCCATTCTTTTTCATTTTCTTTCTCTTTATTGTGAAGCACTATGTGATTTTTATCTGTGAAAAGTGCTATATAAATAAATTTTATTTACTTACAAAAAGTAAGGTAGGTGTGAGTAGTTGTCATATACTGGACTTTGTTATTAGTAAGTGAGACTCTTGTTTTGAAAGGAATTCGTTGCCTCTCTGTCTCCTGATTATGCAAACTGATTAGAGCGCAGCGAACGTGCCCTATGACGCGTCTGCCCCACTGTGTTGCCACCCTGTTGCCTTCGGCTCTCTCCCACACACGCACACACACACACGTGTTGCTGGGGTTTGAGTGGGGGCAGGGAGTGAGTTAGACTCACCGAGGCACAGCAGTTTACTGCTGCTGATCTTGCTCTTTTTAAGGCTTTTGATTCACCACATCCGCCGAGAGTAGACGTGTGTGTGCAGTCGGACGTTTACCTCAGAAACAAATGTTAAACCGTTCTTTAGAAAATAGCAACAACACCTGCACAGACAAACACTTGTGAACACCTGTTGGATATTCGAACTCGATGCACAGCCTATTCCCACATGATATTATTGCAATAAATAAACAAATAAATCAAAATGTTTCAGTCTAGTGCTTTAATGGCTCTGGATTTATTTCCCACATTATCCTGTATAATCTTTTTGTTGTTGTTGTTGTTATTATTATTGGGGATGATTGAGTGATTCTGAAAAACAGCTGATTTTCATTGCACTCTTATGATTACACCACAACAATGCAGGGGCCTACCAGTAGCGATGAAACAGGTTTGGCTACATCTTGGTGATACTCACCAGAATGTTTGTGCCTAATGCAGCTTTAGAGATTTGATGTCATGACCTTCACCTTTTCCCCCCCTGTGATCAAAGGCTGATCAAAGGTTTGTTGAAAGGTCGTTTTTTCCTAGTAGAGAGATATTTTAGGGAAAACTATGAGGGATTTACAGCCCCCTGTTGAAAGTGAATAAATTAGTCTTCTGTTTGTATAACACCTGCACAGCCATACTGCTGTCAGATAGCAGAGGATTGAGCCTGTCCTTGCCTGTCGATGAATACCTGAGAGCCAAGAGGAATGCTCCACTCACAGCCAATGACAGAGGCCAGGTAAGGGGAGAAAACAGCTCATCTGTTTTGTTTATCTGATGTACGGTAGAAAAATGTGTATGAGCTGTCCAGCTGCATTTTAAAAAGATTCTGAGCACCGAGCCAGGAATCAGGACACAGCTACTAAGAAGACTACGGTAAAGTGCTTCACTGCACTGAATCTTCATTTAGGGGGGATCTCAACTTCATTCTGTGACCCATGAATGCCTCAGCTGTGTCGCGCAAACTCAACAGCTGACAATGCAGCCTGTGTGTAGAGACCCCCGTGCACACAAAGTTTCAATTCATTGTTAGAAGTGCATCCATTCCCCCAAGCAATGCTGTAAATCTGTGCTCAAGGACCCAGAACAAGAGCACTCAGGCAGCTGCCTGACCTTTAAATGAAAAGATTATGAGATGACATAGACACATGAAGATTACAGTTATCCATAGCTTCCTGAACGAGCTAAAGTAGAACGGATCGGCAGATAAATGGAGGATTTATGCAAACTTTAAATCAAGACCAAAAAAGAACAAGGTCTGTGCTAAAAGGTGCAGCTTTGAGTTTCAAAGGAAAAGAGAAATTCTTCAAATAGACAAAGGTCTGCTCGTCTTAGAATCTGTAGGACGTTAGTTCTTTTTTTCAGTTTTAAAATTAAAATACCATTACCGCAAAACCTTTAACTATGACCTATAAAAGTCTCAACTACGAGGTCAGCCACAACCAAATGGGGAAACTAGGTTTACCTGTGTAACACAATATTATTTTCTAGTAAATGCAATAAGATTTATATGAATTGGTGTTAATGATATGACACATACGTTTTTTATAAAGGATTTTTAACCGCTCTCCAGCATTTGTTTTAGAAAGCCGCATCTTTTACTTTTTCCAGAATGTATTTTTTGTTATAAATTTTTTAAAGAAAAAATATGATGCTTTAATTACTGAGGATATCTTTTTATTACAATTTTATTAATATATTATTTAGAGCATGTATGTATGAAGACCACAAGACAATGTTAATTTGTCTTCATGTCAGTAAGTTTGTGTGAAGTTGTTGGCTTTGTCCAACAAACTGCATGGTGTCTGTAACAGTGCTGCTACAGCAAAGGTAAACATTTACTTTAACACTGCTTAATTATTTATAACTTCTAGATATACCACGCATGCGTTATTGCCGCAGGCTTAAAGATTACATTTTATGTAGCAGTTTGCAAGATGTACATGCAGGACACACCTCACAGGGCTTATGTGACACATTATATATAAATCAGGCTGTGTTGGATTTGTAGCAAAGCTTTTTCTGACAGCTTTCTGGTATCACCCTCTAAGTCTACATATGGTGACTGTAGCTCTCTAACCTCTGGGAATGTTCTGACCTCACACAAGTCTGGCTCGTATTGTGAAATAGCTGTTGTTCAGTCTTACGGTGCTATGTTAAGAATGTGGATTAAAGCGTGATTGCAAGTGCGAGTCTCAAAAAAGCTTGTGGTTTTAAAGGTGCCCTCAGCTGAGTGTAATGAACACATGATTGAATGTTTTGACTTCAATCATTAGCACTCATTACTGATGTGCAGGTCACTACCAGGTTTTTAGTATTCAGCGACATCTTATATAAAGTTTCGTAAGTAGTGATTTCAAAATATGACTCAAGGTTGCAGGATGTGAAAGAAAACGATTGTCAAGATAATTCCAACAGAGGGCGAATTTTATTTTATGTCTGACCGAGCTCCAAAACACTCCACTTCACAAAAACTACAATTTGCGACTCCCTGGAAGAGTCCCAAAACCAAAGTCCTAGTTTATAAGGCAGGCTTGCCATAAAAATATAGCCTCCTAATCCAAGAAACACTGATGCAATACGTTTTCAAACATCTTAAAAAGTCTTCAAAAACACAGAAGTTGGAAAGCAAAATAATGTTTTGCTTTTTGTGTTTCTGTGTGTGTGTGTATATGTGTAAAATCAGTTGTGGGTGTGCCGGGGCTATTATAAGTGAAACCACAGAGTCAAAACAATATCCTGGCAGCTCCTGAACTAAAAATACATCTTTATTTTAGGCTTCAAATAGCCTGAATTAGATGGAAAATTGCTCTGTGAGAGAAAATAATCCCCATCATTAAGACAAAAGGTACCAAGAGTGACTCCTGCTGATCATTTGTATTAATTACAGCTGCAGGAGGGGAGAAAAAACCCCACAAAGGAAATTTTTAGAGAAATTTATCTTTACTATCAAACAGCAATGATTTCAACCAAAAGCATTTCAAAATTAACTACACTGCGTCATATTGAAGTTAGGTCACTGTACAGAGTCATGTTGTTTTTTTCTAACTTACAAAACATGCAAACAGGAGGTTTATTGAGAAACAGGAGGTTAATATCTACAGACGAGCTCGAAACAAGGCATAAAAAATGGTTCTGCCACCACGACAATTACAAACCTGCACAGCAAATATTCTTTGGCATTAAACATGGCTCGAGTGATCTGCTGCTTGACGCATGAGTCACTGCACAAGTTTACTTTGAAACCACTGCTTTCCTTTTACAGGTGCAATCACAGGTAATGAGACCTTTGGTTCTATGCACTCTGTAATTTTCTGGGTTAGACGGAATTCAGGACTGAACGATTAATTACTGGCATGAGTCATGTGCAAAAAAAAGAAAGAAATAGCAGAATACATCTAACTCTGGTGCTATTTTTCTGATGTTTGCATGTCAGAAAGAACTCTGTGGGCGGCCAATCAATTTGCAATTAAAATACAGAACTCTACACAGCTTACAGCAGGACCCACCTACACGCAGTAATACTGCTGCCAGAAACTGTTTCAGGAGGAGCATGCAAAATTTCCAGCGCTTCTGATAAAACATGACAGTTGAGAACCTGTTTGCATAAGAAAACGTACTCATCTCATGCTAGTCGTGCAGCGTTCTGCACCGCACAAAGTTTTGACATTTACATGGTGACCCCAACAAGAGATAGCACACGGTGACAAAGCGACTGCTTATCTTTGCTGAAAAATTCATGAGTTTGACTAATAAGCACTCCAGAGAAATGACTAAATATACATTTTGCTCTTTATAAACAGGATTCTATCTGAGTCATAAAAACTAAAAGATCGAGGGCAGCAGGTGCATGCTGCTAAGCAGTTAGCGTTAAAGATGAAAACTGACGGTCATGTCAGATATAGCCAAAATAGCACAATTATGAACATCAATTCTTTACTGTCCTATCCGTTGCTTGTTCTTTCCTAGAGCATTTATCAAGACATAAAAAAATATCTTGAGACATATCCTCCCATAACACCAAAAGGAAAAGGAACCCACTTAGTTCCCCGAGCTTAGGTTTTGTGAGTCTCTCTATGTTTTCATACACTCTTCCCTTCCCTTTTGCTTTCAGAAATGCCTTATTTTTTTTTTCACACAGATTTAACAAACACTGGAAACACTCCTCACAGATATTAATCCATATAGATATGATAGCATCAACGCGGTTGCTGCAAATTTGTCGGCTGAGAATATCCTGTCCACCGCATCCTCCAGGTGCTCTATTAGACTGAGATCTGGTGACTGTGGATGCCATTTGAGTACAGTGAACTGTACATGATGTGAATTTTGTGACATTGTGCGTTATCCTATTGGAAGCAGCCATCAGAAGGTGGGTACACTGTGGTCATAAAGGGATGGACATGGATGGACAGCATTACTTGTGTTTCTAGGCTGTGGTATTTAAAAGATGCTCAACTGGTCCTCCAACGTGTACCAAGAACATTTTGCACCATTACACTGCTGCCTGCCTGAAACAGGGCCTATATGCACCGAGTGGCTGCCATGTGATTGGCTGATTAGATATTTGTGTTAACAAACAGCTGAATAGGTGTACCTAATGAAGTGGCCGATGACAGCATTTATAGCTCTAGCTCAAAAAGAGCTCCACCTGTAGCGGTTCTGGATGTTGTTCATTGTACCTTTTTTTTCTCAAAAAAACTATTGATTTTATCTGACTTGTGAGATATCTCATTATTTTAATAATCAATAATAAACTGATATAAGAGCTGTTAAAATAGATAACAGTACAGTGTAAGGCTCCCAAACCAAAAAAGGCTGGTAACTGCTGCCATCACTACAGTCTCATATATAACAAGCTGATAGGGCAAATATTCTCAAACACACACTGTTGCTGACGGCCTTGTTGTGCTTTCGCACAGATCAGTGTGTCCTCAGCTGTCCCTGGAGCCCACGAGAGTAATTTCCGCGTCAGAGAGCCTCGGCAAATCCGGGGCACACCTGGCTCTCTGCACAGATGGCTGACGGAGCTGTGCTGATATCACTCAGAGAAAATTTCTATCATGTCTTCTATAAACAACACAGTACTTGGGATCACTGTCATTCTGTGGGCTATGATGATTATTTAAGCATGCCGACTCACAGTGACTGTCACTGTGAGCGTTTGGTTAACAATAACAATTACATTGTGAAAGGTGCAAAACAGTGTGCGGGTGACTCAGTAATTTATATGCAAAAGGGAACTGAAGAAAATAAATGATAAAATAAAAGTTTGTATTTACTTTGGAGTCTGATATTACTACATGAGAACAGACTAAGAAGGAAGCAAGTAATTTCTTTTTACTTAAAAAAAGATCAGTTTAATTTCAATATACATTCTCCTCTTAAATAAAAGCATTAAGTATTATTAACATGTCTTATTAGAAAAATCTGATGTAAACAGTTATTGTTGTCAGAATACACTCATTAACCACTTTCTTAGATACACCTGTTAATGTAAATATCTAGTCAGCCAATCAACTCCTTGCATTTAGGCATGAAGTCATCGTCAAGACGACCTCCTGAAGTTCAAATTGAGCATCAGAATGGAGAAGAAAGGTTAATTATTTCAATTTTTTTTAACTTATAGCTGTTTTTTCCTGCACAGTCATTTATCGAGTGGCAATTCTCTGGGTCAAAATGCCTTGCTGATGTCAGAGGTCAGAGGAGCATGGACTGATTCAAGCCACAACAACAGAAGACCACACCCGGTGATATTCCTGTCAGCTAAAAAAAAAAGAAAACTGAGGCTACAATTTGCATGGGCACCATGTTTGGAAAACAGAAGGCTGGAAAAATGTTGCTTGGTCTAATGAGTCTCCATTTTCACTGCAACCTTTGAATGGTGCGGTCAGGAGTTAGAGTAAACAACATTAAAAAACATGGATCCATCCTGCCTTCTTTCAGGCAGGAAGTAGTAGCTCCATCAACCGGGGTTTAATGGTCCGGGAAATATTCTCTTGGCACACTTTGGACCACTTGGTACCAACAAAGCATCATCTAAACACCATCTACCTGAGTGTTGTTGCTGCTGACCGTGTCCATCCCTTTATGACCACAGTGTACCATTTGCTGATGGCGGCTTCGTGTCACAAAACTCAAATCATCTCAAACATGACATTGAGTTCACTGTATTCAAATGAACTCCACAATCACCAGATCTCATTCCAATACAGCACCTTTGGGATGCAGTGGAATGGGAGATGCGCATCATGGATGTGCAGCTGATAAATCTACATCAACTTTGTGATGCCACGATTTCAATATGGACCAAAACTCTGAGGAATGTTCCAAGCAACTTAAAAGGAGTGTAACCCAGTACTAGAAAGGTTTAACTGACAATGTGACCAGTGAGTCAGTAGATAAATTATAGTTTCCGTCAAGCTGCATTTGTATAAACTGTTTTTAAGAGCTTTATATGTTGTGTGTGCAAGAGAGTAAAGCCACCAGATAAAAGTACACCATTTCCTACTGAGATGTCATAACAGCGACATGTGATGCAATTTGTACGCAAGTACAGAAATCAAATAATTCCACCACTTATTTCAGGAGTGGTTTACAGTAATAGCTTAGATGACACAACGTGAACTTGCCTAACAACAGTTGGATGAGCCACACATGAGTCATTCGTGATTCACCATTAAAAGCAGAAATGCCAACACTAACAGTATCAGCCAATGTCATTACATCACAAGTGGCCCAAACTCTTAACGGTTGCCATCACAACACAAACTTCATTTTATTGCCGTTTAATCAAAAAACGTGACACAAGGCAGGCAGTTGGCAGCTTTAGTAATACGCTGCCCACAAATTGCAGGGACGGCTGAATGTACAAATGCAAGCAAGTGTTTTATCTAAGTGACTAGAAACACCCAACATGCCATTCAGTTCTGTTGGCTTGACAAAAAAAAAAAAAAATCAGCAAAAGTCTGCTGTCATCACATTTAGTACCAGAACAATCCAGATTACTTCCCCGTTGAATATCCAAATCGACAGGCAGAGCCCTGGTGCTGATGTGGATATTTTGAAATGACTGAGGCAGCAACGCTTCCACATGCTTCGCACAAAGTCAGCTGATTCACTGCCACCCAACAAAGCTTTTTAAGTCATGTCAACATGCAGTTTAAACACCCCCAATGGGAACCTGCACACCATCCTGCAGTGCAATGTCATCGCGGCGCTTAGCAACCAATCCAAAACAACAAACACGCACACATCAGCTCCATCGCTGTCCAGATGGTGAGTAGCAAACTTCGAAAGAAACCAACATCTTAATCTGTGTCTCTCTGTGTGTAATTAAACCGAGAAGCACAGAAAATTCATTTTACCCAGCTTTAGGAGGCGATCACCAGTAAGCACAACACTGCCAGTCCTCTTTGTTAAAGGACGGAAACACAAGTCTTTGGCAGAGCTGAGAAAGTCTGGCTCGCAAGCTGAGATTTCACATGTTGTCGGCCGACATAAGGATTTTATGTACGTGTGTGAAAAAGGAATGTGAAGCCATCAAGAAGGAAGCAGCCCTGCTGCAGATTCGATCAGCTGAGTGAGTAATAACATTAGCTCACGCTCTATTAGTGTGCGTGCACGCACAGGGCAGAGGTTTAAGCTGTGCTAAATGAGAGCCTCCCTGAGCCTCGAGAAGCTCCTTCTATTTCTGTCCGACTGTTTGTTTTCATCTCTGGTTTAGTCATGTGTTCGTGCCAGTGGTCACAGAAGCACACATGACCACGCTCACAGGTTGAAAACACATTCAAAAAACAAATGCTCGTGATAGTTTCAACACTGTAGGTTTATAGTAATGATGCCAAAAGCCAGCAAAATGAAAAATGATCTTCCTGAAAAGAACTTTTACTTTACCTGGAGCTTCCTCGAGTGGCTTCACAGCAGGGCACAAGAAGGTCTGAAAACTGGACACACATAGTTCACTGACTGTCCCCATAGCTCTGGCGTGTTAATCTCCGTATCTGAGTGTATGTCTCAGACTGCAGCTGTGTATCGTCCTGAGTTCCTCCCTCCTTATGACTGTGATGTGAAAGAAAAGTTGTGAAGATCCCAGTCTCCCCAGTGCACCTGTCACTCCTTGCTCCCAGCTGTTCCCTCCATGGAAGGATTCCAACTGTAAGATCCTGCACTGTGTCACTTTGCTTCACCTAATCCCCCCCCCCCCCCCCCCACCCCTAGTTGGATGACGCTCCTCGGCCAATGTCTTACACTAACCTACTTTCTCTTCCCCTTTGTTGAGAATGTGCAACTTGCTATCGGATGCTAAAATCACTTCTGCTTTCTCCCCCGTTCCCCTTTTCCGTTGGTATCTGAGCCTCACTCTTATCCTCCTCTGCTCCCTCTCTCTCCCTTTCTCTTTCTCTCCCACTAGCTACCTCACATACTAATTCTTGACAGGCTGCACACAAAATATATTAACGTATCTGTGACTGCTGCAGCAACCGCGTACGACTGGTTCAATCTGAAAAGTCGCTTGAAGAAGGGATGGAGTTCTGTTGTTTTCATGGAAATTATGGCAAAAATAAATAAATAGATGAAAGTCAGCAGTATGCTTTTTTTTGTCCACTCCAGATTTTTATTTCCATCTCCACCCTCTGCTGCTTTTAGCTTTTAGTCACTCGTGGTTTTTTGGCTTGAAAAGCATTAAAAAAAAGAGGCAAGATTTCATTGTTGCTTGGCAACAGGATAGAAGAAATAACTAGCTCCTGGGCCAAACACTGTGAGCCATTTGTTTTGATTAGATTATTCTCACACTCGGTGAGGGTTATTCGCAGTGACACGATCGCATTTTGGGGCTGTATAACGCACATGGGTTTCACAACAACAACAACGGCAACAAAAATGTGCTCGTCAACGATCTGTTTCAGATTCTCGCTTCCTCTCGTGGAACAAAATGCAAACAATTAGCTTCCCTCTTGAACTCGTGTCACCTGCCACTCTGCATTACCCCACTTGTCAGTCACTCCTTAATTACTCCTTCTCTGCGAGTCATTCATTAATCCTTCAACTCCGCCCTCTCTGTCAATCATGTTTCCATTGAAAAGCAATATAGGGGTGACTCGATAAGGAATGCAATAAAGTAAGACGTGCTTCGTGGTTATGGAAATCATTATGATCTAACAAGCACTGCCTAGTTCATTATACGAGGGCACAGTGCTTCAACTTGACCTCTGTATGAACTGCAAAGTCAGTTCTGGGTACTTTAAATGCTGCAGCTGCACATCACCTAGACAGAACAGCTCTGTCACCAGAGGAACAGCACACAGTGAAGTCAGCACAAATCTTCCGCCTCTTTTTTTTTTTCCAGATTTGTTCCTCCCCCCTCGCTCGACAGCACAACACAAACACACTGAAAATGTTTAAATCTGTGTATTTCACTGAACTTTTATGGAGCTATTCTAGTCCACAGAGCAAACTTTAAATGCTCTAATGAAACTCATAAAAGCCAATTAGCCAAATCGACAACAGTTCATTTGAATTAATTATTTTTGCACTGCAGTTTATTATGGACTAATGAGGACGTCAAGTGCAACACGCAACTAAGCTGCAAATGCAGTCATTCAAAGAGAGATCCCCAAGATGCCCAAACTGTCACAATATAAATGCTAATACTGATTTGTTATATAACACACTTTAGATTGCTTTAGTCAAAAAAGCACATGTTAAGTCACTGATTAATTCCTCATGAACCCCAAACGGGAGAAAACATCTAATGACCCTCAAATATGTGAGTAAACTAAAAATCTACAGCAATGCATTGATTACAACGTAAACTGCACTTTTTCTGCAATATGAGTTTCCAGAGTAGGATGGCATCGCAAAAGAATTCCCTAAACAAATCAAAAGAGTTTAAATTATACAAATACTCTAATGCATCCACTCCTAAGTGATTAAACCGCTAGGAGGCTAACGACTGTACTCTGTCACACCCGATCCAACCCCTACTTGTCTTATAGTGACGGTGCAAGAGTCTGGGTGTTGTCATGGCTTAATTGCTAATTGTGTTTATCCAACAAAGTATGGATGCCACTTCTTGGCCTCATGCTCTCTGGGCTGTCATTTTTAGCTGAAGTCAATCAAAATAATGCCAAATAAAACCAGATCTAGTGTCAGTCTCCACTTTATGTTGTGCTATTGAGCCAGTTCGTAACAACTGAAGCAGTTTGCTTTGATATGGTTTCTTGTAAGTGTTGCCATGTACAGCATAAAGGCCTTTTGCGTTTAACTGGCCCCAGATGAACCACTTCCTTGAGCATGGCATGCCATCATGTGGACACTGCATGCAACAACAACTCTTATTTTCACCTCCCCTAGCAGGCTACAAGTCTTCTGGAGTTAGCAGACCCAGATTTAATCTAACTATGAAATCTATGTGGGCTGAGTGCAACAGTCATGAGTAAAAATTACAATAAGAAAACCGATAACTTCCCCATCAGATTACACGATTCTGATGTGAATCAGTCATCAGTAAATGAGTAGACAGCTACGGAGGTGAACGTGTTGTCTTTTTCGATAAAATCATTTCCCTGGTGGAAGATAAAATCTACAGGAAGCTTTCTGATCTGTGTTGGTGGAACTCCTACATGGGAGCCTAATGATAGCATCACCTCTGGTGACTAACAACTGGCTGAGTGGGGGCAGAGCCAGCGACTCTGCTGATACAACCAGAGTGAATATGAAGGCTAGAGCTTCTACACCTGAACAGGCTGAATGAGTTTAACAATATCTCCACAATAGCATCATGCAGCACTCGTTGCTCAGCTTTGAGCACTTCTCTTCATCTGTGTCTCTTTTTGATCGGTGTAAATTTAATCACATTAAACAAACCGTTAAATTCATTTTGCTTCTTATTTCTGGAGTTATATCTTACACGATCAAGAAAGTAGAACAGCTGTAGCATCTTTGGTGTGATTTTTATGTAACTACTTATTTCTTGCTATTAAGAACAAGTTGTGTCTGCATAAGCCCGCTGAGAGTTTGCTGCTTCCGTGACAGTGTCAGTATGCTTTGAACACGAGAGGAGCTTAGAGCTGGAGTAAACGTGTCACGTGGCTGAAGAGTGACAGTTTAAGGGAAAAATACTACAAAGAGAAAACAAGAAAAAACACACACACGCAGCATTAAGACCAGCAGAAGCATCTCTATTTCAGGAGAGGTCAAACTGACAGAGAGAAAGATGACACCCATAACCACAGAAACCACATATACCTGTCACCCTAGAGCACCAGCGCACCACACCTATGAGCAGTTGCACTGTTTCCTTTGTGCGCATTTTATTATGCAAAGAGAAACCGAACTGCGCTGACAGGTGCAAGTAGATGGGAGGGGGTGCACACAAAAGAAAAAAAACATTTTGACACCCTGCAGCTCAAAGCCTTTTAAGTAAGTCTTGAAACCCAGCCACGCCTCATGAATCCCCAGGTAGTTGATTTAGGGCACCAGCACCTAGCAACATCACTGGAACACAGTTCAGAAACCTGTTTCGATGATAATCCTGCTGTAAATGTAAGAAGGCGGCTACGCGGGTGAAGCCACGACGCAATAAATTATACAAATTACATTAGAAATATAGCCAGCCTCCAGACGAATGTTGTGTTTTGTTATATAAGTCCAGACTAATTTAAACTGCAGTGGGGAAAAAAAATTGTGCCAAAATTAAACGACATCTCCACTTTTACTTCCATCTTCTTCCCGTCTTCTTGCTCACAGAGGAGATGATATGCTTTGCACTTCTTCATTCAGATTCACAAGCTGTCGATTTGACTAAGAAGGTGTCGGGGACAGCGAGAGTGTTATCTGAATGCACTGGGTGCTTCAGCGTGTCTCTTTTCTTATACCTCACACTTCAGCAGATAATTACATAATCACCAACTGATTCTTTCAGCTCCTTTGCAAATAAGGCATATCATTATCCTGTTCTGGGGCTGACAGGAAAACACCCTGCACAGGCTACCCAAAGTCACCACCTATGGACTCTTTATAGCAATTGCTCCTTTGTTAGGAGCTGTGATACTTCCATTAGACTAAAACTTCCCCTCATTTTTGGAAAAGAGATGAGAACATCATCCCCCTCCTTCTCCTGCTCCCTTCAGCAGAGCATCAGTAGATTTTTTTTTGCAATGAGGCCATTGCTGGAGGTTCTATTTTGAGATGCATTAAGATCACTAAAAAAAAAAAAAAAAAAACTAAACTACTAAATAATTGAGATGAAGGCTCTATCATATTCTAAGCTGAGCCACCAGCTAGCTCATCCCGGTCTGACATCATCAGGGATGTCACCATACACTTGATGACATGATGCTGAATTTCCAGTAAATATGGCTCACATTTTTTTCAACACAAGTAGTTGTATAAGAAGGCATTCTGTAAAAAAAAAAAAAAGAAAGAAAGAAAGAAAAACTATGTCAGCCTCAAAATAGATCCCAGCCTGATATCCTATAAATAAATCAGTCCGGATCATGTAAACTCCCAAAAGAGCAGGAACTTTTCTGTTTCTCCCTGCTGTTGTTTTGGAGTGTAAAAATCCGATTTATTATTATTATTATTATTGTTTTCACAGCTGTCACCCTGCTGTCATAGCTGCAGTGAGATGCTAAATAATTAATTGCGTCGACCTTTTTATATGTGTGCATACCACAGAGACCACCTGTTTTAAAGCTGGCTTTAGATTGCATCCTTCTTCCTGTTCCTGTGTATGCGCTTAGACTACATAAACACGGGCAAGTGTAGGATGAAAACAACACGGCGTACAGGCCTGCTGCGGACTAGGACTTACTTTGAAGTGTGACACGTTGTCATTTTTTAACAGTTTCACCAAACAGACAGGCAGTAGTGTGGACATAGCTCAGTGGGCTGCATTTTTTTTAATCTCTTGGCACAGCAGGAACACGGACACGCTACGGCAGTGCTGTAAAGCATGCGCTCATGCAGTGTCAGGCTTTGGATCAAAGCGTCTGCTACATGCCAAACAGTCTGCGTGAAACAGTGCGATGAGGACAAACCGTAATTCTCCCCCTCCATCCCGGTGGTGCTGATGCTGCTGCTGCTTCTGCGGCTGATGAAGGCGTCTCTGTCCGGGGATGTCTCTCTCGAAGCGCCCGCAGCAACTCCGTTACCTGCCGCCCTCCTTCCCTCCCTTTCTCGTCTCTTCTCTGGCTTCGCCTCACCTCCCAGCTCTCAACTTGAAAGCAGGCGTAAGCTTACTTTTTTTTTGTTTTCTTAGCTTGTTGCTTTTCTGTTTGTCCCTTCCTTTTTGCCGTTTCAGAGGTGTGTGCTGCCGATGCCTGGCTGCTCCGCTGTTATGTAGCTCTCCAGAAAAGCCGGTGCACATGCTGACCCCTCCCATCCCAGATGTGATGTCACGCTCTAACTTAGCTTCAAGTTTACTAAATGTCCTGCTGCTAGGTTTTATAACTTGCTGCTTATTTGACGGGCCGTGTAACGTGTGCATGCAACTATTCATATAATTCATTAAATACAACGTCCAGTGAAAATATGAGAAAATTACTAAATGTAATGCGAGAAGCAAAACAGATTTAGGCGATCCTCTGTTTATTGGAGCGTTATTCAGTCTCTTTTAGCTCCCAGACGTAAATAAATCTTCCTTTTGAGCTAATGAATAGACTTCAGCTTCAACTTAGGTTTGCCTGCTCACCAGAAGTGACACCTGGTGTGGTCTTCTGCTGCTGTAGCCCATCTGCTAACATGTTCTACATGTTGTGCAATTAAAGATGCTCTTCTGGAGCTAATGAGTGGTTATTTGAATTACTGTTGCCTTCCTATCAGCTTGAAGCAGTCCTTTTCCTCTTACTTCTTCCACTCATAAATATTTGCTGTTTTTCTGACCGTTCTCTGTGAACCTTGGACCCCTGGTCTGACCCCAACATGCCATGTTCAAAGGTACTTAAATCACATTTCAATAAGGAGAGAGCTAAACATGATTTACTGAGATAAAGAAATTAGCGTATTGGGCGATTATACACCAAATGACCCATCATGGCAGAACAGAATCCCAGCAGTGATAGGATTTAAGACAGGACCTCCACAAATTCTATGTGCTGGTGGTGGTAAAGATGAAGACTAAGGCTTGAATAGAGCTGTGGCTGAGGTAACTGAAGTGGAGATGGGGAGGAGGTGGGCTGCACGAAAGAGAGTCTGAAAGGGAGAATGGCAGGGAGCACAGATTTAAACCATGCAAAGCTGAGGCTTTTGGCTCAAAGAAGGCGGGCGAGAATTGATTGGACTAGAGTAATGATGTCAGAAATGAGATTGACAGCATGGGAAAGCAGTAGTCCTGTAAACAACAGAAAAGCAGCTGAACACACAGGAAAACCGACAGATGAGTGACTACAGATCCCTCCTTATTGAACTTACACTTAATTTCTGCCTCATTCTGATGCTTACCTTGTTTCTCAGCAGGTGATCTTGACCATCTCTACATGTCTAAATGCATTGGGTTACTGCTATGTGATTATATGCTGTTGGCATTAAGAAGCTGCTGAACCACTCAAAACACTCTATACTGCAGCAACATTACCTTTGCCACATATATTCACACAGCACTTTATTCTGTACTTGCGTGCTTCATCTACCTTGCATTCACACCTGCAGCCAACTGAGAATCACCAGTTGACATATTTTTGTAATTCAGGAGGAAACCAGAGTAATTGGACAAATCCCACCCAAGCACAGGAAGAGTATGCAAAGTCTGCTCAGAAAGCCCTAGAAATCTGGAAGGGATTGGGCATCCATAAATCCAACTGGTATCTCTTATACATCATAGCCACAGACTGGAGGTAAAAGATGGGTTGGTCTGAAATGTCAAATAAAAAAACAAACCAAAAACTCCCCAACTTAGTAGGTCAGCAGGGGGCAACTCCCCCTATTACAAAAATAAGTGATTATACAAAAGTGTATGAGAATGAGAGACTTGTGCTAACTTGAGCGATCACCCTCAGTAAACGTCCTGCTAATGAGATCTGGTCTCCATCTGTAGTTTTACGACTTGTTAAGTTGTTCATCCTGTAGATCAGTCCTTTTCAGAGAGAAAAAAAAAGACAAGAAAGCAGTGTATACTTTAGAGCTTTGCCTGTGGGTTACAAGTTTTTGGTTTCCCAGTCAGAGCTCACCCTAATTCGTCAGATCTGTTTAAATCAAAATTTGAACATCGTGCATAATTTCTTGCAATTGCATTGAGCGCCATGTTTCCTTGAAATGGTACACAAATGTTTTGAGGTACATTTTAAATGTAACCCAACCAGCAGCATGCTGTACTAACAAGAAAGTGCAGTAAGTGGTTCAGCTTCCATAGATAAAGGCAATACAACATACATGCACCTCTCAAGTCAGACTTTCTTAAAGAAAGAACCCTTCTTAAACAGTGATGCTGACCCTATTTGTGCTGTTTACCCACATACCATTTGTATATTTGAAAAAAGCAGAGGAAGACAAAGAAAAAAAAGAAAAAAAACCACACACACAATCAGCTCACAAAAGTCACAACTTTATTGCACCTTTTCAGTTAGCTATTACGAGATAAGAGCTACTTTCATTATGAAAGCTCTCTTCTCTGGTCAGAAAAGGTGGTGCAAAATATGGAACCATCAATGCAAACATGTGGACTGTCCATTCACGCCAGTAAATGTTCATCTGCCAGTCTACTTCAGAGCTGTCCTTTGGAAATGACACTGCCCCTCTTGTACTGTACACATTACAGTGACATAAGGACTTGCATGAAAAACAAATGTCTCTCTTACACACAACTGAACAAACACACTTGTAGATAAATTCTCAACACCCACCGACTACTCTGAGTATTTAATAGCACAGTAAAGATCTTCTTTAAATTACATATTTATAACATTAAAACCTATGCTTTTTATAGCCAATTCAAGGCAACATCTCTAGAATGAAAAGAAATGCATGGGTAAATCTTTACAGCGTTGTCGGGGTGGGGGAAACACTGGTAGCACAAGATGGACTGTACAATCTACACTGGCAAAGCATTTGTTTATTTAACTTTAGTTTCTCTACACATCTGTGCCCAAACTGGTGCAAGATGATTAGATGGATTCCACACCTGATATATTTTGTATAAAACAGTTGTTTATAGGATGTACAGGATGCAACGAGGTGGCCTAGGTCCAGGGATGACTCCTACATGAAATGGGGTCTGATCAAGGGTGGAGATGGGAATACAGGAGGTTCTGGGTTCCTGAGTCTCAGCCCAGTTTCTAGACGGCGAGCATGACTGTCAGAAAATTGCATAGAGGTATAAGATACAAGGGGACAAGAAGATCTCATCATGTAGTTATCGCATCATAACACAGTGCCAGAAGTATAAAATGTAACCCTTTAATTGCAGTATAGTGGTGAAGGACCCATTGTGGAGGTTTTTTCCTTCTTTACAGAAAACAAAAACATGTTTCCAAACTGAGCTTCTCTAAATGAAGAACTGATGAGATGAGCTACATAGTTGGATAGCTGCACAGTAGAAAATTAACTGCGCCAACGAGAGTTCCTCCAGAAATGCCGACCTCTACGACGCACACAATGATTGCACCGAGCTGTAAGAAAACAATAACTCATGAATAAAAAATAAAACTAACAGCATCCGATGCGTTTCCTCCATATCGATGACATCGCCCGAGCATTCCTTTGTATTATTAATGTATTAACATTAAAGCTGAACTTGGTAAGGAAGGGGAAAATCACGTGTGTAACAAGAACTGCGCAACTACAAACGACCCTTCATTTAAAATGGGTTTTGAACCAGTTTAGGAAACGGTGGCTATTTTAAACCTCAATTTTACCAACAATATGCAGGCAAAACTTGGTCCTTAAAAAGAAGCAGTGTGGTAAAGACACTAAAGTACAAAATAAAATCCCAACTTATGAGAAAAAAAATAATAATAACATAAAAATATTTAAGAAATCTAAAACAAGAATAATAAATGAGTCCAGCTTTGTTATTTGACATAGAATAATTTCATTTTTTTTTGTTAAAAAGGTCACTTTTTTTGCTCAGATTGTGTACAGTTTTCAGCGAGGCCAATGAGTCACAGCCTACCTTTCACAATTACGGTAAAGCTTTTTGTATTTCATGGTAGCACATTTTCAGGGAAATAATCGGGGCTCAAAGGACACAAATCTAGCGCGATATTGACGTTCGTGATGTAAGGATTTTCAATTAAATACTGAATGCATAGAAAAACTTTAAGCTGCTCATGGTGGCATCTAAAGGGGAGATATTGAAATTCAGCTGTCTGCTGAAAACAATATTTCACATTGGTTAGTTTAAAAGTTGTGTTGGCAGACTGCTGATGCAGTAATGTGTACTGCTTTTTGGCACATATCTTATTCTTGAATATGGGGGATTAAACAAACAAAAGACAGAAGAAAAAAGAGAGAGAGAGAGAGAGAGAGAGAGAGGGAGAGATTGGGTAAATGAGTTTGGTAAGAAAAGTATTTTCTGTCTCAATTTCAAGTCAGCAAGACTTCAGCAGCAATCTGGACTCTCAGCGTCGGACTCCAAAAACTCTCTTCCCTCCGGGTGTTACAGACCACTTGTTCCGCCTGTCCTGAATCTTCTGGAACATGCTGCTGGCCCCTCTCCACTTCTCTCTTTTATACTGCTTTACTTTCTTCACCTGTTAATAAGTGGAAAAGGGGACAAATTAAAATTAAATAATTGCATATTGTCTCGGAGAAGTATTTTAGCTGTTAATAATCAAAATACCAAACAGGAAAGCAGGGTAAAAACTGGCCATCATAGAGAGAAATAGGGGAGCTGTGTTGTTTAATAACAGAGATTACAACAACACATTTTTAGACAATCTTTCCAGGGAGCAAGAGCAATTAGTGGCACTAAATTTGCCTGTGAAATGACAAATGGAACTTTGACCTCATGCACGTTTTGAGTGAAGACCCATTAGGTGATCACTGTGTGCAAGTTTCACTGAAATATAACCAATTCTAATGCAGGAGTACAGATTCTTGTGAACTGAACAGACAGACAATGACTTTTTTCATGTTGCATTTCACCCCTCACCTTTCCCCTGTCGAAGTCTTCATCCCACTCATCGATCACAGTGTCACACCTGGCATCGCGGGCATCTTCAATGGCATCTCTGCTGACAGCAGAGACCTCACCATCCCAACTGAGGACTAGTGAAGACAAGACATAAACACCCTTTAGTGTCTTTAAAAACACATTTTCTTTAAAATTGCATTTAAAAACACAAATATGACTCTGCATCACACCATTGGCTCCGTAGGCTTTATCCGAAGCGTTCCTGAGCAGCTCTTCTACCACACTACTCGTCTTTTTCCCATCCCAAGCTACGGGTGCAGCGCGGGTCGAGCCATCTGATGTACTTCCATCAGCCACTGGTGCCACGCTGCGCTTGTAGCCGTCCTTCACTTGGCTGTCCCACACTACCACTGTGGCTGGGAATTGAGAAAAAAACAAAACAAAAATCACAGAACTGTGATTAAATCTGACATTCTCAAAATGCAATGAGTCACACTCTGCACAAAAGTAGAATAACTGGTCACTCCACAGAAAGGCTGAAAGGCTGCGGAGGTGCAAAGTGATTTTGTCAAATGGCTCCAATCAAAATTTTACATTGACACTCCAAGGGTAATCGATGTAATTTTAAGTTCTCGCTCACACACCTGTGCTTTCTTTGTTTATTCTGTCCTTCTCCATCGTTTTCTTTTTGTACAGGGGCTCCGATGCTTCAGTCTCAGCATCAGGACAATGCTTGCTCTCCTCCCACTGTCGCATCTCTTCTTTTAGCCTCTTCTTCATTTTTAATTTCTTTTTTACTTTTAACAAATCTGTATCTTTCTGGCTCCCTGTGGGCTTCATCTCAGAACTGCTTCTGGGAAAAAGCAGATGAGAGATCGAGGTAATGAAAGGCATATAGCAGAAGCAACTATGTCTCACTCTTAACCCTTAAGGGTGAGAAGATCAAATATTTAATGAAAAATAATATCTTATTTCAAGTCCTTTATGAAGATATAAATAATGATAACACATTTAGAAAAGTTCTTGATTCCTAGAGTCAAGCCAGTAATGTAGACTTTCTGAGAGAGCTTTACACACAAACTCAACTTCAGGTGAAGAACAAACATAACCAGACTCGAACCAACCTTTCTGTTGTAGAGCGTGCAGACGCTGTATCCTGCAGAGCGTCTCCTGACTGACCTACATTGTCTTTCTTTTTCTTCTTTTTCTTCTTCTTCAACACACAATCCGTTTCCTGCTTTTTCTGGTTTGACTCACACTGCGATGGAGTTGTAGCAGATAACTGAGGCGTTTTCTTAGACTCTTCTGCACTGGACTGAGGGGTCAGGCTCCACATGCCACCCTGACACCAGTCGTCCTCCTGGCTTGACGTGTCCAAACGAGACGAGACACACGCCCGCTCCTTCGCTTTCTCTCCGTCTTCGTCCAGCCGCTTTCGCTTCTTCTTTTTCCTCTTGCACCTCTTCTCGCCATCGGACTCTGCTGCAGTGCACTGTGTCTGTGGAGCTGGGGATGTGACTGGCTCTGGGACGCTCTCCACCTCAGAATGCCGCCGCTTCTTCTTCTTCTTTTTGTGTTTGACATTTTGAGCGGGAGGGTCGTCAAGGTCTGGTTCTTGAACCACTGAGTTGAGCTTGTTGGAAGACTTGGGACTCTTTGGGCCTGGACAGTGAAGACCGTTTGTTTTAGGAGGAAGGCTCACGTTTGGCTTTTGCAGTGTGGAGAAAAGGGACTGTTTCTGAGGACTCTGCAGTTTGAAGGATCCAGTTGAATGGGCTAAAGGTGATGAAACTTTACATGAATGGAATGGATCAGCTCTGGAAAAGAAATAAGGATCGTCTTTGTTTTTGGGTGTCAAAATTTGAATGGATACACTCACATTAAGAGTATACTGACCCCCTAAGTGGCAGAGGACTGTACAACTCAACCATGCCTAGTGTGAGTATTCGCAATACGAAACAGGTTTCCATATACATACCTGTGAGTGGGAGTGGGTGAGGCAAGGGTGAGGGAGTTAAGTTGATTTTGATGCATGGGGTCACTGGACGGCAAACGGGGCAGAACATCAATGCTGTTCGGACTCCGGCTGCGAGCCTGCAGTTATCGACATAAATAAAAACTTGGTGGTCTAAAGAAAATAGCCATGAGTGTGACAAAAATAAGGAAGAGAGTAAATAAAGGAAAAAAACGTGATTAAAAGGATGATTGGGGGGGGATGGAGAGAGGAAAACAAAGTGGAAAGGGTATGGCAGAGAAGAATTAGAAATGATTAGGAAAAAAGAACAAACTAAAGGAAAAGAAGACAAACTTTAAACAAGTGCTAACATGTGGTTGATTAGACGGTACACTGGAGAAATAAGACATTACATAAAAGGCATAAAACGTAGCACAACACCACTCTTTAACTTGCCTGAATAAAAAAGACTAATTGAAATCAACGGTGCAATTTGTGACAGCAGGTGTGGCGTTACACGACAGGAAGCAGAATTATTATGAGTTTGTAGTAAGACAGGAAGTGAGGCAACTGCTGTGGATGGGGATGACGTTCACCTTCTTGGCCGACAGGGCAAGCTTCTTGGCAGGTGGAGGTGACATGGTGCTGGTGGCTTCAGATGTGATGTTGCCGAGAGCCGGGGGTTTAATTTTTGCCGTCTTCTGCTCCTCTGTGCTCTGAGAGCGCTCCACGCTCCGTGCTGGAGACGCCAGGCTGCTGGAGCCTTTCCGAGGAGTGGAGGGAGTCTCTCCTACTGGTGCACTTTTGGGACCGACGGAGTCCTGGTCCAGAGAGAGAAAACCACAGGTGGCCGTTATGCTTTTGTGAAGCTGCAGATCTGATCTTCTACATCAAACATGGCTTCTGAAATGTGAGAGAATCCTTCTTTTCATGCTACTGTAGACTGAATCTCTGTAGAAAAGCATGTTTCCCTAAAGAAATCCACTGCTTTTCACAGCACTCAAATATTTTGAGTATTTTTATTACCTGATGATCAAAATTAAAAATCCCTGTCAAGATTTCACCCTTAATGTAACATTTGTATTCATGCTTGTTCACTTTATACCGTACCTTTGACTCAGTGGTGTCAGCAGAGGAGGAGTCAGACAAAGACTTAAATGAGGTAGACGCTGCCATGCCTCTGCCTTCTCCACCTTGTTTTTTATCTCCCTCCGTTCTGCTGACCCCGTTGTTGGAGGGGGTCGGAGTGCTGCTGCGGGATGGCAGCTGGCTCTGCGGAGAGGGCTTCTTCACCTTCTTGAAAGGTTCCTCTATAACTGCGGGTCCACCCGGCAGCTTTGGCAGACCATTGGAGGAGGATGTCCAGTTGGACAGTCGGGGCTGTGGCTGAGTGCTCACACCGTTCCTGGAAATGGGTAAACCCAAACCACCGTCCATCGACTGGATCTTGCGCAGCTGGGCTGGCTCAAGTTTCTATCAAGAAAACGTGGACTTTTCTTACATTTTTTTTTTTATCCAGAATGTTAAAAGCTAGAAAGTTTAACACATACATTTACTATTTTACAAAAAGCCAAATATTTCTTATACCTTTTTCACCTGTGGGGAAGAGAGAGGCCCATTCAAGTTGGACCTCTTTATCTGTTCCGATGGTGCCGTATTCTTCCCGGAATACAACATCCCCTGCTTGGTGGTCTGCCCATCTGCATTTTTCTTGGTTTCAGGTATCCTTTAACACACAAACACAGACTAGTTTGTTGGACTGCACATCCAGGAGGTACAGACATCTTTTTTGATCTCTTGCATCACTCGCTACCGTCTCACCTCAAGTAGAAAAGCACATAAGCCTGCTGGTTCAAGACCACTTTGATGTTACTTGAGTGCACCATTGAATCATTCATTTGGTACCATTGTCCATTGCTTGCCTGTGAGGATAAAAGAGAGAAGAAACATAAAATAAAGCCATTTTCCCTGTAATGATAACTAAAGCTCTCAAATCTTAATCACTAGTTTAGCTGTGAAAGGGATTTATTTACTTTTAGCTTTTAAAAAGGAACTGAGAGAAACCAATGTGACCCTGACTTTTGGTGAAGATTGATATTAGGCAAAAACTGGCAGCTATCTGTGTAAATGTGTTGTACTGGTATATTCTATGGATACAGCTTGTTATCCAGGTCTGCTATGGTAAGCTATTAACAATCCACTCTTGTCCACATATAGTCACTTCTGACTCCTAAAAAATGACATATTAATGGGAAAGTTTCACAACAAGCTTTCACAAACAGTGTAGAAAAGGAACTTTAAACTCAGATAGCTGACACCTAATTTGTCACCTTTCCCGATCGGAATCCACAAGGGGGAGTGGAAGGATTTTTAAAGCCAATTTTCCTTCACATTCCTCTCTCTCTCTCTCTCTCACTCACTCACTCACACACACAAAAAAAAAAGAGTGTTTATCTATACTGTCTTGCCTTCACATAGCAGTAGTAGTGCCCAGCATGACAACTGTAGCCTGAATGCACCAGAACAGCATAGAGGCCGTACATGACAGGATCGCCTGAGCTCTGAGACATGTAAGGGCGGATGTTTAGAAATTCGGGGTAACCAACATCCTGAAAAAGAAGAAGAAAATGACAGAAAGGACTGAGATATACAGAGGAATGAGGCAGTTTTGCTAAAAATCAGTCAGTGTTGTGAAAATTCTTTAACCTTTGTTATTTTTCCACCGCTGAAGTTTGCAAACCTCTTCAGTGAAAGGGTGAGTACATTGGATGTTCGATGCACTGTGAAGCGCTTGGTGGCTGGCACTTTCTTTTTGCACCTGAAGAAGACGGAAAATAAAAATGATGACGACACTCTTTAATCTTTTTTAATTTTAAGACCTTTTCCCCCAAAATTTTAAGATTTACACTCACCACTGACTTTGTTAGATACACTTATTCAACTGCTTAATGTAAACATCTAGTCAGCCATTCACATGGTAACGACTAAATGCATTTAGGTACGTACACATGGTCACAACAACCTGCTGAAGTTGAAACTGTGCATCAGAATGGAGAAGAAAGGTGATTTAAATTACTTTCAACGTGGTTTGGCCTGTCTGCCGTCAACAACCAGTCTGACTATTTCTGAAACTACTGAGCTACTGCAGTTATACTGATCTGCATCATGGATGTGCTACCAAAAAATCTGCAGCTGTGTGATGCCATCATGTCAATATGGCCCAAGAGGCACCTTGCTGAATACGTGCCACAAAGAATCAAAGCAGCTCTGAAGCCAAAATGGGGTCCAACCCAGTACTAACAAGGTGTACCTAATAAAGTGTCTGGTGAAAGTATTTTGAATCATTTCTGACTACATGAGAGGGGAACTTACTTGGCACACATGTAGGCATTCTCTCCACTTAAAACATCTGGTTTAACAAACAGTTCCAAGGCTCGCACTATGTTTGCTGCTTGCTAAAACAACACAACAGAAATTACGTTACCAAACTTTCCAAAAACAGAAACATTTCCATGAAAATAAATGTTATACAATAAGGAGATATCGTGCAACATACCCGAATCTCAACGGCGATATCCAGGTAAGGATCGTACGTATCTGAGACACTTTTACAAATAGAGCATTTTACTGAAAGGCAAAAAAAACAAAACAAGTCTCACTCTTCTGACAGTACTTGTAAGTAAAATCTGTTGAAGCTGCAGCAACCCCAGTTCAATTTCCTGTAAACATGAAACTGTCAGGCACCTCAAACAACCTCATCTGACTATTAGAGCAAACTTTAAGGGGAAATTCCTTTTACATTTTAACTCGTTTCTATTTTTCCATTATAGAACAAGCGAAACTCTTGAACCCACACAAAAGAGAGCCCTAAAATTACACGAGCTGCTCCTTAATCATAATGAATGTCTCTTTTAATAAGATTACATTCAATTTAAATTAGAAGATTTGAGCAGTGGGTTCTTAAGTAAAACACAGAGATTGTCAAAATTAATTTATTCAATGTAGTTTTTTTTCTAAAAAATAAATAAATAAAATAATTACACAGGATACCTGCATCTTAAGCCAAGGTAAGATACACATATATGACACCTCTCTTTTCCATGCATGACTAAAAAGATTATATTAGCCTAATTTAGTATATTGAGTATTAACCTGCATCAAACCATTAAGACTTAATCTGAGCTGCGTGTTTATTCAGTCAATACCTCTTGACCTGAGGTAACCTCCAAAGATCTGGTGAACCAGTGTCGTGGCCTGGGTCTGCCTGTCGAGCCTAAAAACACAAAGACAAAAGTTATTCATGTAATGACTAATGACTAAACAAATATCATAAGAAGCATAAATCCTTACTTCGGATAGCCATTGAGACAGGCTTTCTGCATGGCATCGATGGTGTACCGCAAAAATTCATGGGCGTCCTCTTGACTACCAAAGCGAAAATGTCTTGCAATTTCTGTGGAAGACAAAGAGCCCGTCAGATTTCATGCTTTACCACAGTTACATTTTTCCTCTAGCCTCGCACTTACTGAGACAGGGAGGCTCAGAGAAAGGCGTCTCTCACTTTCCAACTTGTCAATAATGTTCCTTGTATTTGATAAAATGTTGATGAACTGCAATGACCCACAGGTTCATTAAAGAAATAGATCAACCACTGACTACCCAGATTATCTGACTGAGGTCACAGACATTTGTTACACATTACACAGACATTGTTGATTTCTGACAATAAGTGAGAGCAAAGCAAGAAACAGTAGAGGTTCATTAAAAATAAAGAAAACCTAACAAAAAAATCATTTCTTATTTACAACATGACAGCTTATCACTTATGGCCTGATAGACACCAAAGTAAACCATTAAAGGTCACAAATTGAAATAATATTTTTATTGTTAAATAACAGAAAAGTTATTGTTTTCCATAATTTTCTACAGAAATGTTTTTATTTATACACAAACACACAGACAAAATGTAAAAACTGAATTTTGCTGTTAATTCAAAGATTTTTTCTATTATTTTTTTATTTTTGTTGTTGTTTTAATTACATGCCAAAGATCAATACTTTGATTTACTACAGCAGCATTTCTTTACAATGCAGAAACATGGAGACTTAAGGAGAGCACATCAGGTTTTTTTAAAAGGTCATTAGGTGATTGACCAATTTGTCTGACCCACTGAGATTTAACTGAACTGGCCCACAACGTAAAATTATGTTGACATCCCGTCTCTATAGTCTTCATAACAAGAATAACTGATTATAGTCATTTAACTATTAAAATATGACACGGCACATGTGCACACTTATAAAGTGAACGGATAGTACAGATAGTAGTGATGTACAACAATCAGTGAGCAGATTCATCGGCTCTCTCTCGGCACTCAAAGGAAAAACATGCATGTCGAGGTAATTTGTGAGTCAGTTAAACAATGATAAATACCACTCCTTTTATAGGCTGACACTATACTCTTCCTACACTGGCAAACTGGACAGTACAAAACTCTAGCAGTCCTTTGTTTCTTCCTTTAGAAACTAGCACCTCCTGTCCTTTTTGTGTCCAGTCTCTTTAGCTACACTCCAGCCATCCAAGTTGTCATTTTCCCCACATAGGCTAACAGTCACACTTTTTGTAACTATTATAGAAACAGGTTAGGTCAGCACATTCATTTCAAACAGTGGGCTGGCTGTTTCACTGTAACTACATAAAGGTCCTTCATCAGGAAATACAGTACACCCTGCAGCCAATCAAACTAGAGCTTTCACCCAGACCATGGCATAATGACCCAATAAACATGTTACGGTTACAGAGCGGCGTCTAATCTGCAGTAAGAGTCTCATAGTAGAGATAATGTACCCTACTGTTATTTCCTAATGGAAAACTGGATGAGCTAATAGAATGTGGTCATCAACATATTCCGAGCATAGCACCCCTGCACATTCACAACAATGAGTCACCCGAGAGTGGGGAAAAAGGAATATAATACATCAAGCACTAATGATCTATTCCAGGCACTTCCAGGAGAGGAGAGAGGCAACATCTTGAAGACATTAAAGCTGTGGGCATTAAGACTGGTGTGTCGTGTTTTTATTTTGTTTGTGAAACCTCAGCTGGGAGATCTGGTGGCAGTTCAGGAATCGGCAGCAGTAAGCTCTTTTGTTTTTGTGCAGTGATATGGCACTGTATTAATGGGCTTTAGAGTTGGACTAGAAATACCGAGGTTGATATTTCAATGTGGGCATTTACTGTTCCAGCATTAGCGGCACATTTTAAGCTACAGAGGAGGCCACTAGCTAAATCAATGTATAAAGAACCTGAACACACATACAGCGCATCTCTGAGCTCTGATGGGGGGGGGGGAAAGCAGGTGGCCTGTACATTTTTGTGCTAAAGCCCGCAGTCACAAGGAGACAGAAAGGGCATTGGGAAAGGAGGGAGGCAGAGAAAATGAGGCACAGGAGGTGGAGACATGATTGCAGCAGCACATAAGGAGGAAGCAGCCAGGTAGGGAGGGGACTAGGGCGCAATGAAACTACAGCACAGTAACTCACCGTGTCAGGGCACTACTCACACCTCATCGCTACTGTCTACGTGGGATTCATTCACTAACTGCAGTCTCACTGCTCCACTTCTATACTGCAGTTACTGCCCATTGTTGTCATACGGGACACTGTTGCAACACATTACCCTTGAGAGAAGCCAACCAATAAATGTGACTTCTGAGATAAACCTAGAAGGCATAAACTGCTCAGGCACTGTTAAAGGAGGGCGATCTTACTTTTTAAGTCTCTGATGAAGGAGACGGGCTTAATGGCATTGCCTGTGTTGGCGAAGGCTTGGATGATATGGTTCTGCATTACACAGATCATACAGAAGCCTGACTGGTGACCTGAACAACAAAGAGGAAGAGGAGTTACACATAACATAAAAGTATAAGCAGGTGTTAGCATTAAACACAAAAACAATACCTTTAACTCAAATTTAAGGGGTTAAAAGGCATTCCACAAACCAGCTGCTGATATTACAATATGTTAATCTTTTATATAGAGTCTGTTTGAATGAGATGATCAAAACGAGTAAAAAAAACCCCCGCTCCAAATAATAAATGTCTTGATGCATGCACAATCATCCAGGTAAGGAAATCCCTGGATGATTGGGAGCTCAAAATAAACTAGCTGAACCAAATGAAGCTACACTTCTTGTTTTTCCTTCCTCAGGCACACGCAGGGATATAGGCCAGGTAAAAGTAATTCCCCAAACTGTGTGAGAAACTGTTAGTGTTTTTCTTTAAAAAAAAAAAAAAAAAAAAAAAAAAAAGAAGAAGTAAATGGGATAGTAAATCTACTCACAGACACGGCTGTGCTCCTTTGAGAGTAAGTAGTTGGCAAGTGGTGGCGTGTAGGTGAGACACTGCACTGTGGAATTGAGGAAGCAGGTGTTTCCAAGGTTATGGAGGCCGGCTCCCACCCTGTACACGCGCTCCCACTTAAGGGTGATCTTGTTCCCCGGAAAGAGCATCTTCTGCGGAGCAGGGATCCCATCGCTCTGGCCCCCGACCACATTCTCTAAGACTGAAGAAGGGGTACAGGCAATTTTGTGACATTAGCCGAGGACAGAACGCCAGAACTGAGCTCTCAGGGTAAGCATCAAAGAACAAAAGGTCAAACATGGAAAATGTCAGGCCATCAAATTCTGCTCAATTTTCAGTTCATTTTGAGAGCTTACCTTGCCTCTTAATTTGAGCAGACTCTGCAGCTTTCTGTGCTGTAGCACCCTCAGTCCTAGGATTGAGGATCACATACTTGTTCTTTAGGCTGTCGAGCTGATAGGAGAACCCCTTGGTGGCAGGCTCAAACTCTATTTTCTGCAAAAGGACCTTCTTGGCAGAAGAGGCCAATAGCTTGTTGAGGTCACCCTCATCGCCTGTGTCCTTTCGGCCAGGTTTTAAAGCCTCCTTGAGTTTATCCACTATCGGCATTGTTGGAACATCACTGTGGGGACAAACAGATTGGGTATCAGCATCACTTCACAAGACTGCACAAAAAAATAAATAAATAAAAATGTACCATTTCAATGATATCAATGACATGCCATCCTTTTTTTATATCTGCAAAAAAATGCTCACACAAAAGTACTTTGTTTCAGAGTTAAACATGAGCAAAATTAAACCTGCAAATACAAGTTAAATTGCTCTCATAGCTAATAAATTAAGCCCCAGTTTGTTTGCCCTCCAGTGAGTACCTCCCTAGGCACATTTTCTGACATCACCTTACAAGAGAGATAAGGTCTGAGTGCTTCCAGCTGAGTCTTGGCAGCTGTCCCTGCAGTTATGCAAGGCATCAGATGTAACATAGGGTGGGGGGGTGTATGGGATAGGAGAGGGAGAGCATTTATGCTTACACATAAGGTGTGAGCAGCTGTTGTTAACTGCCAAATTACATTTATACAAGTCACATTTTGACCTAATCAAATTTTTTGTCATCCTCTCGACTCCAGTGAGTGCATAATCAGTAAAACTGTAGCTCCTTAAATTTTGTCACAACAGTGAGAGATCTACAGTAACAAGTAATAACAGTAAACCTAAAAGTGTTTTCCATGTACTGTTTCTACACATAAAAAGCAGCTTAATGTACACAAAGACCATTTTAGTGTTGAGAACTGCTGCTTTACACCAGGCAGCTGTAAAGGAGCTCTGATTCAGGCTGCTAAACTAAACAGCTGATGAAGGGTGTTAGTCGATCAAGTTGACTGGCTGGCTGACTGCAGCGGGAAGAAATGAGGAGATCAAAGTCCAAAGGAAAGAGTGACACATTGTTTACACAGCTGATCATTGCAATTAACAGAGAGCAACTCCAAACTACGGGAGCATTAGAGGGTAAGGAGAGTAGGTGACCTGCAATCCCTCGAGTAAAACATTCAACTATCAATCGCTGAACCTGTGACTTACTTTTTAAACTTACGAGTAAGCTATCATTACACAGCATAGCAAAGCCATTTTTTGATGGTGAGTGTGTAAAACATTCAATCTTCTCTCAGTTTAACCATACAAATGATACCGTCCCCCCAGATAAAGACAACAAAACATCTAAGGGGAAAAAAAACAAACAGAAGCGAAGGCTACATCATAGAGACAATACAGCACTATGACTTACTCATCAGAGTAGGCAGTGACGTCATGAAGAGGGAAGGAGGGCCGAACATGCATTGTATGCACAAGGGCATGCTGACCTTCACGTGCTGCTGATACTGATACAACTAAGAAGCACAGAGCCCACAGGGAGAGGGAGCTAACTGCAGTGATGCAACCGTCCAAACAGGCAGCTCTGCTGATGCGCTGACCAAAACACGGATGTTTAATCCGATTGTGTCACATTACTGATAACACACAGAAACTTTCTGACTGCTGTTTGGGATATGCTGATTGCATAACTAACAAATGATGCTATTTAAGACACGGGTCATTTTAAGGTGAGTGAAGGTTTTCACAAACAGTGATAATCTGGGAATAATTACTTACACCGAAGCTTAATTTGAAAAAAATCGATTAAATCCAAAAATAACACAAATACAATTCCTCACCTTGTCAACTCAAGCTTACATCAAGCATAAAATTAGACTGGTAAAGCTTTTTAATGTTAAGAGTACTTTACATATCTTAAAGCCAACTTTAATAAGTTTCCACTTTATGTGGTAATTTATGTTAGCATGGCTTTGTTTTCTGTTCCGTTTTCCATCAATGCCCTTTGCCTTTTTCGTTGTACATGTACCATGACAGTAAAGGGCTATTCCATTCAATGAAGGAAGGGATGTACACAGGCAGACAGTCATTAATCAATATGTAGTGCAACGTCAAACTAAACAATACGACTTAAAGCCTATTTACAGGGGTTTAAAAAATTATAACCTGGTTGTTTCCTATTTTAAAAGGTAATCCTCACACTGATATGAAAATATTCCATTCAATTTGTAGGAACACAACTGATATTGAACTTAAATATAGATGTTTAGAAAACTGACTCGTAAAGGATAGATTGACTCCATATTGCACAGTGAAAGTTTGGAGAACCTCAGTTTGATCCTGAGAGAAAACAAAGTTCCTTCTGGGATTGCATCACGAAGGGCATCCTGTGCAAACATGCAGCGCGATCCTTTCCGAATAAGTGAGCAACCAAAACTAGCTTTTACTTTTGTAGGATAGATTACAGCTGAATTAGTTTATTAAGTGCTTTTATGGACAGTCAATAGCAGACTATGTTAGCTACTAATATTTAAACAAAGAATTAAAAAAAACAAAAATGTAGAGACAGTGGGATTACTTTCAAGTACCCTCCAGTGAATACTTGCATTAGCCAATACTGACTTTTTATTTGCATTTCGTAAACTATATATACATAGATCATGCACATATCCTGCCTAAACTACTGCTGGATGCAGGTGACTTCGAGGGCTACCAAAAATGTTGAATTATGACACAAAACAAACTATGAGAACATTTAAAAAACTATACTTTTTGAATATATAGAGGCAATATATCATTTAAAAAATGCATTTATTTACAAGGGGTCACCACAGCCGGTAGCTTTACATGTTTTATTTATTTATTGTTAATGCCAAATACCCCTAGAGCTTCGTGTCTCCTCCCGGGACTGAGCAGGGGAACTTTCTCTTGTTGAGCCACAGAAGCTTTGGATAATTAACATTACTTAATCTCTGAAATAATTCATTCTCAACTACTACTCAAACGATAGAGGGAAAACAAATCCATAAACTATTAAAACAAAACACCAGAATATGAAAACATGCATTCAGCCCTCACCTTCTCCCATATCTGTTCTAAGTCACCCACCACCAGTAGACGAGCGTTGGGTTAAACCCACTGCAACACCACATGGCGCTTCCCACAGGCAAGAATTGCTCTAAAAAAATCTGCCATCCTATATGTTTTTAAAACTGAGGGTTCAGATCACTCTTAAAGAACTTGAAGTACCACATGCTGCAAAGTTTTGTCTAATGACACCAAAAAACCAAAACTGGACTACTCCAGGTTTAATATATAGATCTACAAAAAGCTACTCACTCGCTTCAACAGATTCCCACAAGCACACACTCAAAGTGTAGAGATTTCACTTCTTAAATCCCACAGCTTATTGTTTTGACCTGCTTATAAATCTACCTGGACGCATAATTTAAGCTATTTTGAGGTCTTGTTTTTTCTAAATGTCGTTAAGAGCTCCATGAAGTAGCCGGTGTAGCTGCTCACCTACTGGTCCCACCACTATGGGCCAATCACCAAAGCTTGAATGCTAGTTTGCTTATCTACAGCCGCAGCTAATCTCGACCTGAATGGTTTAAAATTTAAACAGGAAGCGTCGCTAAATATCGCAACTGCTCGATATTTAATCGTTTATCTGTCCCTGCTGTCGACTGCTTCGTGTTCTGCTATTTAATCGTTTAATAGTGGAGCAACGCGGTTAGCAGGCAAGCTAACTTAACGTGGCGAAAGCCAGCCTCCCTCAGTGCTGCAATGTGGTTAGCATCCCAGCACCCAGGTAGCTAACAAACCTCCCTAACCGCCACATCTCGCCTCTTAGCCCAACGACAGCACCACGTAAACAAGCAGCGAACAGATATTACACGAATACGCCTTTCCGTTCACTTACCTTTCACTCAACGGGACAAAATAATTTAAACTAGAAGACTCTGCTTCCTCAGATGAAGCTCTTCAATCTAGTATTTTCGCCCATGCTGCATTATGAGAGGGCGATAGAAAAAAAATGACTGACAGGAATCACGGACCAATCAGAGCACAGGTCACGCTGTAGCCGAAAGGTTCAGCCAATCGGCGCTTAACGTGACGTCGATCTGTCGGGGGAGGGCTACACGTGACTTCCAGCCAGCGCTGTTTACCATTGATGCGCGATACCTGATTATGTTTTTATATAACAACAAAAACGCGCGGAAACATGGCAGGGCCTGAATCACACCGCTACTCATGCTCATGAAAATTCCCAGAGGAAGGCAAAAAAACCAAACACCTCCCACCCCCAATTTAACATTTTTAATGATGATTTTTCATTTGCTTTTCTTTCTAAGATTGCATTTCATTCGATTGTCATTGCAAAGACCAGCAGTGTTATCATAAGAGCAGGACGTTTTAATGTTAGAATAGTAACACATTTAAAATCTACAGTGAAAAAGGATTGCATGCTGTGAAATGCTGAATGGACTCATGTTTGCTTGATCTGGGCACATGGATTGGCTCGTGAATGTCACGTTGCTGTTGTCTCCAGTAGGCGGCAGTAGATTGCCTCAAACGAGTCTCTTAATTACAGATTTAGTAAGCTAGAATGATGCATGATGATCTGCACTAAATGCACATTCCTAGGCATTTAGATTTAGCAGCAAAGTGTGCTTGCTGCATGTACTGGTATGAAAATACTGAGCACACCGAAAGAGGTTTATGAATTTAATTGTAAGGGTCAAATGTACAGTAATGTTTCAGATGGCTATGCATACAAAAATCATCTAATCTTTAAAAAAAAAGTCCCATGTGAAACCAGCACATCATACTTGACTACAGTTTCAAATGAAGAATCTTTTTACACTCTCATATTAATTATTCATGTCACATTTGCGCCACACTGACGGCAATCTTAGTACCGTCAGTGCGAGAAAAATGATTGGTTACAATCTGTTATTCCCAACAAAAATGTATTTTACTAATGTTATGAAAATATATGGTGTTCTTTATATAAATATACTGCAACAAAAATTAAGGGAACAATTCAACGATCTTGTTGTTTTCCACTGACCAAGCCGATGGGCCATTAAATTTTTTTCCCGCAGTATACACATACACTTACATTTACATATTTTATTTATCAAAAAAAAGAGAATTTAAGTGTTTTCCCAATAATTATTATGTGTAGTACCTTAAATAAAATATGTGCTCACACGTACTAAAGTATAACAGTGCCTAGAGCTGTGATCTATATATGCAGAAACAAAACAAACAAAACAAAAAACCATGGAGGATTTGATCCTCGTTTAATTCCAACATGTTTTTTTCATTACAGACAATATGAATGTTGCGATATAATTATGTTCAAAGTGCATTCTTGTCTATTCAGGATTATAGGATAAGAAAAGCAGCGACTGTGGTTAAAGAGTCGTGCTTTAACACAAATCAGAGTTGCCACACATTTAAAAAGCATGCTCCTGTTCCCTGTGATAGCTCTGCCAGGATGATGATTGTTTCCTGGTGTTATTTATGAAAGCAGATTCACAGAACTTTGATCAGTAGGTACATGTTATTTTAATTATAGAACCCTTTAAAACTTGAATAAAGAATTACAGATTAATAGCTCAGGAAGAAATTGTATCATTGAATTATGGTGTTTTTCCCCCCTTTGTTCCAGCTGGAGGAGAAGTGGTTTATGAGGATGTGCTTCAGATTCAGAGGCCGGTGTGGCAAAAAGCGCTGAGCTCATAGGAATGATAAGTGAAAACATGAGATCTGCAATTAAAACCTTTTTTTTCCCTTTTTTAAAAAATCCACTCTACAGCTTTTTTGCTAATTAAAAGAAGGGGAATTTGATGAGTTTTTTATTTTTGTTTTTGATATTTCTATGGTGGCATATTTAAACTGCAGACATGTGCACAGTGGTAAAGTTAAGGGTCTTCGATGTCCATGAAATCCTTTTTGGGCGCTGCAGAGCCTCTGTACCAGGCACAAGAGTTATCACTCCTCTTGATGCATGCATAGTGTTTAGCTTGTCTTCCATTTTCAGTCTTCTCCATCAACCAGTCCAACCAAAGGCACTCGGATGGGCTGTTGATCATGCAGGGGATGGAGCTGCAGGAGGTGATCTGAGGATCATAAAAAGCACAGTGATCGTTACAACATCGCGCATCTAGCGGTGATTTGTTTTATGCAACTGGGAAGTGATCATCTTAACATGGTAAATGTAAACTTTAACTACTCCCTTAGACTTTTAATCATAAATTTTCCATACCCTGCATTCGCAGCCCATTTGATAGCGCTCAGTAAGACCGATCTTCTGAGTGGCAGTCAGGTTGTCCCAGGGTTCAAATAAGCCACACAGAGTGACGCGCATTGTCCCAGTCTCAGCCTCCAGCATTCCTACAGTGGAAGGAGAGCATAGTGTAAATCTAGAGAATATATAAGAATCTATATGAAGCCACATTAAGGAACATGTTTTGTTATATTACACAACATGTGCCTTACACTGCACTGAAAGTCATACCTGTGATTAGATACTCTTTCCTGCCGTCAGTCTCCAGAGACACTCCACACATCGCAGAAGAGCGAGCTGTGTAGAAGGCTTCTATAGCGTTGCTGGGACCTTTGAACATCTGAGAATTCAAGCAAAAACATTTAGATTCCACTGAAGTTTTTACACATGGAAGAAAAATGATAAATACAATAGCTTTGTCCTAAATACCTTGATCTGTTTAATGTCGTACTTAAGCTGTTTGATGGAATCCCCATAGACGTCATTGCCAACATCCACCTCTTGCTTTCCGACTACCTTTGCCCTGATAACTGGATAAAGACAAGAAAAAAAGAGAAAAAACAACTTGCATTAACATTCATTTTGTGTGAATACCAGCTTTGTAACTGGAACGCTGCTTTGTTATGTTAAAACTGAAAAGAATCCGCATCTATCTGTATCTGATCTAAGCCCTGCCCAGGTTTGGCATGCTGGAGTTGGCCGCAGCACATTGCTGTGGCTTGAATCTGAGAAGTTTGCATGTGCCAGGTCCTGGGAAGACAGAGGCGCATGAGTGTTTCATCAGCTGCAATCAGAGGGAGGAATGCATGCTGCCTGTTCCCAGGTTCCTGGGCCGACACAGGAGGAAGCCAGTCAGCAGTCTTTGAAAAAGCTGAACTAGAGTGCCCCCCTGCCCCCAGCCCCCCTGCCCCCAGGCCTCTCAGCCAGCCTGCCTTTCTGTCTGGAGAGAGGTGCTGACATGCAAATCAACCTCCTCCTTTCACATGTAGCCTCCTCTTTTTCTCTCTTGCACTCTGAAGCTGGAAGAAAAGAGCTCATGTGGAAAAAAAAACAGGCTTTAATGGAAAATTACTATTAGAGCCATACAAATGAGCCGTTGAGCTAAAATCTTGAGTAGTCAAAAAAAAAAAAAAAAAAAAAAATCAACTTGTGTTTTTCAAAGTTGCTGCTCTTTCCATGTGTGTTCAAAATGTGGAAGTGCAGTACAGTATGATCACATGTCAATTGCAACCAGACACCCAGCAGTTACTGTATATTCACAGGACTGCAAGGAAGCAAGCGACAGCGCTAACGCTAACCAGATGTTCTCTCTCAAGTTCCACTTCAGTCCTTGCTTTCCCAAGGTGGCAGCTACTGACTGTCTCTGATCGCTCCTTGCCAAATAATATCAAGCCCTTTCATTTGCCTTTTTTTATATGACGCTATGATGATGTGAGCCATATGTGCCCTCATTCATGAGGCGTAGAGAACATCTCCTTTTAAGGGTCTAAAGCATCAATCCCAGACAAAGGGAAGCAAGAGAAAAAAGGAGAATGTGCACACACATGGAGTGATGGAGTGATGGGAATGGGTCCTGAAGCAAGCACGGGAAGGCAGCCACATTGCCGAAGTATTCTTAGCGTAACAATGTGCTGTGTATACAAGAAGACAGCCCTTTAAAGTCAAGAGGGATACAAAAGAAAAGCTACACCAGTCACCGGATTTCTCTTTTTCTTTTTTGTTGTTTACATATCACAAACTCCCTCCCTCCCTCCCTCGCTTTGATGCAGAGTGAGGTAGCCGTGCCGAGAAACTCTCCAATTTCTCAGCAGAGTGTATTAGCGGTAATCCCCCTCTGCTCCAATGTGTCGAATCAAACAGAGACCTCTTCTTCTACGCCTAAAAGCAGGAATTAGAGCAGGTGGAAATAACCACAGGATGTTAAAGAGGCATAAAGTGAAAAATACTGAAAATGGGGTCTTATGCGCATACTGATATATAATCTTAGCATGTTTTAGAAAAAGGTGTAGCTCTTGAGTTACATGTACATGAGAAAATGAGGCAAGTTATTGGGAAAAAAAGGATCTTTAAGCTAATTAATGTGATATTCCTTTGACTATTCATGATAGCCACATGCCACCTATTTGATTTGATGGATTTTTCCTCCACAAACTGTTAGAGCGGTTTAGAAGTACAACTTTATTCTCTGTGCTGGTATATAGTGTGTACGCAAGTTCTTGCCAGGGCCTGGATGTTTACTGGAACAGGCTGACAAAGCCCTTTAAAAATCATAAGTTTCACAGAACTGGAAACCAAAGGAACCATCTAATTTTCTAGTTACTCAAACAATAAACACAATATTTTGCATGCAGTATTGTGGTCATGGGAGGGTTTTAAAAACAAAGAACAAAAAAGCAAATGCATGTCATGTAATTGAAGAGCATGTGCCCTCGTCTTCCTCTCCGAGGAGCCACAAAGCGGTCAGAGTGCGAAAAAGTCAAGTACAAATTCAAACTGACTACCCTACTGATCCTGTGCAAAGAGATACAGACTAATCTGAGGTAATCCTTTGTTTTCCTTTTAAAAACGGACAATTGTAGAGATACTCATCACCTCATCGGTGTGCGTGTGGTAAGCAAAAGGTCCCCGGTACGATTCCAGCCAGGGATACAAATCGCCTTCAGGGAAGAGCATCCGATGTAAAACGCAAACACATGAAGCTATGGCCGAAGATAACTTTAAAATCTCATCATCTATATTAGCTGTTAGTTTTATTATGCCTTGCACATAAAAATGTAGCGTTTTTAGCGTTTTCTCCTGTTTTTTTAACAGTCTGCATGTGACTGAAGCCATGGACATAACGTTCACATGCAGTTTCCTAAAGGGGATTTGCAAGTGTCGCACTGCACGGATCAATCCAGCGCACTATTGCAAGTGGTGCTGGAGTTTAAGGCAGCTGCTGTGGTTATTTGCACAAATTCTGTCCAGCTCAAAGGACGGAAATCTGGTTTTAATATCAGCTGTGTTTGCACAGCTTGCAATTTATGGGCTGCTTTTGTCCCAGAAGTCGTACCCACTAATGTTAACTTTCTGTTCAGGAACCAATATGACTCATTTTCTTTCTTCACAAAAAGCAGCGCAGATAGTTTTTAAATTTAAAAAGAAAAAGAAAAGTAAAGAATAATGAGTGCGGTTTATGAATACCCAACATTCCTCTGCCTCCGCCAAGGAACCAGAAGATAGATTTCCATTTCTGAGGAAAGATTGCTCTGACTGTTTTGACAGTGGAACTGTTTACAACAAAACTTGATCCTAGGCGTGCACTACAAACCAGGCGCTACAAAGCCAGACTTACTTTGCTGGCTGGATAAAACCATATACACCAATCAGTGGCAGTTACTTTTTTCTCCTAATCACATTTTCTCTATCAGCCTCTGTGCTGACTCCCAGTTAGGGGGGGTTCTGACAAGACATTAGACTCTTCTTCTGCACAAAGTTGACCAACAGCTGACTTCAGTAAATAGGAACATGATGGCAGATGGCTGCCCCTCCCTGGTTCTGCCCGAGGTTTCCTACTGTTGTGATTTGGTACTGTAATCATAAAATTGAATTAAATTGAAAATCATTGTTGTTCCAGACACAAGGATAAAAGAAGTCTCTGGTTTTTTTTGTGTGTGTGTGTGTGCTTTTTTTGTTCCTGTAGCACCCAGGAGTTGCAATAGATACTAAAAGGTGCTACTTATCCTTAAATATCACTGCTCACTGACATCAAACCAACCCATCTCCATGTTTATCCAAATCTCTAAAAATAAGCTGGTTAAGTCTGCAGCATAAGTTACCATGGCGATCAACTGAGGTTAAAAAAAAAGAGAACCACTGTTATGAGATTAAAAACTCTGGCTCAAGGCTTAAGCCTCCATTAATCTTAGTATCAAACTTACATCTGGAATTTTCATTTTATATCGACTTTCAGGTTATACGAAGGCCCACCTTTAAAAATGACATCACAAGTGGTGTAATGATCTTCCTGCACTGTGGAAATGAACTGCTCTTCAGTAAGTATCTGTAATCTCCAGAAACCAAAACCAGCACTAGCTATGTGAAACTTTAGCAATGCTTCCAAGTCAGTTAGCTGTCTGGCACTTATTAAGATAGTATCTTGACTTATTTTAATCTACATAGGAATGCTGTATTTAATACACACACATCATTTATTATAACACAAGTGGCTCATGGTTCAAAGAAAAACATGATTCACCTTCATTTTAAGCCCAAGAAGAATAAGAATTTTGAATGAGCTTGCTTAATGCTAAATTTCATCAACCCACTGAGGTAGCAGTCTGTTCATTAACTGTATAGGGGCTGGTGAAGCGGAATGCCAACAATTTCGTAAATTCCCGAAACTTCTCTCTGACGTTTAAATAAGTTGTGCAAGTGTGCAACAGTTGACTGCCCTCTCTGTGACCCAGCAACTTGGTGAACTTTTGCTGGCGCTTTTCTTCTCCAACTAGCTTGAGCCCACTCTTAAACTTTGCCTAAACCCCCGAAGACACGAACTCAAGAATATTTGGCCAAGAAACAGATTCCCCGAGACTCTATGGTGGTTTATGTTTATGTGAGGGTCTATCCATGGTGCTGAAGCAGGAGCGGAGGGTCAAGGTCATGTTAGAAACTGACTTAAGAGATGGAAATAAGGTGAATCAGCTGTGAGGCTCAGATGACTGCCAGCATCTTAGTTTATCTAGAGTTCTGCACAATCTGCCTAATCAAAAAACAGAACTTTTTTTAATAGGTTCACTTTGTAAAGCCTAAAGCACCAAAATAGGGCAAACAGAAAGATAAATTGTCTTCCCTTTTAGTGCGGTATCTGACTTTCCATTTGTGTACATTCTCAGGTAGCATAATAAAGTTTATTCATCCTCTTGAGCAATGGAATCCAGTGAGTAAAAATCTTTGAATAAGTCACCTTCTGTCCACATGCCACACACTCAGCCATCTCAGAAGCAAGAAAAAAGACCCTGAGCTGGACAGGCTGGTCACTGTTAACAGTCCTGTTAGCTTAAGGTCTGTGTTGAAGGCAGCAACAAGTACTTTTTTGTAACAGGCGAAATTAAAGGGAAATTATCCTCAGGAGCGTTTGAGTGGGATTAAATGAATTTGCCTTTCAGTAAACTATATGATCACTGAGGTGATACTGGTGAAAGAAAATGAAGTTATGTTCATGTTGTCATAAACAAGCACAAACACAAATGATTTTGTTTAAAGTCTCCTTAGCAACAACAAGGAATAATGTGGTTTACTGTAGATAAAAAAAAGCCTAAAATTGTATTGAAGAAGACAAAACTCCAGACAGTATATTGATGTGTCTATGAAAGAGCCTTGAAACTATCAACAGAAGATTAGAGAAAAAGAGGAGGGCAGTGGAAAGAAAGACTGGGGGACAGAAAATTCCATCCTCCTCCCACTGCAACTGTAAACACGGGAGCTGGGCAGTCTCCCTCTCAGAATACGATGGTTTCCTTGTGGGGGGGAAAAAAAACCCAAACCAATTTATCCTAGACATTGCTAACTAATACATTAATGGCAAAAACACAACTTGATGTGTTGATTGTTAGTCTAAAAATCAACTTACCGACGTCTGAGTTGCAGAACACCTGCTGGGGATGACTCGGGGAGCAGCTGCAGGCTTCTGCCAGTTGTTGCACTCGCCAAAGACACAGGATGGCCAGAGTGACAAAACATCTCTTCATCGTCCAGGTCATCTCTGAAAACTACGCTTTCTAACTGAAACTGGAAAAGTGAGTGAGGGTATAGATGTAACGTCTGCCTGTCGGGTTTAAAGGAAACGAGTCGCTGTCCTTGGCTAGAAGTCGACGCACGACGGTGCTGTGCAGAAAATGATGCACAGGGCACGAGAGAAAGTGTAATCCTGCTAAAGACTGCACACCAAGTCTGTTTTCCACTACCCTCAGCAGCAGCAGCCACGTTTTATTAGCAGGCAGCAGCAAACTCCTCCCCCCCTCCGGTGGCCAGAGAGCGCAAGAGCGCGACAGAGGTCAGGAGCTGCCGACTTTACACACGCACCCCTTAAACTACGTAAATCTCAGGCTGATGCATGAGGAGGCGGATAATTGTTTTTAGGAAACGACTGTGATAACAAACAGCATCACCCTGTGACACACGTTCTGACTTTTTTTTCCGTAAGTTTTACGCTAAGTGTTTCCTCACTCTTGCACGCCACTCCATAAAAGTACAAGTCTTGCAGTGAGAGTATGTAGGTATTACCATGGAAATAATGGGCATCTAAAAATATTTTAAAATGTTTTAGTTGTTTAATTTTTGTACTTTTTTAAGGCCCCTTCTTTCATTTAACTTAATTATTTGACTCATACCTTGTGTGGTTTCGCGCGTGTAAACTCTCGCGTTGTTTTAATTATAGCAACATTTTATATTTTATCATTTTTTATCTGGAGGTTTTAAGAAATAGTAAATAAAAAAGTGCAATATTTCCCTCCGAAATACAGTAGAGCAGTAAAAACTAAAATTTGGCATAAAAAACTATCTGTTCTTCAGTTTGTGTGGTTCCTGCCACAGAGGTAACATTTGTTTCTCTAATCATAATAAACAATTTCTCAGTGGATTATATATAAATTCCTACCAAAGGCATCAAAGAGCTTGAAACCTGAACATCTGGATTCAACTCCAGAGGAAAGAAAGCGTCAGACTAAATCTTACTGACGTTTACAACTATGCTACTAACTTAAAATACAACTTTGGAATGAAAAGCCTTTCTAGATTGACGTGTGTGTGCGTGTGTGTGTGTGTGTGTGTGTGTGTGTGTTACTCATTTAAATTGTTAGATAAGGACAGGAGCTTTGTTTGTTTTAATGATAATAAATATGACATATTACAATGTATTACTATTGTTAATACATTATATTCATTATAGTCTCTGTACCGGACACCATGAGGCAATGGCTCAGCACATCAGAATAGTCTTGTGACTACATTTCTCCACTAACGGGAGACCAAAAGGAGCAAATACTGTGGAAGTTTAAAAAAAAGTCTTTATAGTCTCATCAAATGAAGTGGTTCAATTATCACATCCTGAGAGAAATCCCCAGTACAGCAACAACTATATGAGCCATTTGTTGCCGTACCTTTTAAAAACACATTCAGCAATCATGGAGCAACACTGATATTTAGTGTCTTTTAGCAAAGTTTTTTGCATTAACAAACTCCTGGAGGAAATCTCTGTCTTGGCATAAATAATTATTCTATCATGCTAAAAAAATTATCCTATAAAATCAATGAGACTCCTGTGAGGGCAAAACCATTTGGCAAAGCTGTGGCCTGGACAGATAAACAATTTACTAAAATTTGCTATAAATCTCACTTAAGCTGTGGGTAGCGGGAAATTCAGGCCACAATCCCTTGCAGGTTCATCGCTCAACTCCTTTCCCGTTGCCAGGTCTTGTCACGGCAACATTTGATTCACTGTCACAAAAATATTGATTTTAGATGCTTTAAACATTTGCACACATGACAATTCGCCTATGAGTAAATCCTAACGTGGGTCAGGCTGAGTAATCCGTAGCCCACGCTGCGCAGTTATCTGAGGTTGGAATTTAGCGAGAGTGTTTATGTATCTTATAGTCACTTTCAGGAACTCCTAAAACACTGTCTGACAGAAGGAGGTGTGGCACGGTGGAGAGAAGTGACATCATGCCCTTAAAGTTAATGAGCTCAGTCTGGCAGCAATTCAGCAGCTCCCACCCCCAACCTGCCGAGAAAGAAACATTATGCTATAGTCGAATTCCTGAGTCGTTCCTCATCCCGTATTCATGTACAGAAATAAATGGAAAGTTTACCGCTGCTTCTGGAAACTGAGGATCTTAAGAGTTTTAGGGTTGCGGCCTCTTGTGTTGATTCTGGCACAGGAGGGCGAGATCACAGCGAGGGCATGATGTACAGTATTCAGCGATTAGAGCTGATGATGAATGAAGAAGAATGCCAGAGAGGGGACTGGATCTGCTGTAGCTGCCTTGCTCCCTGACATCATATTTGGCCACTGACTGTGAGTCCTCTGGCCACTCCGGCAAATATTTCCACTGTTTTTCATGGCTGAACAATTTTTGCCTGTTTTTCTTTTCCACAGGTCTTTTACTTGATGTCTGTGTTAAAGAAAAAAACACAGGCAGGAGATGAAGAAAGCAAAATGGTACAACCAAATTGGTGTCATCTGCGTAACTCATTATCTTTGTTAAATTCAGACATTTATTTTACCTTTGTATTTACATGTACCTTTGGAGTGAGATCACCGCCAATTAGATAAAAAAAAATCCCAAACTGTTTGAACTCTGGTAAGTCGTTATGACTCGTAAACAGACTGCAGTTTACCAGAAACAATAGACCTTAGAGGGACAATACCACAGAAGATGGGTGTGAGAAAAATCAAGACAAACATACAAAAGGAAGTGACACATCTGAGACAGAGTTGCCAGAAATATGCTTCTGTTTAATACAACTGTTTACCAGGGGCACTGGGGGAACACCAGATGCCTTCTTTAAGGCAAGGCCTGCTGCCTCCTGTCCAAACAGTCTGCTTCCTTTACACTCATATGCTAACTGATGTGGTGGGCTCTGCTCACATCACACCCTTGTCCTGAGCTCCTGGGTATATTTCAAATTACCTCAGAGCAAGACCATTCTGAGCGATTTCCCGCACTGCGACTCTCTCTTTAGAACAGATTTTTATCCACCAGTCGAGATCTGGATGATTGTATCAACATTTGGTTTTAATTTGTTGAAAGAGGGCGGATTTGTCAAAGAAGTGCAATGTAAGCAGCCCCCTCTGTGTACATTACCAGCTACAAATGCCAAAAGGGGCTTAAAAATGGCCTGAACCTCCATTCCCTAAATTACAGACTTGCAAGGCCAGGAATACTCTCAAAAGGAAGTGCCCAGTAAGGCATAAAAAAGAGGTTTTCATTGTGGGTACTGGTGGGTGCTGTGGCACTGACCCACATCCTCTTACTCCCAAACAGACCCCTCGCCTGTTATCTGCACACATTGCACATGACCTGACCGCCACGCAGATTTCCAACTGTCCAGCCCCTCTTTGCACCCCCAGCCACAACCCACGGGGTATTTCCAATAACTTTCCATCCATCATTGCTGCTATTCGCAATTCACCGGTGACAATGTAAGACAGTGAATCAGCATTAGGAAACTGTTTCAGGGACACCAATGTGGACGAAAACATCTGTTTGAAGTTCCACGCACTCTTAGGTCAAATGGTCTCACATGTCCACATCCACAGATGTTAGCAACTGAGATGTTAGTCACCATGAGTCTGCTGATAATATCCAGAAATATCCAGCTTTCTCAGTCTCTTCAGTGCATTTTAATAAGTGGTGCCTCTCTGGGTAACTACGGTGAGTGTGTTTACAGGAACTTTCACTTTTACCTAACAGGCACAGACTTGTAAAATATCAAGTTTGTACAAAATGTACAGTCATTTCCTCTGTAGACAATAGCACTACCATTTCGTGACTTTGGTACTGTGGGCAGCTCCTTAAATGATGAGCAACTTAAAGAGGGGAATAGATGTTGTGCAATTTGTTTAACCTGCTAATTCCCACAGAAATCCAAATCCACTAGAAAGCTGTTTCCTCTTACACATGGGAATTGGGACATGGGACTGGTTTGAATATAGTAACTACACCTTTCTATCTAACATTCAAACACATTCATACTGTGAGGAACACATCGGAGACTGGAGCAGCCAAGTATCAAACTACCAACCTTCTCATTAGTAAATGAGCTGCTCTACGTTCTGAGCTACATCCAACAGACTCAGAGGAAATCAGAAATGTGTTTTCAGTATTCCAGTAGTTGTTAGCATAGTTCTTTTTTTTTTCTTAAAAAGTCACGTGAAACATCACGTAGCATCACAACAAATGCTAAGAACACCTTCACTGCTACCCTTTATTCCTTAGAAATGAAAAGGGGTCAGTAGCAGTCAGGTGGTAAATAGCCTGTATTTGTATAGTGCTTTTACTAGTCCCCCCTAGGGACCCCAAAGCACTTTACACACCCAGTCATCCACCCATTCACACACTGGTGGAGGCAAGCTACAGTTGCAGCCACAGCTGCCCTGGGGCAGACTGACAGAAGCGAGGCTGCCATATCGCACCATCGGCCCTTCTGGCCCACACTAATAGGTGGTAGGTGAAGTGTCTTGCCCAAAGACACAACGACCGAGACTGTCCGTGCCGGGGCTCGAACCGGCAACCTTCCGATTACAAGGCGAACTCCCAACTCTTGAGCCACGATCGCCCCATGCTGCTAATAAAATATACTCGATTAACTGAGCATCAGCTAAGTGTGAGCACTCCTTGAAAAGCAGAAGATTTTGAACTTTGTTGGTCTGGGGCATTTAGCTATGTGTTAATATAATGTCGCAATCTTCCAGGAAATTCACCCTAAGGTCAGACTATCCTCGGACAAATTGTGTAAAACCCGAGAGCTACACCTTAGGCTCTACAGGCCTCGGTTAGCAGGTTAAATTTTAAAGTTCGTGACAGAACAATTAGAAAAAGACTGAAGAAATGTTGGTTGTGAGGGTTGCCAGGAGAAAGTGTCTTCTTTCACGCAGCTTGCGTTTGTAAAGTTGCATCTGAACAAATCACGAGACTTCTGGAACAAAGTGGAGATGTTTGGCCGTAATGCACTGCACCACATTTGGTGAAATCAAACAGCATATTAGCACAAATACCTCAAACCAGCTTGAGCTCCTCTGTATACCTCTGTGCCTCCATGTGCCACCTCTGTGCCTTTGTCCTATCATCTCTTTTAGCTCTGTCACCTTGACCTTTGTGTTTGCCACTTCCCTGTTCCCGTTCTGTGACATTTTGAACTTCCTGTATTTCTGTTAGCATTAACGCCGTTTTGAGGACAATTCCTATCTCCTCACTCCTGCATTTGGATGCGCAATCTATCTTCTACACAGCTGAACCTTCACATTTGCAAAGAAAAGCGGGACAAAAACCCTCTGCGATGCTGTGAGACTGAGACCCTTTGCTGCGGAACATTTCAGTATTAATGTGATGCTTAATTCTCGGTACGTTTGCAACTTGGTTTGCTATGTTGTTGTGCACTTTTGCCATAACGACACACTTAGTTGCATCTGACATCGGTGGAAATTGGGAAATTCTGGAGGATGTTCAGACGATGAAAATTACAGTGAGGAGAACATTGTTCATAAAAGCCATGTGGAATTTCAAAATTCTGGGGCTGACCAAACAAACAGAATATGTCATGACATGCGGGGTTAATTTTTTGGTGGGTCAAGTGACACAATAATGAAAAAGCTGCCAGATATTACTCACAAAGCAGGTCTGCCCTTATGATGAAATAGGCAAACGTTTCCTTCTTGTAAGTATATATTAGAGTACATTAAACAATCGCCTTAGGATGGGGCTACTTGTGAATTGATCTATTTTCTATCAACCAAACTGTTGTTCTGAGTTAATACTTGACTAAAGATTAAGTATTTGGTAATCTTTAAATCTAAAGCCCACGCAAATTACGTAGTTTGATCGACTGGTTCGGTACAGCTCTTGTTGTTTTGCCCACCTGCCCGGGCATGTAGGGGCGCTGCTGTCATGAATGACTCTCAGTTGTGTGAAGATGAAATGCGGGAAGACTTGAAGACAGTCTGGAGGGTGGTAAAAACAATCACCTGGGAAAATTCCATGATTCATGACGTGAGACTGCAATAACCTTTAATCAAAGCCCTGTAAACAGTTTTGTATTCGGTGTCCTACCGGGAGATAAATCTGACAGGCTTAACATCTGTTGTTTTTATTCATTTTAACTTTTAAGACCTTTAAGTGTGACCGTTGACCTTTTTCACATGGAGGGTGCTTGTATCATCTTACTTGCCGTTATCTGTGCAGGTACATTGGCTCAAGCACACCCCCTGTGAAGAGCAGTTAAAAATATTGTCAGTTTTTGAGAAATGTGCCAAAAGTCTGTTGTGGAGTGCAGAACTGCATTCATATGTCATCTGTATGAACAAATACATCTTCAGATATTTGTAAAAAAATCATGACAAAGTAGTATTAGTTTTGGAAAGAACAGCTGGAGTATCTGCAGTATCTGCCGTAAAGACATTTTATTACTCATATCAGTGTCATACTTCCTTCTCCTTCTGGACAGTAACAAACTGTCTGACAGCAGATGCCGTTTAAGCAGGGTTCATGTCTGGATCTGTAATGTATTTGCTAGAATTTGGCTAAAACCTGTGGAAGAAACAACTTATAATATTAATAAATCGGAATGCATTATGTCTGGTGGAATGAATGTATGAATCAATTTGGTGATTAATGTAACATTTATACTTGTCTTGTGTTTCATATCGTGCTAAACTGCCTATTACATTCCACATTATGATTTATTTGTTCTTGTAAGGAACAAATCTTTCAAAATAAGATGAATGCACACAAAAATAATGCGGAAATCACTGTTTATTTGCCAGAAAAATATTTGTCAGTAATAAAAAAGAAAAAGATAATTCACATGGATTGTAATGAAAGCATCTTATTGCAACACGCTAAATAATAAGGAAACAAAGTCACCAGGATTTTCTTTTAATCAGGAACAAATCATTCAAAAGAAGATGACTCATAAAATTTTCACAGAAACCCCTTTTCACCTTTTTAATAAATGATGCTATGATTCTTATATGTGAAGAAGATATGTTTCATATATGTCAGAAATATCAGTAATCAAAACAATTAGGACTCGCATGGATAATAATGAAGCCAATTGATTTCACTCCATGAAATAATATGGAAACAAAGATAATGGACCTGACGGTGCATCACACGTACTCTGGTGTCACTACAATCTGGTAGGTGAACTGTTCACCAGCACAGGGATAAGGAAGGACCTGAGTAGCATTCGCAGAGACGGAAGCCATATTGCTTTTGAAGTCCTGGACCTGACAAACATACTTGCCCTGGCAGACCAGCAAGACACGATTACGAAAGAGGATTTCACTTTGGCTGATGTAGCTTTGGGGTGTCAGCCTTAACACAGGAAAAGACTCACAACTCACACCATAGTTTGAACATTCCTGCCTGTTTATGAATATATTTGCTTGCCAACTCATCACGGTGTCCTTGAAGATCAGACTGTTGTGGACAGGTGTGGTAAATGACTTGGATCTGGTTTGACTGTAAGGATTATAGCCATAGCCATAGTTGTTATAGTGGTTGTTGTACTGTCCGGACTGGGTTTCAGAGGATGAAACCTCTAAAATGATGCTCCAGGGCTCAGCAGTGTAAATCCTGGGCTGGTAATTAATATTGTCTTTGCCGAACTTTTGCTTTGTCAGATTACTGAAGAGGAGCACATTAAACTGAAAAGCTTTCAACATATTATCACGATACACGGTCTTGTGAGTGCTGTAGAGCGGAGAGCTGGACTCGATCACATACAGCTTCTCAGCAGGAATCATAGGAAAACGAATGCGTCCCAACAGATCAGCCTGTGTTTCCAAATCGATGGAGTCGCCTTTCTCACTGATCCATCTCTCTACAGACTGCAGCACAAAATATTCACCTGGCGCCACCAAATCTGAGCGAGTAAGAAGAGCCCTAAGAAGCCCCACTGAGAGGCCGGACCAAGCTGGAGACCTGGTCAGGTTTTGGTAGTTCCAGGCCATGTACTGGACACAGTTCTCCTCAAGCACTAAGTCCTTGGTCTCCACTGCATACTTATAAAAAGACATCTGGTTGTGAAAGGTGGAGTCTTCTGGGAGGATTTTAGAAAACAGTCGGCCAATGTCCTCCATCAGCTGCTTTAACCCAAAATTAGAAGCCATTTGGTGGAGACACAGTGCAGAGGAGAGGGTCACATCTATCTTACGGGTGTAAATGTACCTAATGAAGATCAAATTATCGAATATTAGGATGTTTCATGTTTGAATTTGTACACATTTGTAGATGATTGCAAAACATTTAGATGTTTTAAAGAATAAGTCATCTACTGCAAATGCAGCAAAACATTACGTTCGTTATACCTGATGAAGGAGGTGAAATGTGGCTGGCAGGTCAAGCTGAGGTTGACTGTGATGTTAGTAATCCCCACTGAAGCATTAAAGAATGGGATTTGTGACAGGATCATTTTGTGAGCACAGATGGTTTTCACACTTATCTCTGGGGTCCCATCCTCCTGTTTGTTCCCAGTAGGACTCTGCACTATGATCAGGAAGTCACAGCCATTTCCATCATCAAAGATTTGGCCGAGAAAGTCAGACAGACCGAGACTGTGGTCCAGTGAGTGAGTAGAATCATTGATGTCCACATTAATGCCTGAAAAAGAATAATTAATGTAATGAACAAAGGGGGAATGAGCGGTGATCAAGCCATATTCAGCATCAATGCTACTATGGGTTCTACAAAACGTTTGTTTTGTAAGAGTTGTGATACCTACTTCCTGTTTCACAAACTACTCCAACATCCTCTTTGTGTGTGCAGTCAGTTTCTCCCCAGCCTTTGAATTCACAGGTGAAGAGATGTGTTTCTGTGCCTTTACAATTGATGTCATCCAGCCAAATAGGTCCAGGCGCTACAATGGAAATTTAAAGGGAAGGGAATTTGTTTACATTTCTAGCTATGACACAGAGTTGTGATTTGTAGTGGTTGTTACGTTGAGCCTAATCTCAACTATTTTCTGTACAGTCATTGCACTGCCCTCTGCTGGAGGATCATTTATATAAATGAAATAAAAGCCACCTTGTCCGTAGTCCTTCCCAGTCACAATAGATTTGGCACCAGGGAAGTTGAGCTGGCGACACAACACCCGGGCGTCAGCCATGTCCCAGTTGTCGTCACACACTGTTCCCCATTTCCCATCATGGTATATTTCCACACGGCCCTCTGACACGTTCTTAGAGCCAAACAGTCTCACATCACCTTCCTGCGGTTCGTGGTGTGTTTCTAATGAAATATACATAAAAATAGGTTATGTGAGCAAAGACCATGATGATGGAAACCACATATTCTAGCCCTTCATTCCAAGTTAATTGGTCACTCTCAAAATCTATTTGTAATTCACTTTCATACTCACATATCATACTCACATAGTCATATCTACTGCATAGCAGCTACAGGATTTTTTGAACTGCTTCGTATGCAAACTGGTGATTACTCACTTAAGATGTCAAATTTGTAAGCCCTTGCAGACGTGTGCAGAAGCAGAAGAATCCAAAGAGTACGTAGATTTTGATGCGTGAGCATTTTCAACTTCCGGTGTAGGACTGACACAGTGATTAACAAGAAAGAAATAATGTGAGAAATCTGCTCCGTCAGCTGCTTTTGTTTCCAGTACAGCGCACTGCAAAGTCTACTCAAATTAAATGTCTCGACCAAATTTGTGCATGAAAAAAAAGTCAAACTTAAATCTAAAAACCTTACAAACAATAAAGCCACATTACCCTTTTTGTGTTATCGAGCTGCGCTGTCCGCAAATGTGCTCCTGAGTGTGTCTTGCCCAAGGTTCACTCCTTTTAAAGTCCCGTGACAAAAGAAAAAGAGGGGAAGAGGGGGCTAAATGAAGGTGCGCTCCTCCAGATTCTGTGAGTTTCACTTCACGTTAAACTCCTCTTTTCCAAGCACCTTTCCTAAGTTTCACTTCACGTTAAAGCAGAAGACCACACTGGTTGCATAACTTCTTGTGGGTAAGTCGAAACTTGTCGGATCAAAATGTCTGCACTTTACTTGAACTCGTGATAAAGATCCCTATGTCAGCAGAAAAGCAGAAAAAACAGACAAGTAATGGAAAAGAAACAACCACTGACTTTGAGATTGTAAAGCCCCAAAAGTTAGTTAGAGGAAATAATTATAATCTGAAAAATCATTCATCTGTATAAGAAAGGAAACACTAATGTTTAATTTTCACCAGTTAACCTGTGAAGAAAGTGATCCATCGCAATACAGCCCTGCATTCTCCAATTTGACATGTATTTTCAACTGAAGAATAAAATGGGACTACACTTCTGTAACTGTTAGAGTCATGTGTTTTACAGTTTTCAAAAGTAAACGGGTAAACAAACCGGGGTGCGTAGATTAAAAAAAGAAAAATGATAATAATAATACAAAAAAATCACCACCATGCAAATAGGTAAGAGTGCTTCATTGGGGACTTACTGTAGTGACAAATGTTTGAGGTTATTTAAACGTAACTGATGGAGTGAGTAGCTGCTCGTTTCCCAAACAACCATGCAAAAACACATCTTTCTGTTTTAGATGGGTCGATTTATTAAATAAAGAGAACAACTAAAGAGACTGCTGAAACTACAAAACTGCTGAAACTGACAGTGGTGAAGCTTTGTCTTCCAGAAAGAAATGTGACTGCGTCTTTGATGGTCGTGTTTGGAAATGAGTTTTGGTCAAATCAAATTAAACAGCAGAACTCAAGGCTAGGCTTTGGGGATCAGGACTGAACAGTTGCCTTAAGAAAATCACTTGGCAGAGAGGATTTAAAAAAAAAAAAAAAAAGGCTTCAGTTTGAAACACAGTGTACAGATAGGGCTCTGGAGTTCCAAATTTACCCTGTTCCACCCTGTTCCACGGTAAATTTGTCTTCCTACTTGTCAGAAAGACAAGCAGACGAAATGATGCACCCATCATGTCTGGGATCTACAAGAACAACCCGGGTTGGTGGCTTTGGGGTGCTTTAATATGTGAGGTTCAGATTATGGGAGAATGGTTCAGTGAGCATAAGATATCATTTTCACGCATGGACTGGCTAACACAGAGACCAGACCCAATACCTATTGAGAATCTCTGGGATGAGAAGACTTTATGGAGCAGTACGACTCTGTCAATATTAACAGAAGAGCTCACCAAATAATTAACTGTGGATGGAAATAAATGTTGTGGCATTGCATTAGCTTAAAAAGATGCCAAAGCAAATGCATACCAATTCAATTCATCAATAAAACTTTATTGATCCTGAAGGTTGACCCCGAAGGAAATTGGGTTAAGGCTGCCGACCTTTGCCAGCGCTATCTTACCCTTCCGACCATACATACATTACACAAACATCACATGGGGTAGACAGGTCAGAGAGGTATAACAATGGAAAATACACAACATGAGGAGAGACGAGGAGAAAAAAGAACCCCCCCCCCCCAGACTGAGCTCCAACAGGGAGATCAGTTTGAGAACAGAAAAAAACACCTCAGCACATGAATCATCATATCTCACAACATGGAAGACACAAGCTTCGAAGGCGTTTGGAGGGGGTGGGGGGTGAGTGTAGGTCTGTGTCAGTGTACATGCGTGTGTGTGTGTGTGTTCCGTGTTCAGCCGAGAGAAAGTGTCCCTTCACCCAGTTAAGCAAAAGTCAACAGTCTTCGGTCTACTCGGGTGGCCTTGAAGGAGGGGGAAGAGAGTCACAACACAGTCTTGTTATCTAAAGGAGAGAATTGTTATTCCTGTCAGCTTTTGCCTTGAGCATCCAGCTGGCACCAGGGGGGTCGCATGAGATGAAGATGGTAGCTGTTTTGGTTAGTGCGAACAAACTGCTTCCAATTTTACAGTTGGTCTAATGTCCGTCACTGGTCACCAGGTCACCAGGTCACCAGGTCTCTTAATTCCTGTTGTTCTTCTTCAAGATGTTGTCCATATTGCAGAGCCATGAGCTTCTCCAAGATCTTATCCTTAATGTGTTCCAAAGAACACAGTCTGAGTACTTGCAGCCCTGACCATCGTCTATCATGTTGGCCAGCCTTGTGGGATTTTGAACAGCTGTAGCCGCTTCTTGTTCTTCGATAAGCCAGGTCCGAGCCAGCTCCAATCAGCCAGAACTCTCTTATCATGGTTCCGAATTGGTAGATGTCATTCAAAGTCCTCCATCGAGAGTGTCGACAGACACACGACGCAACCGACCATCAGGTATCCGGCAGCAAACGTCTCTGCAGGACAATCAGGCTCTCCCAAGCCCAGGAGTTGTCAGTTTCGTTAAGGGACCAGTTGATCAAATCCATAATTCTTCTTTAGGTTTTTAGAGAACAAGTCTGGGAGACTCTCTTAGGATTAGAGAATAAGCAAGACTACACAAAGACACGAGAAGTCAACCAGGAAAGATAAGGGAGAGGGGAGAGGGAGAAGGAGAATGTGCGACCGCCTCCGTCAAGAGCCAAGAGAGAACGCAACAAAGTAATAGAGCATGTTGGTTTATTGGTTTGTTTTTTATTCAGTAGCAGTCAAGAGGCAACTTTGCCGGCCTCTTTTGACGATCGTCAAGGCCTTTAGTGGACTAGTAGCTAAACTGTCCAGCAAGATTATAATATTTAAAGAAAACTAACAAAATAATGAAAACTAGAAGTAAAAAGTCCAAAGCCAGAGTCCAATTTAGGATTACTCTGACTATGACTGTGTTTTATATTAAAGCAAGAATGTTGTAGTGAAATGAGATAAAATGTGTGAAATATTTATAAAGGGGGAAAATTCCACAAACCTCAAAGTGCACTTGAAAAGCTCGCAGAAGAAGGCTAACCTAGCTTACCTTGAAGGTAAGAGAGCACGCCCAACCCCCATCCCCAGAAGCAGAAGCTAACCCCAGGAAAGGCAACGTGACAGGCAAGGCAATGTCATCTGGACCAGCTGTCTTCCCACTCTTCATAGCAGCCCTCACTTCCACCTTAGTAATCCTTTGTCTTTCCTTTAAAGGTGGAAGTACTCCTTCCACTTTTAAAGGACACTCTTCACTTCTCCTTGATCACCCTAACCTGTTGCACAACACTTCCAGCTCAATGTCTTTGCTTAGCCAGTTGATAAAAGTCCTTTTTTCCTTCCTTAGTGTCTAGCCTCACGTACAATATCAGTTGGCCGTCTTGTCCTTAAACATCGGATTATTGTGCTGAATTACATGATTTGACTGTAATGACATCTGTGTGATGGGCCACCACATAAGCGCCCAGACTTAACAGTGTAAATCCTGGCCTGGTGATTTTTATGACGAATGTCGAATTTATAAGACAAACACAAAAATGGTATAGAACTCGCATTTTTTCTGTCAATAAACTATGCTAGGATGGTTATATGAGGCAAAAGATATTTTTTCACATATTTGTCAGAAATACTTGTCAGTAGTCAAAACAATTATGACTCACATGGATAATATTGGTTGTTTCTTTATTACTTCATGGACTACAGAGTGATTTGGTCAGTTAATGAGAATACAAAATGATGAACGCATTGATCCTGAAGCTGACGCTTCATCACACGTACTCTGGTGTCACTACAATCTGGTAGATGAACTGGTCATCAGGACAGGGATAAGGAAGGACCTGAGTAGCATTCGCAGAGACGGAAGCCATATTGCCTTTGAAGTCCTTGATCTGACAAACATACTGGCCCTGGCAGACCAGCAAGACCCGGTTACGAAAGAGGATTTCACTTTGGCTGATGTAGCTTTGGGGTGTCAGCTTTGCCACAGGAAAAGACTCACATCTCACACGATGGTTTGAACATTCATCCCTGTTCATGAGAATATTTGCTTGCCACCTCTTTACAGTGTCCTTGAAGATGAGGCTGTTGTGAACAGGTGTGCTAAATGACTTGGATCTGGTTTGACTGTAGGAAGAAGTTTCATAGCCATAGCCGTGGATATAGCGGTTATTGTAGCGCTGCCGTTTGTCAATCGGTCTTGAGTGGGTTTGAGAGGAGGATGTTCTGATTGAAAGATCTAAAACGATGCTCCAGGGCTCAGCAGTGTAAATCCTGGGCTGGTAATCCTTATTTTCTTTGCCGAACTTTTGCTTTGTCGGATTACTGAAGAGGAGCACGTTAAACTGAAAAGCTTTCAACATATTATCACGATACACGGTCTTGTGAGTGCTGTAGAGCAGAGAGCTGGACTCGATCACATACAGCTTCTCAGCAGGAATCATAGGAAAACGAATGCGTCCCAACAGATCAGCCTGCGTTTCCAAATCGATGGAGTCGCCTTTCTCACTGATCCATCTCTCTACAGACTGCAGCACAAAATATTCATCTGGCGCCACCAAATCTGAGCGAGTAAGAAGAGCTCTAAGAAGCCCCACTGAGAGGCCGGACCAAGCTGGAGACCTGGTCAGGTTTTGGTAGTTCCAGGCCATGTACTGGACACAGTTCTCCTCAAGCACTAAGTCCTTGGTCTCCACTGCATACTTGTAAAAAGACACCTGGTTGTGAAAGGTGGAGTCTTCTGGGAGGATTTTAGAAAACAGTCGGCCAATGTCCTCCATCAGCTGCTTTAACCTCAAATTAGAAGCCATTTGGTGGAGACACAGTGCAGAGGAGAGGGTCACATCTATCTTACGGGTGTAAATGTACCTAATGAAGATCAAATTATCGAATATTAGGATGTTTCATGTTTGAATTTGTACACATTTGTAGATGATTGCAAAACATTTAGATGTTTTAAAGAATAAGTCATCTACTGCAAATGCAGCAAAACATTACATTCGTTATACCTGATGAAGGAGGTGAAATGTGGCTGGCAGGTCAAGCTGAGGTTGACTGTGATGTTAGTAATCCCCACTGAAGCATTAAAGAATGGGATTTGTGACAGGATCATTTTGTGAGCACAGATGGTTTTCACACTTATCTCTGGGGTCCCATCCTCCTGTTTGTTCCCAGTAGGACTCTGCACTACGATCAGGAAGTCACAGCCATTTCCATCATCAAAGATTTGGCCGAGAAAGTCAGAAAGAATGATACTGTGGTCCAGTGATTGTGTAGAATCATTAATGTCCACATTAATGCCTGAAAAAGAATAATTAATTAAGCATTGATGCCACATACCACATCAGTGCTACTATGGGTTCTACGTAAAGTTTGTTTTGTAAGAGTTTTGATACCTACTTCCTGTTTCACAAATTGCTCCAACATCTTCTTTGTGCGTGCAGTCAGTTTCTCCCCAGCCTTTGAATTCACAGGTGAAGAGATGTGTTTCTGTGCCTTTACAGTTTACATCATCGAGCCAAATAGGTCCAGGCGCTACAATGGAAATAGATGCAACACTCAAAAAAACTGAATCATCTTGCCATAACATATTAGGCAGCACTCATACACTCACCTACCCTTTTGCTAGGTACACCTTGCTGGTACTGGGTTGTACCTCTGGGTTGTTTACACCAAATTCTAACATTAGCATTCACATTGTGTAGCAGAAATCAGGACTCAGCACACCAGGAAACAGTTTTTCCAATATCCTATTGTCCAATTTGGGCAAGCCCATGCAAACTGTAGACAGGGTGACTCAGTTTGTGCAATCTGAGCCTGCAAAGACCTCTGGCATCAACAAGGTATTTTTGCCCAGACATCCAATACTCACCAGATACTTTTTCTTTTTCAGACTGTTCTACAGGTGCTTGTGCAGTGAAATCCAAATAGATCAGCAGTTTGTGAAACACTCACACCGGCCATCTAGCACCAACATCCATGCAACATTCAAAGTCACTGAAATCACCTTTCTTCCTTATTCTGTTGCTCAGTTTGAACTTTAGTGACTCCAACCATGCCTAATTTCCTAAATACACTGAGTTGTGATTGGTTGCTTAGAAATCTGCGTAAATAAGTGTACCTAAATGTGGTTGGTGAGTGTACACATACATGTAGAGTTGCTTTGTTTAAACTGAAATCACAAACTACAATTTCAATCATTTCACTGCCCTCTGGTGGTGGATCAGTGGAAATAAAAGCCACCTTGTCCGTAGTCCTTCCCAGTCACAATAGATTTGGCTCCAGGGAAGTTGAGCTGGCGACACAACACCTGGGCGTCAGCCATGTCCCAGTTGTCGTCACACACTGTTCCCCATTTCCCATCATGGTAGATTTCCACACGGCCCTCTGACACGTTCTTAGAACCGAACAGCCTCACATCACCTTCCTGTGGCTCATGATTTCTGTCTATTCAAAATAATAAAATATATATATATTTTAAAAAGAGTAAATACATACATTTTTATTTCATATTGAACAATATTAATATTGTTAGCTCATTTTGCATCCTGTAAAAGCTCAATTAAAGCAAAATAAAACAAAAACCTATTTTTATGACATTGTATACCAACCCTTAATTTTGTATTTTGCTTTTTGGTTTTTGTTGCTCTCTAAACCTTTGAATTAATTAAACACACTTTTATTTATATTTTGCCAAGAAACTACAACAATGAAATGACCGTCTATGAGTAAGCACTTGGTGACAGTGGGGAGGAAAAACTCCCTTCTAGCAGGAAGAAACCTCCAGCAGAACCAGGGAGGGGCAGCCATCTGCCACAGCAGCAAGACATTAATAATAACTAACAATAACTAATGATTAAATACATATTGGATAAACAGAGTGAAAACACTATTTCTCCTGTATCTTGGTTGAGATAAAACAAACAAAAAAGTAAACAGGCCTTAAATTCTAAAATCTAGTTAATGACTAAATCTGCCTCCCTTTTTAGGAGACAACCTCATGAGCCATTTGTTCTGAAAACACTGAGAAAGCAATCAATCGCTGCTGTATCCCACAAATGACTTCATTCTGTGTATAAAAGGTGCCTGATATGAGGTACATCAGTTAAAAACTATTCCAAACCAGCCAGTACATTTATCAAAGATAGTCAAACAAGACTGCATGTAAAGAGAGCACAGTGAGAGTTTCAGGTCTCCAAAGCCCGAGAGCCGTTATGTAACTAACTAAATGATCATAGTCATTACATAACGTTGATACTAACGTATATTATTTACACTTTTTTATTATTATGTGTAATTATAAAACTAGGAATATACTTAAAAGTATTTGTGGTTTGGATTACTCACTCAAAATGTCAAATTTGTATGCCCTTCCAGAGACATACAGAAGTAGGAGAAGACAAAGACTATTTCGAGGCGGGAGCATTTCCAACAGCTAGTGTACGACTCTAACACAAAGACAAAAAAATAAGAAGCGGCAAATGACACATGCTCCATCTGCTTTACTTTACGTCCTAAAATTATCCTCCAAAGAATAAATAATCAACCTGCTCAGTACTTCCAAAGAGTTTATACTATATATTTCCATGAGATAGAGAGGAAGATCTATTCAAATTGAAACTGATAGCACAAAAAAATTAAAAGGTGAAACTTTAAATACAAACTTACCTAAATCCTTACGTGCAATAAAAATGCATTACCTTCTTTCCTGTGGTTACGAAGTTGTGTTCGAGGTCTGTGAGCACATACCTGATTGCACAACTGCTCTTGGTTTAACAGGAACTTGTTTGAGGACAATGTCTAACTTTGGCAGATTGCGTTTTGAACATGTAAAAAGATATGACAGGACTCAGAAAATAGGAATTAAGATTTTACTCAGTCACCTCCTTCCACACACACACGCACACACACGCACAAAAAAACCCAAACAAAACTACATAGGATAAAATCACCAAAACATTCTTCAAACAATATACAGGATTAAAAACAAGGCTTTTGCTATCCCACTGACAATACTTGTGTGGACAGAGTGATACTATGGAAAACGGAGCAAAGGGGAAAAACCTTAGACCTTCTGAGTGTGTATAGTGTGTGCATAAAGATGAATTTTCCAAGGGAAAAAAACCAAAGCAAATCACAGTCTGATAAATTAGCTTTTGTACATTCATTATAAGAAAGGCTACAGTACTGTTTAAGCCCACATTTGGCCTAGGAAGAACGCAGTCCACCACAACCAGATCCGCACATTCTTGAAACTTTACTCTTTCAGCCATTAGTTCTTTTATTTGTATTGACGATGTCGCTTCAATGGTTGGAGTTATGTGTTTTAGACTCAATGAGGAAGCAGCGAGTGCAAAAAGTTCAACAGTGACTGTAAACAAACTAGAACCACAGTGAAGTGGCCTCAAGTGTGAGTGTCTCTGTGTGTGAGCCCTCTATATAAACTCCAAGCCCTCATATTTTACATCCCCGATCTTAGTTTCAGGCAAAAGGATGCGCCCATCAAGTGTGAAGGCCATAATGTACGTGGCAATCTTCCCAGCGTCCTCTTCAGACTTGAGCGCCAGGATGATCTGGTCATCAGTGTTGGGGACAAACTTGAAGGAGGAGAAACCATGGGTAGGATTAAGTACACCCACTCGGCTGACTTTGATGTCGTTGAAATCTGGCGAGCAGCTAAGGATGAGGTTCGCGCCGCGTCTCTCGTCCGCCGTCTCTTCGTAGCGCTCGCTGCTCGCGCGGCGAGGAAGAAAAAACCAGCGCTGTAGGGTGTCGCTCCATGCTGCAGACTCGTGAATCAAATAGCCTGAGGAGATTCGGGGAAATACGGTAATGAGTAAAGCACGGAGATGGAAACGGAGGCAGCTGTTGGCAAGATCAGATCTGTGTCTTTACCTGGTTGCTCTATCCCTGCGGCAGACTTCAGGGATTTGTACTTGGGAACCCAGTTCTTGTGCTGTACGTCGCCTCTGAAGCCCACGACTTTCACCCATTCTGGATTGTTGTTGACAAATTCGCCTTCAGTGGTGGTCCACTCTTTCCCGAGACCGCCAACATACAGTTGCTCGTCCTTCACTGCCAACCATTCGGCTTTGAATCCTATCAGATGAAGGCACCATGTAAATGCAAAGCAAATGAAAAGTGGAAACAAATCATCTAAAAGTACACAAGATCGAACTGTTTATAACAGAGATATCAGTGCAACGCCAACCTTTTGCAACGCTGCCATCGCCATCGGGTAAGATGACCCAGGGTACAGCCTTTTCTCCATCTATATGGTAGACTACACCCGTTCTGTCATCGACACTGTAAAGCTTCCCATTGAACACCACCAGCTCAGACAGCTCCATGCCCCTGCCTTTCTCCGACAGGTGGCTTTCCAGCACCACCCTGTCAACATCCCATTCAACGGCCACCTTGTCACCGCTCTCTGACACCAGCAGGTACCCCCGCCGCATGTAGCTGAACCACGTCATCTTCTTGTCGCTGAGAGAGCTGGTGTCCAGGTCAGCGATGACGCCGATGCGATAGCGGGTGCCCTGCGCCGTGCGCTCGGGTGGACTGAGGGGGTAGGTGTCGTTGTACTGCAAATCCGACTGGTGGCCGTCGCTCGGGTTGACTCTCCAGCTGCGTGAGCCGTAGGAGCGGTACCGTAAGCCCGAGCTGAAGTGCATAAAAAGCAGCAGGATTAACGCCACAGAGCCAGCTACTGCCACGATGGGCCTCCACTTAAGGCGGAACCGGGGGTCGGTGGCATTGGCCATGGAAGCCAACATGGGGAGGCCTCCTACGGAGATACGCAGCGGGTTCATAGGCTCATTATGCTCAAGTCGAGTATAGCCTGGAGAAGCAGGCATGGGGGAACCAGGCTTGGAGTGACCTACAGAAAAATAGAGAGAATGTGAGTTCACTGTCAGAGAGGCCACTGGAAAATACTTCAGTCTGGTTCTCTGGTGTCAACATAGAGGTTATCGGAGATCCTTTTTTCAGCACCAAGCCACAGTGAGGTTATCTATTCACATAAAGTTGCTCTAGCCCAGGTGTGTCGAACTCCAGGCCTCGAGGGCCGATGTCCTGCAGGTTTTAGATGTGTCCTTGATCCAACACAGCTGATTCAAATGGCTAAATTTCCCCCTCATCATGTCTTGAAGTTCTCCAGAGGGCTGGTAATGAACTAATCATTTGATTCAGGTGTGTTGACCCAAGGTGATCTCTAAAGCCTGCAGGACACCGACCCTCGAGGCCTGGAGTTTGACACTCTGCTCTAGCCCTTACGAAATGAACACTTATCATACCTGTGAGCAAACACCAAAACTAAAACAATGGGCTTGGTTGATCCTAAACCCCGAGCAAAAGTCGCAACCTCGGCTCGTAGTTAAAACACGACTTTCCAAAATGACAACGCAAAAGTATTAACAAAAAAAAAAAATCTCAAAATGACAATTAGTATTTTAACCAAAAGGCTCATTTTAGTCATTTCTCTTAATCCACAAATGATAGAATGAACGCAATTAAAATAATTAACTTCAACTTACACACTTCCATAAACGATGGCAGGCAGATGACTCATTTCAGGTTATAGTTTCATTCTTTTTTTTTGGTTTAATTATTCTACTAAGTGTTAGCGTCAGAGCGGACAAAAGCGAGTCCACTGGTTGAACATTGATTGCTTAGAAGGAGGAAGAAACCGCTCTAGGTGAATATTATGCGCCTGACAATGAGTCTTGTCGACGTGGTGATGGGAGGAGCTTGCTCTGAGGTAATAAGAGGGCGGCTGAACAAGTTATTCAGGAAATACACAATCACTGAGCAACTGTCACACTGATGAGCTGTCACATGTAGTGTAATGATATGGTAAGTCCAGCCGCTTTAAAGATATATTCAGACATCTTCTGTCATATCTGAATATATCTGATTTTTTGTGTGCGTGAGCTGAAGAGAGTACAAATTATTGTCATTCAATAAGCTGTCAGAAAACTGAAAAATCCTGCCCTACCAGCTGTCCAAAAGCCCATCGTATTAATTAAAAATATATAAAATAAAGATTGTTACAATTGGATTAATCTGTCAGGACCTTCTGTCCCTTCTTCCCTGTTTTTATTTCAGGTAAATCATCCAAACTTGTGAAGTTTTCACCTCTTTTTGAATTGCAGCGTCCTAAATATTTTGTTTTCAGATAAACCACGTGATAGTGAGATAACAGATAAATAGCTGGATTAATTGGGAATAATTTAAACAACGCATTTTTATTTTACTTAACAAGCTCACGTAGAGCTGAAAGGCCTGTAACTTGGGAAAACTACATTCCTGTTATTTGCTTACACACCCAATAAACTAGTGCGTGTGACCTTTCAGCTGAATCAACACAACCCAAACACAGCAGTGGAACTGTCCGCTGTTAGAGGGTCTCCTGAAAAGCTCTGCAACCCTAAAGCTCCTCTGAGCCCAGCTGCCGCAGGATCATACCCCAAAACCTGAACGCGTTTCTTAAAGGGGAGCAGGAGCTGAAAGGCTCTTTCATACGAGGGCCCTGAGCCAAACAGCCGTCCGTTGTGGCAGCAGCATCGGGTCTCCCTCTCTGAGGCCCGCCACTGTACCTACACTCAGTGAGTGGCTGAGAATAGAAACAGTGTTGCTGATTAACTGTTGGTGTAAAAATTGCTTGTGCCCCACAACACAATCAGATGACGCGGCTTACCCCTTCGTCTCCTCCTGCCCGCACGCTGATCCTGTGTCATTAAGTTTACTCCACGAGTCCTTCCACAAGTAGTCCTGAGCTCGAAAGCTGTCTTTCTCCTCACTGATCATTTGCACTGCAACCATGACTATGTTGTTACAAAGCTAGTGAACTTTACCTACACTTGGAGGATTATCACCAAGTCCAAAGGGGCAAAGCCTCTTGAGAGACAACGCAGTTCATTCAGTTTGTTATTAATCACCGCCTATGAATGAACAGGTACTGAGGGTTACGAAAATCTTTATTAAGTGCTCAGCGACTATCGGCATAAAGGTGAAAAGCCACAGCCCTGGACATATGAATAGAAGTTAGCTGCAAACCTACAATCAGAGGCGTTCCTGTGATGTAATCATTACACTGAGGACTGCGAGCAGCATAGTTGCGCAGGAAACCTCACTGACTCTGAGACGCAGTAATGTCTGTTAATAAGTGATTAACACCTTCTGGGCTTTAGTTGGAAACATGTTAAGAGCACAGACAGCTTCTTAAAAAGCAACCTTTCAGCTTCTCAGCCCGATACTTTTATGTTTCAGGTTCCCCACACAGTGAAGATGACCTAATAGACAAGACTGCAGCACTGGGTGATAAGAAGACACTTAAAAGTTTGGGATGAATTTGAAATAGCCTTTGTTTTTAAAGAAAAGCATAGACGTTTCCCTCTAATATAACACTGAACTGCTTAGAATTGGCATCCTAGCTGATGGTGATGATGGTGAAAGGCTGCTCATTGGAATGATCACGTTCCACTTATGTTAAAAAGCTGACGGCATTTCTCCTAAAACGAACCAATAGATTTGGCTAGTTGTGTCTCTGCAGCTGCACCGCACCCCAAAACATCCGTTTGACAACATCAAACAAGCAAAATTAAAAAACGTAAGAGTAGAACCTGAGCATCAGAATGGGGAAGAAAGGTCACTGAAGTGCCTTTTAACTTGGCATGGTTGCTGGTGCCAAACTGATGATTTTTCCACACAACCATCTCTAGGGTTGTGATCCCTAGAGCATGGTCCACAAGGGAGAAAAATACCAGTGAGTGGCAGTGGGTGGAAATGCCTCTCAGAGGAGATTAGTCTGGGCTGCTTCAAGTCGTTAAATGAGCACTTATTAGAAGCAAGGTGCACAACACATTGCCCCTTGAAGCAGACATGCTAAAGCAGCAGAACGAGTGAGATGAAGACTCCAGGAACACTTGTGGCCTTCATCGGGGTCATTCAGGCCACAAGCCGAAATGTGTTGGCCTGCTAATAAAGTTGTTCCCTAGTGTTTCATGTGTTGCTGGAGTCTTCACCTCACCAGGTCCATAGTGTGCTATGGACCTCTTCACGCACCTTGGAAGTAGGTGAAGTTGGGCCAGAAACGTTTGGATCTCTACAGCAGCAGAAGACCACACCAGGTGTCTCTCCTGTCATCCAAGAACAGGAAACTGAAGCTACGGTTTACACAGGCTCACTAACACCGGATAATAGGTCAGAAAAATGACAATCAGACACATTATAGTCAAGCATTTTAATCTCTGTTTGCAGGTCTCTAAGTTACTTGAATAATTTAAAGTTCTCTAAAGTTCTCCCCTGCCTGGTAGCAACTGTGCATAATGTTGAGTGAGTGTCCATTCAAACGCCTCTCTGACCATAAACTTGCCTCTGTGCTCCCATAAACGATGACATCTGGTAGGGCTGACCTTCAAAGTGTGTGTGAGGCCAATAAACACTTTTACTGAGTACTTTAACTCGGGTTTTAAACACCCTGCGTGTCAAGGAGCCACAAACAAATGTGCATCACACACTATGGACCTGATGTTACGTGGTTGCGCTGTCTGCAGATTCCCAGAAGATAACAGAAGCTGCGGGTGAACCAGGACAATACCCAAGTTTTTATTTCCAGGCCTTTAAGCGCTGAGACGCTAAACCTGTAAGGGAATTAAATGTCTGCCGGACCATCATAGTTGATTTTCTCGGTGAAGAAGGCGAAGCTTTTGGACTGACACACGCGATCATCTCATTTGCAAGCGTGCTTTTAGCTGCTGTGGCTCTCTCCTGCCAGGAGCTCAGAGGTTAAAACGCAGATGCCGTCAGTAACGGCCACCTGAAACGTTTCCGATCAAACCCCTCCTCCCGCTTCGTTACTCACCGCAGATGTGGGATCTTCAGCTCTCAGTCCGCCGGTGGTCGGAGCTTGGATGTCATTATTGTGTCGCTTCCTTCCTCGGCCCCTTTTCCTCTTTTTGCGTTGTCCGGACAGCCGATCATTACTTCCTATGTCAGTTTGATGACGACAGCACCATGTCGTGCTTACGTGTAGTCGATGCAGAGGGAGGGGGGAGAACGCTGCCTTCAGGGGCTGTCGGAAATATGACAACTTAAAGTTTCAGCCTCTGTGAGAATTATTATACTTTTATTATGTTTTATGGATTTCTTTAGAATTTAATTTAGTTTTACATACATTAAATAATGCAAAGAAAGACCAAAATTTAAACATGTCTCTCTATTAGTGAAAAAAAAAAAAACAGAATAAGGAATGCAAAAGAGACTTTGAGATGTTTCATTTATCTATTTAAATATTGTGTGTTGTGTTGTGGATGTTATTTTTTACGATGTATTTTAGAATCTTTTTTTGTTTTGGGTTGTGTGGCTGCTACCTTGGCCACGAGATCACATCTATCTTTGTTTCTTTTACAGGTTGTGTTTATCACATTTAAGAAGTTCAGAACATGTGTCACATACACACTTTGCTCAAAGGTATAAAGGCTTTATACCTTTATGCCTGCAAGCCTTTATGATAAAGGCTTACAGTACTGTAAGAGATAAGCTACTATTCCATGTTTATTATGATTTTTATTATTGGATAGAGAAGATAGGTGTTAGAATATGAGCATTCACTCTAGATTTTGTGTAGATGTCTCAAATAAAAGTATAAACCATTGTCTATTTAAGTTTGTTACAATGAAAATTCTGCCGTAATTAAGATAAAACCTAACTTTGAATATATTACTTTGCTTTATTGCAGTTCATTTTTAATTGATATATTTTATTTTATACTGTTTTAAGCCTTACTTTTAAAAAATCCCCTTCAGTGTTGCATCAGGAAGGACTACTGCTGTAAATCTCAAATCAAACGTGGAGCTTCCCGTTGTGGTTTCCTCTTAAGTCAAGGGAGCAGCTCTCACTTCTACTTACTTTTATTTTGATCTATAATACATTACTCAAATCTTAGTACCTCAGTCGTTGTCTGGATCCTACTGTCTCCACAGCTCAAGTGTTCCTCCACATTTACTATTCAAATATTTGACAAAGGTGCAGAGGCAGGAACTGCACACAGTCTTGCCTTTTCTTTTAAAGAAGTCTGACTCAGAGTTTTAAAACCTGTTTTTATTTGGCACACTCCGTCTGATACAGGATCACTGTGCAAGGCACTTTAATGAGGAACATTTGCAAAGCGGTGACAAAGCAAAAGTGCAGAGGAGAAGAAAAAGCAAGAGGGAAAAAGTAATGTGGAAAATGATTCGATTTGATTGTCATGTACCTGAATTTAACAGTATTAAGAAAGAAAATAAATACCAAATTTGCCACAACATCAAAGAATTGCTAAACCTATGGCTGAGACATTTATGGCATTGATTACTTTAAAAATCCTAAGCAAAGAATTCAACAGAAGAATCCAATACAAATCAATCAAAACACCTGTAAAAACCAAACTATAAAAAGAAGCGAATGTGACAAATTAAAATGTCAAACAGAAACAAACTGAGTTTTTCAGTGCATGAAAGCCTATTTAGTGGTGGATTACTTAATAAAAAGACACAAACACGTAGCATTACAGTAGTTATAGACTTCCGATACTTCTGATCTACCAACTAATTGAATAATATGAGTTTGCAATGTGGTGAAAGAGCAGTATACTCAGCTGTATGTTTGAATTGCAGTTATTGAAGTAAACACTGAACAGTTACATATTCAGTAAAAATTTTCAATGCAAACCAGATTTCCTAAAGAATTACACTAAGTCTAACCTTTCTGATAATTAGTGCTTTGATAGGAACAGCAGCAAACTGCACTCGCAATAGTAACTTAAGGAGGCACTGAAAAATCTGCAGCAGTTTTGGTACAAAGGCAATTCAGGCGTGGCCATGCTCTCTCTCTCATTTTTTTTTTTTTTTTTTTTAACCAAGACAATCACGCGCTAGCAAATAAAAGAACATCTTTAGACTTTACCCGCTGTGAACAACACAGCAAAACTTCCACCATTGCAGGAAACTAAAAAGATATCAGTGCACCCAGAAAACCAAACGCGTTCAGCAGGAACAGAAGGGGAGTGCACAGAACGGTCCGGCTCTGTAAAAGAAACAACTGGCACACATATTTAAAAAGAAAATTTCCTCATTTGATTCCTGCCTTTGAATCTTAGTCTTTCAATAAGATGGAGGCTGATATGCTCCTGGAGTCTCCTGGGTGTTGGAGAAAGGTGACTGCTGATAGCCAGAGGGCCCGCTGGTGCTGGAGTAGGGGCTGCTCTGGTAAGGAGCATTGTGGTCGTTGGCTGGGTCTCTGTATTCCTGCTCGAATTCATTCACTCCTTGGCGATACCTTGCAAGTGCAAAGTAGGTCAAAAGGCTCTGTAGAGAGAACCTTGAATTAGTGCTCGGATCTTTTATCACAGCAAATTCAAAGCTAGCGCGAACTCTGCGTCAGGCTCACCCAGGTGATGATCGAGAAGAAGGAGAAGGCAATGACACCTCGGGCTGCATCGGCCACGACTTCTTCGTTTGTCGTCTTGGACCACAGGCTCGTCAGGACGCAGAAGCAGATGAACCACAGGAACGTCCACACCGCTGTCAGGTGTTCACCGGAGAGAAACATGTTTCATGTGTTAACTTTAAGTCTCACTTCCTGATTTATGGCACAGTTCCTTCATTAAACTATATGGTGAAAAAATGAAAACCAACTCTTACCAGAGAAAGCAAGATCACTTATTACAATGTATTTTCGGTCTTTGGCATTGCTGATGTTCGGGAAGTAGGCATCTAGCACGAGGAACAAAACACAAGCCAAGAAGGCCAAGACTCCGACTCCCACCCCGTAACTGCAAGCACTGTCAGTGTTGTGGAACATGCACTCGTTTTCAGCTTTTTCCTTCGTGTTGGTGTAGCCTTCGGCTGTGATGGTTGCAAAAACCACAATAGAGAATATCTGCAAAGACGGGACACAAAAAGGTCAAGGCCAAGTTTAAGCCACGCAGCTAAGGAGTTTGCGGAATTAGCATGACTCACATTACAAGAAAGCTACTTTAATCAAAAAATAATATCTGTCAATCCAATCTAAACAAGTAAAACACCACCTTTTCAGCTATTCGTGACCCACATCCCCTTTTTCATAACACAGCTAACATGAAAAACATTACACAATTACGTGACACAAAATGAAAATACTACTTTTAAAAGGCAACCGAATCACAGAGTCACTGTTCACTGGAGCACACCTCTTCCGTTCTAGCTTCTTAATTCATGAAGACTTCATGCATTTTGTATGATTTTGAACAGGTTTTAAGCATTCTCATAAATACTCTACACGAAGACATCTGAAGAGAATATAAACTGCAAAACCATGTTGGTTTTATTTATAACATTTGAACACTTAAACTTTCCTACAGAAGTTATTATAGTTTTGTATTCTTTTGAATTGTATTACATAGTGACTTTTCATTTTTCTTTCGGTTTAGTTTCAGTTAGTTTCCAGACTGGATTGACTTATTGCAGTTTACTTTATATTGTTTGAAAAGGTTTTAGTTTAATATTTATAAATTTCAGTGCTAGTTTTCGCCTTTGTTTTGAATATTATTGTATGGAGGGTGTATGTCAGAAGCGAGATTTAGGAAAATCAGTGCAGGAACCTTTTGAACACAGTTGATTCATAGTTTTAGTTAAATAAAATATCCTTGTTTTCGACCAGTCTTGTTCACAGATGTAGGTTTTCACTAATAGGCCCACTGAACTTAAATGCACTTACCGTAAGTGCATTTAAGTTCAACAGACAGGTAAAACAGACAGGTAAAAGTTGTGCTACAGTGTTAACACTGTAGCACAACTTTTACCTGTCTGTTTTCTGTTAGTATTGGTTTTTTTCTTGCAAAGCACTGTGAAGGTGTGCTTTAGTAACACTGCATACGTAAGCTTCCACTGCAGTGCCTACACATTAAGCATTTCCAATCACCTGACAACTGGAGTTGACTTGACAACAGATGACGGCGGAAGCTTCAATTTCTGACAATTATCTAAACTATAAAACTGCAAGAAAAAAGCAAACAACTCCTGTTGTTTTAACCTGTCTCGTTTTTAAACCACGGTAACACAGTAACTTTAAATTAAAAGTCAGCAGATCGCTTATCATCATGTGGCAGTTAGTGTGGTGACACAGCACTGGGCAGTTGCTAGTTATTATTAGCTACCACCAACCAGAGCCACAGAAATACCTTTTTGACACTTTACTGAAAGCTCATTAAAATGTTTAAACGTGACACTCAGATAATGTCCCGTGTTGACCGCACAAAAAGCTAAAAAAACACATTTTTCACTAATTTGGGTGGGCGCTGGCAGCGCACATCTGTTAAGCTAAACTCGGTGCAGTGACAGCTGGCTAACTGTGATGCTAACGTTTCCGTGAAGTCACTCACCCAGCTCAGGAAGCGCAAAATAGTTTGAGGCTGTTTTAGAAAGTTCGCTAAATCAAAGGCGCCACCGGCCAAAGAGGCCCCGTAAGCACTGTTCTGCATTTTCCCCGTGAAGAAAACCCCGACAGTCAGACAGTTTAAGGACAAACTGACAAGTCTTCCTGTCACAACTGCGGCAGTTTCGATTTGTCAAAAAAACTTCCTCAAAACTTTTTTAACGCCGCCCCTGCAGCGATGCGTTCACGGGACTCCCGGAAGTTTAATTTTTCAACGCCGTGGGCTTTACGCAGGCCGTGTTATTATGTAAACCTTGCTTTTACCGTTTGGTGTTCAAGGCCCCTTTTCCCACCCAGAACTGCTTTAATTCTTCATGGTACAGATTCAACAAGGTGCTGAAAAGATTTTAGTGCATACTGACATGATAGCATCACACAGTGTCTCCAGATTTGCAAGCTGCACATCCATGATGTGAAGCATGGATGAACCAATCATGTGAACTATTCGAACACATCCCAAAGGTGCTCATTGAGCTAAGATCTAATGACTGTCGAGCACTGAATGTGAGGTAAAGAAACCAGTTTAAGATGTTTTGACCTTTACCTGTCAGAAGATGGTATTCATAAAGGGATGGACATGGTCAGCAAGGTTATGGCATTTAAATGATGCTCAGTTGCTGCTAAGGGGCCCTAAATCTGCCCAAAAAATAAAATAAATAATAATATCCCCATACCATTACACCACCGGCAGTAGCCTATACCACTGATACAAGACAGGCTGGGTAGACGCTTTCATGTTCAGAAAGCGTCTGTATGTTATTTCACATGACTGTATAATTTATTTTCATTGAATTAAAATGAGCAATAGCCTTTTTTTGTTATCTTTGTTATCAACTAAGGTATAACAAATCTACATTTGTTATACCTTAGTTGTAACAAATGGTTATTTGAATAACTTTTGCCACAGATGAGCACAAAAAAAAAAAATCCCTCATCAAAAAAAAGCTAATAAATTTTTACACAGCTGCATATCTGTTACATTTTTATGTGCTGATTTTTTTTCATTTCGCACAAACACTCATAATCAACAGATTTCTACTAAATTATCACTTCACACTGAGATGAAAAAAGAAACTGTTTTGCAGAGAGGGCAGGATCAAGTGTCCCTGAACCCTCCCTTAGTTCTGCTGCAATAGTGCTAGGGTGCTGGGGGCTTTCCATGATGCAATTAGTTTTCCGTTTTCAGTCACCCATGCACCTCTTTGCATTTAATCATTAGCTATTTTGATTGTTATATAATAATAGACAGAAGACACCTGATTGTTTTGGGGTTCTCTCTATTATTTTAGGTCTTTACCTTACAATATAAAGGCAATTGTCATGATTTGGTGCTATATAAATAAAACTGAATTGAACTTAAGAGAACAAAAGGGCAAGTATTTGAGCACCACCTGGAGTCTATCTGCCTATCAGCTCCAAGCAGCCTGGATATTCTTCTTTGGCATCAACGAACAGTGCTGGGGTCTGAACTCAAAAACGAATGCATTACAAATTACTTGTTATTCTTATTAAAAGTGATGCAGTGTGATACTTAAAACCTCATCAAAGAACGTAACTACTCCATTCAATACTTTCTCGTTATTCTGTAACATGACCTGAAACGGATCATCACATAATTACCAGTTAACAATATAAACCTATAGGCTACAGTCCCACAAACAGACACAAATCTCCATCCTAATGAGGACACAGATGTGAACTTTTCCTTTGACTGACTACTCATCACTGCTTTTGCCTCTTTTGAATCTCTGGCTGCTGGGCTGGGGTCAGCATGTGCAGATGTTTGCAAAAAAAGGAACATGTCTGTGAAGGTTATCAGTCATCCAGGCCATCGTAGTCTAAGGAGCTTGGAAAAAGAAAAGCATTTGGACTTCTTTAAGTTGCTTGAAGATGTTTCTCCTCTCATCCAATAAGCTTCTTCAGCTCTTGGGTCAAATGGTGGAGAGTCCGAGATTTAAGAGATTTCTCCCCAAGAGGGACAATGGACCCTCTAATGATCGTCTACCTAATCACATGAGCCAAGGTGTGAAAACAGGTGTGGGTCACAATCAGCCCAGGTTTCGAGTAAGCTCATTGTGAAACCTCACCCAACCCTATCAAAAAAAAAAAAGAAAAAAGGAACAGCTAACAGTATAATGAATTTTTTTCCACGTTGCCATCATACTCCTGCGCTTTTGTGGAATAAAAATAAAGATACTGTTCACATCTCCACTCCTCCCCTCTGCCATCAGTTGACTGTAGTGCAAGTGCACAAGGAGAAAAAGACATGTTTGATTTTTATGTTTTATTCCTTTGCGCCTTTGTAACGGAAGTAATGACATCACTTTAAAGTGGTTACTGAATTTAGTACAGCATTACATTATTACCTCAGTGCTGTGTATTTATTGTCCTTCTGCATTCAGTTCTCATCTGATCTCTTCCTTTCGATGTCAAAGGAGCTTGCAAAGAATAGCGTCTGGACATCTTTAAGTTACTTGAAGACGTTTCACCTCTCATCCGAGAGGTGAAACCTCTCATCTCTCTTCCTTTCGATAATTAGCTTATTTTTGCAAGGTTTGATTTATTTGTGTCCTATATTAAAGGCCTGAAAATATTGTTCTAGTCCCTCAAATTCACTACACCAGAGTGAGAACGGTCATTTCTAAAACAAGCACAGGGCTGGAAATAGCCATTTAACCATGAAGTAACCAATCATAATACTATTCACTCACCCACTCATAGGTAACCAAAAGGTCACGCACATTGCAACAAATTACAAAGCACAAACTATTTGCCAACAATGGTACAAAAATAATTAAAAATAATTATACAAGACACAATGACATATACTCTCAAATGCATGAAATACAGTACTACAATACATTGGTTTTGCCTTTATTTCAAAAGCCAGTATATTTTTTCCTGCAACTCATTTAGCTTCCTAATATAATGTTGTAGTTTGTTATTATGACCACTGGAGGGTCAACCATAACTCAAAATGCTCATCTTATTCTTCCAGCTGTCTTGAATGCAAATACAAATGTTTCCAGTGGAAAAAAAATTAATTAGATGTATTTTCTATTATTGCTGTTGTTATTGTGTTACAGTTACTCATGTACTTTGTCCCCATACAAAGAATGGTCATGAAATGTTATAGCAAACAACTGACAGGAAACATTTATGTCTTTAAAGAGTCAAGAAAGACTAACCTAACCTCCTCCTCTTTGCTCTGTATTCATCATATTCAAATGATTAAAGAAAAAAAAAAAGAGATCGTAAATCAGGAAGTTGTTAATACCCCAGCAGCTATGATAAAGGTTGTGGCAGGATGTCACAAGTAGAAAAGCAACACTGTGAGGTTATCAGAGAAGTGGCTAGACAGTGTGACAAAATAAAGCATCGTACTCATTTGCAGATAGTTTATTTTCAGAAGTGCAACACAGCACTGCTCCACTACACAGCAGACTTGGACGTCGTGTTTGAGATAAACGGTGATCATCAAAAACCATGGATTACAATGTCAACATTTGTGAAACAGATATCGACTACGAGTAAGTCTCTTTAAAAAAAAAAAAGTTTTTTAAAAATATTTTTCTGTGATGTAAGTAAGTAATAAAGATGTATTTCTATAGCACCTTTTCAGGTAAAATTACAAAGTGCTTCACTTCAAATAAAAATAGCAAAAAGGGGGAATAGACAATGAGACACAATAACATGCTACCTAAACGCTAGTTTGCAGTTTATTAATTTGGTTTGTCAGAGAAAAAACATAATGAAGCTGTTACCACAAATCAACATTTATTAGATTAGGGTATTTCCTGTAAACATGTTATTTATACATTAGTTTGCCTATAAAAACACATAATTCACACGTTCAAGGCCTGGGATAATAGGTGATGCGTTTAATGCCAGAGGAGTGCCGAGTGTCTGTTTTAACCATGACTAACGAGGAACACACATTTTCTGTAGTACAATTTAAAAATGTCTTGTTACAGAGCAGAGCTTTTTCTAATCCGAACATTTTTTAAATAATCAAATGGAAAGTCTTTTACAGATGTAGCTTCTCATTGGTTGAAAATGGTTGAAGTAAACTGTAAGTAAACAACAAACACAGACAGGCTCCTTTTTTTTTTACTTTTAGTAGCCTACATGTCCAATCTGTTTGGCTGATGAAAGTCAGTCTCAAAGTTAATATTTGCTGCCTCGAATCCAAATCTCACCTGTGTGGGGTTTGAACAATCAAAGTCTATGCTGTACAGAGGGCACCGTGGGAGAGAGAACATCTATTCAGAATTTCCATTTCCAATGATTCTGGGAAATAAAGCAGTCAGCCACTCACAGGTGTTCAGGTTTACATTATACCTTCCATATGCAACGTACGCCAAAACAGCCTGTTGAGAGAAATTTAAATTAGTACATTAATTGTTCGCACAAGAGATTCCAAACCAACTGTGAGTTGTATGTCAGAAATACCCAGGTGATGATTGAGAAGAAGGAGAAAGCAATGGCAGCTCGGGCAGCATCAGCCATGACATATTCGGAGTTAGTTCTGGTCCACTGGTTGAGCAAGACACAGAAGCAGATGAACCACAGGACGGTCATAGCCACTGTCAGGTGATTCAAAGCAGAGAAACAAATTCAGGGGAAAAGATTAGAGCTGATGACAGCTTCAAGTTATAACAGGTTGCGCTTCCTTCTTTTGCACTCTTTTGTTCCTTTAATGAACTATATGGCATAGAAGTTAAAGCTGACTTACTGGAGAAGGCCAGATCTCCTTTGACAATGCGATCTTTCGCTGTGGCACCAGAGATCTTTGAAATGATGACGTCCAGGATGGGGAACACAACACAAGCCACAAAGGCCAGGACTCCAACTCCCACCGCATAGCTGCATACGCATTCATTGTTGTTAAACATGCAGGTGCCATTTGCTTTACTCGTGGGGCTATAGTAGCCTTGGTCTGAGATGGTTCCAAAAACCACAATGGCAAATACCTGCAAAGGGGAGACACTCAGGGTTCAGTCCTGGGTGAAGTGGTAAACACTGCAAGATCATGATATTGCAAGAAAGCAGTCTAAAAAAAGAAAACAAAATAGCTATCAACATCCACTTGCTTGCCTACACAGAATGTCAAACATGAAATAAACATGTTTGACATGTTTCTGGAAAAAAGATATTCCCATAGTCCTGTAGGTGGGGCACTGCTCTGGACTACAGATTGGTGATTGCAGAGAGAAATCAAACTACAAACCTTCCACCTGTTTTACCTCCTCCTGCTGCAGCCACCGCAAATACTAAATAAATATATGAATATAAATACTTTAAAGCATTGACTTCCTTGTTTGTGATAGTGTTGATTTGCATCTTTTTCTAAGTTATTTTTATATAGTCAATTAGCTACGCTTACTATTGTATGATTAAGAGAAGGCGCTGCTTAAAATTTTGTGCTATAAAAAAGGAAGCGCACCTTCTCTGACTTTTAAATGTAAATTTCAACTACAGGAGCAAATAAACTTTAAAGCCTTTAAGACATGTCACTCATCATCAGGTGGCAGTGTGGTGACACAGGGTTATTTGCTACTATCGGTCGGTGCATAGTTTACATTTAATTTACAGTTAATTAAAATGTTTAAACCTGTCTACACTGGGTGTTCATGCCTCATGTAGACAGGTTTTAGCACATATATCTAAAAACCCGCATTAGTCACTACTTTGCAGTGAGTAATGTGGCTGGCTAACTCTGATACTAATATAATTTCACTCACCCAGCACAGGGTGCGCAAAACAGTCTGTTTTATAAATCTCCTCCAATCAAAAGAATCATTATCCAATGAGGGTAGATTGCCAGTGTTTTCCATTTTACTCCACAAAAATTGCCTATCAGACAGTTTTAAGTTAAAAAGAAAAGCCTTCCTATTACAGTTGGGTACTTTCGATTTGTTGAACAATCTTCCTGAAAAGCACCTCGTAGGTGCCGTGGAAACTGGCCTTACAACATGCTATGCATTAGTGTGAAAAAAAGAACAGGTTAAACTCGTTTGCAATGCATCTGCCAAGTGGATGAAAAGTTGTGAAAATGATGAACACGACGCGCACACGCATGGGGAGATGCCAGGCTATAACTGACAGTGTTTCTACTGTGTTTTTATTCTTTTTTTTTAAATCCACATCTACTTTTACTGCATTGTTGTGATTAAAAATGAAGCCATTAGTGATGGGATTTCCGGCTCTTTTTAGAGAACCGTCTCTTTCGGTTCGGCTCACTAAAAAGAGCCGGCTCTTTCGGCTCCGAACCGGCTCTTCAGGTTGTTTTGTTGCTTTAATTAATTTATTATTAACAATAATATAAAATTATGCACAAAAGGAATTACTAATGTAAAAAAAAGTAGTTTTATTTATACATGTTTATATATAAATATATGTGGTGGCCCCTAGAGACAAAACGCGTACAAACTCCAAAACACATTTCTAGCATGAACTGAACTTCCAAAACAGAGCTACCTAGATCACTTAAATTACACAATTGAAAGCATGAAAGCATATGTGTATTGTTTGTGTATTTATACACAAGCATTCATATATAGTCAACTAATTAAAAAAAAAAAAAGTTCATTTACCTGTTACTACCACACACCAAATCCGGTCGTTGGTACTTGCTGCCTTGTGTAGCCACTAGGTAACAAACACTCAACACTGCCCCTAGCATCCTGGAGCACTTCTGTTGTCTTTTGTACGTGTTTTGAGTTTTTATGTGCTTCTGAGCTTTTACGTGTTTTGGAGTTTGTACGTGTTTTTACGTGTTTTGGAGTTTTTACGTGTTTTGGAGTTTGTACGTGTTTCAGGGTTTGTACGTGCTTCAGAGTTCGTACGTGTTTTGGAGTTTGTACGTGCTTTGTCTGTAGGGGCCACCGTAAATATATTTTTATTTATTCACTCCACATAAAATGCAATAAATAAATCATATAATACAAAAATCAACTATTCACATTTCAACTTTTAACTATTTAAATTTTCAGCTTTTTCCTTTTACAAATTTAAAGTGAAACAACACAAAACACTGCAAACCACAACACAATTAAATAGAAATTATAATATGAAAACAAAAAGAACATGCATATTCTCTGTCATTTGGGCCTGCATGAATAAACTTTCTGAATCCTTTATCATCCGCAACTGAAAATAGTTGTGGATGATTACTATACCTTTCTAATGTGACGTTGTTGCCCCTGGCTCTCTTTCTCTCTCTCCCTCCTGCTCTGTTCCTCAGTGTTGCCAACTCCTCAGTAAGGAAAATCGCTATTGGCTGTCCTAAAAGTCGCTAGAAGTCGCTAAATGATGTCATCACCTAATTTGCATAATTGGTCATGTTAATGTAATTGTAATCTATGTTGTTGGAGAGAGAAATAACATCGTGAAAGAGACATAAAGTGAGTAAAAAACGTCCTAAATGCATTTAGAATTTATTTAGAACTACAAATTAAATTAATTTTAGCAATTATTGTTTTTTTAATGTCACAATTCCAACCCTGCTCCTTTACCCGGGCTTGGACCGGCAAAAGTGACCCGAAATAGGCACTCTGGTGGAGTTACTTTGTGTGTGTGTGTGTTTATAAGTAGTTTTAAACCTTGTGATCCACAAAACAGCATAAGAGTAAAAGAAGAACTGACTGCGTTACAGCACCCGCTGCTTGTTGAGAGTAAAAGCGATATGCGCTTTCACATTTTTTTAAGCAACTTTTTTTAGAAAAAAAGTCGCTAGGGGGTCTGAAAACTAGCTAAATATAGCGACAAAGTCGCTAAATTGGCAACACTGCTGTTCCTGTGCTACTGAGTGTAAATACCGCCCCTCCCCCCTCTGCCCAGCGTAAAGCACAAGGCTCGCATGCGAAAAAAAAGTGCCAGAGAGAGTGTGAGAGAAAGAGAAAAAAAAACCCATGGCTCACGACAAGGAGCCGGCTCGCATCATTCATGTCAGAGAACCGGCTCTAAGAGCCATTTCGTTCGCGACCGACCCATCACTAAAAGCCATTGCCAATCACAGGTTTTCCAGATTGCAGTATTACGTGGTGAATCAAAACCTGACGACACTTTTCTGTGTTCGTAATTCCATCAATTCTGGTAAAATGCCCAACACATAAAATGTAACCTATGGTCGAGCCGCCACTGTGTTTTAAAACTATAAACACTCATATCTGCACCTCTGTTGTTACGTCTTGCGTACATGTTAACCATGATTTGAACCAAAAACTTTCCAATCTGGGTTCATCGTAGTGATGTTTCGGTCGGAAACGAAATGGCTCTTAGAGCCCACTCTTTGACGTGAATGACGCGAGCCGGCTCCTTATCGCAAGCTGTGGGTTTTTTCTTCTTTCTCTCACCCTCTCTCTCGCACTTTTTTTCAGCTTCACTCCGCATGCGAGCCTTGTGCTTTACGCTGGGAAGAGGGGGGGAGGGGTGGTAGTTACACTCAGTAGCACAGGAACAGAGCAGGAGGGAGAGAGAGAAAGAGAGCCAGGAACAACAATGTCACATTAGAAAGGTATAGTAATCATCCACAACTATTTTCAGTTGCAGATGATAAAGGATTCAGAAAGTTTTTTCATGCAGGTCCATACAACAGAGAATATGCATGTTCTTTTTGTTTTCATATTATAATTTCTATTTAATTGTGTTGTGGTTTGCAGTGTTTTGTGTTGTTTCACTTTAAATTTGTAAAAGGAAAAAGCTGAAAATTTATATAGTTAAAAGTTGAAATGTGAATAGTTGATTTTTGTATTATATGATTTATTTATTACATTTTATGTGGAGTGAATAAATAAAAGTATATTTACAGTGGCCCCTACAGACAAAGCACATACAAACTTCAAATCACGTACAAACCCTGAAGCACGTACAAACTCCAAAACACGTAAAAACACGTAAAAATTCTAAAACACGTAAAAACTCCAAAACACGTAAAAACACGTACAAACTCCAAAACACGTAAAAACACGTACAAACTCCGAAGCACGTACAAACTCCAAAACACGTAAAAACGCAGAAGAACATAAAAACTTAAAACACATACAAAACACAACAGAAGTGCTCCAGGATGCTAGGGGCAGTGTTGAGCTTTTGTTACCTAGTGGCTACACAAGGCAGCAAGTATCAACGACCGGATTTGGTGTGTGGTAGTAACAGGTAAATGAACTTTTTTTTTTTTAATTATTTGACTATATATGAATGCTTGTGTGTAAATACACAAACAATACACATATGCTTTCATGCTTTCAATTGTGTAATTTAAGTGATCTAGGTAGCTCTGTTTTGGAAGTTCAGTTCATGCTAGAAATGTGTTTTGGAGTTTGTATGTACTTTTTGGAGTTTGTACGTGTTCTGTCTCTAGGGGACACCGGATATATTTATATATAAACATATATAAATAAAACCACTTTTTTTTACATTAGTAATTCCTTTTTTGCATAATTTTATATTATTGTTAATAATAAATTAATTAAAGCAACAAAACAACCTTTTTAGTGAGCCGAACCGAAAGAGCCGGTTCTCTAAAAAGAGCCGGAAATCCCATCACTAGTTCATCGCTCCACCAGACCTGCTGCCACTGATTTTCACTCCACTTCTTGTGCAACTTGGCATATCTCGGACAAACACTGAAAACATTTCTGATGAGGTTTCAGTGAATAAAAGATGGATTAAATAAAGTTTCAAATGCATCTTTTAGGTCCTGTTTTTGGTCTTACTTGGAAATTTTTTCTATTTTTATGGATTTTCAGGTCCTGTCCATTTGCTGTATATATTATTTCCTTTTCCTTTTTACGCTCACTGCTTCTTCTTTTGTGGTCCACTTGTTCAATTTCCTCAAATTCGTAAGGACTCACTGACCAACATGCAAAGATATGCCAAGTTTTCAGCTAATAGCTGTGTGAGTTAAAATATACAAGAGCCTAAAGATACAATTTAAAATGGTCAGTTGTGGTTGTTTCCTCAGTTGTCTTTTATGTGTAGACATAACGCTGTTTCCTCACTTGAGTTAGGGTCCATTTTTATGCATAAATGATGCAAAGTTCAGAGTTAGGCGGCGTAACAGAAGAAAAAAGCACTCCCCTGAAAATAAGTGAAAAAGCAGCCAATGTCCAAAGAAAAACTCCAAAACCTATTCATATAAAACAACATGCGCTATAACTTCTCTTCATGTTGGTCAAAATGTCTGTGAAGGTTCTCAGTCATCCAGGTCATCGTAGTCAAAGGAGCTTGCAAAGAAAAGCGTCTGGACTTCTTTAAGTTACTTGAAGACGTTTCACCTCTCATCCGAGAGGCTTCTTCAGTTCTAAGGTCAAATGGTGGAGAGTCCCAGATATAACCCTAGTGGGAGTGTCCCCCCACAGAGGGACAAAAGGACCCCCTGATGATCCTCTAATCGCCTGAGCCAAGGTGTGGAACTGGGTGTGGGTCCCAATCAGCCAGAGTTTCAGGTGATTTCATTGTGAAACCTGGCCCCACCTTATCATGCGAATTCCTGAGGTCAGATGGCCCAGGGTGTGAGTGGGCGTTAAGGCGTCTGGGAAGGGATCTCAAAACTGGATTATAGATGGCAGAGAGTTGGTGTCGTAAACCACCGCCTCTGTTCAAAGATGGTCGCTCATCTGACCTCAGGAATTCGCATGATAAGGTGGGGCCAGGTTTCACAATGAAATCACCTGAAACTCTGGCTGATTGGGACCCACACCCAGTTCCACACCTTGGCTCAGGCGATTAGAGGATCATCAGGGGGTCCTTTTGTCCCTCTGTGGGGGGACACTCCCACTAGGGTTATATCTGGGACTCTCCACCATTTGACCTTAGAACTGAAGAAGCCTCTCGGATGAGAGGTGAAACGTCTTCAAGTAACTTAAAGAAGTCCAGACGCTTTTCTTTGCAAGCTCCTTTGATGTTGGTCAAAGGTTTTGGGGACTTTTGGTCATTATTCTGTTTACTGCCTTGTAGGAATCTGGCAGATGGAGAACCAGCTCAGGATTTCTCCTTCATTCCCATCAATGAGCCAGAAACCAGCACCCAAAATTGCCCTGAAATACTGGAGATGGAAGTCTTTAAAGAATGCACAGGTACAATGACTCAGTGTTTGCTGTTTACACCCCAGTGAAATGTTAGAATCCAATTTCTATCTGTAGTTTTATTTTTGATGTCTACACATTATAAAACCTGTCATTTTGTAGATGTACAGTCAAACAGAAGCAGTTACACGAGTGACGAATCACTCGACAGAGAAGAGATCAGCCATCTGCAGAGACATGGCTGGTCGGCTGCAACAGTAAAGGTGCTCGCCTCGATGCCTAGTCGCACTGCAGGTGAGGGGAAAATCTCTCCGTGCTGTCTAAATGTTTGCTAGGATTTATTCACACGTGTTAACTACAACATTTGTTCAAAACAAAATTCCTCATCCACACAGAATTAAATAAATCCCGGCGAGTGCGATATCAGGCCTCATCCCATGAATCTCCTCACCTCTCCAGACCAGTCCAGGGTGCCTCTGTTCTGGCAGAGGTGGAGGAAATCAACACTGAAGGTGGCATTTGCTAATTTTTTGACAGGTGTTAACAAGTGTTTTCGTTCTACTTTTAACCCTCTCACTGCAGTGAGATCTGACCCCTCTTATTCCACAGATTCCAATTTGTGCACCGCTGAAAATAATATGGACCAGCTGGTGTCCAGCCTCCAAGGCCTCTCAGTAAGTGAAGGCACCCGCAAGCTGCGAGCAATGCCACTTAGCTTGGCAGATAAGATCGAAATCAGGTACGTGAGACACAAACCACTGGCGTGACCAGAGGAGTCGTGCAATGGAAATCACGATCAGTACTTTACGTCATCTTCAAGAATCTTAGAATCCATTTGGATGGAGTCTCACCATTTTTGACAATTATTCCATCGCCCTATCTTCTTCTAGAAAAGTTGCTTTCAGTTTAAAAACTGAAAGTTCATTCATCGGCAGAAATATACCCTGCTACACTCATCTAAGCATGTACATTTCAATGGTAGGTGCAAACAGCGTACACAGTGATAAGATTTCGCCATGTGTGTAGGCAACACGCTCATGTAACTTTCCCCTCAGACTTGGCGCCACTGCCTCTTTAGCTGCCTGCCCGTCTTCAGTTCGTTCAAATTGTGGCATTCAGCCTTGAAGACACTGAGCGGACGTTACGGAACCGGCGTGCTGTCCTACTTCCTTTTTCTGAGAACACTCCTGTTCCTTAACCTTCTCCTCTTTGTCATCACTGGCTTGTTCCTAATCATCCCACAAGCCATCAACCCTCCTCCTAGTCCTAAAGCAGACTTCAGTGGTATTGAGCTTCTCACGGGCACGGTGAGGTGGCTGTACATCATATCCCAGCTGTATTTACAAGCTTATTTCAGCGACAAAGAAACCAGAGAACATTAAACTATCTTTAATGTTTTCTTTGACAGGGCTACTTTTCTGACAGCTTGATGTTTTACGGCTATTACTCCAATGAAACATTACCTGGAGACCAATACCGAATGCCAGCAGCCTATTTCTTTACCATTGGCTTCACCCTCTTCATTATCTGCATCATCCTTGTGTACAGGTGGAACTCTAACTCAATTACTTATGCTTTAATTCTATTTTTGTTGTGTCTTTTTTGGTTATACTGGGTGTTTTTTTGTTTTTTTTTGACAGGTTGTCCAAATCCTTCGGAAAAAACTTTCAAGTCCTCAAATCTAACGAGAATATGGCTGTGAAAGTTTTTTCTTGCTGGGACTTTAAAGTGAGCAAGAAGATATCTGTCAGACTCCAGTCTGAGAAAATCAGCACTCAGCTCAAAGTACGACCTTATATGAATACTCACTGAAGTGTGAAACTTTTCTTTTGGTTCTTGTTTTGTTGAAATTCTTTTTAAAATAGACCAAACAAACCAAGCTATTTAAAAAGGGTTTCTTTACACTGAATGCTTTCTTGATGATTCTTAGCAACAAGTATTTCAGTTTTCGCAGCAGTCTTTGTCAGTTTGACATCACACATAGTAGTGTTTGTGGTTATCGTTTGCTCACAGGAACCTGATCACATGTTCACGTGTTATGTCACCCTCGGGGCCATGTTCTTAGTTTAAAAAGAACAAGCACCCTATTTGAAAGGCTTCGTTTACAAATGGTGCTTTTCCAACAGGAGCAGCTGTCTGAGATGATCAAGGGAGAAGACAAAAAGACCTGCATGCAACAACTTTACTGCCTTATTGTTCATCTGTTGGCGTGGACCGCATGCTTAATAAGCATTTTCTTGGGCACCATAGGAGTGCACTACCTGTCAGGAAAAAAATTCAACTTCAACGTCAAGGTACATTGTTGGTAAAAGGAAATGGTAGCATTCATGCACAGTCAAGCACCATAAGTATGTAAATTTTAATTCCCCACCCACTGTGGTTAGCTACTTCTTCTTTTCTTTCCTGCTAGACCTTTTGATATCTTTGTCTGTCTACTTTGTGTGATAATAAGCGCCCCCCCACCCCACATGCACACACACACACAAAAACCCCCAAAAAGATACTGGTGCTTCAAAGCTTTTCTGTGCAAGGACAAATAATAATAGAAATAACAGGAATAATATAGAAGTAATAAACTTTTGTGTTATCATCTCATGACTCACAAGGCTCAAGATGGTCCTGAACACCTGCATATACAGTGCGGTGAAAAAGTACTTGACCTCTTCCTTATTTCGTAGATTTTTGCATATTGCACGCGTTTCAGACCTTCAAAATAAATGCTACATGCAGTTTTGACATTATTTCATTTATTAGGGGAAAAAAGCTGCCAAAACCTACCTGACAATGTGTGAAAAAGTAACTGCGCCTAAACCTAACAGCTGATCGTATCACCCTTGGCTCAGCTTTCTAAAACATTCGGTTCATCGCAGTTAATTCACGATTAACAAGAGAGGGCAACTACTTTTTCACAGCACTGTACATACTCAAAGCGGTGTCGCCAATTTCACTCTTCTCTTTCTGAATAAGTCTAAAGACAATTCTTTAGTAATAAATCAGAATCAGTCAACATTAGCAGATTGACTTCCAGTATAACCTGGACACGTCCCCATGATATCAAACACAACTGCAGGTAGATGGTATGAGAGGATTACTGATACTATATCAATACTTCATTTTTAAATATCATGGTTGTCAAGACGATCTTACTTCAGTTGCATATAATGTTTAAGCGGAACGTCATTTCTTGTTTTGATTATAACTTGTTCGTCTGCATTTTTCATTGTGATTTAGACCAATTTAAAAGCCCACAATCTGCCCAAAGACACTGAGTTGCTGGTCTTGTCAGCAGTGGTGTCGGGCATTAACCTGTTACTCCCTGGCTTCTTCAACTTGTGCGTTTGGGCAGAGCAATATGAATCACCTGGCACACGTGTCTATGTCTCTGTCTTCAGGTAAGGAAAAACAAGGAAAACACTCAAAAGAAGTTTTCAAATGAATAACATAGTTCAACACGATGTAAAATTATTATTTACTGATAGTGAGAACATTTACAATGTCTTTGTTATGTGGATTGATTGAAGTTTAAATATTTATAATAAAGTATTTGATCATTTATTTTTCAGGAACCTGCTGTTGAAGGTCAGTGTTATTGGAGTTCTATGTTATCGCTGGCTGGAGAGCATTCCAGCCAATGGTCTGGAGGTTGGTAACATCCTTACGCTCTTACATGATTCAGCACTCAGTTACTGTATGCAATTGTTTTTATTCCTTAAAGAAAGCTTTTTGGATGCAGATGTTTAACACATGCGATATTATAGCTACAGTTTTGGAATCTGAAAGCATTTAACATCCACATTTTTACATTTTTTTCAGTGTTGGGAGAGTTCAGTTGGCCAAGAACTGTACCGGCTCCTTGTGATGGACTTCATCGTTACGGTGCTTTACACTTTTTTGGGAGAGTTCCTATGGAGGCAAGTTTACCAGTTAGAGCCAGATCGGGTGATTGGTTTTACTTCTGTTTTAAGCCAAAGCCTAATTCTTCCCCTGTAGGGTCTTTTCCCAGACAATCCTGCAAAAGAAAAGAAAGCCAGTGTTCGACATTGCTCGTAACGTGTTGGAGCTCATATACGGGCAAACTCTTACATGGTGATTATTCAGTAAAAACACAGCTTTAATATCAGCGTTAAAAAGGAAAACCAGTGGTCATGTGTTGCATTTCTTCTTGTAGGATCGGAGTTCTGTTTGCACCACTTCTTCCTGGAGTCCAACTAATAAAACTGATTGTGTTGTTTTACATGAAGAAGGTTGGTAGAGTGTGTATGCAGTGGGGCTGTAGTACCGTATGCCAAGACTGCATTGCAAACATGATTCTTCCTCTTTGTTTTCCAGAGAAGTCTCATTCTCAACTGTCAGGCCTCGAGAAAGCCCTGGAGGGCCACTCAAATGACAACGCTGTTCATTTGCATACTGTGGTTCCCCTCATTTCTTGGCACTGTCGTGACTATCATTTATACAGTATGGACGTAAGTATAACAATCTTCTTGGAATGCACGTAAGCGTTTTCATGCTTATAGAGTGAAAACGCTTGTGAGCGTTTCAAAACCACAAACACGCAGCTCGCTAAAAACAAACCTTAAGTAAAACAACAATCTCTTAAGTACAAACTAAAACTACAACTGGAATATTTTTACCCTGAAGGTCTGGCCTGGAAATGACATTTTCTCAAGAAAGACCAAAACCAATAGTTTAAACTTAACGATTACAATCTATGTATTCAAACCTTTCTATATTCACTTGCTACTGTATTAGGTACACTTTGAAGTAACAGGCTGGACACTCTTTTGCCTTCAGAACTGCTGTAATGAATCAACACTGAGCCGCAATCACACAGGAAGAAAACAAAAACAGGAAATAAGAGTAGGACAAGAGACATCTGGTAGATAAGCAGGCTGAAGGTTCCCACGTGATTCATCTTGAGTTGACTTGGAGTTTCCTCTCTGTGAATTCAAAACTACAGGAAAAGACAATGAGTTTACAAACTCATCAACTGATTCAGATCAGAGTAAACAAAAAAACACGAGACATAAAGGATCAGGCTAAAAAAGATGACAGTGAATATATATATATATATATATATATATACACTCTGTACTGTATCTTCTTAAATGCATCTGCCTGTCACGCACAGAATCAAACCCTCGGAAAACTGCGGCCCTTTCAGGAATCTCACAACAATGTTTGAGGGAGGGCAGATGTCAACCAGGCACCTGGAGGATGCTCATCCAATCCTGAAGTGGCTCAGCTGGGTCTACGACTGTTTGGTAGAGAATCCAGTGTTTCTATTCCTCGCCAGTGGAGTCTTTCTGTGAGTGGTAATGATTACGCTCCTGTTTCTGCTATGTATTTCGTTTCATTAATTAGCAAGTCAGCGTTGTTTGTTGGTAGCAATTTGTAGCAGCAAGCGTCGCCTCCATTGAAACATTTAACGTTCGTGACTTACAGAAACGGTTTTACGCTCTTAAAATTTTGAAATGATCCATTGCTATTTTTGCTTTTGTTTTTGCAGAATGGTGATATACTTTCAGGCTCAAGTTGTTGATGGCCAGAGGAAAATCATCAGCCGGTTAGAAAAGCAGATTGAAAATGTATGCATAAGTTTGTCTATGTTAGCGGCATTTGTGAGTTTAAGCGCTAACACTCGCACCATGTTAAGGCTGACCCTGAAAATACTTCTTTCGTCTCTTCCCTCCTGGTTTTCACTTCTTCCTCCTGTCTTTTTGTCTGTGACATCATCTCTAAAGCTTACAGCCTACAGTCTCTTCTTCACCTCTCTTTTATACTGTCCTTTGCTTTGGATGGTTGACCCAGGTATTTAAACTCATCCATCTTCAGTACTTCTACTCCCCTCATCTTCACCTTTCCACCTGCTTCCGTCTCATTCATACACATATACTCTGTCTTACTTGTACTGACTTTCCTTTCTCTTCTCTCCAATGCATCCCTCCACATTTCCACTCTCTCTTCCTCCCGTTTTACTGACACCCAATAATTTGGACATTTAATACACGCTTTAATTTTTTTCCTGTCTTGATCATTGTAACTGACTTTTCATGTGCTTTTTATAATGCCGCTTCATGGTGATCTGAACAGACAAAAGAGCTTCCAGTGCTACTGAAAGGGCTTGCTACAAGCGTTCAAAGATCTGTGAAACATAGTCTCATAGTCTCTCATTTTATAGAGACAAACAACCATTTACGGGTAATTTAGAATCACCAATTAACCTAACTCTACACACAGCAAACTAGCCAGATTGTGGATTTGAACCCAGGTCCTGCTTGCTGTGAGGCAACAGCACTAACCATCCCACCACCAAGCTGTCAATCCAGGCTTAACAAACTAGGAAAGCTATGATTACAAGGCTTGATGCAGCATTTTCTGTATGTTTTTGTCCTTGACAGGTTAAACCGCAATAAATAGCAATAGGATACACGTGGTGTGGGTGTAGTTGTCTGCCTCTTAAAACTCCAGCGATTTTCCTGCAGTTTGACATCGAATGTGATTTCCGTGAGTCCAGGCAACTAACCACTCTTACTAGATTGTATCATGTCATCTCAACAAGAACAAATTAAGTTGCTGAATTTCATGCAGATGCTACATGATTTAATTACATTCACCATAGAAACATGAAATTATTTAGTTCAAATTACAAATTTGAATTTGAATGTAACAACCACCCAATTTCATCTTTTTGAGTGAGTTTTGATAGAAAATTTATGCCTATGTCTGTCTGAACTACTTTGGACTTTGGGAGGCCAAAGATGGTAAAAAAGCCTTTATGATTAGAGGAGCTGACTCACTCAAGGGCAACAAATCAGTGACTATCAGTGACCGAGATCTACCAGTATCCCTCAGGACCTTTATAGTTTGCTCAACCTCTGGTTTGCTTGTTAAAGACAAAGATCCCTGAAAGATAAATTGTTCAAAACATGGATCAGGCTCTGGGTTTGAATTGTTTTAATTAACCCCACCCCAGCTCCAACTTCCAAAGTTCAAACTCTGTCCGATGCTTTATCCTGAGCCTCCAACTGTAATCCTGCTAAACATTCCTTGAGAAATGCTTCTTCCTTTATTCCAGGAAGTGAAAAGAACTAATTGAGCTAGATCAATTTGCAATTTTGGGTGTGTCTCGATAGCAGCCAATTCCCCATCATCCACTGGCAGAGCAAATTTTGCTTGTGTAGCTCTATTAGGTGAAACTGGAGGACAAGATGAACCGAGCCCACAAGTTTGTTTGAGACCACATTTCTCAGATCTCTCATAAGCATTTGCTTGCTCACATTTAATTCAAAGTGTTATGCTATGGAAGACAAATCATCTTTTCTACACAAATACAATTCTGTCCATGAAGGTTCCTTCAGAAACTTAAGTCAGAAGCAACAGCTGCCATACTCAGCCCTGTTAACAGTCACCAAAAACACAAGATAAGATAAGAAACACAACATATAACTTTCACTATATAGTGTTTGGTTGAGAACAGGATCAGTCAGAGTTAACAACCAACATCAAGCTAGCCACAAACATAAACCTATCAAAAAGACCCGACATGGGTAGGCTCCTGCCTACATAGCAGAGCTTATAACAGCAGTCAACTTCTCTGATCATCAGTTTATAGTTCCACACTATTTATAACCAGAGGTGACCACGCTTTTCACGCAGTAGCTCTAAAACTTTGAAACAGCCTTTCTCAGCTCATCTGGTTGGCTCAGTCAGTATTTTATTACAGTTTTTAATTTATTTAATCAATTTATTTTTTAATAACTGCTGAAATCAAATTTTTGTCATTATTAATGTCAATGCATTGTGTTTTGTTTTAATGCTGTTCACAGGAGGGTAAGGACAAAAAGTTCCTCATTGCCAAATTGCAAGATTTATGCAAATAATCATCCCACTTCCTCTCAAGGGTGAGTATTCTCAATACTGCAGCTCTTCACTGAGGCTACATAATTTTTGTTTTGTTTAGTTTTTTTGCTTTGCACTAGTATTTCAAGTCAAAATATGAACTTTCTTTTCTTCTCCAGTCTCTGGCTGAACACACTGTGAACAAAGTGCACTCTCTCACTACACATCTCTCACTACGCAGCAGTTTGGCTCACCGAGAAGTATTTCGGCTTCTATATTATCTCAAAGCTGAGTTGATTGTCCAGATAAACAGGAATGTCTAAAACATGCTACAAAAACATGAACGAAATAAAAGTAAAACCAGTAACCGTAAAGTTTGCTATTTTTAAATATATTCCATGTTAATCTTGGTCATCTCTGAAAACTGAATCACTGACTGTTGGCACCTCAGCAGGGTTATTAATATTTATTTATAGGCTTTTATTATCACAGTGTACAATGATCTTCAATGTATTTTATGACAAGACAAAATAAAATTTCTTCTTTGTTTTTGTCCCTGTTGTTTCTTTTATCTGATCGGCTCAAACATGGCAAGTGTTAAATTCCGGTTCTTTCGGATTCTTTACGGCCAAAAAGACACGGCTCAAAAGTGGTCTTTTTACTTTAAAAAATGATCTTTTTTTTACATATCCGGATATGGAGACCTTAGCACACAACACACAACCCGAGATTCTTTAAAATCAGTCATCATCAATACCTTCACAATGGATTTCTTAAGAACACATTCCACGTGACATCGTTTAACCGGTAAAATATGCAGAATATGCAGAAGTGCGAAAGAAAAAGTAAAGTGGGGTCCTGTTGGATATGTTGTCAGTGAAGAACGACTTTTGCTTGACTGTAAAACCTTTAAAGGTTATGTGAGTAAAAACTTACCTGAGCTGACTTGAAGTTGTTCTTTGATCTTTTTGTTGTTCTTCTTTTCCAGTACAAACAAATTGAGTCATATTCATGGTTTGGACCACCAAGTTTTAGTCAGTTCATCCTTGAGTTCAAGTGAACAATTGAAGAACATTTGCCAAATCTGAAGGAATATGTTTCATCAAAAGAAATAAAAATATTATAATTATTTTATTTACATTTTTTTTTACTGTTTCAATGAGAAAAGTCCAGCTGGATGAACCAACAGTCTAAAAATATGACAACTTGCTCCTGTGTACCACCATGTCCAAATACAGTAAGTTAACTAGCACATTGCTACATTAACAAGTTTTCAGTAATGCCAGCCGTCCCTTGCCACCATACAGTTTCCCCCTAGCTGCTAAACAAGTTGGGTAACTCTGAACAGTTATTCAGAAATTCTTCCTGACTTTTCTTCATGAAAACACAAGAATGAAAGTGGGAGGAGTTTTCCTACCTTACAAATTAACCCACTCTGCAGCAGGTCATTTTATTCCTTACCTCGGTCTAATCTGAAGTGCAGGTTTGTCTCACATCCGACTCTCAACAATGACTTCTGGTAAGTAAGGGCTTTCTTGATTTCATGTCTCATCTTTAAAGAAAATGAAATTACAAATTGTTGTGCGACTGCTTTAGATGCATCACCCTTCTATGTTATAATTTTCTTGCTCACCTTTCCCCCAGACAGCATGAAGACAGCGCCCAACAAAAGGCCATACATCTGTATTCCGAAAAAACTCATAAATCTTTTGGCCGAGCAATATGAGCTTGTAAACAACTTTTCTCATTCCCATATCTTTGAGCAAAGCTATTATTTTATTTCCTTTTATCTTTTTATGTTTAAATGTTTCATGAAGCTCTTGAATTTCTGCTATTTAACAGGATCATGGACTGCTTGTAGAAGATCTGAATCCCTACGTAAATGAAGGATATATACAAGCTTACTTCCGTGAATGGGGCACCGTCAAATCATGCAAAGTACTGAAGAAAAAAACTATTGGTTTGCTTTTTTCCCTACAAGAGACCTGTGATAATTACTTTCTGTTTTATACTGGATCTTAGATTAGGAAGAATCCCAACTCTGGGAAACAAAAATCGATGGCCTTTGTGACGTTTTCTTGCGAGGAAGAAGCAGACACGGCAGACTATGTCGGTCCTCATTATATTGGTGGAACAGAAGTTAAAATGAGGCGCTTTGTTACTTTCAAGGTGAGCAAATGACAACTATTTTATATTAGGGACTGTTCCAATCACAGCCTATCATAATTAAATAATATTTTTTTAAAAAAATGTCTTGCAGGGTGAGGAGGATTCAGAGCAAGGGGTTGATGGAGCCACAGTTAAACCTCGACCACGGCCTTCAATGGGTCTTGGCTACCTACTCGAAGATGCTCAGTGGTTAGACGAAGATGAATGAATAAACAAAGCTTTGATCCAAAGTTGACCAGCTTGAGGGCATTGGTTGTTATGTCAGTACCATGATTGTTGACTTTATGGTAACAAGACAAAATTGTGAAGTTGTAAGAAAATAGTAGTTATTGTTGGTTTTCTTTGCTCAGGAATAAATACAAAGAAGTCAAAGGATTTGTGCTCTTCTGTGTTGCTGTTTTTCTGTATTTCCTCCTGTGGTAAATGATTTATTTGAAATACTATTCGCGAAAACCAAAATATTTTTGTTCGTTTACGTATTAGTATATATTATTTTGTTGTGTATTACATATAGCAAGAAAAAAAATATTAATTAACATATATAATATGTTATATATAATTATAATTATATATATAATTTCAAATCTTTCTGTAAATCCTGTGTTCTGTACCGTCTACATGAGTTTTGCGTCACGGGTCAACAGCCAATCGCTACGTAGAGCGCCAAGTTTCTTCTACAGCGTAAAAACAACATGGCGGAAAAGGACGTAGAAATTTCCTTTAAAAAGGTAGGAGCAGTCAGCCGTTTGTTTTTAAGTGTTTATGCCTGCTTGTCCCCACTGGTGTTTTAATAAAAAAGCGAACTTCTTTATCGCCGACTTGTGTGTTTCCACGCCCACCATATAAACACAACAACGTTTGTCAGATGACAGCTAACACTTCACATCTTGTTAAGATATTTAGATATCGCGGGGAATAACATTGTAACTACCACGCCGAATAAAAGACTGGGTCCTAGCGATTGCTTTAAGACCACACTTTCCTGGACAACTTCCGTTTTTTGCGCGGAAAGCGGAGAGCCCTTTAAATCGCCAAGTTCACCAAAGACGTTTGCTTGGCGAAAACTCGAGAAGGAATTCGACGGACAAACTTAGCTTGAAAGCCAAATACGGTTTGTTTGTTTTTTTTCAAAAGTGGATACGCAGGCAGGTTTTGTTGTGTCTGTGTTGCGTTCATTTATTATTTTTACTAAATCGTGTCTGTTTTGCTTTGTTAGTGCTTTACTACTACTTTCTTTGGCCAGCTACTCAGTGGAAAACCTTATGACTAATACACTCTCCCACTTTATGTGCTCTGTTCTGCACACAGGATACAGTAAGCAAACTTTTGTCTAGTTTCTTCAAAGAAGACAAAACAAAACGTGAGTGGGATAACTATGCTGTTATCAGTGACGTCTTGCTCTCTTTGTGACCGTGCTGATAAAATCCCACTGTGTTGCAGTAAGCGGAGATGCCACACTGCTCATGGTAGAGATGCTTAAAGTGTTTGTGCAAGGTAAGGAGCTTTGACACAGTTGCACAACATTTGAGACACAATAACAGACTGGCTAATGATAACACCCTGAAGCTGTTATCTCCTTTTTCAGAGGCTGCCGTGAGATCACAGAAACAAGCCGAATCTGAGGACTGTGACCAAGTAGACATTGAACATTTTGAAAAGATCCTGCCTCAGCTGGTATGTGGCTCAACAGTCTCAATAAATGTTTTCGTTTTACTTATTTCCGCTTGTTTGCATAGTCTTATCTTTAGCCCAGATTACAGCTAATACTAAAAATAATGGGATTACTGGGCAAGTTTTTATTTTTCTTTGCAGTAAAATATATTTGTTGCATTAGCTTTTGCACTTTGTGTATGGTTCGGGAACAGCTTGTACAAATCAAAATCATCATGGGTCTTCTGCTGAACTATCTAATATTATCTATATTTAAATGGTCCATCTACTCACTTCCTTTGTGTTTTTTGTTTCACACTTTGAAATCTAGGCAGTAGACACTGCAATAGACAGCTAGTGACTATGTCTGAATGGTATTTAGGCATATTTCACAGTGATGCAAAGCACAGTATTTAAAGTACTTTTTAACATAAATCTTTTAGTTGCAAAAATGCTGTTTTCATTCAACTTTCATGCTGTAATGATCCAATATGGCAATATTGTACAACAAAAACATGGCCTCATCCGAATGCAAGACAATTCTATAATTTCCAGATGGTAATCTAATTATAACTGAGAAAATAACTTTGTAAGCATACACTTTGCCCTGGAGTTTAAAATACACTAAGTTATGAAAAGCTCAACAAGTATTGTAATATCATTCGTAAGTATTTATAGTAAAACAACTAAGATTAATTAAAAAGGGATTAGTAGCTCATGTCACATAGGTAGTCTTGCACAGTTACTGTGTCCTCTTGGCAGGATCTCTGATCCGATACAAGAACCTAACTCCCAACGCTAACCTTAATGCCACCACTGCTACAGGGAAGCAGGGATCAGGCGATTGGTGTACTGACTACCAGAATGAATGCTACATGAATTGTAATATATATGAAAATCCTATATTGTTTAGCTTTCAGTAACTCTAAGTATATTTTACACTTAGTGTCTTGTAATTAAACTGAATTATAAAACTCTTCTAGGGTAGCATGTCTCGAAACAGTAGCTAGAGTAGGCCTTGAAAATGAAAGATATGCACATATTTGACAAAATCATTTTCTAATCTAATCTAATCTTTGTAACATCTGTAAATTACAAAACTGTGTTCTGTTCAGAGCAGACTCTGCTGATGTTTTTAACTTATTTTTCTCAATCCAACATTGCTTTTTTATCAAATGCCATTTTTAAGACGTAGAATGTTATAAAGTGTTTTATTTTTGCAGTATTGATAAAAACATCTGTATACTAATCTTTTGCGATGTGCATTTGTTATTAGCGTGTGCTCAAACATGGGACTTTATAGGAGAGCTTGATTTTTTTGTTGATGTTTTAACAGCCAAATACTCTGAGATTTGTTTCATGTATCAGTCCCAAATTACAGATCCTGCTTTGTTTTGATGGTTAAAGAAGGCGGTGAAAAATTCTGACTTTTATCTTTAGTAGGTTTTGAGGTCTTTATGCTCAATGACTGCTTCTGATTTTAATCCATTAAAAAAAGGCCTGAAAGTAGGTGGAATGGCCTTTTAGAAAAGAAAAAAATCCGGAAAGATATTTGATATATGAAGCTGAAATGTTGCAGCAGTCATTATATATGTTCACACTTTTAGGCACATTGGAGATGGTTGAGTAGAAAATGTGATGATTTGAAATGGAGTGGTAATGCAAATTTTTTCTGGGGATACGTAAACGAAAACCTTAAATGTGTAGATGCTATGAGAGCTATCATTAATCTCAAATGTATTTAACCTTTCTGCAAAAGACTTTTACGTCTGCTGTCTGACAATCTCGTATTTCTTCAATTTTCTCCAACACAGCTTCTGGACTTCTAGCACAGTGATACCACAAGATGGAGCCAGAGCGCTGCTGAGATGTCTCTCGATCAACAGTCCCCCCTTCCACAGTTCCACCAGCTAAAAGTTTTAATTTTTTAGTATGACTGCAGTTTCATAAATCCCCAAATCTGAGATAACATTGAGATTATGTTTTTATTTGAGCTGCACGATTTTAGCAGGAAGCACCATTGCAATCCGCACGCTACCACGCCACCACCAATAAGGGCCACCTGTGCTCCTGTGTGCAACAACAGGTGCTTCCAGCATGCTCCGTGGCGCCCTTCATCAAAGCCTCCAGGAGCAGTTGGAAGCAATTAGAGTAATAAGGGGAGCAGCCAGTCCCTTAGATGATGACAAGTGCCAGGAAAAAAGGAGTACCCCCTCCGGCCACTTTGAAGTTCCCTTTTGCTGTCCTGCGATGTTTAGTTAGAGGAGGGGGGGAGGGCAAAGGGGACCTCTGGCACAGGGGGAAAGTTGAATGGGAGTGTGTGTGCACGTATGTGTGCGTGTGTTAGCCAAACACGGCCAGAGACCACACGCGTAGATATTCTATTTGAAGGGAAACATAACAAAACACATTGGAACATGGTCCAAGAAGAGCAGGGTGTAATTCTGAAGGTAAATAAACAAAAGAGGCGAGTAGTGGAGGTGCTCTCTCTACTTTCATCACAGCACAGGGAGGGAGTGGGCGGGGGGTGAAGCTGGGCCTACAAGGAAGTAATGTGGGGTTTTCTAACCTGAGTGGCTCTGATGGTTTTCCACCAGCGGCGTGTTGGACCAACGTGTCCTCGCTGTGAGTCAGCATCGCTGTGCAACACCTCGCAGTACTTATTTGTGGGTCTCTTGGGTGACTTACGAATGCTACTCACGTTTACAGCTGGAACCAACTTAGGCTAAAACCAAGAATCCAGCCCTGAATAGGTGTTCAAGGACACGACACCTGGAATTTGACCCAGCATCTTTTTAGTAAGGCTCACGCTGGATTTGTGTTTCCCAGGGGTAACTTCCAGACCACACTTTCTTGTAAAAAAGAAAAAAAACTTGAGCACAGCTTAAGTCATCACCAGAGGAAGAAAAAAAATTGTAAAGGGTTTTGTTTTGTGCGTAGCCTTTGTGGAGATTAACTCAAATTGAAATGGATCTTTCCCAACAGTTGATTCTTGTGCACGAAATAAAAAAGATTATTATCTTGGATCTGTCACTGATTTTTTTTTTCCTCCCCTCCTTATGCGTGTTAGTGGAACAAATTCATCTGAAGTCGGTATTATTAAACATACGAAAGCAGTTAGGACAAGAATGGGGAGGGGCGTTGTAGAGAGTAATGAGTTAAAGCTTTTCTTGATCATACATTAAAGGCAGGGAGTGTCGACAGCCAGTCCAGACGCTTTGGAGAAGCTCCGCAGTGAGAAGCTTTTCCCAGGAGACGGAGACTGATCTGTCTCCAGCTCCTGCCTGGTCTTTGGAGAGCGCTGCACGTGGGATCGGGCACTCGGCATGGCTTAAATGCATCCACAGTCAATGTCAGTAGAAGCACCTGTGACTGCCATGATGGATCTTCATCTTTTTTGTTAAATTTGGCAAATTAATTAATAATCAGTGGGACTGTCAATGACAAAACCGACCCATTATGATTAAATATAACTGAGGTTACTGCCATTCTAGGAATGCCTAATCTATGTGGCTGTCTACTTTAAAGAGAGCTGGATGTTCACATAGCTCTGATAAGTTTGTGGTTCATGGTAATGTTTGTCTGGGGTGGAGTTGTCTGCATTTGTCTAAAGTGTCCCTGCGAGAGTATGTCAGGATTATGTCAGATTTTTCTCCTTAATTCTCCGTTTACAACTCGGTGGTGTTTTTCTTCTGTTAGAGTGACACAGCGTTTCCATCTCCAAATTTCTGACATCTCAAAGCTCCTTTCCTCTGAGGCCCAAAGCAAGAGGCTGTGACATGTCATCATAATACGCCCTTTTCTCCCTGATTGCTGGCTTTTTTGCGATGGCAACACTCAACCAGTCAAAGAGTATGAGCTTACATCAAAGTCAAGGGCTTACATGGCCCATAAAATATTCAGCTTTACCATGATTATGTGTTTAAAACCATTTAAAGTGCCAAGTAGAACACTGCCATTACTAATGCTGCAAGTCTGAACCCTTTTCAGGCAGCAGACCTTCAGCTTCTTTAAACATTTAGTTCTGAAAAAAGCCAATCTGAAAGTCGAGAATCATAATCCAAATGTGGCGACAGGTGTTATCTGCCTGTTGCCATTTTATTTAATCTATGCATGTTCTGAGGCACTTGCATAAATAAACATGTGACGCATGGCGTCTGTTCCTAGATGTCTGTGCGTTCGTTTATTGTATGTGCTTGCATGGATGTTGTGCTTCATCGGAGGCTGTGATAAATTAGGAGACAAGAGGCCCTTGTGGCCCCCTCGTGGGCATGAAACTGCCTAACCATGGAGGAATGCTTCAGAGGACAGAGTGGGAGCATTCCTTTCAGATACCCCATGGGTAACTCTCACACTCATGAAAAGTTACCAGTGTTTATGGTGCTGTCTGAAAAAGACAAAATATGGTAGCAGGCGATTACTGCGTGTGCGTTTTACAGGAAACTCACGTGTGTTTTGAGGCAGCAGCTCTGCTGACTGTACATACTGCTGTGACATGTGGGTTTCTGGGAGGCCCCGGGTCCCGTTAAGCAGCCACGGGCCCGTGCTGGGGATGATAAGAACATACCTGGCGTGTTGAGCCACTTGGGCGCTCTGCTGGGATCACTCCTAAATGGTTGTGGCGCTTGGCTGTTAGTCTGAGGCAGAAGATGGTTTGCTGCTGTGCTCCGTGTATCGGCTGGAGCTTTGGTAGCCACAGGGGCCCTAGGGGACGGAAAGGATTCTTCCGGAACCAGTGAGGTGGATGATGAGGTCAAAGACCTTGGCACGCAGCTGGACAGGGAATAGGGAGCAAGAGAGATGTACAATTAGGCCGGCGGCAGGGTTATTTCTGGAGCCCTGCGCTACTACCTTAACTACATTACCCTCCTCTTCCACCCTAAGTCCTTTACTGTCTGTGTCCACCTCCCTCCTCTGTGTGGTGGCCTATTTGGTCTCTGGATATGAAATAACAACAAAGTAATCCCCTTACATAACACTGCACAAACTCAGCGAAACAAGACCATTTAATTAATTTTGGGAGCATCTAAAAATAAAGAAGCAGTTCGTTTGAGGTGACGTGCGGGAGGTGGACTCATACCCCAAATGAGCTGCTGAGGAGCAGAGGTCAGCAGAGAACTCTATTTTTAGGTCCCATCAAAAGTGGTGATATAAAAATACTCCAGAACTGAGCTTCACAATATGTGTCAGTCATGCTTAGAGAAGCAGTAAACCTGAAGGTCACGCACTTGGAATGATGAAAGGGCCAATGTTTGATGATATTTAAAAAGAAGCCAAGTAATGACCAAAATCTCTTTAGCTGGTGGCAGGTGGCACAGTGTGAGGTTGGCCTTTGTTAGACTTGTTAAAAGACTTCATCAGCTGACATGTGAAGCCCTTGGCAAAGGGCTAATATTCGCTACAATAACACCAAAAATGTGGGCAAAACTGGTGAACCGCTGCCCGACTCTGACGTCCAAATTAAAACAAAGACGAATAACAGACCATCGACCTGACGGTGTTAGCATCGCGCTTCTTCACATGCGCCTGGCTCTCAAAAAGCTCAAAATTGAGAGAGGACAGCGTAACGAAAAGTTAAGCGTACGTTAGCTTTTTTGTGTGTGTGTGTGTTTGTGTTGGGTCAAAATAGTCCGTCTAAAGTTTCCTCCAGAGGCCAGCGTGTCGACTGTCTGTCCTCACAGTGGTCGGGGGCACCGGAACTCTAAATTAGCCCTGGTGAGTCAACAGGACAGCTTTCATGTAGACAAGGGATCATGTCAGATTGCAGGAGAGGTCAGGATCTAAGGGTTAGAGGTCAGGATGCAGTGTTGGTCCCTGTCTTTAACAGCTTCCTGTCTGCCATGTTGTGCAAACTTGGGCAGTAATCCCTTGATACAGGTTCAAAGTAGGGAGATTGCCTCTATCTTGGTATTACACTGACGCCCAGGTAGTTTTTCTGCATTAACAGTGGAGTGAGTCTTAGTAAGTGACTAACTTATAGATAGAGTTGCATAAAATTTCATTTTATATTCATTGTATAAGGCCTTTACCAGGTGTGTGGCACTTTTATTTTAAATGTGTTGTTTATTGTAGACGGTTCTATTTTTATTCTTTATCAGGCTGCTGTAACACAGCATGCTGGCAACAACATTATGATTTAAGATGTTTAGTTTAAGAGCACCCCAAGAAGAAGAATCATACAGGAGCAAAACTCCTGTATGATTGACTAGTGATTGACTAGTGTAACTAGTTCTAGTGTAAGTGTAAGAATAATGCTTGTCAGCTTAAAGCTGTAAACAAAAAAAGGGTGTTAGAGTGGAACTGGACATCAACAATCTGACACGATCAGTTGAGGAGTGCTAGTGCTGCTTCATTTTGCAGACTGCAAATGTTAAAGTACAAGTGCTCACAAAAACGGGGGTCCTAAAGGTGAAAAAACTTGAAATCCCAACTCAGGACAGTTACTGCTGGCAGTTACTGTAGATAGGAACAGTTAAATCATGATACACTCCTAAACTAAAATAGATTAAATACATATTGTAGTCTTTATTGGTGTCACATATTAAAAAAACAAAAAGCAGGGTGCAGGTTTAGCTCAGCTGGATGAGCAGGCAATCGTATGCTGCATGGCTGAGAGCGGCCGGCCTGGGTTTGAATCCGACCCACGGCCCTTTGGCGCATGTCTGCCTTCCTGTCAGTCTTGTCTTCGCTGTATCTGTCCAATAAAGCCAAAAAATATATAAAAAAGACAAGCTGAAATGTTTACATATGCTGTTACATATCCTTCATGTTGTATATGTGGTGTATATATAGCAGCATTTCACTTCAAGCAAATCCAAAACTGCAAGCTTTGCTTTTAAAAACGTGTTTCTTTGACACCTGTTTCTGAACGTGTTCTGTAAGACTGCAGAGAAGCTCAAACTGTCGGGTGTGCAGTGATGTTTGATACTGTAGGGCTCTGCGATGCCGGCAAATCGCCTGTTTTTTTTTTTCTTTTTCTTTTCTTGGCTCAGTGGCAATTTCTAATAAGGTACTAACTTAAATGGCCTCATCTTTGAAGGCAAGTATGTTCTCTTTATCCGACAGACAGGGCAATGCTTTTATTTCCCCAGACATAAAATATAAGCCCTCTCCAAAAACAGCAAAAGAGCAGATCCACTCACAATGAGCTGTATTAAAAAAAAAGAAAAAGAGGCTCTCCTGGAAAAACAACAATAAATTTGAAAGGGCTTCAAAGAGCTGGTGCTCTAACTTTTCTGTACATAAAACAAAAGCACCGGCAAGTTCAAAAACCACTCAAATGTTCAGCCCATCGTGAAACAAATATCTTGAGAAACACTGAGAGAGACAGAGAGAGGTGAACGGAGACGAGGAGAGAGATTTCTTTGAATTTGACTTTCTGTGTAAAGGTTTTTATGGTTTCTGACTAGAGGACTCCTTTCTCTTTTATATGACTTTGTTTGCAGTCATTCTTAATATGGTGATATTTTGCTACAAAGGACAGAAGTGGCCAAGAAAGCTCCCTATTTGTCCGCATGCTTAAAATCTGTAGGTTCCCCATGTGTTCTAACAGCTAAGATTCTGTCATATAAAAGCATAGACTACTGCAACCAGATATCCTGGAGGAGCAGTTGGATACACTCCACAGGCGGAGGAGTTTCAGGACGCACATCAATGGGAGGGCAATATCCTGCATTCTGATTCTGTCAAGAGGCACAGCCATGACATGTGTGAGTGCCCAAAGAGAAAAGGCCAGGTGTCCCCGGGTCCTCTTCCATTTCGTCCAATCTAAAGCTGATCTTACTAACTAACAGCACCAGGGATCTACCACCCCTGGCACAGGAACCTGAATCACTGAGCTGTGGAGCTGCGTGGAAATGAGGAATTAGATTACTTTCAATTGCTCCCTGGCAAAAGACAAAAAAAAAAAAAAAGGCTGAAAGAAGAAAACAGGCGCTTTAATGTGGCATTTCAGTGTTACAGCAGGATGTTAGATGTTCCAGATTCCCAACACTCCGGCTCTAACCATGTAACTATACAGCGCACACTACTGCCTGTCTCCCATTTGACATTTAAATGTTTAAATAAGCTGAACTGCAATGTGCAGCAACAACAATTCATCAGGAATGTGCTTTGAGTTGGGTTAGCCGATATATATATACATATATATATATATATTTTTTTTTTTCAATTTTCTGGTTTGGGTAAAGACCTTTGACAAAGAAAAAGTGTCACATAGGGACGTCGATGATATAATATGAAATGTATTAAATTTATAAGAAACCAGTGAGAAAAGAAAAGTAAATAGAAAAAAGCCATTACAATAAAAATAGGATCAAAGTTGACTTAAAACAATAGGTCTGCAAATTGGTATTGACTGATTTATTATTTTGTTATTATTATCAATAACTAATTGAATTATTAGCCGATGAAATTGCAGAGGCGCACAACGACTGACTCAATCTAAAATGTGAAAAATCTCAAGGAAGATGTTGACTTAATTTATTTGAAGAAATACTTCAAGAGGATTGATCCTCTTTGAAACATGGAATTAAAGCACAGCAGAAAAAATATATTTGTAGTAACTTATATTTTATATTAAAAGATTGAAGTAAAAATGAACAAACACAGCTCAGACTTGCAAAAAAGGTAAATATACCACTATTGTTATCACACGCGCAAGTCTATAAAGAATCACAGGCTCCAGATTTGGTGCCAAACATTACGATCGCTGCAGAGAGAGATACTGTCTTTAAAAGTTTTCTTTTTTTAAAGCCTTTGTTATGTGTTTTTGGGGGATTTAAAAAGATCCCGAAATTATTTGAAATATATTGATTGCCGTCAATTTTAAACTGTCAGTTTGTCCAATACGGGCCACTTCAGTAAAGCCAGGCTCTGCAGGTGACTTTTGAAATGGATGCAGTAACAGGAAGAGGTTGCAAAGGCCAGGAAAAAATCCTTTGGTGATCAGGACAGGCTAAAGTTCTTTGAGAATAAATTCAGACCAAGCATGGTGGTGTAAATCATAGGGTTTGGGGGTCTGTGGGTCTGGGCATTGTGCAATCATTGTTTAACACATCTTGCAGAGACAATATACAATATTAGGGCATCTATCTGAAAGTTGAACTTGAACAGGCAGCAAAATGAAGCAGAAAGTTAATTTTGCATGCAATCAAACAGTCAAAGAGTTGTTACTGCCATAAGCTTCTGAAGCTAGATGCTACTGAATGTTAGACTTATAGGATATTTAACTGAATTCATGAATGATAAATCATTACAAAACTACTAAACTATCTTTATAACCAAGTACAAGAGGATCAAGTGAAATGTTTGTTCAAATGTGTAAGGAAAGCTGACAATTTGTTGTTTTATTTAATGAACCACAGTGATAAAAAAACTGAAGATAAATGTTTGCCGTTTTTTGCACATTAAATGAGTGGACTACAGATTACAAAAAAACTGCAGTTGTATGACTTAATATTAAAATAAAGCAGAGTGTACAAAACTGTTGCCTGTGAATAATGATAAAACTACTCCTTCTAGATTTTGATAAATAAACTGGTCTTGTGATATATATATGTATATAAATTAGCATCAATCAGACGACTTGTAGCCCTCATAGGATACATTTTCACTCCGCTGAGGTCATGGGTAACATGTTTACAGAAATTGGAGTCTTATGGTGCTGTGCTGCTGAGCCAGCTAGTCAAAACACAGAGAGAACTGGACGTGCCGTTCGCTGTGCTTCTGAGGTTATGAAACCTTGTATTTGCTGACGGCACCCGTATCTCCTTCCTTCATCTTTCTTAGCTGAAGAAATATTGTCACAATATGAAAAGGAAGGTTAAATGCTTAGCAGCAATGTAAAACCACAGCCACTGCTGATGCTGAGAAGGGAAGCAGACCTTGTTCATCCACAGCTAAATAAACTACTTAAGTCTATCTTATATGACTACAGACGTGATTTCTTTAATGGAAAAACCTCAAAACATGGTAATGAAAGGGATATATAAACATAGACACGGTTGATTGCCAGACTTCCTTTTGTGATTTCGCAGTGTGTTCGAAGTCTGGGGAGAGTTAGTGAAATCGTACATTGCTGCACTTTCTCTGAATCAAAAACCAGCGATAAAAATCTGCTGCATGAGATTCACAGATACACCTACAGGCAGCCAGGCCTCTAACATCTCTTACTGTCCTCTCAAATCAGCTGTGTTAAACCTGACAGCAATAAGGTAACCTCTGGGTCTTGTTTCCTGTGCTGCTGATAAATATGGCCTAATTACTCTCCAGTGGAACTGTCGGGACAGATGTTACAGTTGCATCCCTGCTCCTCGCCGAGGTACATGTTGATGGTTCACAGACTGTTTACACACTTCTCATTCATCTGTGCTATGACCATTCCCAGTTGTAGCTGTTTGCAAACCCAAGTTTAGTGGTTTACATAGCTGAGCCCCTCCAGCATGTGGAGCCCATGCGCTATACCCTCTGCTTGTTTCGTGACTGCACGCGAGCAAATAAATACAAAGTGAAGATATATGTTCAAAAGTAATCCATAGAGGAGTGGGCCTCGCGGGCATGGGATCTAAACAGACCACGAAGACTGTATATGCGGAATGAGTTAAACAAGTGACACAGAACATTATACTTTGATCTGCTAATTATAGCAGAAAACAACCTGGAAACAAAGCCACCGCGATCTGATTGACCGCATTACCTGCATTTTCCACATTGCACACACTGAAAATATCCAAGACATAAATGTTGAGGTTCAGCAGCTTATGCTCTTTGTTCTTTTTGATTTTTCTATTACAGCGGTTACAGATTCACAAACAAACTGTAATGATTCTTGAAAACATCCCTTAACAGTTTCAAGATTTTTCTTTGCCACTCGAGGGCAGCAAACAAGCTGTGAGTGCAACACTGGCATGTAATGAATGTGCTGGCTTAATTACACATCCAGCAGTTACGGATAAGTGTTGCTGGCCACATGAGGACTGTACGGAGAAATCAATGAGTTTTAGCTCTGTTCTTAGCCTTAACTAACTGCTGATAGAAGGTTCTGGCTCTTTAGTTTTTATTGACTCAGCTGTGGGCGCCAGCTATCACTGATTGTGTTTCGGGGAATTTTTTTTATTTCCTATCAGCTTTACTGATATCACTTCAAATAACAAATTTAAAAGTTAGGAGTAAGCTGAGACTCCCTTGCAAAAGATAAACTTTCTGGACTCTCATTTTTGAAGTGTCAATGTTAACATTTTTGTGGGACCGAAAAGTAGCCACATGTACACAAGAGGGAGGATTGTTTATCAAAGTTCATCCATAAGCTGCAGGGCTGCTATGCACAGACACAGAGAGCTGCAACTCTAAGGAGGAGACTGATAAAGTACTAGAACTTTAAATGTGCGTGTGTGTGTATTATATGTAGGGTGTAAATTCTGAATAATGATTAAACAGGGTCAATATCTTATACTCGTGAATTTTTCTTCCAGTGGCAAAAGAAAACATTTGATTATTGTTGAGCTGTCATTTTTATCTTCCAAAGATTGTACACTCCTCAAAGGCATTAATACCCGCGCCTTGGTGATGCCTTTAATTGCCATTTAGCATTAAGCTGGCTGAACAATAAAACCCAGGCTGCGGGGATGTTGTCAGGTTTAATGAGACCCTTGGTGAATGAGGTCCGCTGTGTCGGCACCACCAAAGGCTGCTGCCTGAATTCGCCTCCAGTGGACCAGAGTGGTCCTGTGGGGATTTGATGGGCTCAGGGAGCACAGACTGTCCCCCCTTTCATTGTGGGGGTGTCAGCGGCCGCAGTGGCATCAGCAGCCCTTGCTGTGCGTGGATATGCGGACAGAGAGAGCAGCAAAAGAGAGTGATGTGGCATTAAGACGATCAGCGCATGGAGCGAAGAAACTTTTATGAGGTCCAGGAGCAGCTGGTGGTCGTGCACAACACCTGATTCCAAAGAGTAAAATATGGGCCATTTTGTCCCATTGGCAGAATTAAAGAATGAGAACATACAGTGCCAGGCACAAACAGACTTATGGAGACACTGACATGCTACACAAAAGAGAACAGAGCCAAAAAGAAAGAATGAAAAAGCAGTAACAAGTGTGAACTCTGGGCCCAAATTTAAGAGGGCTACATGGTTCACAGTTTCACATGGAGTCCTCCGCCTTCAGACCCCATTCCAGTTACTTTGATTCTTTATTCACCAATCCCCTCTTTTAACCCCCACCTCCCCATCCTTAAGTCCAGCTGATGGAGGCTCTTTTGTCAAGCAGCACCCAGGCAACAACATCAAAGAGCTGCTGGCTGACTGAAAAACAAAACTAAACTAAAAACTAAAGAAATCCCAGAGGGAATGGAGATATTCAGCACCCCGGAAAGGGAAGCGAAAACTACATATACAGCAGGAGAGAAAGAAAGAAAGCAAAAAGAAAGAAAGAGAAAGAAAGCTGTCGGATATCCGTCATCATTAAGTGAATACACAAAGGTGTGGGTTGGGTCGTTCTCAGTTTGATGACAACAATAAACAAATGAAAAAAGGACATTATACTTTGCATAAGACCTTAATGACACTTTCTTTGTGTTGGATCATCAAAGCCCATTAGGGGACGGAGAGAGGGCCTCCACTGCTGTTCGTGACCACTTCCTCATTCAGTGACAGCTGAATTGGAGGATAGTTGGATTGTTGTGCAAGACAATGTCATGCTTTTGGACTGAATGCTTTGCTTTGATCTCGCGGGATGCCCTTGAAGCTTCATCACGGGATGATATGTTAACAACCTGTCTGGTTACTCTAGTTTGATTCTTCACCTACTTCCCTGCCAGTCGGAGCTCCAAGGGAAAGGGGACAGTGGGAGGGGTAAGGGGAGATAAAAGTCTTTCATCTCTGCCCCCATGTGGGAGCCCTGTAGAGTCTCGCTCGGCGTGGCATCAAGCCTTGTCTTGTACCCACAAAGTGCCCGCCAGTGACACGCTGACTCCAGAGCTTGGCACCGGGTCTTCAGTCAGCGCTGAGCAAACCCTCTATTCAGCAAGATGGAGGAAACACAACTAGATCGGGCCCGCAGCTTATAATTAAAAGTCCTTAGCCTCAAAGAGCACAGCATCTCCATCTTAATGGTAGGCTTCAATCTGAGGTATTGGTTTAATACTTACTCTGCGTCCCATCAGATAGGGATGAGGACATAGTAGGAAGGGAGACATTAGGACTACAAAGAACATGTGTCCCATCAAGGATTAGAGGTTCACTCTTCCCTCAGTAGGCTAATTGCTGGATTGGCCGGATCAAAATCACTTCATCGAGATCAAGGCCACTGTCTTCTTGTCTCGCTACTCTGTTGCACAATAACTCAACAAAAGCAGCGGAAAACCAGGGGAGGGAGCGAGGGTGGTGGTGGTGGTGGGAAACCAGAAGTCGTGGAGCAAAGATGAATGTAGTTCATGTTTAGAGAGCATGTTGTGTGATTAAGGGAAGCCCACATCAAACATTGTGGCTTAAGAAAACCACCAGTTGAAAAACAAGTTGCTTCTTCAGTGCAGTGCAGCGCAGACTGGAGATGCTGTTCAGAAGGCAGCCCAGCCCAAAACTAACCCGCCTGTCTGTCTTTTGAGACAAACAGGGAAATAAGAGGCATAGATTTGCAGAGCACCAGGAATTTGTTCTCAATGAGAGAGCAGGATGAAGCACAGGCTTTAAGCAAAGTGAAACTTAAGGATGTAAACATACATGAATTTAAATCAGGACATGCCATAACTTGTGAACTTTCTCTCAAAACACCCAGTTGACAGAATTTTAGATGTAGACATATCAATATCATTTCAAAAAGCAGCTTCACCTTTTGCCCGTCACTCAGTGCTGATGCATTTAATATAAAAATGTTGACGTTGCAAAAAATGGCTTCATGTACATAGTTTTGCATAACAGGAGACGGAATTCTTCTCAAGCCTTGTGTTTGGCTTAATATTTCTATATATTTGGACAAAACCTCAATGCCCTCGCAGGTTCTCTTGTACATCCGTGAGAAACGCGACATGAAAAGGATGGATAACACGCCCTTTTCCCACAGAGGGAACTTGAGTGGACAGAAGAACGGCAATGTTGTGGCCAAATGTGTAATCTTGTTTACTTACGCTTGCCTTTTAACTGCAGGAATCTCGTGATCTAAACAGCGGCATGAAAAACTATTGGCATGTGAGGCGCTCTGCGTTTGATTGGAATGGGAGAAAGTGCCTATGCGTCGACCCGTGTCAGGTAGAACGCCTACAGGAAGACAGACATAAGCGATGTGTCTCCTGCTTACACACACACACACACAGAAACACGCAAACTTCAACAGCCTCTTAAGCAAAGATATGTTTATTTTATAAACCGCAATCATGGAAATCTCCCCTTTAAACAATAAACTTCCAACTACTTCATCTCTCTCCTTGCCAGGACCACATCAAACAAATCCTAAGGTCAACAAGGGTCAGCAAAAGGATTTGGATAATGATGAGGCTCAGAGAAAAAGACTGAGGGTGGTGAAAGAGAGATGGTAAAAGAAGGGGAGGGGAGCTGATGGGAAACCAAAGGAAGAATGAAACTGGCGGAGAGAGGAAAGGTGCAAAGGCTAGGTCTTGTAACGACAGACCCCTTGATTACATTGTTGCACAAATAAACAGGCCCTCTGCAGGCTCCCTGGAGCCCAGCTGTGGTGCAGGAGAGGAAAGCTTTCATTTCAAGGGGCTGAGGTCGAGCCACGCAAGTGATAGGATGGGGCCTGACCATCTACCCACACCATCTCCATCAGCAAGTCAATGAACAGAGCAACAGGGAAACATCTCGCTAAGGAGCCCATTGCTTATGAGCCATTTCCTGCCCTTACAGATTGCCTAGAAACGCCGTCAGGGTGCAGATTAATAACTGTCAATCTCTGAGAGCTACAGAGAGGTGCTCTTTAGGTTGAAAAGAGGAGAGAAAGAATGTTGCATAGCTGTGCCTTTTGATGATGATGAGGGACCATCTGTAAGGGGTCAGATAAGTTTTGGAGGCAAGAAGCTGAGAGAGACAAGGTTCAGATGCCCTTGAGCCACATCTGCAATCGTCTTTCATTCACCTCCGACCATTACAGAGTCCTGGTCCTCTCTTCTCACTGTGTCCTGCAGCTATCAAAGCCCACATCAAGGCATGCCCCTGCCAAATGTGTGCCCCCCTATTAAGGGGCCATCATCAGATAAACAAGATAAACAAGTCTAATTCCTGGCAGGACTGATCAAAAGACTCGATGTTAACCCCATGGCCAATTTCAAGTAGGCAAAAATCAAACACAGATGAGGTCATATGGAAATGGGCACAAAAAGGGACAGTGAAGAGGGAGGAGAAAAGAATGGAAATGGGTTTGGAGGCAAGTATCCCCCATGAATTGTACCCTTATCCTCACAGGAAAAACAACATTCCTGCCTTTCGTGCAGCCGTGCGCACCTGTTCATCGCCACACATCAACAGCAACAGACGGTGAATCCCTCCAATCCCTCCAAATTGTAAAAATCATCTTGGCTGCTCGTAGTTGGAGCGACAACTTGGCTGCACACTCCTGCAAAAAATGATACATACGCAACTCTCCATTCTTTTTTTGGATTTCCCTGAAAAGATGATTGCGTCACACAGCCCAAACATTTGCGTATATGGTGGTTTTTTTATTAATCTTTTTAAACTTTTTTTTCCAAAGCTCTTATGTCATTTCTTCTATAAATCACCCTAACCCTTCGCAGACTCTTCCCAGACCCACACATCAAACAATCAAACAGCTGACTGGGCTTGCCAAGTATGAATACAGTTATTCATTGCCATCTACATATTATTTTAAAAGCATTGTTACATAAATACAAGACAAAACAGCTTTAATTGTATTTTTATCTTTTCGATGGGGTGTCCACAGATGTTGAGAAAGCAGTGCCAAGCAAGTACTGAGAAGTTGTCTGCCTTTGCTCGTGTAATTAGTTCATTCAAGCTCTCTCAAGAGGACCATACTGAATTGTAATCAAAAGATTAACCCAGAATAATCAACCCCCCCTTACCCACCCAATAGGACCACCCACAGAGTCTAGAGAGGAACGTGAGACTGGTCGCACGTTCTGCTGCATGTTCTGCTTCTCAGCGAAAACTCAACGGAAGAGCAAATACAGAATTATTTGCAAGGACACTTGCTTTCAAAATCTGTCCCTGACTTGACTGACATTGTGTTACTTTGTTTTGTGTTAAGTGATGGAAGCATCTGCACCACAAGTACAAGTTCTTAGTTCTTTTTATGGATCGAAGATCCCAATTTAACTGCCACATCACAGATAATTCGCCCGACGTAATACTTAGGTCACGCTACCACAATCTACTCCATGTCGTTGTTTGTGTTGCAGGCTTATCGCATAATTGGAAAAAGTAGCTCCGAGCAAAACAGCAGCTTTTCTCTCAAATGATCCTGATAATGACAGGTCTGGTCTATATTTAGCGCTTGTCTCTCTGAAAGACCTCTGACTGTCGTAGCTGGAAGGGAGAGACGTAAACAAAGCTGGCAGAGCTCAGACGAGCATGTGATGGCTGATCTGTGCTGCCTGATATACAAACCACGAAGGCCGGAATCAGAGACGGGCGGCGGTGAGGGTGGGGGGGATACGTGAGCTGCTGGTTGAGGTTTGCGGTTCATCTTAGAGCTCTGACAGACAGAAAAACCCCACGACAGGCCAGCAGTCTTTGCTGTTCAGGATTGCCGGTGATGTTATTTTCATCACAGGCCAACTCTGATTGAGGAGCTCTTTTTAAGGATCAGTGTGTCAAATGATGACTTCACTTCACATTTTATGGGGTTAAATAATAGGAAAATGATTGCATATTAGGAGTAACGCTCATTTTCCTCTAAGTCTGGGGTGTTGGGTGGAGGTGCTTGCGGTATGTGCTGGGTAGAGGATAGACAGACCCAACCCAGTTTCCGTAGTCTTGACTAATTAAAGGACCACAACTCATCCAATTTTTGATGGGTTCAAAGAAACCTGAGTGTCCTCTGCTGTAATTTCAAATTACTGATTTCTGTTATTAATTATACATCTTAAGCGCCTTTGAAGAATGCTGCAGACTATCCTTCACAAGGAAGACATAATGTCTGGTGCATTCTAAAAGACTTAGAAAAGCAACGAAGCTTCCCTCCATCGGCTCCAGGGAATCTCGGCTTCCAGGAAAATCAGCAGGCCCCGTCTTATTGTATCATTATTATTTTTCTTCCTTGGTTTTTCAAGCAAAACACCCGCGTCTGACGTTAGTGTATCATTGTCATTTCAAGAGTAGTCTGGAAGCAGAGCAGGGGTTGTGATTGAACTCTGAGATCTGCCCTGGAGCTGTACTTTGAGGAAGAAACCACGGAACCACAGATAATGCTTTACAGTCCGCTAGTCTCAACTACTGTCATCAGATTTTCACTTTGTAAGAGACTTGAAAAAGATTGTCATTCTTGGTTCCTCCAGAGCAAAGGACACTGCACTACTGTTAAAGTGAAGATATACATCCCAGAGCATGAGATTTATGCAAAAAGTCAAAAACAATAAATTATATGTATACATGCTTGGAAACTGGGCAATATAGGAACATGTAAGACACTTTATTTAACTTGCAACATGAAAGTCGAGTTCTCCATGATACAATAGGATCAAACTATATGGACATGAGAGCGAAGAGAAGATATTAAGACCTCTCGACAGTGCTGGGATCATCTAGGGCGATCTGGCCAGTATTACGGACAGAAAACAAAAGCATCATAGTGTCAAGAACACAATAAAAATGAAACCACCTCTGTTGACTTGTTGAAGACTAGGACGGCACGAGACACAAGTTCAAACACCACAGAGTCTCTTCCTCGTCTACTTTCCACTGGTGTAAAGAGTTTTCAGGAGACAGGGAACGGCATCTCCCTTTCATCCTTCACCACAGACAAACACAGACACATAAAAACATCCATGTTGAAAAGTGGCAATAGTCCTTTTAATTCCAGACAAACCCAGTGTGTAGAACTTAATTACAGAACGGGGGCAACCCAGCCCTTTTGAAAATTACACTTACAGTAAGACCTTTGAAGCAACTACATCCTTTATCCTATTTTCCTTTTGTTCGATGTTTTGTCTCTTGTAAAGCATGCCATTGACTACTGTGGTTTCCAGTGGGTCTCTGTCTTTTCTCGTCTGTCTCCATCTTTGTCAGGCATTCACTCATCAAAGGCACATCTTTTGGACACAAAGCAGAGGGCACGAATATAACAAATTACTATGTGGCTTTTGGGCATATTTTTATGTAATCAATTATTAACACCAGACTTGGAAATAAGCTAAATTTTAGCAATCAATGAAAAAACAAAACAAAAAAATGAACTGCTTTTGTGGCAAACAATCATATGAATCTGTTTTAGTTTTTTTAGTAGCCTTGGTATTGACTGAGTGAAGAAGTATAGGGAAAGAAAATCTGAAGTAAATGTAATAGATCATCTTTATCTTACAGATGGCCTTCACGCAGCCCTTCAGTGTGTCCTGCGTGTACAACAAATCATTTTAGCTCTTCAATCTCTCTTTAAGCTATATTCTGATTGGCCATTTTCATACAATTTGAAGTCCATCATTCAACAGTGTAAGACACTGCTGCCAATCCTCTCAGGAGTGGACGTCCCAGAAAATTCCCCCCGAAGGTCAGAGCTGCAAGAGCTGCATCTCTACAGGGCTACAGGGCTCAGTTAGCATGTTAGCAATTATTTAAAGATATTACTGCTAAAAGTGATTGTACAACCTACTGAAACTCTTAATTTAATGATTTTGAGACCTAGTAAGAACCAGATGATTTTTTGTATAATGCTCTCATATGTAAAATCTCCTACTTCATTTTAGCATGACAGTACATTACTGAAAATACCAAAAAGCATGGCGAGTCCCCTTTAGCTTTTCGCTGGCTTTCTTACAAAGCTATGGTGTTTTCAAATATTACCCTGGTGATTACCCAGGTGCTTCTTTACAAACTGCTCTAAGTTGCCGACTGCCAGTGCAAGTATTGCAATCATCCATCAACTATTTACTCTGCACAAACATGCGGGAAGTCATAAAACCGCGCTTAAATAAGACGACTTCAAAGGTGAAGTGTAATACCATGATGTAATAACCCAGAAATAAAAAACAGACTTTTCCATTTTGTTTGACAAGAAAACTGTTGTATGTGAATGTCTTGCACAAGTTAAAGATTTCCTCTTCATTAGCTCACTAGTTTCTAGCATTAAAGATAAAGCAGAAGGCCTTGTGGTTGGATAGCAACAGCAGATCTGGCATTAAAACTCCACTTAAAGCCATTGTAGTAAACTGCCAGAACGTGAAAGAGACATGCCGGGGGCTGTGTGTGTTTCACTCTCATCTTTCTCTCAGGCAGCTGTAGGTGATGCTCTGCCAGGTATAAGCTGTGTTGGGTTCACCAGTAAATCAGCATGGTCTACGGTGATCAAACGCTTGTTGTATTTCCCACACTTTCATGTAATCTCATAAAAGGCCGAGAGCTCTGATGGACACAACCTGCCTGCCAAGCCAGCTGGGCCTCCCATACACAGCACCAAATTGGGTATAGTTCAGATGGTTTGGTGCTCATGTTAAGGAGGAGGTGCCCTAAGTAAAATCGGATAGACCATTGTCCATGATTTTCCATTATGACAAAAAGTTTGAACACCCCAGACTTACTGTTTGGTTTAACCTCCACTAATTGAAGTCACTGTACTTCCGTACCATTTTTAATGGAATTAACTCACAAATAATATAGCCAATCTTGTGGTACTATTCTACTTACTAGAGTTGTAGCACAAAGTAGCAGGTAATTGCGCCTGGGCATGGTATCTATATAATTTGTAGATGCTATCCAGGCTAAGCTACCTTAGCACCCCACCCTAATGATTAATTTAGGGCAGCGGTCTCCAACCTTTTTTGCGCCACGGACTGGTTTGTGCCCGACAATATTTTCACGGACCGGCCTTTAAGGTGTCGCAGATAAATACAACAAAATAAAACTAGTACCGGTACAGAAAAAAAGAAGATTTATTTATAACACATGTGAAAAGACCAAGGAAAACCGAGTTAACGATACAAACGATAACAAAATAACGCTGAAAACCGATAAAAACCCTGAAAACCATACATTTCACACCTGACCCTCAACTCTCGCGGCCCGGTACCAAACGACTCACGGACTAGTACCGGTCCGAAGCCTGGGGGTTGGGGACTGCTGATTTAGGGCACTGCGACTGTGGCAAAATGCTACATAGAGTCTTCCAAAATCCAGTGTGATCACCGTAGGTTTTACTGTTTGTTTGGCGAATGCTGATTGGTTAACAGGTTGGCTGAAACAGGAAATTAACCAACAGTGGTATTGGGAGAGATGCAAAAAAAAAGAGAGGTACAGATAGTATTTAACGCTCGGTTTCACTTTGTAGTCTTTAACTTTGCCATTCATGGCTAGCTGAAGGAGCAACAACAACTGCTAACACACTACCATTGTGTAACCATAGTTTTTCCATAATATGATAAGTTATGGCTCTGAAAAACATGGCAGTGGCTAAAACGCTGACACTGAAGCTTCAAAATGTGAAGTCCAGAAACCAACGGGTGACATCACGTGCAGCAATATATGGGTAAAAGTTAGGGAAGACCGTGAGCATTCGTGCCAATGAAACATGAAATGCGCGCCTGAAAAATAGGTGGCAGAGAGAAGATGTGCAGCGTCTTTGTGAAAGACTAATAAAAAGTCTGAAACTACTGCAACTCACAACGAAAGACATGAACATCAAAGTCAAATGACTGACTGTTTGATCTCAAGTTTTTCCTCTCTTTTTAACTTCACTCTGGCCTGTTTACACTCTGGTCTTCATTATCCTGATTTGCCCTTAAAAATCATTTAAAATCTATCTGGGTCTGACAGATGGTGTAATGGGTAATCACAGCTTTTCAGATATAGAATAAGAGAGAACTGTACAGAGTACAAAGCATTTAGCAGCCGTCTCCCACCAAACTGGATATCTTATCTAAGGTACGGTGTCACTTTTAATAGAGCAGTTAGGTAGCTTCTCTGTTCTGTTCTCCGCCTCCAGGGACGTTTATGGCTTGTTTTTTGACAAACGGTCAGGAAGGAGATAAAATGCTTACACACAGACTCCATCCTCAAATAAAATAAATCAATAACCATAAAAAGGCAGCTATTAAAGTGTTGGACAGCATCACATTGGGAATAAAACTAAGATGTTGGCTGCTGTGCAAAGTCAGAAACGGTGCGGGCCGCACACATCACCAATAAATGAATGTTGGGTGCTATTGTGGTCAGAATGTATCAAACATGCTGTTAGGCCAATAAAAAATAAATATACAGCACTGGCAGCTGCGAGACAACTCAATCATAGCTTTCTGAGATTTGGCCAGGTTGGCTTCCTCTCGTGAAACGTTTCCCCGCATTCAGTATTACTGAAATTTTATCTGGATATCTGCCCGACTTCATAGCTAGACCGGCTTCATGTTTGTTTATCTGTGCCGTTGTGTGTTTTTAGGCTGTAGGTACTTGTCAGATGTGCGTGTATATGAAGCCTCAAAGAGACAAGGCCACTTGTGCCCATGGCGTGCGGTAGAGCTCGTGACTGTGCCTGTTTAACTCCACTAACAGAGCACCATTCCACAAAGCCCATCACGCAACCCACAGATGTCCCACAGAACAGACAGGACTGTGCCGCAACCAACAAGAAGCAGTAATAACAACCCCCCCACCCCCACCCCACACATACACGCACAAGCATGCACACAAGCAAACAAACACATACTCCGAAACACGGGGGTCTACTGGGCTTTAAATTTGGTAAAAAACAAAACAAAAGCAAATAAGTAAAAACATTTCTTTATAAAACTGTTGTGGTATTTATCTATAAGTACAGTTTGGTGTTCATAATAAAGTCACTTTAATACAATAAAGGTGACTGAAACTTGAGCAGCAGATGACACCCCCCCATCTACCTCGTCTGCAGAAAGCCATTAAAACTGTCAAATATCAAGGGTGTGAATATAAACAGAAATGGGTAAAAGGAAATTAAGGAATTATTTATTTATTCAATAATAAATAAATATAACTAAATAAATGTTGAAGAGATCATTAAACAGTAATGTTGAAATTTGAAATAAAGGAGAATAGCTCAAAGTTAAGCTAAAAACTGTGCAAAAGTCCTAAAACACCCTTCATTTCTTTATGTACCCGGAAACCTCGGAAGAAGTTTGCTTCCAAGGATGCAGACTTTCTTGTAATTGTTTTTAAAGTGGATTTGACCAACAGTTCTTCAGACCTGAAGGTCTTTCAAAGTTTTTTGCTGGACGCTGACTAATCCCCCCCCCCCCCCCCCCCCCCCCACTAACTCAGGGGATGTGTTGAAGAATAAAGCTGCTAATATGAACTTTTTTTTAGACTTGTACAAACTATATTTTTGCCTTTTTGACTGTACATAGGATCTATTTAAATCCATTATATTTTGCTTTTCTGTATACTTTGAATAACAATCAGTTGTAACAAACCTACGAACATAAAACTGTGCTACTTATAATACATAAAAAATTTAGTGACTTGCTCAGGCTAATTTATAGATTTAGTGTTCTCCCACCTTATGTTCTTTGGATTAAACACACGTGTACCCATTATAAAAGCCAGATATGTGAGCTGTAAAATAAAGTCAGGCCTTTTTTTTACTACTTAAGAGTAAATCACTTTAGAGATAGTTTTCGCATGGGTGGTTTTGGAGAGAACGTTTGTCAGTGATGTATCTCTATAAAGTTTGCCTTTTTATTTGATCCTTATGGGACATTTAGAGCAACACCTCTAAAATGAACAAATCTAGAATCTATATAACTTGATACTCTGAGGAAAGAAATACATGAATATAAAAATGTTTGTGTTTGTGAAATCACTAAGTCCACCGAGTCAGAGGTTGAAATCAAGCTATTTTTTGTTTTCTTTGCATGCATGTATAGGCTACTTTTCCTAGTTGCCCGGGGCTGACATGCAACTTGGGCCGTGACTTCAAAGCCTCCAAAGAAAATATATAAATACAAAACCATTAGCCGGCTTGTTTTCTTTAGTTAAAATTTCAAACACACTGCGGAGTGGATCATGTTTTCAGTCCCCCTCCCAGTAACTTGAATGTTGATGTTGTTTTTGTGATGGTCCTAGGGCAAACTGCGGTGCCACAGCTGGAAAGTCCTCAGCATCCTTGAAAAATGGCTGCACAAACACCCGAGCTTCCCTGCCAGCTGCCCTCTAGGATACAATTTGCATTTGGCCCTCGGCACAGTAGAGCCACAAGCATAGGGTTCAGTATCAGCAACAGGTCAAACGCACATGCACGCAAACCCATCGCCGAGGTACCATCACGGAGGAGAGAGAACAGTCGATGCAGCTGAAACACATCACATTGTTTGACACACAATTCCTAAACATGGGCATAGCAGAAGCTGTTTTTATTAGAGATACAAAGGAGATTATAAACTGAGCCACTTGACACAGTGAACTTCACATTTGAGGGTGAACCTCTGTGTAGACAGATTACCACTTCATTAAACAAACGAAGACCTCAAAGAGTAACAAGCCCCTTGGACACGCATACCACAGAGAGAGAGAGAGAGAGAGAGAGAGAGAGAGAGAGAGAGAGAGCGAGAGAGCGCAACCCGGATCCTGTAGCCACATGAGACAGCAACAGGCTGTCTGTCCCAGAAGTTATTACAATTCCAAACATTTATTGGAAGGAAATCAAAAAATGTGTGTCTTTTTTGTCTTCCCGTCTTATTTCTGCCCACAAAATTACAATTGAGCAATAAAAATGTTAGGTACATAAATGCTTGGGAATCGGGCTTTTGGTATATTTTTAAACCAGCTTGGAGCTGAAATAACATCATAAAAAAGACACATGAATCAGTAAAAATGATGCTCAGAAGGAAAATAAAAACCTTCCTCCTTTTCAAGTAGCTATTATAAAGGCGCAGACAGCTGTCAGGAGAACAATTTGAAATGTGCGACCACAGTGCAAGTTTGACCGGAATAGGCCATAAAAACATAATGAAGCACTGGCTAGAGCAGCATGAAGGCATGCATGACAAAAATCAGTAAAAAGTGAAGAAAGATACAACGATTATGGTCTGGTCAGTGACTTTGAAGAGGGGTCAGTTTTGTTAGTGCGAGGCTTCGGACGTCTTGGGCAGAAAAGAAAAGAAAGGAAGGAAGAGAAAGTATAAATGATGGCTCCTTCAAGTCTTTGGAAATGTAAGAACAATGAATGAATTTATTAATTAAATTAAATTCAACTTTATTTAGAAAGCGTCAAATCACAACAACAGTCGCCTCAAGGCGCTTTATATTGTAAGGTAGACCCTACAATACAGAGAAAATCACACCAATCATCTGACCCCCTATGAGCAAGCACTTGGGAAGCAGTGGGAAGGAAAAATTCCCTTTTAATAGGAAGAAACCTCCGGCAGAACCAGGCTCAGGGAGGGGGGTGACTGGTTGGGGCGAGAGAAGGAAGACGGGATAAAGACATGCTGTGGAAGAGAGCCAGAGATTAATAATAGGTATGATTCAATGCACAGAGGTCTATTAACACATAGTGAGTGAGAAAGGTGACTGAAGAAGAAACACTCAATGCATCGTCCAACAATCCAATTATAACTTGAAGTGCCCACCAAACACTATTTCATAAAGTCCTCATCAGGGAATAGCTTACTGTTTGCCATTTAGTGGAAAATCATAATACAGTTTCTGTGTTTAAGGATTACAGTTTCTATCACCATTAACTAAACACACAAAGATTTGAGAATGCGCCCCTCTTCGGGTGAACAGTAACAAGATGTATTGAGTGCATTGTGGGAAATTTGGACCTTCAGTATAAAGACAAAGGGGATCATTTTGAATTTTTCTCCTTGGCTCTGGGCAACAGCTGCGATGTCTTTGACACAGCCCAGTTACTCATCTGTGTGAGTAACAAAAGAGTTTGAAATTACGCAGGACATAGCAGTAATACACTCAGTGAAGGGGCCTGTGACAGAGAGTGATTTGTTCATGGAGGTAAGTGCATGCTTTGATAGACTGGGGCTGATATGGAACAGACTGGAATTGTTGATTAAATAGTGATAAAATGTTAGTGTTTCTACAATGTCTGTTTCACTGTTTTAGTTCAGTTCAGTTTATTTTTGCAACCTTCCACAACAGCCAGTTTCTCATATGGCCCCCCTGGGAAAATGAATTGCCTACCCCTGCTCTAAAACCATTTTCCCCATACACAGTCATTGAATCAGGAGTAGGGTTGTCAAAAAAAAGGATACTCAGATTAGATGTTCACTTCACACAGCACAGCTGCACACAGGCAGCCCCCCCCCCCCCTAGTAGCAGCTGAAGTAGCTGACTTTCACAACACTGAAAAGAAGTTGGTAATAAATGGATGGACAGATTATTTATATAGCGCTGAATATCAACAACTGTCGTCTCAACGTGCTTTATATTGTACGGTAAAGACGCTACAATAATAGAGAGAAAAAACAACAATCAAGTGACCAGCTTTGAACAAGCACTTGGCAACAGTGGGAAGGAAAAAAACCCTTTTAACAGGAATAAACCTCCATCAGAACCAGGCTCAGCGAGGGGCAGATATCTGCTGCGAACAGTTGGGGCTGAGGGAAGGAAGACGGAACAAAGATGACAGTAAAACTCTATTCATTTATCATTTATTAATTCTTTCATCAACGATGGCACGCCCATTACTGTTAGCCATTTAACTATTAGCAAGTACCCGAAAGCTACATTAGCTGTTAAATTAGTGGCTAGCAGCTGTCGGTAAAGGCCATTACACACTGAGTGTATTTCTGGGTTTCATCTGACCCAGGGCAGCCTCTAGCTGTGTCTCTGAAGTAAAACAGTGTAAGTTTACTATTTCTATATGCAGTAAAGGTGTGCATTATGAGCTACGATGTATTTGTTACCAAATTCCCTGGTCTGATTGGTCAGATCTGTTCATTTGCATCCGAAACATCTGAAAAATTCTAACTTGGTTCCAAAAAAGAAATGCTGCAAATTCATTCAATGAACTGGATGAATTAAGTATCTTCTGAATTTTAAATTCTAGTCTGGAGCAGCGTAACAGTCCTTTTAGATTATGTCATTAGGCAACAGGAGGTTAGCCAGTTAAAATATCTGATGCTCGTGCTAAATTAGAAAACAACTCTAACATGAATATTCTATGCCAAAAAACAGGGAAGGCTTAAAGTCGACACATTTTTCACATATACAAGACAACTAGTGTTCAAAGCGTTGCAACCATTCAGAACAGAGACATTGTATATGCACATAGATTTATTCATTAACCATTCCTTTAAAGGTCCTCTAAGGATAAAATATACTTTACAGTAAGTGTCAAACATATCTCTTGTAATCTTCTTCTTGTCATCTGGGATAAGTCAACATATTTGTTCAAACACCTGTTAGACAGAACTGCATTTTCAAGTGTAATTCTCCTGCTCTGCTGTAGACAAACCTGACCAGACATTTGGACACTGAAAGGGGATTCCATTTGATCCAATAACAGACAAGAAACAGGCAGGCAGTGACACCATTGCAGAGGAAAAACAGACCCATTCTCACTTCAAAGAGCTGGGGGGGGTGTGCTTTTAAAAATCACACCGGCAATAAATTACAACAGAAGTTCATCGCTTGTCCATAACATGAAAGGAGTTTTCAAAGTTATGTCTCCTCGAGCAGTCCCCTCTCTCTGACCCGATTCTACCCCTAAACTAAGTTCATATCAGCAAAGAGCTGGTGGCGCTGATGCTGTTAGCGTGGAGATGTTACCATGGGAGTGGTCCAATTATTTACAATTATTTATTTCAAAGACATAGGATAACATCCTATTCTTTTAAAGGCAGTGCTTATAAATCACTTATTTCTTTGTATGAAGGGTATTCACACCCTTTACCTTAGATTCAAATGGCTACTTGATTGACTACTTGCAACAGTGACATGGGAGTAAATTATAATCCCAGAGACAGCAGCTGAAACCCCTCCCTCCTCACATGACTAATTGAAGTAATTACATAAAGGAGATGAAAGAGCTGCCCTGCCCTGCCAAATAAACAAGCGCATTACATCAACTCTTCATTTACTCTGACAGGATAAATATAATAACGAACACAATACCAGAGAGGGGTGAAATTACATGCAACGTGCACAGAACCAATATGAGGGTGAAAATAAATGAAATAAAAAGATGGTGAAAGGAAGTCACCATCCAAATCATCATCTGACTGTCAGCAGAGGAAATAGTGAACAGATGAGAAAACGGCACACTCACTGTCATGTCATCTTCAGTGAGTGCAGTAGTAACCACACGATTACGTGTTTCTCATGTGTCATGAAGGGATAGGGTACAGAAGCATGTAGTGGAGGTGAGGTGACAAAGTCTGCAGTTGGTGGTTGCGACTGAAATTAGCAGAATCATGAGCAGTTGCAGCTCCCTCCTGAGGTAGATGCTTGAAACAGCATAAGCTTCTGGGGACACCTCAAATTGCTGAGGCTCATATCTAGTGTTGAGATCACATGAAAGACTGGGAAATTAGCACAAACTTTGAAAAAAGGGGGAGGGCTTGCAGAAGTGTTTATTAAGGCATTATTTTGTGTATTTTAGGATATGGAGAACTCCCAGGCTTTGTTCCATATGCCTGATTTGCATACCCGACACAAATTATTGCTTGAAGCGGACAATAAAAGTCTGTTTCAGTGATTTTTAGTTTACTTTTTAGAGAAAAAGCAGGTCATAATAGTTTTATATATATATATATATATATATATATATATATATATATAGTTTTTTCCTACATCTTGTACTGCTCGGCTTATTTTGCCCTCTGTGAGAATGTTATTCCAAGATAATGTGAACTGGATATGATTTGGGTGCGAAATGACATATATAGTAACAACTGCTGTCCATTTTTTTGTTCCTTTTTATCCCGACGCATTCCACAGCTTCTTTTGATTCCCCGCGTCTCATATGTGGCATTCATTCTGCGCTGAAAAAAAAAAATAGAGGTAAAGATGACAAAAGCATTCTGCAAATTACAAGGTTTTGTCTTTACTATTTTCAGCTTGAACATGACATTTAGTCCAACAGCATGCTAGTCTTTCAGCTTTTTTCTTCTCTTCTGAACAACAACAAAAAAAAAAGAGTAGAAAAAAAATACCACAGCCGACTAGAAGCACTAAGTGAAAAAAAAAAGAAAGGCTATAATCATAGCTGAAGATGAAGAGCGAGTTAGTCCCCATCAGGAGCTCTCATCTGCTCATCTTCTATTGTCCCTCACATGAGAGTGCGGTTAACTCTGGTCTTGTTTAGCAGAACATGTCAACAGTCGTTCCAGTAATGACTATATATGCCTTTGTATGAGTGTTGGGCTTAAAATGGCATTCTCTGAGTTAATCCCCCTCACTCAGGTTGATTTAAACAATATGTGATTATAACAGCTTTGCAACACTATTCTGAAACACTTAAGCAACTACGACAGTGGGTTTGGCTGTTGCAGCACAGAATGTGAGAACAGATACAGATATTTTCTTTCTTTTTTTTGTGGTTGTAACTTTTAGTCTGCCATCTGGACACAGATGAAAATGGACTGTCAAACTGACTAAATACTCATCTCAAACATAAAAGGACATCCTAGAAAAAAGGGGGTGTCTGCAGGAGGGGGGAAAAACTGCAGAATACCAAGAAATTCTTTGTGCTCTAACAATTACTGATATATGTGCTGAGTGATGGTGGTTAAATTCTTCATTTGTATTCTTTCATGCATCACATGCTTTGTCAAATATTTCTGTATATGTGGTTCCTGCTAGAAAAGTAGTTAATAGCAGGAGCCAACATCAGATAATAGGAGGATTTCCTGACATCAGGATCAAAAATGAATAGAAGAAGACAAAACTCATTAATTCAGTTGCAACAAAACATTCCTGATGGCAGGTCTGAATATTGATACCTCTCTCGTGTCTATGCTACAAATAGAACCCATTGTTTTTCCATGTTTTGGTGGAGAAATTGGAAATTGGTGCAGCAATTTATTAAAATGTGCATACATAAATGAAAATACAGTATAAAAGGCAAAAACAGAGTTTATGCAGTCCTATCGAGCTTGAAAGTCAATATTTGATATGATCATCTTTATTAGTCAACATAGCTTAAACTTTCTTAAGCAAGCTTTCTTGAAAGTAGTCTTCAGGAATAGTTCTCGAGGCTTCTTGAAGGACATTCTAAAAGGATGATTGGATGATTCATGGGTCAGTGCTAAGTGGGTCAACAAAAAAACAACAACAAAACATTCCTGTGAAAATAGTCAGGTATGAAGATTGGACTGGAAATGTCCAAATAATTATTATTTTTTTAATTAGAAGAAAATCTGCATCCTTGGAAGCAAACTTCTGGCTTATAACTTATGCACATTATATTGCGTATTCTTAAATTATCACCTAAGATTGGTACCATAGGAAGGCTTGGGTGCTACATTTTAGTCCCAGCTCTTCACAAAGCTTCTCTGATTCAGATTCAAAGAGCTTCAAATATTGTTGTGGTACAGCTTTGATCAGGACGTCATCCCCATGTTTTCTTGGCCTCTGCCATATGGTGCCTTGTCTGTCTATCTTTGTGAGCATGTGCACACACACATGCTAAGATGCCAGAGCATCATTGTGTTTCCCTTCAGGCTCAGCCTCCTGTTCTCAAGTAGATATCAAAGGAGTGCATTTACAGTTATCTCTGCTTGGCTGCGCCACGGAAGTAATCACTGCAGGTCAGGGGTCAGTGCTCTGGCCCAGGACAGAAACGCAACTTACTGACGCTGACTTCAAAGGAAAGTGATCCTCTGACAGACTGTTGTTTTAGCCGGGGACTCAGGATATCATAATCACAAGGGTGGAAAAGGACAGTAAGGAGAGAGAGAGCAGAAGAGTGTGTGGAGGGATGAGTGAGGGGGGACTCGCGTATCTGAAGAGAAATCGAAGAGAGAAAGGCTCCTTTTGAATACTCAGACCTAACAACATCAAAGTGCAGGTTCAAGTTTGGCCTGCTTAACCTTTGTAAAGCAGAAATGGAGCACAACAAAAAAGCGGAATTTTATTCTGTCCTGTTGTTATTCCTCTGGTTGGCGAAACCCAAAACCATGTTAAACATAATGGAAAATATTTGAGGTCTTCTTTTATTAACCAAGAATGGCTTTGATGTTTGATGTCTTTATTTGTTTTACAAGAAGAAAGGGAAGGGGCAATATGGCATGCAAGCGATCTTCTTTTGGAGGAACACACGAAAAGGAGGAAGAATGAATAATATGGGAGCAAACCAAGCTAGTTCATTCTACATAATCAATTAAACATCATTATCGGCCCTTTCAAGAGCACTGACATCAAAGACCAGTAGGAAATGATCAAAGTGACAGCATTTTGTTTGAGCACTAACCCCTTCCTGCTGATGCTGCTTTGCTACAGTATTGATGATATGACAAAAGTCTGGTTTGCTGAAAGTGTGTGTTTAACATCTTATACCAGTGCTGCAAAGAAGATAGGCTTATAGATGGCGCTGAACTTCCTGCACATAATCAGCATTGTGTTATTTCTTCAAAAACGATCAGGTTACAGGGGGTGCATAACAGAGCTAGGTTGTTGAGCTAGGTTGTTTGTCTCTTGTGCGTCGGTGAGTTCCTCAGCTCACTGCTGAGTATAGCACATTCCAAAGTAATGCATTACTGCAATCGCATTACATTTTTCACGTTACTCTACTGAATTTAGTAATTACATTATAATTACAATTAGGTTATTACTTTTGTTACAAAGGTTCTTCAGTAATCTGCATGACAGGAAGACAGAATGAAAAATAAAACATGAAACATGCTGTTTTCTTCCAGAGAACTTCTTGCCGTACAATCAGCTGATTACAGTTTGTGTGCAAGGGAGGAGAAAAATAGAAAAGCAGTCTACAGCTTTTGAGGAGTGTGGATATGGACGTTACCGTGTCCACTGCTAACATGACATCAGCACTTTGCAAGCATCTGCACAGACAACACGTTAGCACAAAGCTAGTAAACGGTGATGGGATCATAGAGAACCGGTTCGCAATGGTTCCGTTTCTTGCCATTGTTAGTACGCTTGCCTATCGAGGTGGTTTTTTGCACTTGTGCTGCAGTCAACTGGTTTTCAACTTTGCATTGTGTTGTTGGCTTTGTGATTTTGCTAAAATACTAAGATAAAGATGGTATGTGTCTCCTCATTAGGATAGGGATTTCCAATCCATAAGACTGCAGCAAGGGCAGCTCTCTCACACTACAGCATCGTGCACCAGATATAAACACACTTCTACACATACACACACACACACACACACTCATGGACTTGCTTTCAGTAATGACAGCAATAAATAATAAAAATACAAAAACCAAAAGAACATGAGTACAAATTACGTATGCTCTTCATGCCCACTGCAACACAAGTCATTGCAGAACATGTCTTTTGCACACACATTGCACAAGTGGTTCCTTTCTCTCCTTCTCTACTGCAGGTACAGTATGTCTGAATGAACTCAACATACAAGTGCCCTCTGTCTGAATGACAAAATGCCATCACTTTAACACACTGATGATTTTTTTTTTATGTGCGTCATGTGTGGAAAAAGGCTTGGGAACAGGAATTATCATGATGAAAATTGTCTCTGACAGTTCTGACAACAAATGGTTATTTGCAGTCATTTTAGAAAAATTAACAGTCAAAGGAAAAGATAAACAACCATATAAAGCAACTCTTATGTCTACTTGTCTGCAAAGCTGGAAAATAAATTGGCTTACGGTTGTTGCCTTTTCACACGTAACTGTGTAAGTATGTCCAAAACAGCATTCCAGTTATCAAAGGCGCAAACCACAGACCATCTTAAGTGTACGTTTTAAGCAAATCAACACTTGAAAGGCATAGCAGTGGCATGAAAAGCAGCCAGAAAACAGGTAGCAGGGACAGGAGGGAGTCTTTCCTATACAGAGGGAAGGGAGAGGGTGGAGGAGCATTGGAGTGATCTTAAGAAAAGTCAGCAATTCAGGGTGGTCAGCCATAGAGGTCAGGGAAACAGTGTTGAAACTATTCCACAAAACCCACATCGTCCTTGTCTTATCACTGCATTCTTGGTGGCTTCATTCTTCCTACCAGTAACAACTTTTATGACCAGTGTAAACCACTGACATTTAGACCGTCATAGGTCCTCCCCCTCTCCTGCAGATTGGAGGTGAAAGAAGAACCCAACAACAACATCATTTGGCTTTTTTGTTCAACCAACGAACTACTGTCTTCATCAGAAGATCTTAAGAACAAAGGTTGGATAATATCCTTTTAGAGGACTATGAGGAGAAAGTGGTGTGGGCTAGCGGCCTTTTAAGTGTGCTTTTGGAGAAGCTCAAGCTACACCCTTTTTCCACTGGGATGTATGTCCAAAAAGGATCGATCACAATGATAGCATGAAGGTGTTTGGAGAAATATTGTTGCCTAAAAAAATATAATCTCTGAAGTATTCTACACAGCAGAACTGAGTGATGCTTTATGGGAGCTGATAATTTGGCAGCAAGTCAGATCAGATCGTCCGCTGCGTAAACCTGTCCAAATAACTTTGGTTGGACATGACTTTTCGCGGCCCCTGTGTAAAAGATCTTACTCACTGCATTACCGGACCACAGAGGAGACATTTGATCTTAAACCCAAGTGGGGCAGTGTTTTGTTTGAAGCAATTTGCACACATACACATTCACATACTGCTGAATCATGCCAAAAAGGCTATTTGATCAGCGTCGAGCCGTGAGCGGTGACGTCCACTGTGACAGTATTCACACGCTCCCCTCTCTTCAGCACAAAAGGGCAGAACAACAATATTATGGTGTCCACCGAGCGCCCACCCCCCAGTAAAAACAGTTCTATGAGAGAAGGCTTGACCTACCTCTTCTCTCGTACATAAACACAAAGCCGAGTGTATTCTGACAGCTGCTGCCCGGGTGCCCTGTGGAGAACAGAAGGAGAGCTTTGAAGATCTTGACCTTCTGAAACAATAAAACGGCATCATCAAACACTCTCCTGAGACAGGCTGCTGACCCACGGATCCAAATGTCTGCTTGAGGTAATTCATATTAAACTGTAGGGATCACTTTGTGTTTGATTCTTGCAGGGGCACAGACATTGTTGATTTGAAGTGGTCCAATGCCCCTGACTGACAACATGTGGAGTTTACCACTGCTATTTGAATTATAATGCTTTCAATACTTTTATACTATGCTGATACGCTCTCAGACATGAATGGGTTACAGTGTATCCATCTGGACAAGAAGTTAGCTGGTCCTAAGTTGGAATTTCTCATTTTTGAATAATTAAAAACAAATCAGTAACAATAAAAATGTAATTTCATTTAAATAAAGGTCAGTTAAATAGCATCAGAAAACTTTAAAAAAGTCATATTAATCTACCTTATCAGCTGGTTATCCCCATCCTGTTTACAGGGAGCACACCAGTGACTCTTAGGACCACTTCCAAAGGGGTGAGCACCCCACTATGGGTTAAATACTTGGACTCTGACATTTGTTTTAGAATTTAAACCTATTGGATGAGAGGCAAAAGTCTTCTCAAACAAAAAGGAATCCAGTTGTCTTCTGACTTTAACTCAAACCAGATAATTCCGCACACCGACACTGTATCTGCAGAGTATCTGGAGGATCAACAACCAATTTTCTAGCCAGTTCCATCCATCTGATCAGTTCCACCAGCAATGACTGTGACGCCAATGCTACATAACTAGATAGCTAACAGCAACTATAAACAGATATATCAAGAATCTGTAAAAAAGAAATAAGGCTTTATACCGGTGGTTTTAATCTCTCTGTAGGTTGAGTTCATGTGACTAATCGTGAATAATCATCAATTACAAAACCATCTGAGCAGGAGTTGGCTGCATACGGTCCTTGTTGAGAACACAAAAGAGCGACTGTGTTTGCTTTGACACTTTACCTTTGACTGGCTTTTTAAAATTCATCTACATTTTTATTAAACGACTGGCACACAAAAATAGGAAGTCTTGAGCTGGACAACTGAATAAAGCCTTAAAAAGTATATCATTGCATCCACGGGGTAAGACAGTAGGCTAGCCAATGGGTTCCCAGACTGCACAAGTTATTATATTATATTATATTATATTATATTATATTATATTATATTATATTATATTATATTATATTATATTATATTATATTATAGTTTATGCAAGTTAACCTGCAGTTTTAATGTAGAATATTTTAGTACAATGTGTGGGCAAAGTCTTGGCCAGTTATAGCCTAAATGTTTGCAAAATGTGGCAGCCAGCAGTGACGATCACTGGCAATACTGTAACTCTGCTGAACTGCACAGTTGTAAACCAACTTGCTACACTTTAAAGTGCAAAATCAATCAAGTGTGATCCATGGAAGTGTTATAATGGATGTATGCAATATGAAAAGCAATGACTATAAACTTAAATGTCAAATAATCCTTTTTGCACTGGAAACTAATTGGACAAATGCAATTAATAATGTGTTAATTAGTAAGGTGCTGATGAGGGGTATTTGGTTACGTGTGAAAAAGACCAATCAAACTGTTCCCCTTTGGTTCCAGTTTAATTTGAGCTTGTTTAATACATTGCATTCATATGAACTGTCAATCTTCTCATTTGACTATTAGCAATGTCTTTTACAGTTCATTAAATGAAGCAGAATTTTGTTTTACAGATTTATAGTTTGGTAACAGATTACTGAAAAATATGTTTTTATGATGATACTTGTGGTATCTGTACTGGTAGACAAATCAGATACCATAAAGGGAAACGTAACTTATCTTCAAGGTCAAGAGAAGACTTTTATTTCTCCATGGTGGCATCAGAGGAAGCAAAGCTATTTACCACCTCAAGAGACAAGTCAGGTGGTGTTTTTGTAGCACAGCATGAGTCACAAGCTGTAACCATTGAAAAAAGATCTGTTTGTGATGAAAAACATCAAGAAATGCATTACTGATCCCAGCTCAAATGTTCCACACACTAATGTTGTAGTATAATTCTTAAGTCTTACCAAAAAACAAGCCTTTGATCTCCTAACCCTACATTAGCATAACTGGCAAAAGGTGTTGCAGGGCAAAGATGCCAGCTGAGTCCCCTTGCTCATCGTGCGAAGGTCGGAAGGCCTTCTGTCTTTGACCACATGTTAATCTTTACAGGGCACTCAAGGAAGTGGTGTTGACAGGCTAGATTTGAGGTCAAGAGGGGGCCAAGGGTCAAGCACTTCCTGCTGACATGAAAGCACATCCAAGCACACCTTGCTCTCGGTATCTGTCGTCTGCCCCCTCACCATCTGTACCGACATAATCTGGGGCTCATCGTCCAAAACAAAAGCCATGTGTTAATTACCTTTGAAGGTGTAATGACTTTGGGGCCACAGCCGATCTTCATCTGGTTTCAAAGTGAGAGCCGGAGAACAGGTTACGCTTCAGACGCGTTGCAGTTGTCCTTTGCCTACCTGCCCTGCCGTGCTTTCATTTGCTATGGTTTCCCATATCAAATCCAGAGGTGCATAACTGCTTCACTCTCACTTTGGTGCGCTCTTAAATAAGTAAATTAAGGAGAAATTTCTGAAACACGAGAAACAGGACTACACCTGTCTTCCAGATGTGACGGCATTCGCTTTGATGGAATTTCTCCTTGTTTTCCCGATGTTCGCACGCCGCACTTGAGGATTATTACTGCTTTTTATGTACTTCCATTATTTTCCAGGTCTGAAGACCTACAGTGAAGAAAAAGGCAACACTTTTAGAGGAATCACTGAAAGTCTTCACATTTACTGGCTTTTTTTCAGAGAGAGCCCATCTCCTAATTCCAGGAATTTGAATTATGAAAAGATCAAAAATGGACAGAGGCAGTGAATGGTGCTGGTAGCAATCTTCTCGTTAGTCATCACGAAAACAACATGAGTTTTTGTAATGACTGCGTGAGTAGAGCTTGAGTAACACTTTCTTCTTCCCACAAATGACCAACTTGAGAGGGAAGTGGGTGTTGTCTATTCCTGAACAGATACATCACCACGTTCTGAATAAAGGAAGGTGATGTTTTTCTACTATCCAACCCCAGGTGACCTCGAGACCAGAGATGAAATCATTTGCGGGATGACACACATGTTGCTTTTACAGGAAGTGGTTCTTGACCTCATTCAAATCGTACAATGATACTTACACCTAACAGAGTTTGTAAGAGGATACATGCTCCTGCATCTGAATACATCAAAGGGTAATGGGGACTTGGCAGCCTCATTAGTTATGTTCTGTCTGTGCCACTTCAGCTGCTTGAAGATATGCAGCCATTTTCTCCATTTTCTCTCTGCAGAGAATAAACAAACTCTCTCTCTTTCTAATCCTTTGAAATGCTTTTTTCCCCCCACTTTCCTTTTGAAAATCCTAAACTCTAGTTTCCAGTCTCAGGATGGTCAGAGGAGCTCACACACCTTGATCTTCATGACATCTACAGGAGAGTTCCTGTGATGTGGGGAGTAGAGCCAGTCTGCTCCACAGACCTACAGGTGAACACAGACAGTGGTCCTGTGAAGCTGACGCTGGGCAGAGAGGCAATGCTGCTGGTTTGCCGGCGGAGAAAGAGGGTATAAATATCCACCTCATGCAGAAGTTTCCTCAGTTTCCTCCAAAAGCAAACACTTCAGATTCTACCTTGTAATTTATCACTGCTCTCTCTCGCTCTCTCTGCCACCGAGGGAAAATCTCGGTCAGGAAAACGTTGACTTGAATGATCGCATTGTTTTTGTTTTTCACGTTTCATTTTGTCTCTTTGCGCCATCTGCGTGTATAAACTGCACTGGTTTTGCGAGAATCACAAAGTAGTAGTACTACTTCACATCTTTTTTTTCTGCCAGGTTGGGAAAAATCTTAAGGGAAGTGCCTCACAGTACAAACAGCGTACTGTTAGCTTGGATTATAAATACTCGATGTATGCCACACGCAGTAATGTGCGCCTCAGATGTGTGTTTCTTTCATTCTAAAAGTAAGGGTGTAAAGGCGGGGATGATGATTTCAGATTCCCGGGAGAACATTCCCAGGCCTGGAAGAGTCCATGGAAAGTAATCAAGTAACAGAGTGATGTCATTCTGATGAAAGGCAGCTTGTCAGACAGTTGGCGACTAGGGGTGCTCTTTGGCATCGGCCGCAACCCGCTTTACACCGAAATATGACATCAAAGCAGGTACCAGTCCAGGCCAAGAGGCTGGCACTGATCATTGTCTTCTTTGATTACAGTAGCCTCATCTTCGTGGCGGGAAGATAAAAGAAAACGGCTGCTTGGTGTTAAAAGAGTGTCGGAAATAATGAGCCACGTATCATGTGCAAATGGTGTCCCAGTGGTTCAGTGGACTGTGTAGTGAGAAGATGGGCTGATTGTCTCAGACACGAAAATCTGGTCCAAAATTACCCTTAAGACTTTTTTTTAATCAATGCCCTCCAAACTGGCATTACCGGTTTTTCACAAATCAGATTTATGTTGCATGTCAACAGCTCTTTCTCTTTGATATTTTTAATTCTTCATAAAACCAAGATTAAACAAATAATTATGGGGATTCTCAAGTCTTCCTGCCCGGCAGCTTTAAAGTCTGCATCTTAAAAAAAAAAAACAGCAACAAATGCAGCTCTCACATAACTGAATAACGACCATGTTTTACAACAGGGTGTGGACTTCAAAAGAATTTCCCCATAGAGAATACCAGGTTAAGGGACGGAAAGTGAATAATGTGTTGTGGCTCTACTGTCATGACCTGTAATAAGGGCTTTTCCATGTCCTTTGGCACAACTGTGGCATAAATAAACATTTCCGAGACTAAAGGGACTGATTCTCCTTCTGTCTCGCTCGAGAGGAGAATAGGCGCAGGGGCAGGAGGGCTGCCGCCTCTCTGATGATAATAATAGCAGGTCTCGAATGGTAATTGGTCTGCGTTCCCTCCTCCGTCACTACCAGGTAGAGGGCATTGAAAAGGGTGATTCAGGCACGAGGCATGAGTGGAAAACTCCAGGAGGAAGGCCGCACGCTCGCGCACCGGTACCTCCGACACAACCTGGTCCACCTCAGTCATCCTCCAGCACACATTCCTACACACATGCAGATGCCGAGACGTGAAACACGCATGTGCACCCGCCCCTGACAAACGCAAACATCCATCTTGCTTAGTACAAATGACGTGACAGAAATGTATAGAGGCAACAGCAGCTACTTTGTGACCGTCACTCAGATGAAAGATGAATAACAAGCAGCTGACCTGTCAGTTGAACTATTTGATTACCCCTCAGTGCCAGAGAGACCCCAAACGCAAGCTGTCCTATCTTGAAAGAGTTCATTTTTATCAAACAGGGCATCATCTGTAACCAATAGACCGCCTCCTCTTACAAAATGAGAGCCTGCTCGACAGATGTCTCCTGCCTCTCTTACTCTCTTACTCCCCATTTACATTCACATCTTAGATGGCACCTCTTGACTTAAGTCGAGATCAAGGTTGTTTACCGATTGTCTGGGTAATATCAGGAACATGTGGTGAGGGTACATGAAAGGAACTCCACGGTGTGTTAACACCCAAAAAACCTCTGTACATGTTTGTTTTGGGTTTTAAACAATAGCTTCAACATGAAATTAAGGGGACCTGCTTCCGGAGGTTTGCCTCAAGGTGACACAGAACAGAAGCCGAGGCTGAAAGCATTTTCGCAGGGGCGCAACGTCAAAGCCCCCTAGCGTCACAGTCACATGAACTTATAAGTGAAGTTGTCGTGAAATCTATATATTTGCATTAAAAAACATCCAATATTAGTCTTCTTTTTAAGTGCATGTCTCCTCAATGACAAGCAGCTAAAGGAAATTTCCATATCTGGTGTTATATTACTGGCAGGATGAAAAATTAAGAGTCATTACTACAATATATACAGATCTGCTGAAGGGTCCGTCAGCTTTTCAGCTAATTTGTAACACATGAACAAATTTCTAGTTCTCCTTCTGTCATCTTTTATTAGCAGATTTCTGCACATAAACACTTTGTGGCTTAATAGCACTAAGACATAAGATTTGCTGTTGTGACCTTGGTGGAATTTAGTACTTTGGTTCAGTCCCACAATGCCCGACCTGCCATCATGTGTTTTATACTGGTGCTGTTTAGTTTGTGTGTGGGAATTTAAAGAAACTCTTCTATGAAATATAAAAGTTTTATAGATGGCGATCTCTCCTTTGTTCTCCTGATGAGGACCTCCACCTGTTTCTGATGATGTGAGCCAGAGCATGTCCCTTTCAAAAGGCTGATCCCTCCTGATCTCTTTGATGTAACCTGACCTAACAGTTCCAACTAGCGGGATTCGATGATCGCGGATGGATCCTCGACAACAGCATGTGCAAATCAAAACTACCCGGCAAGGCGAGATGGACGACGGGAATGTGTGAGCAGAACTGGCAGGCTGTGTAGACAGACGGGGCTATGATGTGTATAAACACTAGGCAGGCAATGGTCACATGATCAATGCTGCCAGCCCAGACTTAAGCAGTAAAACCTGTGGATCTGTGAGGGCACATGCAACTGATCGGAGATGAAAGACAAGCTTTGACTTTCACAGGAGGCCGGGGGTTGGGGTGGGGGCTACGGGGGCACTTCTGAGGGACTGCCATCACAACAGCTGGGTCATTTTCAAATGACCTAATTCTAGGATTAATCCATTCAAAATTTGTGTCCATGCTACGCAAAGAGAATGGGAGGAAAGGAAAGAGGGAGATAGAGAATTACAAGTGAAAGCCAGAAGAGCTTAATACTCGAGTTCAAACAAGGTACTTAGCAGAGAACAAGCCACCATGCACCAACAGTAGCAGGACTGCCCGGTGTTTCAAAGTTTGTCTCCGGCACTCGAGTTGTTTTGTTCAAATTAAATGAGAAAGCCTTTACGTTCGCTCTTTGAATCTACAGATTTCTACCCTCAAAGCGAGAGCATCTGCAGCTCTCACTTCTTCAGTCAGACGATGCTTCACCACCAGGGCATCTCCTCACGTTAGAGAGTGTGTCAGGGGCCGACGTCCATCTGCGAGTGATTTAAGGGTTACATTTTTGAGAATGACGTGTGATAAAACAGGGCGGTATGGGTCAAAGTGACTGGCCTCAGTCTGTGACAGAGCCTCTTCTCCTGGGCCCTACCACATGTTTTAATCTATACAAGCCTCTGTTTGAAGTTCCCAATTAATACCATCCGTCCTGGTGACTTCATATCCATCTTACCTGGCTCAAAACAGTTTGACATTCTTTCGGCACGCTGATTAACCATGGGGCTACAGTGAGCGGGAGGCTCTCTCTGAGAGGATTTCAAGCTGTTTTAGACTGATGGTGTTCTGTGTTTTACGTCTACCTGATCCATCTAACTTGTCCACTTTATTTTAACTTTATTTCAGCAGGGTTTTTTTATTTTATTTTTAATTGTTCAGAGAGTACTTTCTTACAAGTTACACAAATGAAACTATCTATTACAAAGTCTAAAATGTGAAAAAAGAACTATTTGGCAACACGGAGGTTAAAGTGTGACCACAATTTGACCAGCCAGTTTCCAAGCAGTTACAGCCCTCTCTCGGCAATGCGTCGTAATAAGTCTTGGAGTTCTGTTTTCTATTTCAGAGCTCTTGCCTTCGTGGATTGTTATGAAAATTGTGATGAGTTGGTATGAGGAGATTGTATTAAAACCACGGGCTTATCCTAATCCTGCTCCCACAAAGCTGATACAGCGCTAATCAATAAGCTATCTAAGGCTAGAGTTCACATCAGAACTCTCGTGGGCGTGACAAAAAGTGGTGTAGCGTCACAAAAATACTATCTGTGAAAATAAATATAAAAGTGTGCGTAAGTGTTGTTAAAAATATTCGGTTGACTTTAGAAATCCCTGCACTGTCCTGTCCAATGAGCTCAAGTCAAAACGACAAACGTCACCAAAACACCATCATGAAGTTTCACTTTGATGAATGATCCCTTTTGCCCTGTGGGCTACACTTTAACTTAAATGTGTCCTTAAAATGAGAGGTTGTTCAAGGGAAGCCTACCTCAACTGTAACGAGGCATTCCTGTGTTAAAAAGCTGGCTTCCCATCAGGATGCTCTGCTCGACTTAAAATATACAGTAGAGCAGGAAAGTTTGGAAGAGACTGAAGTGGGAGGGAGGAGGTGAAAAGAGGGGGAGAAAGAGTGATGGTTGCTTTGATCTTTTGGAGGCCCCATCTGGATAAAAAAGGAGGGGTTGGGGGGGCGGGTGGAGGGGGGGGGGTGTCTAAGTCCCTTTTTCTAAACCTAAAGCAAAACGTGAGCAACTCAACTTGTCAGAACTGGAACTTATTTTTATTTTTATTTTTTTAATTTTTAAGAGGTCTGCAGTTTTCTTTCCCACGTGGAGTAGCGAAAAATTATCTGTGAAAAATGATCAACTTTTACTTTTAAGTTACATTTAAAAGCGTTGAAAAATAATTTTTAAAACAATTATAATAGGTAAACTCTTAAAAATAACCTGGCTAAATATTGATGCGACTCTGCCAGTTTATGTTTTGTTTTTTTCAAGCAAGTGTGTAACAAGATGCATATTCTCACTTCATAAATTTGTGGTGGAATGGGAAATGGGCATTTCAAGGCCAATAAAAGCCACCACATCAAATAAAACATTGCGGATCAAAAGAACCAACGCATGGACATTTTTTTCCCTCTATAAATTAAAAAAAAAAAAAAAGGGGGGGGGGGGGTAGTCTGCCAGGCTTGATCATGCCCTGAGTCCTGCCCCGCTCCTGTGATTGGCTGGACGGTCACACAAGGGGGGAAAGTTTGAATAAAAAACAAGCGCATGGCACCAGTGTTGTCGTTCAAGCTTGTGTGCTTGGTCCAGAAGGGCTTGAGTTGTAAAAGACAGATGAGGAAAGAGTTGTAGGCGCACTCGTGAAAAAAACCCAAAATTAAGCCTGAAAGTATTTCCAGTTATTTCAGCGGGTGGCTACAAGTGGTCTCAGAGGACTTTTGATTTTACCTGACATTTAATTTGTCTCTTTTGGAAGCTGACAAGTATTTTTTTTGTTTGTTTTTGTTTTAAATGAGAATTTGGAGAAAGGACGTCAAAAAGATGACACTGATCAGAGTGGTTTCATCAGTGCTGCTGCTGGTACTGATGCAGTCCGGAGCTCTTTGCGCACGGAGGTTTCGGGGTGGCCGCAACCCACAACCGCGGCGCTCACCGCCTCCTCCCACATACCGGGCAGACCGGGGTGATACCACCGAGAGCTTCTCTCTGGATTTCACCGCGGTGGAGGAGAACATGGATAACTTCATGACACAAGTAAAGAACCTTGCGCAGTCCCTTTACCCCTGTTCGGCGCAAAAGCTTGACTACGACATGAGGCTGAACTTTTTGGAGAACACATCAGTCACCTGCAACGACGGCAGTCCTGCGGGGTACGTAACGACTGACCATAAACGTGTATGAGGTTACTGTCAAGTCAAAAAGAGGCCAGCTGGGCTAGTAGGAGCTGTTATTTTGCCTTAAGAGTGCTTCAGCGGGACTCATCCGTCCTGCTGGTCATTAAAGTAACCCACATGTATCTGGCCTGAGGAGAAAGTGCATCTCCGTTGATTTTCTCAGAATTTGGAGTGCTGAATCGCGTATTTTATTTTCATTTTCGATCAAGAACCATATAAATGTTTTTTTAAACATATTAAAAGAATATATACAAATAAAAAGAGAATAAATGACTTAAACAATGTCCTGATGCCTCAGTCAGAGTAAAAGATAGACAGCTGCTTTGCGTCAGTGAAGCGTGAAATTTGCGGAGAGCCGCATGGCCTATGCTTCATTTCCTTTGCTTCAAATTAGAATGCAGGTTTTGCGCTGCAGAGTTTCGATTTAACTTTTTAGACCCCCGCCCATCTCTGTCCGTCTTTCTCTGATTCGTCTACTCGGATGGTTGACCTGTTCGACTTTCAGGGTGGATGCTGTAAAATATCCATAAAAATATAGTCGATTTTTAACTACATTTTTATAGAAGGTAAGATTAGATTTTTTCAGTTGTTTATATTTTTAATAATATTGTGAAGCAAAAAAAATCATTGTGGAAAAAAACCCCAACTCTACTAAAGAGGAATAAATCGTATAAATAAATGCTGCTAAAACAGTAAACGCCAAATATAGTCCCTCCTTCTCTAAAATAGAAAAGGCATACAGACTCTGTTTTCAATGTAGTTACAAGAAGACAAATTGTAGGTTAAAGGTCAGCGGCACAGATCGGTGTATAGCTGTAGAAGGTTTAATGTCTCATGTCTGTCCGCGCATTATGCTGCATCACAAGAGAATGCTGAAACGTTATACACAACTACACGCGTACTCATTATTCACTGCTGTGAAGCATGTTGTGTAGTCGTGAATACTTTGGTTGTCGTTCTGATTTGTTGCTACATGTGACTGAGCAGAGAGAGCTGTGCATTACACGGCGGCTCCTGGCTGTGTAAAGCGTGGGGACGAGCGCACGCAAGGAACAGTTACAGGCACAAGGCCTTTCATTCACTGTGGCTGTTATCAGCTGGGATGCTAATCCATCAATTGTTATAGCTACACGGATATTCATAAGTATGTAACGTAAAAGGGAAAAAAGTTACTAGAGCAAGTTACTAGGAAGTGAGTGGGTTTTTTGTCTGTTAGAAACTTGTTTAAATAGGTGGATTGACACAACACCTCCCCTTTGTTTGTTCAGCTTGTCAATTCTGGCGTCAGTATGTTTGATGGAAATAAGAGTGAGCTGCCTACATCGCTGAATAATAATAGTTAAAACATTAAGCACAGCCAAAGTGTGATTCAGTGTCTGAGTTAGCAGCTCAGAGCTTCAGCCAAGTCTGTTTACCTAAAGTCACTGAAATATGTTTGGCAATCTTTTGAGTTGAGTCACTGGTAAAATAAAGCAGATATTCAGTGAAATGGGGGGAAAGGCATAAACATCACATAAGCACATTCAGAAGCCTCTTGTTTCTGCAGCGAAAGCTACTTTACACACCCAAAATATTTAATTTTCCTTGTGTTTCTGTGTTTTTGTTGAATAAAAGATGAGGATGTTTTGGTTAGGACTGCACCCTAAACCATGGGTGCATTGCCCTCTTCTGGACTGACAACAGACAGCACATATATCCAATATAAGATAGGTTTCCTACAATCTTAGAGTAGCTATAGCCCAGAGTCATGTGTCTAAGTGCATTCTAAGGGCGTTAAATTGGGCTTATGCAGGTTTGTTGGCACCTACTGCACCTGAGCAAAAGAGTTGTATTTCCTATCATGCCATTACTTTGGATGGCAGCCTTGTTTTTATCCACATTTTATGACAATGTGTTGTGAAGAGATGATGGTACGTTGCTTATTATAGAAAAATACCATCTACTGGAATCTACAGTGAAACCAGGATATGGGAGAGGATGATGTTTATCTCCTTTTCGATCACTGTATCAGTGTTTGAAGTGCAGCGTGTACACACAGCATCATTGCTTTCATCCGTGGCACCTTTTTGAGATTAGCATCAAGTTCGGGGCATCCTTGTTTGTATTACTGATGATGCGATGTGTATATTTTACGCTTGGGTGCAAGCACTGATGTAGAAACAATGTCCACATTATCTTTCAGTGTCTATTTCTTTCTCCATAAGAAAGTCAAACCTGTGGGCCAAGACGTTCATGCAGGCAGCGTAAAGCAAAACTTGAGGAATTTAGAATCATATACACATATTGTTTAAACTCAACCATGCCTATTATCGTGTGCTCACTTCATTCTTTGGTTCTTGTAGGTACTACCTAAAAGAATCTCGAGGCAGCAGGCGGTGGTTGATATTTTTAGAAGGTGGGTATTTTGGCCTAAACTGATTCACCTCAACACATTTCTCATTTCACGTCCAGTTATACCAAAAAAATCACATGTGAAATGATCGTTCCTATTTTTTTTTATTGGTATATCTGCCTGCAGGTGGCTGGTACTGCTTCAACAAGGAAAACTGTGACAGCCGATATGAGACAATGAGAAGGTTAATGAGCTCCTCCAAGTGGCCCCAGACTAAAACAGGTGAGCCTTTCCATCAGCCCCACTGTTGCTCCACCCGTGGCTCCTGACCACAAGGTGAAAAGCATACCTGCTTTTAATGCCTCAGCAATTAAAAGGATGGGATGCATCTGTGCTCATTTACAGTGTTATTGAAACTGACACCCGGTCATAATGTTGCTGCGGTGTAGGGCTACCTGGCGCCCACCACTAAAGGAAGAGAGACGCCTCTCTCTCTTGTTGCACTGTAATAACTGTAATCCATGTGGTAATGATGATGAGTAAGAAGAGGATGTGTCTCAGGGAGCCAGAATGGCTAATGATACACGTCGGTCTGTCTCTGCAGGCACAGGGATCCTGTCTCCACTCCCTGAGGAAAATCCTCACTGGTGGAACGCCAACATGGTGTAAGCTGCCTTTTGTGGTCATTGATGCCCAATTTTTAATCACAAGTGGCATTTTAAATGTTACGTTTGTTGTGTAGGTTTGTGCCCTACTGCTCCAGTGATGTTTGGAGCGGTGCTACAGCCAAAACAGATCAAAGTAAGAGACACCACTAAAGTCTCAAAATCTTGACATGTATTTGCCCTGAAAGAAGAGTTGTTTAGTTTGTTTGTCTCTCTGTTGTACACAGATGGTTATGCCTTCATGGGCTCACTCATTATTCAGGAGGTTGTGAAGGACCTGCTGAAAAAAGGTCTGGAAAATGCCAAAGTCCTCCTCTTAGCAGGAAGCAGGTGTGTTCACATGTAAACCTATTGCCCAGGGTTTTATATTGAAAGTTTCTGCACGTCATTCTTACTGATGTATGTGTACTGATGAAAATATATATTGTTTTTGTATGAAGTGCGGGAGGTACTGGCATTCTTCTGAATGTTGACAGTGTGGCAGAGATGCTGGAGGGACTGGGCCACACTGCGATACAAGTGCGAGGCCTTTCTGATTCTGGCTGGTTCCTGGACAATAAGCAGTACCACTGCACTGACTGTGTGGACACCGCCAGCTGTGCTCCCACTGAGACCATCAAGAGAGGCATCAAGTATGGGATTTCTTTCAGTTTAGTTTTATTTATTTCATACCAATATTTATCTCAAGATACAGATTCCTATGAAATTATAGATAGAAGTCCCAACAATAAGACAATAATAGCAAGCACTGCTGGCTGTGGCTGGCTGCTATGGCTGGCTGGGGGGAACAAACAAAACATGCGACAAAGCACAATCTCTAGGAAAGAGACGATGACATGCATTAGTCACGTATAAAGGCACTGGGAGTGAAAAAGCACATCATGCACGAGCCCAAGCAGTCTGAGCCTCAAGCAGCTGAACTAAGGAATATTTCAGTGTCACCTCATGCATTTATCTACAAGCATTATTAAAAAGAAAAGCATTAAGTCTAGTCGTTAAACTGAGATCACCAGGTTGCTACTATACCCATCATATCCTATCTGTGTCTGTTTCTATTAGGTACTGGGGAGGGATGGTACCAGAACGGTGCAAACAAGCCCATGAAGGAGAAGAGTGGAACTGCTTTTTTGGATACAGAGTCTTCCCGTCTATAAAAAGTGGGTTTATGATCTATGTGGATACAAGTAAATGTGCATTGTGATGTGATCTACGAATACTCACATTGTCTGGCTGATTTTTTCATTTTCCCTGAGCAGGCCCTGTCTTTGTGGTCCAGTGGCTGTTTGATGAGGCTCAGTTGACAGTAGACAACATTCAGCTGACAGGTCAGCCTGTGCAGGAGGGCCAGTGGCGCTACATCCAAAACCTGGGCACTGAGCTGAGGAACACACTCAAAGATGTCCCGTAAGGCCATGCATCTGGATTTCAGGTGGAAAATTTACAAAGAATTATTGCAAAGACTATTACCGATTACTGTTTTTTTCTGTTGTTTTTTCTTTAGGGCTATGTTTGCTCCAGCATGTTTATCGCATGAAGTTATCACCAGAAAGTGGGTATTATTCATTTTCAAAAGGCCTCTTCCCCGCTGTACGATTTTCTACCTGTGTGCTGACAGCGCCCTCTTGTGTTGTGTTCTAGCTATTGGATTGATGTGCAGGTTAAAGGCACCTCCTTGCCCAGAGCGCTGCACTGCTGGGACCGCAGCCTCCACGACAACAGGAACAACAAGGCTCCGCCTAAAGGCTGTCCTGTGCATCTGATTGACAGCTGCCCGTGGCCACACTGCAACCCCACCTGCCCCACCATCCGAGATCAGTTCACAGGGCAGGAGATGAATGTCATTCAGTTCCTCAAGCACATGGGCTTTGATGTTCAGAAGATGGCCCAGCAGCAGGGAATGGACCCCAGCAAGCTACTGGGCATGCTCAGCAGCGGCAGCTAAAGGGACACAAACACACAGGCATTATCTCAACATTAAACTAAGCAGAGTTGGCTGGCTGGTCTCTCTGGCCAATCTCCCAAGCCTGATACCTCCAACTACCCCTCCATCTTCACAACCCATTCTACCTATAATGAATTTCCTCTGACCTCCTGTTTACTTTACTCCAAACCTCAGTCAGTGCAGGGACTTTGACCTTGTCCCACAATCCCTTTTCTCCCATCTGGTGACAAGTACTGTGGCAACATACCACAATGACAAGGCACAACTCTTTGCGACTCACCATTTAAATTATATTTTGTTTTGTAAAAGAAAATATCATGAATGTAATCCAGTTTTAAGGATGCTCACTGATGTTTTGTTTTTATGTTTGTCCTTCCATATAGTTTAAATTTAGTCATTGCCACAGTGACATAGGGATGCTGTTTTTGTTAAGTAGCCAATATGAGACTGTTATCAGTGCAATTGGGCCCTAGAATTTTTCTGTAATTGGAACTCTCATTGCAAAAATAACTGACATCAAGGCAGATATAGGAAAATATCATAAGTGCGCTAAGTGCTGAATCAGAAAGGAGATATTTTATATTTACCTCTAAAAAAATAAAAGCATAAACAATAGTGAGAGAAAGACAACTGACACTGATGCTCTAATAAACTCATAGCAAAAGACTGTCAGTTAGAATTACCCTGTTTGAACTAAACAGGCACAAACCATGTGTTATTACCGCTAATGAAAGTAATACAATAAGACATAATGCTCCTATAGCTGTAACTCCCTTGATAGCGTCTAAACCAAATTGGTATATTTTAAGATGTCAGAATGTCCCCTTTAGTCGTTTTACAATGCTAACTGTGGTGCTAAAGTGGATCTGGTTTAATGTCTATACATAGTTATACAAAAACCACAGTGCCATCACATCTAAGCTATACCTCTTACGCACAGGCCGCATCATCATGACAAGACAGTTCAAAAACTCATGTTAGGTCACCTCAGTAGATCAGCAATCCTCAAATCAATGCAATGAACATTTAAAGGGAGACGAATATTGTGTATTGTATTTTTTGAGTATATGTATAGGCTCTATCAAGTGTTCACTATTGTAACTCCCTTCTTATTATTATCTCATAGAGATCACTTTTTAATATAATGACAATGTTGTATGTAATGATGTCTTTATAAATGATGTTTTTAAAGGGCCTCTATTTCGCATCACACCAGAAAAGGAAAAGTATTACTAATTGTAATTTTATTCTGTAACATATTTTTTAACAGGAAAAAAAAACTCAAGCTACATTGGTAATTTACATATTTATTTTGTTATGTAAATCATATTTATAAGTGCTATTTTCACAGAGAAGTGATTCTTTGTAAATTGTAAATACGTTGCTGTTTTTCTCTTTGTGTTGACTGCATGTCTTTGTATCAGACCAGAAGAAAAGACACATAACATAATATACTACAAGATAAATATTTTTTGCAGTCTTGTGATTATTACTTCTATGAGGTCTACTAAAATGGTATTATTAATGTGTAGAAGATGTGGCATTACTATACTAAACTATACTTAAAGTCAGTGACTGATCACCTTCAAGAAATGTGGTTATCACCTAAAATAAGAGAAATATGTCAGAGTAAGTGAAGTGATCTGGTGGATAAACAAGAAAATTTCATTATAAGTTCTGCAGACCATAAGGTACTACAAGCTACAATAAAAGGTGTGCAAATGATGCAAAACTAAGCCACCTTGCATAATAAACTCTGCACCATGTGGCTCTTATCTTGCTGTGTATTTGAGCCTAGTGCAGGGTGTTTATGCTACCTGTACTGCACACATCACAATTTAGCTTTTGTTCACACATACACTCACAGTGTGATGGTATCTACCACGCAAGGGCCTAAACATCAGGAGTAGTCTGGAGCCTTACTTACAGTTCAGCAGTTCATGGGCAGGACAACCTGGGCATCAAACCACTCATTCACTTCTGCTCCTGAGCCACAGCTATCTTTACACATGCTTATCAGCATTTAAATGTTCTCTCCAAATTATTTAAGCATAAAAACCTTGCTCAGAATAACCCCACCTTGTCCTCCCATGGCACGTCCATCACAGACAAAAAACTTATTTTGAGAAAAATAAATTTACACCCTAATGGAAGTAATTAAAGCTAGAAATTAAAGTTAGAAAGGCGTACCGCTTTGATCTTTCAGAATGAAGACCAACAGAAAACTTTGTATAACTCACATCCTAAATGGAAGAAAAATTTGACAATTAAATAATACGTCAAATAATATATTCACAAACACAGTAACACATGTAGGTTTTAAAGTAGATAGGTAAAAATTATCATTATTGTACAGGAATTAATACACACTATTGCAAAATACCAGTATAATACTGTACTTTAGAAAGTTTATTGATAAAAAAGCATAATAATGATGCTTTTTGTTTTACTGTTTTACATTACTGCTAAAAATTTGGTAGTTTTACCGTATTAATTGCTGCCAGTAAGGAACTTTAATTTGAAATTTGTGCTGATAACCCAGAGATGGGTTTGGGTTTTTTTGTTTTGGGCTAAGAAGTATTACTGTTCTTAGCCCTGTGATTGATTGGTAACCCTCTTGCCTTATGATGGCGGGAACAGAATGGATAAAATGGATAGATAGTACTGTTCTCTATATTACCTGTATAACAGCACATTCCCTAACAGTTCAACTGCTGTAAACTGCCCAAACAAAGATGATAAAGCCTCTTTAAAATTCCACACCAAATGACATATTCATTTTTAAAATGCAGTGTTTAAGGCAATTTTGAGTAACTTCCTCCAGAGCTGAAAAAATGCTGCTTTGGACTTGAAACTGAAAATAACTCATTTTTATAAGTAGTTTGCAGTTATGTATGCAGTAAGCAGTTATGAGTATTTAAGTTTGCTTTTGTTATTTGCAATATTCTAATTAAAGAAATGCATATACATCCATGTACATTTCTAAAATTGTTTTAATAGTGATTTTATGTAAGAATATCCTTGCAATGTTTAAATTTTAAAAAACGAGGATACTTATATAAGAAGGTTAAAATATTTTAAGTAATTGCCACTTCATTTCTACCTCCCTTTCATATGCATAGGTCAAATCTGCCATCGCGTGTGTATAATCATCCCTCTGAACCTGTGTGTAATTTATGCCTCTAATGGGAGTCTTAGCCCTCCTCCCTGTCATTACACAGTGTGTAAATGCCAGTTTCTGACTGTGGGAGCTCTGACTCAGCCACTCTGGGTGCTCCCTAGAAATAAGACTCCCAAACTGCCTGCCACATGCAGCCTCCCACCCCTCTGTGGAATATAGACCCCCTATTTATAGCACTGGCGAGGCCTGTAACTCAGGGCTCGGCACAAACTTTCATTTAAACAACCACCCCTAGCAATCCACCGAGTGCACACTGACAGAGACAGGAGGAGCAGGGTGTGCTTGCGTGAATAAGAAAGAGTGGGAGATCAAGTCTGAGAGGCAAGAGAAGACAGAAAGCAGCGAGACAAAGACCAAGAGACATAGCCGACAGTTTGAGTGATTCTGGTGGACAGTTTAGGGAAGAAAAAGAGAAAAGAGAAGAATTTATAAGGACTGAGTCCATGAGGAGTTGAAGTTGACTGACAGGACAACAAATTTGTCCACTTGTTTGGCACTGAGGGATTTTGCTGGAAGATTGATCTTTGGATATCAATTTTCAAAGAGGGCTGATTGGAGAAGACATCACTTCACTTTGATATTTTGCTAAACTGGAAAAGTAGTGAGGGAAGAAGCCAGCAAGCAAGGCAAGCAAGAGAAAACCAAGATTTCAAAGGTCATACACTGCAGCTTTTGAGTAAGACTCGATCATATTATTATTACATGAAACACATTTTGAAATCATCAAAAATCAACTGTTATTATTCTGCACAGAAATTAGACTCTTTTTACAAACTTGTGCAACCAAGAAGAAAGAAACCTATCAAAAAGATAGCTTAGTATCAAAGTTGACTGAAAGTCTTTTCTCATTTTAAGCTATTGAACAAACTTCTACATAACAATGTACACATGTAACCTGAGCTTAAACACACTGCTGTAATTACAAAGCAAGGTCAGGAAAGAAATTACAGACATTTGTAATTAAGGACCATCTATAACAGGAAACCAAAAAAAGGGTGAGGTCTGCGCGAAAAAGACAGAGGAGGCCGCAAGGACACCAACACGGGCAACGGGACATTAAGAATCTCACCAGCAACAACAGCTGCTTTAGAGGGACAACAGGCACCATGGATTCTCAAGGAGGACATTACCTCAACAAAGAAGCTGTGCTGTCCCCTTTAGGAATAGCCCGAATGTTCCAGCTACTGTTTGGCTGCACCATAATGGCCCTTGTGTCCCACAGCGCAGGCTACAGTGCCAATTATGGAATCTTCTGTATGTTTGTGTGGTGCTTCTGCTTTGCTGTCACACTGGTTGTTTTCACCTTGGACATTACACGGCTCCACACTTGTATGCCGATTTCCTGGGATAACTTCACTGTGGCCTTTGCCATGCTGGCAACACTCATGTACATCACTGCCTCTGTGGTCTACCCCGTTTACTTCCTTCAGACAGAGGTTCCCGATGAGGAGTGGGAAGTCCAAATATACCGCATTGCTGTTACAGTCTGCTCTGCAGTCTGTTGCTTCCCCTACGCAACTGAGGTGTTCTTAACACGAGCCAAACCAGGGGCTGTGGTTGGATACATGGCCACTGTGTCTGGTCTGCTCAAGGTGGTCCAAGGTTTTGTGGCCTGCATCATTTTTGGGGCCCTGGCTAATGACAGTGAGTACAACCAATACATTGCCACCCAGTACTGCGTGGTGGTGTACAGCCTGTGCTTCTCTGTCACTGTGATAGTGGTCGTACTGACGGTTTCTGGTAGGACCTCTGCCCTGCGGTTCCCATTTGATCGGTTTGTGGTCATCTACACCTTCTTTGCTGTGATCCTCTATCTCAGTACTACACTGATCTGGCCCATCTTCAGCTTCGACAGGAAGTATGGCAACACTACTCGTCCCGAGGACTGCCCACGAGGAGAATGTCCGTGGGATAGCAAGTTGGTTGTGGCCGTCTTTACTAACGTCAACTTAGTGTTGTATTTTGTAGATCTTGTTTACTCCCAGAGGATTCGCTTTATCTCTAGTTCTGCTGTCTGAAACCACCACCAACACCCACCAACAAGTTCAAGGACATATCCAGTTTGTTCTCCATACCCAGGTCTATGTGAAAGACTCAATGCCTTAAATCCACCATTTCACGGTGTTATGTAGCCAGTGTATAACACTTTTTTTTAAAATTAGCAGTATTATCTAGTTTTTATGTTACAGTATTCATCTAGTCCTGAACTTCTTCCTACCGTAGAGAACATGCACCATGGAGAAAATCTCAGCAACTCTGTCCACAGATGACTCTGGGAAATATATCCATCTCTCTAATACAGGCATCCATCTTATCTGGGATGGACCTGAAGAAGTGTCAGACCAGTGTTATGTCATTCAACCTTTCAGAGGCTTGGCAATTTATTTAATACTATTTATATAACATTAAACAGGGTGGAAATATATTTCCTAGATATGTTTAGTATCTGTTAGGTCAACAGTTTGCACTGAACATAGAATATGGTTTTGGCTTTCTAGCCACTTCGCTGTATTTTTTTCCAGTTTAGATTATATTCCCCACATATGTTGAAGTTTATAAGTTTTTTTTTAAATTTACTGAATGTTTTTGAAGGCTAATGTTTGACAGCAGTATTAGATTTGTTATTTTGTTGATACATTACATGTTGACCACAAGCACGAGTGTTAACATTCTTTTTCCCATGTTTATACTCTGTTCTGTGTTTAATAAAATGTGTATGTTTTCGTTTGGCCTTCTTTCACTTCTTTGCATAAAGTAGGACTTAAATACACAGTGTTTTTCATGTTCTAGGGTAATTTGCTGCTACCAGTGAAACTATTTTTCTATTTTTCACCAATTTCATGTTTTTTCTTTATACTTGGTAATTTAACATAGACTGGGATTTGCCAATACATAACACTTTTTTTCTCTTTTTTAAAAATAAAGGTTTTCCAATGTGTTGATTGTTCATAAAATACAGAAAGAAAGAAAAAAGATCAAGCAGCATATGCTAGTTTGTTTATAATGTTGCTTTTTGTTTTACTGATTTACTGTACTGCTAGAAATCTGCTAGTTTAACCACGTTAATACAGAAAATACATGGCAGTGCTGATAACCATATGTATGTGTGTGTATATATACACACACACACACACACACACACACACATATATATATATATATATATATATATACACACATATATATACATATATATATATATATATATATATATATATATATATATATATATATATATATATATATATATATATATATATATATATCTCCACCCACCCCTCTGTAAAACAAACAAGGTAAAAGTGAACATTATTTTATTGTATGTTAATATACCATGTCGCAAAATAACTCTGCTATTTAAAAACAAAACAACAACAAAACCCCTCTATGGTATCGGCACAAATTTCGAGTCATACAGACAGGAAATACCGTTATTGTCGAATTAAAGTTAATGTTCTCAAATATGCTGTACCCTGTTATACTATATGCTTAAAATGAGGTAGTTTTACTGTTATTTCACCATGTTAATACAGAAAACACTTGCTAATGGCTGCCAGTAAGTCACTTTAATTCAACAAAAAACTATGAGCTGTAAATAACTGAAAACTGTAAAAAAAACTGAAACGCCTAACTCGGAGTTACTACTTACATCAGTCTGTTAACTATGTTGCACTTTATCTGCTCAGAATATGTATGTTATGTCTGAGCGCCTCCATCTCGACATGTCTTTCCAAGCTTTTCGCCGGTAGATGCCAGTAAAGCGACTGCGTCTCCTAACCAGCTTTTCCTCTCAGCAGCACAGCCTGGTGCAATTTAAACCCCGCCTCAAAGTTAACGCTGCTGCCACTGCGATTGGTTGAAAATGTTACGCATAGGCTAAGGATGAAAGCTCACTGGCTCGCAAGCCTCGTCAATCAAATTCGTTTCTGGTCGTTGTTGCAGAAGCTACAGCGCTAATCACCTGGGACACGTTGACAGAGTCGTAATTTCAGGTATTTATGAAGAGCTGGTATTGGTCTGTCTGTCAGCTTAGAGATTCTTCTGTTTGTTCATAAATGTAATGAATGGTAGCGTTATGGCTTCTGCCATCATGTGTCCAGGATTCGCCTTGCCCTCCCTCAGTGAATAATACGGAAGTAAGATTATGTTTGCGCTGCGTGTCGGAGCTGTAAAAATGGCACACGGCTCATCCTTTCTTGGTTCATCTGTCACTTGTAAGCCAAAACGTTCAATTTAATGTTTAAAATTTTGTGTACCTACAGGCAGAATGAGCGTGGGTTTCATAGGAGCGGGCCAGCTGGCCCACGCTCTGGTGAGAGGCTTCACGGCAGCAGGTGAATTTCGAAACATACCTTTAACCATATGTGCATTAATTTCATTTCATTTGTATTCTTGATGTATGTAGATTGCAATCAGGCACCGAAATGATTTCTGGATATTTTTTCCCCTCTTCAAGGCGTGATTGCCACGCACAAAATCACAGCCAGTTCTCCAGACACAGATCTCCCCACAGTGCAGCAACTACGGGTGCGTAGTCTGCTATATTAGTGACTCTGTGTAATTATGAATATGTATTTTACCTGTCTGAAGAACTACTAAAAGAAGTCAATTTGTACAGAAATTGGGTGTAAATTTCACTACCAGCAACAAGGAGACAGTGAACAGGACTGATGTTCTCTTCCTGGCTGTGAAGCCCCACATCATTCCTTTTGTCCTCGATGAGATTGGACCAGATATCGAAGACCGTCACCTTATTGTGTCCTGTGCTGCAGGGGTCCGAATCAGTTCCATAGAGAAGGCAAGTCATAGCCCGTAGTGTTTACATGTTGTGTGTTTTATGGTTTGAAACTTACAAACTAAACACATTTAAGTCCCCCCTTCCTATTCAAGCTGCTTGTTACACTAGTTTGAATAAGTCAATTGGTGTAAATATAGTAATTATCTACTAGTATTTGTAGTGACATGGTATGGTGCATTGTAGGAGTTGGTGTGTACCCTGCTTGTATGAACACTAGATCACTTAATTATAGTACTACTTTTAAAACATTACGGTAATGCAAATCATAATCCAGATTATTATGATTTTAACACACTTAAGATATACTATGAGAGGGTTTAGACGCATAACTTAAAGTCTTATAAACGCTATTGATTCATATTTTTCAGTGCTCACATCGCCTATACATACATCTAATCTGTTTTTGCTTGCTGTATCCATCCATTATAAGAAACTTTAAACTGGTACTTTCATTCATCATCCCTTCAAATGAAGTCACTGAATTAGCGCATTGCTCCTTTTTGTAGAAGCTGCAGCAGTATCGCACTTCTCCAAAGGTCATACGTTGCATGACCAATACTCCAGTGGTAGTCCGTGAAGGGGCCACTGTCTATGCTACAGGAAGCTATGCAGATGTGGAGGATGGAAAGCTCCTGGAGCAGCTCATGGCCAGTGTTGGCTACTGCACCGAGGTGGAAGAGGACCTGATTGATGCAGTCACTGGCCTAAGCGGCAGCGGCCCTGCTTATGTGAGTCAGTTTTACCTATCAGTGTGTTTTGCAAATCTGCCATAGCTGCAGCATTTGTGAAAAATGTGCCCTCTGGCTTGTTGCCCTCTTTCCATCATAGTAACGTTGATGATGGTGACCTTGCAGGCTTTCACAGCTGTAGATGCGCTTGCTGATGGTGGTGTGAAAATGGGCCTGAACAGGAGATTGGCTGTACGCCTTGGAGCCCAAGCACTGCTGGTATGTACGTTATAGATGGAGTATATACTTTTTTTTTTAGGTTTTGATCTTGGTTTGATGTTGCTGTGTTTCTGTATACCCCTAGTGCCTATGAGTTGAGTTTAAAAGAATACTGTTCAATTATGTGTGACCTGCAGCTTGTCCTGTCCCATTGTGCACATTGACACAGTCTGAATGTTCATTATCACGTGGCGTATTTTATGCGATCAATCAGTGGCGCTTCCTTTGTGTTTCTTCAAAGGGGGCTGCTCGGATGCTGTTAGACTCGGAGCAACACCCTGGGCAGCTCAAGGACAATGTGTGTTCACCAGGGGGCGCCACGATCCACGCCCTACATGTTATGGAGAGTGGTGGCTTCCGCAGCCTGCTCATCAATGCTGTGGAGGCTTCTTGCGTTAGGACGAGGTAGGTTGGCGAGAGAGGTGTTTAACAAACAGAGAAACATTTTTGTTGTTCCTGTCATAAGACACAAAAGAAAAGCAATTCACTCAATTGCTCAAAGGGTGACTATTTTTTTTTAAAGTTTATTATTCAGACAGCAGATGGAGCTATGTATGTACAAATCATTTTAAATTGTGGCTTCTCTGGTTACATATCACCTAGTGTTGAAGTTATTACTACACTGATTTATTATGCTGTGATTAATATGTATTATCCATTCTAACTTGTATATTTGTCTTCTTTTGTTTCTGCTTTTTTATATTTCAAAAAAGGGAACTTCAGTATTTGGCTGACCAGGAGAAGATTTCCCCTGCTGCCATAAAGAAGACAACTCTGGACCAAGTGCTGCAGCAACCGGGAGTCACTCCAGATGCTGTTGGAGTCAGATCTCGTGGAATCAGTATGTTCAACAGCAGCAGCAGCTCCAGCTCCAGGACCAAAAAGAAATAAAATAACCTGCCAGGTGGAGAAACTGCAAACTTGAATACAACTTGTCATATCACTGATGATCCGGCTATATGCTACAACCACTACTGCCGGGTAGTTGTTGACCTAAGTAAGTAAATCACCTAAAATATGAGGTGAGACTTAACAAGAGAAAGATTTCAAGCGATAACAGCTTCCTTTTGTAAGAAAATCTCCATTTCCGTTACCATGAAATGCTCTTTTTCTTTTTTTTATATCCCTGTTCCTGGTGTTTTAGTTGACTCATGGAATAAAAATGCTTCTCTGGCTTTCTAAACCTTGTTTCTGATGATCGTGTTTCATGCCAAAGAGGTTCACTTCACAACTGTTTTTTTTTTTCCTCGAGGTGATATCCCATTGCAGCTTGTATTGTACGGTGTACCAAAATCATGTTTTGCAATACTACAGATATTGATAAAATGCTATATTTTGTACTCCAAATGAGTGTATTTTCAAAATAGTTTATTATTAAATGTAGACATTTAACTAATTCTGTGGTTGTGATTTATTTGTGCCAGTGCTCACAGTGCCAGCAGTGCTGATTCTAAGTCACAACAGGAAGTATAAGAAACAATGTAACAAAGGATGTTGTATTCTTAGTTATCATTTTCCCCCCTTGCGAGCAAAGAAAATCTTTCATGAATGGAGGCACGTGACCAAACACGATGACGTCTGGCTTCGGTACAAGAGAAAGGAATCAACAAGGAGAGCACGAGCAGGCGTTTGGAAGCGCCGTCGCTTCTGTCAGTGGAGCCGAAATTCAGCTGTGCCACGGATGTTAGGTTTCAGAAGAGCACTTTAACAGCTACAACTTCGGAGGGGCGTCGTTTTGAAGTCAGGTGGGCCCGTAAAGCAAACAGAGCTGCTGCTGCTGTTGTTATGCTGAGTGTGCATGCCTTCGCCTCGCCGCTGTCAAGCTGGCCGAGGCTAGCTTACTGGGTTAGCATAGTTAGCCTCCTGGTAAAGTTAGCCTTTCTCACATCAGAAACATTTCAAACTAAAGTGCCCTGATTATCCAAGTGGTCAGCACACGTTTTGACACAGCTCGGGGGTTTATTTTGAAAGTTTTCACATGAAATGCTCTGTTGTAACCGAGAACATTAGTGCTCCTACTACGGCGAGATGGCAGCTAATCTTTTACACACGCGCGCGAGAGCTGTGAATTAAACGTGTCAATCTGATTTTCATGTAGTAGAGAGCGGAGGGGGGGCTGCCAGCCAGCCATTTCGCGCTTGAGGGGTAACTCCCCCTCCCTGAGCTGTGGATTCGCTCTCGCTGCTGTATTGCTACAAATAGTAGAAAGACTGAGCACACGGGGATTTCCTCGCTTGCTTGTTTTGTAGGCGGGGAGTTGTTTGCCACTTTTTTTTTTTCACGAGCAGGCGCTGAGAGGCTGGAGACGAGACGAGTCGTGGAATGTCAAAAACCGTGCGACCCTGTGTTAGGTCGCTTCTTTTTCCTTTCTTTTGCGTTTAAATAAATAGTTTGCGAGGGACGCGTTGGTGTCCGCTGTGCCGCTACGCTTTCTTTTGGTGGTTTGTCAACTCATGCGCTTCTTGCTGCTCAAACCTGCTGCTTCATCACCTCGTTGTGGAGGAAAAAAAGGAGCAAGCGCGAGCCGAGCCAGCGGTTTAGCGAGACCAGGTTGGTTGTGTTATTCTCTCGTGACATTTCTGTCATAGACGCGGTTGTGATTGTCAGATCTGAGAAATGTGTTGTTTTTATTCTGCGCGGATCTGTGTTTTTTTCTTTTTCTTTTTAATAAATGCATTGATTTTTAATCTTCCAGGAAATGCTCTCAGACCAATCGTTTCGAACTGAATTGCTTCACCTGAAGTGACAATTCATTTAACCACTAGTTAAATTGTAACAATGGCAGAGCCAAATCAAACCAGCCGCCCTTGGCTTTAATGCCACAGCCAAGCAGTTAACAACACAGCATTGTTTTATTGTCAGAGCCTGCAAACAAGTAGCGGTATTTTATATCATGCTGAATCATCACAATGATGTATTTAGACGTTCTCAGAATCCACCCCGAAATATGGCACCACCGGACAAAGGTCTGCTCGCTTGATAAGGGTCGATGTTTATCACCAAGCCACCGTTATTAGGGAGATGGATCGAAATGGTGCTGATCTTTCCTGCAAGTCAGTCAAGCCATGAGCATCAAGTGATGACCATCATGCATTTATCAATAGCCTCATCTACATTCATCTGAGAATATGCATTTTTATGGCAGCACTGTCATGATGTACATCAACAAACAGGCTGCGAGTATATTTAGACTAAGTGCTTAGGTGTCAACTGCGATGTCAGATCCATTTAAAAAAAAATGCACGATAAGCAGATATTATGCGTGTGTTGCTATTATATAGCCCTGCAATGAGTGGATGCTTAAACTAGGTCAGGTGTAATTATATGATGTATAGGAAGTTAAAAAAAAAATACACCACCCAAATCAGGGTAGTGTTTGAAACATCTCTATAAAATGGTAAATGTGGCATTCTGTAAATGCCCTTTCGTCTTTGTTGCTGAGCAGTGATTAAATGCTATAGAGAACCAGCTTTTTTCTGTTATCATTTAATGCAGCGTAACACGTCATTTCTCTAATTTTGGGTTGGCAGATGCCTTTGTTTCCCTATGTGTGACATGATGAAATTTGCTGCCTATTAGAGTGCACACTTATGGAGGGCGCAGGTAATGAATTATCCATGGAGAGTGTGTGCAATTTGAAAAGTCACCTTGGAAACTGTTGAGCCCATATAGGCAGGGCTAAACAGATAGAAGTTGCCCATTCTTGCTCAGATACCCAACTTATTTCATCATCTCTGTTCATGCGAGCAGGGCATTGAAGTGTGTTTAGCAGACAGGCCAGCCCCACATCAGAAGCCCGGCTTTGCAATAAAGCGTAATGCTCATCTCTGCCTTTCTCTGCAGGTAACAAGAACAGATGATGGTCCATATAAGAGCCCGGTGGGGCTGGCTGTGGCGTGTGGATGGAGGCAGGGAGTGGTGTAGATCAGTGCTTAGATTTATCTTTTCTTTCACTGAGGTAGCAAAGATAAAGCAAGGCTGGATACCATAGAGGTGAACTGAGTGCACAACTTATACCCAGTGGTGTTGCTCAGAATGGGCAGGCAGTGGAGGGTGGAAGAGGATATGTGAGGTTGACGAAACATGAGGCAAGACTTTACACTGCATAGAGTACAGTCTGGCCACCAACACCTCTGTATAGCCAACACAGCTGTGCCTTGGGAGTAGTTACGCCTATTCAGGACAATTTATAGCCTCCAGAAAGGAACACAAATGTGGGATTTGTCCACAAAAGTGCTGCTTAAGCTGCACAGGGCAATGGGAATGCCCGGAAGGAAGGGAGAAAAAGATCAATATATTCTCCCCCCCTTTTTTGCAATAGGGAGGGAATGTTGGTGATGAAACCTCTTGCAAGTGTAGTGCGGATTATGATTGCTTAGCATTGCGATATGCCCGCTCCACTTCTCAAAGTAGTACTTTCATCCAGTCAGAGTGTGTTTGATGAATTTCTGTTTGGAACTTACACTTGGCATGTTCATTACTGCTCTCTGTTTGTTCATAATTTAGAATAGTCAATATTAGACAGAACATGGTGAGCATGCACACAGAGCTGTGCGCTGGCCGCTGGTTTTTCATGTAACCTACTTTTATCTTGGCTAGTTCGTGTGTGGGACACATCAGCTGTAAACTGACATTAATAACAAGCGAATTTTAGTCGTACCCGTGTAAGAAGCTAAGTCAAATTAAATTGGTGAGTCACTCTGCATCACTTTTATTGGATTTTCAAGAGTTTTAGGATATATTCCAGTTGTGTGTGTGTGTGTGTGTATATATATATATATATATATATATATATATATATATAATAAAACAAAATTGTGTGGACCCTTGTTTGAAGGTAAATGCTGTGTAGGCAGATAATTAAACTTTCATTAGTGCTCCCTACATTTGTATTTGAGGAACTTAACATTCTTTGCAAATGACTAATAGGTTCCTAAAAACGTGTACCTCATAAAGTTACGCTAAATTATGCTCTACATACAGCGGAATTTAAAATTAACAGTCTGACAGTCCTTACCTGTGTTAAGCTGACAAAATGTTACTAATCTTACTTACAAATTGGAGGTCTTTATTTCTCCAATCACTCTGTGATTGTGAACACAGTTACAAATGAAAAGTGACAAAAAGAAAATCAATGCAAGCTGTCCTTGGGCAGCCTCTTTTGCTAAATACAGCAGTCATTTATTTACTTCATGTCTTTTCAGATGTTTATTCATTTTTAGCTCAAGCTCCTGTCCTACGCAGAGAAATCATATTTCACCATTTGTGGACAAATACGCTGGGTGCTTAGAGGATCAATTTGGCGACCTTTGCGGTATATAATAATCTTTTCAGCCATAAGATAATTTAGAAATCTTCTTTCTCCCCTTTCTTTATTGTTAAAATTGATAATTTCTTTAAGTATCACAAGCTTTAGTTTATGTGAGAATATGTGAGGAATGTCTAAGGAGGATTACAGTAAGGAACACTACTAGCTGTATGCATGTTTACACTTTTAAGTTTTCATGTCTCGAAATATGTTAATTTTTTTAATGGTGAAATTATGTTTTGTTTTTGTTTTCTTTGTGGGACAATCATTAGCTGTGAGACGCCATCAAATATCTTGTAGACAGGGCTGATCAATCACTTACCAAAATTTGAAAAGAGCGGAGGTAGTCTTATTAATAGAAATTAGAATCTTTGATATTTCCAGGTAATGACTCTGCTCTCTCACTGCATTTGAATCAAAGCTCTCCACAGGAGAAAATGCACTGATCCGTGTTTGTTTTCTTCCCTTCTCTGTTTATTTTGACGTTTGTTTGGTTTTTTGTTTTGTTTTTTTATAGGAGAAGACTGTTTTAAATCATATTAGTGCATCAGTAGTAAGTAAAATAGCTCACATATTTGATATTCTTTTACTTGAAATGCATTGAAATGTATTGACCTGCTCTATCAATTCTGTGAGCAGCACAAAACTGTTGTGGTTGTGTTAGGTCAATGCAATATGCATTTAATATAAATTCAACCAGTGTAGTGAACCTCCTAGATATTTTGCCAGTGTGTGGGTTGCCTGCAACCCTTACTTCCTCTGCCAGTGCAAGGCTGAAGTATCAAGAGCTATTCTCTTCCTGTTTAATCAAGTCCTCCAGGCAGATACTGTGAAAGGCCAGTGAAGTCTCCTCTTCTGTCCTACTGGTTATACCAACAGAGCGGCTTCAGTAGATAGCAGCTGCTGAACATGGAAATAGATTCTTTTTTTAATGTATCAAAACATTGGTTAGTACAAACAAGTCCCTTTAAATAAACCTCCCATTATCAGTGACTTAAGAAAATATACCATCCCTTTAGGGCAGTGATTCATATTTTCACTTTAAAAGACATGAACTGGATGCAAAAATCTGACATAAATGTGCCACATGCTATTCTTCATAGTATAGCCTACATGCGACTTTTTTTCTCGCTCTTTTTTTTTTTTTCCAAGGGAACTAGGTTACATAAAATCAGTTTATTTGTATTCATCAAACTCTCCTTTCTTTGCCTAGAGTCTGCCTGGTTATCAGAAATGAGAAACGATAAGTGCCTGTGACTTTAATATCAGACAGGAAAAAATTTATTGGCAAATGTCTTTACTTTGTTGGCACAAATTTTACAAACATAGGAGAAGGAAATTCCACATATTTGACTATGGAAATGCAGTATTACCTTGAAGCCATTGTGCTGTATTAACATGATTTTTTTTCCACATAAAATTTGGTCCTACTAAGAATCTAATTGGAGGGAACATAACAGATTTTTCCCTTCTTTAGATATACAGCAGGTACCAATTCTTTCTTACGTCTTTTTTCTCTCTCACATCTTTAATAACAGTATGTGTGAAAACTAAACCTCCAAAGCAGAGTCACTTAATCCTTATCCAATAATTTAGTGACTTAATGATTTAGTCATTTATATCATTGTGGATTTATTTTGTTTTTTGTGTGGTTTGATGTTTTTTGGTTATCAGTGCTTCCTTTTTTTAATAAAGGTCAAATTCAGGATGCTTCTGTTTATCTAATATGACAGTATTTGCCAACCAGAGCAGTGTGAGGTTGATGTACAGACATGGTCACGAATTAACATCCCCCCATGCACCAAATGTAGGTGGATTTTCTGTTTTGGTGAGTAAATCTTAGTGGACAGTCCCCCACGGTGGCATTTTTCATTCTTTTTTTTTTTTTTTTTTTTTTTCTTTTTTCTCCAAACCAAAATTAAAGCGATGCTTAGGGTCTCTCCTGTGTTTTGGGATCACTCATATGCTTCTGTCTTCCTCCCTCTCTGTCAAAGTTTGACACTTACACACACCCACACACAGCTTTTTCCCCCCACCAGTATTCCACAAAGACCTGACCCTGACATTTTTGTATAACCTTAACTATCTAACCAATCGTCTAATCATAACTCAGAATAAGGCTGGGCTTTGCAGTCTTTTTGAACAGGAGCCTAAATTCTTAGATTCATGCAAAAGACGTGAGGCATTAGAGAATTAGAAAGTGATTACATTGTTGAGGAGATTGATGTGAAAAGTTTAGAATTTTGTTTACTATTCATGCTTGACTTGATTAGCCCCTGATAAATCTATTAAATGTTTGTCACTTGACGCTGCGTCTCAACAAAATATTTAGAAACACGTATAGAATATATGAACGAAGGTCAATTTATTATTTTAGCAGATTAAAAGCACACTTGGCCAGTGAGTTAAAGTAAATTTCAGACACTGTTAACAGACTTTTGCAGGAGCAGTTTAACCTACGCTCTAGGGGTCAGTTAATAGGGGAAGCTGGCAATTTTGGTTAGTTGCTATTTCAGCATTGCCCAGAACGTCTGCTGGTCAAAAGCACTGGCTTAGTATTTCCCCTCTACTACAAGCATATCACATTTCCCTCTGAAAGCTGCTGAATGATTTCCCCTCTCCCTCTTTTTGTCACTCTTATTTCACGCTCTGAATACTTAGTAGTTAATAGCTTCCCTCCCCTCTTCCCGTCGTACCTTTCTCAGACGCACTCGCACACTGTTTTTTGCACACACAAGTTCATACCACTCTTCCAGTATCTCTTCCAGAGCTATCAGAGGAGTCTGATTTTTAATTTGCAGTTAAATGGCGCCCGACACATGCAGCTTGCTTGATAATTGACTTAGCTCAGCTGACGGGAGGAATGATTAGATCTGAATATCTAGGCGATCTTTTCAACTCTCTTAGAAGTGAGGGAGTAAGAGCAGAGGCTCTGATTAGGCATAAAGTCTTGAGATTGGCTGTACAGCGTGAAAATGTTGGCTCACTGCATTAAATATGTCAACCTGGAAAGAGTAAGTGGAAAATAATAAAGCCCAATCATAGAAAAGGACTGACATTTCTTTTATTTTTCAGGCACTTACCATGTGCTTTTCAGTTTCTTTGTCATTGCCATCATTCTGTTTCCTGGAAGGTCTGTGACAATGGACTGAGAGGCTATAGGTCTTATACATTATTGATCAGGGAAACTGAATAGGTGATCGTACTGACTTGACAGCCAGCACTCTCCTTTTGTTGTTTAGCTAATCATCAAAGATATGCAGAATTTGCAAAGACAATGAATTGAAAATGGTGCTAACATTCTATCACCCTTCTGTCGGGCCTAATTTACATCTGGGCCACAGCTCTAGTTCTTCAGTCTTGTACAAAACTGTGCAAATTTTCTTTACAAGTCCACACTGGTTTTAGAAGGAAAAAGAAATTAATTACAATTGGGCATATGATTCAAAAATGAGCCACAATCGTGGTCTCTTGGTACGTGAAAATTTGTTGAAATTGTCATTGTTTGGTGTGAGATGAAATTCAGCTGTTAGTTTCACAGAGCTCTGTTGCCATTGTTGGATGCTGCTTGTGTCCCCCCCCCCCCCCCCCCGGCCCCCCCCCCCCCCCCCCCCCCCCCCCCCTCCCCCGCCCCCCCCCCCCCCCCCCCCCCCCCCCCCCCCTCCTGAACACAGTCTTTCATCAGCATGCACCTCCACCGTCTACTTTTATTCACTTCATTAGCAAGCTGCCAGTGCCCAGTGCTCGGACGCTTCTTTTCAAGAATTGATCATGACAAGTTAAATTTGTATGTGCTTGTGTGGTTTTGGTGATCTGTCACTGTGCGGATGCATGTGCATGTGATTAGTTGCGTGATGTGCCATCCACTGTCCTGTCTCAGCAAACCCTGTACCCTGTTAGTCCTTCCCCAGCCGTGTTTAGTATTCAGAGAGCAGGCGCTGTCGTAATCTGGATTCCGAGGCAGGTTGCTGGGGTTTTTTGTTTGCTCTTATGGCCCTGATAATCTTGTTACACTGCTGTCAAGTGGAGCTGGCCCTCCCTGCAGCCCTGAACCACCATGTGTGCCACCTCCGGTACCAGAAATACACCCCCACCCCCTCCCCATCCCCAACAGCCCACCGCCATTTTGAGACAGCCGTTGATGGAAGAGCCTTGGATGTATCCTTGAAGAATCACCTCCTGAGCATCTTTATTCAGCCTCCCACCCCCGCCCCGTCTCCCACCCCCACCTTAGGCGGCGAACGACAGTAATAAATATTCATCAGGGGGATGCAGTGTGTCGAAGCTGTAGCCTCGACTCCCCCTCAACAAAGAGTCCCCTGGCTAATGGTGTCCATCCTTGGCATCTCCCCTGGAGAGATCCTGCAGAGGGGACGAGATCATTAAAGGATGCCACAGGCTGAGGGCCGGACCTATCATGTCACATCAGCATTTATCGCACTGGAGTTGTTGGGATTTTTTTTGTTTGTTTTTGTTTTTCTTGTAAACCCCCTTTCCCTTCTTCAGAGACAACCTAAGCCGACCCTACCTCTGCAAGCTGCACTGCATTGCTTCAGATGAACAAAGACCGCATTTGAAGGTTGGATGGGTTGCTCTCGTTGTGTTAGTTCAACTTCACAACTTCCTAATTGGCACCTTGGTTTTGGTCCTTGCTGAGATCAGGATTTATTTTTTCTCTCAACCTGTTCTTCTCAAGCTCCTCTAAATTTGTCGACCCTGCATTTTACATAAGGCTTCTCTGTTTTCTGTCTCTCTCTTTGTGTCTCTCTTTCGCTCTCTGTCTTTCTCTCTGTCTCTTTCTTTTTCTCTCTCACACATTCTCTTTCTCTCTGTGACCACACTCAGCGTTTTCTATTTCCTGTGGGTGTGATGTCTCTCCTCCACAAGCAATCAGCTCTGATTTGTCAGCGTTCTTCCAGGCGATTCATAAAAATTCAGCAAGCATCTACAAAAGACGTCTATGTCCCTGCACTTGCTCCCTACCTCCGATGCCCCCGCACTCTAAGCTGCAGCTTTCGCCTCCCGCTCCTTCGGCTAGAAACACAAAAGACGTGAAATCATTAATAGGAGCTAATATATTAGTGCAAGGAAGACATCAGTGTCTTTTGTTTTTAAATTGTGACTATCTCTCCATATAATTTTGTCAAATGCAAGGGCATTCTCCAACAGATCAGTGCACCAAGTCTGAAATTTCCCTGTCATTCTTTATGGGAAATTATAGGTGTGTTTTCCTTTCTTTGCCTGTGTTTGTGTGAGCATGCCTCTTTGTCTCTGTGAGGTATGACAAGCCTGGTAGTGGAAGGGAGCAGCTGTGCATTGGACCTTGTCTGTGTTGTTCTGCCATGCCCTGTCATTGGTAGCCGTCTGTTGGCAGCAGCCTGTGCTGGAGGCTTGCAGCCTGGGTGAAGTCTTTCCACAGTGTCATATGGTGAGCTTTCAATGTGCCAAACCATGCCTACTATGTTACCCTACACAGATGTGTGACAGAATACGCCCCCTCAACTTGGACAGTGTGCCATCTCTCTGCATTTTCAAGATTCCAACTGGTTTTTGAACAATGTTGGGTCTAGGCTACTGAGGGGAAAATGATAGGCTTAATATAAAATTTGGAAGATGCAACCTTTTTTTTTTCCTAGTCTCATCCCAGTAGCTATTAGTGTAGTACTTTCCTGTCTATTTGTCCATTATCTGTGCATCATCAGGCAGACCATTATCCCATTATGTTTTGCATCTGTGGTCCAAATGCTTACTGGAAATGAGTCACCACAAAGGCCAGTGAAAGGTACGTGTTACTATCAGACAGCTATTCATAGCCAGCCCATCAGGGATGAAAGTATCACATTTGAAAAGTCCTGTGCAGAGCGTGAAAAGCTTTTTATATGGGCATCTGCAGCGCAGAGAAACATTTCTGTTTTTATAAGAAGCCAGAGGACCTTTTTTTTTTTTTTTTTTTTTTTTTTTGAAGTGAAAGCATCAAGAATTCAAGTCACAGTCTGACCTCATGTTATGTCCCCAGCCTGTGTGATAGTGTCGTATTCAGGTCATTTTTAACAAGCGTCTGTCTCTCCCTGTTTGGCTCAGGTGACCGGTCCACCTGTAGCACCCTTTTGTTGCCATGGAAATATCCTGGCCATCTTAGTGCACTTTGGAGCTCCGACTCATCTGTTTTTCTTTTCTTCCCTCACTGAGCTTCTGTGCAGACGACATGAATTTCCCTGATGACTAGCTTAATGTGCACGCATGCTGCAAACTTCTGCACACGCTGACAGTAATTCTTTTTTACATTCTTTTGTTCAGATGCTTTCTTTCCTGTTTTGATGTGTTAAAGAAAAGTTCTAAGAGCTAGCATTTGTTTATGTGCTCAGTATAAACACACACTGCTGGGCTGTGTAAATCAGCTTACCGAGGCAATGTGCTGGCTGGGCTGGGCTGACTGTGGTGGGTGTCTGTGTTGCTGACACAGCATTTACTGTGTGTGGTGTAAAGCACTCAGGGCCACAGCTGTGTGTGTCTGTGTGTGTGTGTATGTGAGGACATACTTATCCTGTGACAGAGCTCACACGATGGAATTCACCTGACCTTCTGTCTGTCTTAATACCAGTAGGCTGGACTTCTCACCGACGCAGCTTCTCTTGGTGGTTCCCTCAGTGCAGACATGATAGAAGAAACTGCAGTGCAGCCCTGTTGTTCTGGAGGGCTCTGCAGTAGTTACAGTGGGTTGCTTTTTCATTGATTTATAGGATTATAGTTGGACACAGGCCAAATCTAGACAGGTGTGACTGTCTAGACTGGATAGCTTAAAATCTGCCCCATGTACTTTTGTGAATGTGTGGTGTTTGAGGATGGATGCGCTGTAGAAAGGCCCAGATCTGTTCTGTTTGGAAATGAGCCTATGTTACTTAAAACTTGTACTTGTGTTGTTTTGGGTTTTGCTTTCCAAGAAATAATTTTGAATTGCTGCCAACCAATTAAATGTCATCTGGAAATGCATACCGCAAAGTTATTTGTTCTTGTCATAAGTGCACGAACAGTCCAGGCACCAGTTTTTCCAATTACTTAGAAGGAAGTCTGAAGTCCTTGACCCACTTTGTATTTTGTGTATTTAGTCATGTGGTTTCTTTTTTTGTTTTTGCTGTTGTTGTTATTAGAAAATACTTCAATGTGTATTTTGCAGAAAAAAAATTAAGTTTCTTTTCTAGTACTCTTGTTTCATATATTGTCTTTTCTTTTCACAGATCAACCGGTAGTACAGGTGGACGCTGCTCTCGTGGCATGACTACCACAAACAAGGGAAACAAGGCCTTAAAGGTAACCTGTGTGGCCAAATGTCTATGTGTGTGTATATATAATATTATATTTTTTTAATAAAAGGATCAGCACTAACTAATTTCCATGCACAGGTGAAGCGGGAGCCGGGGGAAAATGGCACCAGCCTAACAGATGACGAGCTGGTGACCATGTCAGTGCGGGAGCTGAACCAGCATTTACGGGGGATGTCAAAGGAAGAAATCCTGCAGCTGAAACAGCGACGACGTACCCTGAAGAACCGGGGCTATGCCGCAAGCTGCCGAGTAAAGCGTGTCACCCAGAAGGAGGAGCTCGAAAAACAAAAGGCTCAGCTGCAGCAGGAAGTGGACAAGCTGGCTACAGAGAATGCCAGCATGAAGGTGGAGCTGGATGCTCTGCGTTCAAAGTACGAGGCCCTCCAGAGCTTTGCCAGGACTGTGGCCCGCAACCCTGTCACCTCAGCAAGGGGACCTATGGCTTCTGTCATAGGTCCCCTCATCCCCGGTAAAGTAGCTGCCACCAGCGTCATCACCATCGTCAAATCCAAAACGGAGGCTAGGTCCTAGTAGCAGAAAGGGCAGAAGAAAGATGTTTAAGGCTAAACTAGTCAGTGCATTGTAACATGGCACAGGAATGCCTGTGTGAGTTCTCAGTTTTAACCGTGGAGCTAACACTAAAAATATGCTTTCCAAATTCACTCTTACAGAACAACACACCAGTCTGGGGTTTTTTTGTTTTTTGTTTTTTTAACAGGCCTGTCACCAGGGTAATAAAAATCAAACTCTAGAATTTAGGACGATACAGTTGTCCCATAAACAAAGGAGAAATATTGCAATATTGAAACATTTAGAAAGTGGAAAATTGAAGAAGACTGCATCAAGTTTGCTTGTTTTGATTGAGATTTTTATGTCAGTTTTCCTAAAATCTGGCTCTTAAGTCTCTTCCGTCCTAAGAACTAGCATTGGTACAGTTTCACAGGTGGTCAAAACCAGTAAGAAAATAAATTGGATCCATTATTCCTCACAAGATCCACAGTACAGAGTGGGAGGAGGAAAAGCCAGCACATATCTCACTAAGAAACCCTTTGCTTATTATTATGCACTGACTTAAATTGGGATAACTGACAACTGGTCACAGACTCTTGGTCTTAATACTACAGATGTCTTTGAAACAACCTGACAAACCCCAAACTCATAAATTAGTCCAATTTGTGATTCTGTTGGTCGTCTGTTGAGAATATAAGCATGAAATGATGCTCCCAAACATAGCATTCATTTCTGTTTATGGATCTGCGACAGGCTTCCGTGAACTTGTCATTTTCAAAATGACTGGTAGATGCAATAATAATATATATGTATGCACTGAAAATACAAAGAGGTCTTGCATATTTAGGTGGAAACGTTAAAAAAGATCAGCAGCACTTAATGATGTTGTTCCAGAGCTGAGTGCCATTCCAATATGACAAGATTCTTCTACAATATCTGAAAACCTGAATGTTATTACAGTAATATCCTCATGTTTTGTGGGGACGGTGAAATCCACAAACATTTTGAAACTTAATTTTTGCTCATAGAAGTAATATGTTGATTTTGTTTAAAAGATATATATTGCGTTTTTTTGTAATTACTTGTTGACAGGACCGTCAGATATTTCCAAAAGAAAATCTTTACACAAGCTTTACTGTTTGAATTGTTAAGGTGTAGAAAACTTTGTCTAAAGTTGACTTCTTGGTTTTTATTACTAGGTAGATTACCTTCCATTGTTTATAGAAATACAGAAAAAGAAAACGTAAAAAAAAAAAAATCCTGTGACATCTTTTTTGCAATTGTACCGAAAGTGGCTTACTATTAAAGTCTGATAGCTTTTTCTAGTGACTAGGCGCGTACTGTGGGGTAGCGCGTGATGTGATGTGTAAGTGACAAGTTGGCAGTGTCGTTCACTGTATAGATGTCAATGCTGTGCTATTTAAAACAAATCTGTAGAGCTAAACTAGATGGTGTAAACAAGGTCAATTGTCTTTGTGCGTATTGGCATCTGTGATATCCTCCGCTTCCTTGGTGTTAGTTACAAATCATATTGTCATTACGAGTTTACCACATTGAGCCACGAATGACAGAATTTGATGAAATGGCATTAGTGAACATGAAGTCAAAAGACTTTTTGAAGCATAAAGTGATAACTGAATAATGGTTGCATCTAGTGCTGGATGCCCTCTAAAACATCCTCTGTAACCGGGAAGTAAAGGATTTTATTATTATTATTATTCCAGCAACATCACTGGTGTAAATTACATTGCAGGGATAGAGTGCCCTTAAAAGCTATCTTTTAGAATTTACCTGTGGGCGTGCGGTTATCCTGCAAATGTTGTTGACAAACCTTGCACCTTGTCACGCTAGTAAAAATAAGATTTTGCTGCAAGGTTAACCTCAAAGAGGTATAGCATCACTCTTCTAAATCTACCCACTGGTCTTCAGATTGTCTGATTAAAAGCAGAAGGGTTTGGCTGAAGGTTTGTATGCACTAAGCTCCTGCTTGTTTTGCTCAGGACAAAACAGGTCACTTAAAATGAACAAACAATTCTAGATGAGAGGCAAGAAGGCGGGGATGGCAGCTCTGTTCTTTTTCTGTTTTTTTTTTTTCCTCCTTTTTTTCTAATAAGCATGTCATAAAGGGCTTCAATCCACACTCAGAAAGAGGCACAGTGCGACTATGTAGAATTACAATCAACAGCTGCCAGCGAGAGCTCCTTCTGTGCCAAGTGTTGCATCACTCTGCTGGTCCTCTAAAAGGAATTTAACACTGAAGCAGGTCTACACCTCAAGGTGAAAGTAGGTGTTTAATGACATTAACAGAATGCACTTCATCCAGATCTCCCTCTCCTGCTGGTCAGAACGTCTTAAAGTGTCGGCTGAGGTGTTAATCTGCAGCCGCTCGCAGACGATACGCCTCAGTGAAACTGCCCGAGATCTGAGTGCTGGTAATACTGTCCGTATCCTAGCCTCACTTTGTCAACATGCTTAGCTATCTGCATTGACTGGTTAACTGTGGGATAAAATATATATTACCTGACTCTCGACATAGCCCAGTGTCAATGTTGGCGTCCTTATTGCTGTGGCAGTCTTGTGGAGTGAATCTTTTTTCGTGTCAAGTGTCTTTAAGGTGTTCGAGTGGCACTGTTGACCAATCTCTCGATCTCCTCTGGGGATGATTCTCTTTCTCTCACATACAGCTGTATAGTATGTAGCTACAGTAGGTATTAATGACCATTGTGAAAAAGTGACCCTTAATATGCAACTCAGTGGAAAGGTGTGAAAGAGTAGATGTAAGAGTAATCAATATTGTCAGAGTTTAGGTCTGTTCTTTAATCATTCTTGATGTTTTGTAGATTTTTATTTATTTATGTTTTTTCGCATCCCTCTGTGGGAGAGCAACTGGCCCTTGGTTAAAGCCGCTAACAAAGCTGTCAATGTTTTTAAAGGAAGCGTGACAGCTGCACTCAAGCCTTACTCAGTTACTCTGGTCTTCAATCACCTGAATACAAATCCATTAATTAAACTTGGATCTTAACTGAAATGAACTGCTATTATTTAGATATTTATGCACTAAATAATGTTGATGCTACGATGGATTCTGCCACAAGGGCCACTTGCAATATTTTTTTTTCCCTCTGTGTGTGTGTGTATGTGTGTGTGTGTGTGTGTGCGCGTTTGTGTACGGTTGAAGTTCCTCTGCTGCTACACCAGTCGTTAATGCTCATTGTTTTGCTGTAGCATCATCCACAACATTTCTGTTCTCATTATGTGTCGTGTGTGTGATTTTGAAATTGATCTTAACACTGTAATTTGTTCTGCAGATTTCCTTTTTAATTAGTTTTTGACTTTTTCTTGTTTTGTTTTTTGTTTGTTTGTTTTTTGTATTTGTTTGAGCAACATGTTAGAGGATAAATAGCAGCACTTGTGTGGCAGTTGATTTTTAATAGCTCTCAAGACATTGGCTTTTTTCATGAAGTTATGCTTTGTAAATGGTTGACTGTGCAGGTTTTTTTCCCTCTTCTCTATGGAGTGGGTCTGTGTTTCAAAGGTATACAAATCTGACTAAAGCGAGTAATACAAAGTTAATAATCTGTTTTGTTATTTTTCTGTATGGGTTGTAATAAAATATTGCAGTACTTTGTATGAAAACAGACAATAGTTAATTGTAACTATTTATAAATTAAATTATTGTACTTTTGCAATCTGTAGATAAGTACTATGTATTCATATATACAGTAACAACTGTGGATTTAAATGTGATTCTCTGAGGTGTCTAAGTTATTGATGTATATATTGTATGTTTGTTGATACAGCTTACTTTATTTTCTATAAGACCAATAAAATGTTTTGGAAAGGGTTTTCAGCACTACTACTCTGTCATTTAAGGCGTTTAAAAAGTGTCGAAATTAGGTTTTGTCATATTCTGTGGCGTCATTGACCCAGTTTGATACTTTTAAAAATAAACTGGCGGGGAAGGCTTTTTGCCATCCAGGGTGGGTTTTAGAAGACAGCGATCATTTAGATGGCACAATTTCTTTTTCTGTGATCCAAAAAAAGCCGTTGGGCGACCCACTTTGGCTAACCTCAGTGGACATATTTTTGGCCCGACACGAGTAAAACATTAGAGTCATGAAGGATGTCTAGGTGTGCTTGTCCTAGATTAGGAGGAGTAGTGAGTTAGTCATCTCAGCTCCCTATGGAGCTTCTAAATCCCCCCCACCCCTACCCCTCATCTCAGTGCACCTCATCAAACATCAGCCTCCTCACCAGCGCTTCAACCCCCGCGCAGTCAAAATGCATCTCATGAGAGAACATTCAAAGACAAAGAGACAGATGGCTGAAGACAAACTACATCTTGCCATACCATCCTGCAGGGCATGTGTAAACCCCAGTGCCTGTATTGTTCTTTAGTTCTTTTAAATGGAGGAGGCTTCTACAGGTCTGCGTGACCTGTGCATTAAAACAGGCTCCTCTCCCCTCCTTGGATGCCTGCCCCAGACAAGCATACGGCCTCTGAAGAGTTGATTAATTTGGCAGGATGGGCTAAGGTGAGCTGGTGGGCAATCTAGGACAGCATTCTTCATCTTTACCCACTTCTGCAGCAGGTGCCTGCCCCAGTTCTTAGACCGCAACCTGCTGTACAATTAATGTTGCCAATGCCGTCAGTGAGGCCATTGATGTACCGCATATGCACTGCCAAAGCTGAGCAAGGGGCTCTTCTCTACAAAGACCACCATGACACAATACATGTATATGTCCTCCCCCCCCCTTCTAATCAGTGAAGATTGTTATGGTGGTGCATGTGAGTTAACTGCAAAAATCTCCATAACCATTAAGACTTATCAGAGTTGCAATCCCAGCTATAAGACAAATACTTAACACCCTTTCCTACCCTGATTGAAACATTCAAATCAGCTAAAGATGGAAGCCAGGTTATTGAATATAATGAGTAAAACTGTCTTTCTGGAGCGTGCGCCTGTTCAGAAATGTGTGGGCTTGGGTTTCCCTCTGCTGGCATATCAGTGTTAAAGCCTTTATATGATTTAACTGGGTTTCCCCCATAAGATGACAGCACTTCTAAACAGGAGGATTTCCCAGTGTTTACCAGGCATATAAAGTGAAGCCATTTAATTATGCAATGTTTTACAAAACAAATTTAACTGAGAAAATGGGAGTATGCTATAGACTTTGAGCACTTTGTCTTGTAGCCTCGTTACTACTGTGGTGCGGGGTAGGTGGTTAGTTTCTGTTATAACCCAACTCTATGTATATTAGGAGCACTTACAATCTAATGCATCGCTTCTGTCGTAAATCTTTAGCCATCCACCCAGGCACGCATCTGTAGGTACTGTTGTGAAAATCTGCTGACAGTGCTGAGACCTTTATTGATATACTGCCCCTGCTAAATGAGCTTGGACAAGTCATTAGACACGGTACAACCCACAGCTAAAATCATCAAAGTGGAATGAACAGATGACACCATGATAAATATAACAGCTGTAAAGTGCAATATTTAGCGAGCTTGGATGCATAAGGATAATAAGGAAAATTAATTAGTTTAAATTTGAGTAAACTACAGATTTATGAAATCAGATGGTCTTATTTTTCAATAAAATTGGCTGCTATAGCTTATTTTAAAAAAAGTTTTTCGAATTTTAATGGGGGGGAAAATAAAATATTACAGTGTCTACAAAAATATTTTAATTCTTATCTTTATTATAATTATTATTGATATTTATGCAGAGATAATTGTGAGCAAAACAAGGTTTACTGGGGATATAGAGCGAAGCTTATCATGACCTCTCCGCTCATCAAAGACGCAGAGGCTGCTATTTTATATTGGAATCCAGATCTCGTCACCTGACGGTGGAAAACGCCGCTATTATGTAACAATGTGTCGGACGCGGCACCATCGTACGATGCGACCTCTGTCAAGTGAGCCTCAATAAACGTGGAGCTGTGAGCCAGATTTTTCAAAATAAAACCAACGCGCGGCGATGTGACACACCGGGTTTTATTAATGGTGTTCCTTTCCTCTCTGGATCATCCGCGTTTTTGATCAACTTGACGCAAAGGTCGTCGTGCGTCTCTGCGTCGCCGGTAGAGGAGGCATTGGCGCAACGCACTACTGCTGCTGCCTCGCCGCTGCTGATACAGACACCGGCTGTCCTGCTGAAACGGGACACGCACGAACCGACACGGTCCGGTAACCACCTCATTTGACGAGAGTCCGTCTCCCGCTCCGGGCTGCAAATTCAGCACAGTCAGCACATCCACAATGATCAAGAACGGGCATCACCACAACCACCACCAAGTGAACACAGCAGCCGGGAAAGACGCAGGCACGACCCCCGGCGCTACAGCTTGCAGTCCGGAGAAGCGAAGGCGAAGAATACGGGTGTGGTGCGATGGCTGGTGAGTTCTTAAATGCGTGATGAAGATACCACGGCATTGTGGTTATGCTCACTGTTTGCATCGAGCACGTTTCATTGGATGTGGCAGCGTTATACCTGCTGCTGGACAGGCCTGCTGCAGGTTACAGGACGCTCACAGCGCTGCTGCTTCATTCTTCACTGGTATCAGCATGCACACAACTTCTTGAGTGAGGATGCTCCTTAAAGTGTATACCCTGCTATCGGTCAATCACGTCATCATGCCCAGTTTTAGTGCTCTTCTCAGTAAGGACATTATTAGAACATCAGTACAGATGTGATCTTTGCAGCTGCCTTTGCTCATAACCATTTAACCGTGACCAGAGTCCGTAGAGTTGTTCACTTTATGCTGGATTTTGAAGAGGTCATGTGAGAAGCCAAGAGGACAAACCAAAGTAGTTAATTGATTACTATTTTATCTACTTACAGTTTACTGCAACTTCCTATCATTACTAGGTGTATTTACTGGTCTTGTAGCAGTGACCAGTTGGTATTGATCTTACTTTCATTTTAAAGATTTTTTTTTCTCTATGGAGTAGGAAAAGAAATTGTGTGTGTAAAGTATTAAATGGCAAAAAGAGGCAAGTGAAGAGTTTCTCTGAGAAACCTGAAGAACTACACTTATTACAATCACATGTGCCTTAGTTTGGGTAAGAGGCAATTAAAAGAGAAACATCCCAGGACACTTATCCTTATCTTGACTCGGAGTAACTGTAACGCCTCCTTAATGACAGCTGTAAAACGGAGTGTCTGCTTCAGTGTGACGTAATGGAATAACAAAAATTCCTATCTTATTTATGATATAATTATTTGTGCATTCTTTGATGTAATACAGGTAATGGATTCATATGATCACAGATATGAATCGTAGCTCTTGTCTTGCAGAACAGCAAACATGTACATGACAGCACAAAGTTCGATTTTTGCTTGCTCTGCTTCTTTAGCTCTAATGTCACACTTTTAAATATGATATATACAGTATACAGTAAAACAGTAACTCCGGTTTTAAATAATTTAATTAAGCTGGTGGTGTTAAAATATCCAAGTAAATCACTTAGCCCTCCAGTAAGAGCAGCTGAGCTCTGATAGTCACAGTTAATTGTCGTAACCAGTCATGCAACGAGCACAGAGGTGTTCAGTGTGAATCTGAAGTATGAAAATGTTGTTTTAGAAGCACTCATGGTTGTTGGTCAGCCTTTTAGTATTTCAGACATGTCACCTTGGCACTTTTGGGTGAGCCCACAGTGAAACTAACTCCCCTTCAGAGCATGTGCTGGGAATATCTGTTTGCCATCGCCAGCTCAACAGAACATAAAACGTTGCATATTGATTGCTGAAGGTTTCTTTAGTAAAAGACACATTTCCCATTAATCCATACTCCTCTATAACTATGGGTGTATTAGAGGGGTTATAGACTTATCCATGTCCATCCCAGAAACAATGGATGCAGATGGAATTTTGTTTGCGGTTCTCATGGAATTTGAAAAACTCGACAACAGCCCAGCCTTTTCCATTCCATTGACCTCCGTGTGAAAAAAACGTGGCTGTTCGCACCAAGGTCCATAGCTTAAGAATAAACAGGGAGCATATTGAACTCTGTATTGAAGTCCGATTTCTTAGAAAATGTGATAAAATGTTTAAAAAGAGCTGCAAACAGCTGATGAAGTGAAAACATTTCACAAAAAATTTCTCATGTTAGCTGTTGTCACCTCCACAAATGTGTGAAAATATAATGAAAAAAAGCCATATGATGAAGGTGTTCGTTTGTAGTTATAATGGGCATTTTTCACTACACAAATAGCACAATTAACTGAGGAAAAAAAAAAGCTTGCTGTCAAATGTCTCCACTGGTAGAAAGACCGAACTTTGATGTGGTGTTGTGCTGCGGCGGCAAAATAGATGTTTTGAGTTTCTGTGTATGAAGGCAAGGATTATGGTGGCTTTCTCTTGTAGAAATCCTGCCATTTTTGTGTAGCTGTTTGATGGTATGTTGCAGAATATTTGGGATGCCGGAATATTAACCGGTGGGGTGAGCATGCACAGAGAGCCAATGCCAACAGAGCTCTTGTCATTAACCCCCTTAACCCCTCCAGCCCACACCTGCTCAGGCCGTCCACAGCTTGTGCGGCCGTGCCTCTCACTGAGCACATTGTTCCCCGAAGGCTGACTGTACAGTACATCGCCATGTTCCTACTGATATCCTGCTGTGTCAGCAGCTTGTGAGGAAAAAGTCCAAGGAAAGTGCACATTCAGTTCAACTGCTGAGATATTTCTGACCCTGCACTGTCTTCTTCTCCCTTTTGTTTCTCTCTGTTCTTATTTGTCACTGTGAAAGAAGGTGACCGGGGCTAAAGATCAATTGTCAAACAGGCATCATCAAGGAAGAGTGTAAAGTCTATTTTCCACTATCTGCTGAGGTACAAGGAAGACTATAAAGTGGTTATTCAAAGCCTTTGTAAAGTACTGGTGTGTTCATTCATCCCAGGATTATCTGAGACTGTTGGTCCTGAGAGATAACCACTGAATTTTTAATCAGTCAGCCTCATAAATTGTAATCAGACGTTTACATACACTCATCATGGGCATGGATGTCAATTTTGTTAATTTTGTGGATTTAATGATTTCTTTAAACTTTTCCTTTTCCAGCATGTAATGATTGTACACCATACATCTTTAATTATTTTTATTTTGGGTGCTAGATTAAATTTATCTCATACTTTCTATGCATGTATGCACACATACAGGTCAAATATATACATAAAGCCCCACTAATATTTGGCTAAATGTCCCTCAGCAAGTCACACGTTAACCACATGCTTCTGGTAGCCATCAACAAGTTTCTTCTATAATTGTGGTTGGATATTTGAGTACTTTCCTTGACAGAATTTGTAGAGTTTACATCGATTTAAATTGATTGGTTTCTTGGCACAGATCTGCCTTTTAAGTCTAGTCCACAAATTGTCAATAGAGTTGAAGTCTGGGCATTGTTAAGGCCATTTCAGAAGCTCAGTGATAGCCTACTTTATTCTAAAACAAGTTTTGATGTGTTTAGAATCATTATCCCGCTGGAACACTAATTTGTCCCAGTTTCAACCATCTAGCTGCTGAGTTGAGATAAAGTTAAAGAATTTGGAGGGAGTTTTTTTCATTATTTTATTCAATTTGTGCAATGTACCAGTACCACTGGCTGCAAAACACCCCCTGAGCACGATGCTACCACCCCCATGCATGAAATTTGGTACAGTGGTACTCATCTTTACTCGTCCAAACTTACCCCGTCATTGTGGCCAAATGGTTCAATTTTTGTCTTGTCTGATAATTAACCTTTTCTCCAGAAGACATTTGGAGAAGTGAATTAGTCATCACTGCAGCTGCTCACATAGAAACATGCCTACGCGAGCAGCTGCAAATTTAGTTGAATTTGAATTTTTTCAAAAGAAACGGCCTGTTCTAGTGAAACATGTTCACTAACGAGAAGTTAATAGGTCTTGACTTATCAAGTTGAAAGACATTATAGAACCTTCAGTACCACTAATAAGTTATTTGACTGTATTTATACTTTTGACCCAACTCTGAAGTCATTAAACATCTATGCTGTATTTTTCTACCCTGGAAAAAAGAACTGTTCAAAGAAATTATTAACATCCCAAAATTAACATTCGTGTCCATACGAGTGAGTGTATGTAACACTGTTTATTCAGGCATTATACTTCTAATATCTCCTCTCATACACTGTGGCATTAGAATCCATTTAAACCAAAGGAAGATGATGATCTTTACAGATCCACTATTTTCTACACTTTTGTACAGAGATGTTTGTTATTCATACTGAGAAGCTTAGGTGCAGTTTGGGTGTCTCCTAACAGAGTACACTCATTAATATTTCATCATCCTCCAGTGATACGCTTGATGATCCCCTCCTCCTAAAAAATACAAGAGGAATATGGTCACATGTTATAAGATAGTTTAGCACCTGTAAAAGCATTATTCCTGTCACTGTCCGGGTCTCAGTTTTCATCTCATATCATTCACCTCCAAATGCTCCCGTGTCACTTTCTCACGGCCAGTTCTGTTCCTTCAGCGCCTGCACACGTTGATCTTGTTTCCGCAGATCGGTAGCACATGACACAAACACAAAATTAATTCCGGATGAGTTTTTTTTAGTGTGTTTGGTTTTAGTGAGCAGTGATCACGATCAAAATTCTGGTTACTTTTTAAAATCTCTTGTCAATGCTCAGTGCAGTGCAGGCTATTCGTAGCCTAGCTGTGTAGACTGACATCACAGAACAACACGGGATCTGTTTCTGCCCTGGCGGAGCTGGTTTCTTATTGATTTTTTTAGGATGCTATTCATAGTGCTGTTCTGGGATTTCCTCATGAGAATGCAAATGTGTAATACAATAGTGTATAAAGTTTATATAAAATACAATAATGTTATTTTCTTTTGTCCATCAAGATGATCCCACACTGCTTCAATAATGTTGCAATCTGGTAATGGGAATGTCAATCTATAACTGATAGTCTTTTATTGTGGAGTTTTTTTGGGGGGATTACTGTCATGCAGACACATTTAAAAGTTGCCAAACTAATTATTGCTAACTATTGCTTAAGACCCCTTTGGCTCAGTAGAAGCTAAACATAAAAAAACGAGGAGCAGCTCATTTAACGTACTTTAATCTTAATCCACCTCAATTCATTTTCTGTGTTACCTGCAGTTTCCTTCATCAGAGTACATGCTTACTCTGTTGTTTATATCAGCGCCAACATATCACATTCAGAGTAGATCAGAAAGAAAAACAGGATGTCAACTGTTGGCAGTAGTGATAGCAATGGAGGGCTAATGCCCATCTGTTCTCGATCACTATGCTAGATTACTGTGTTACAATCTTAGTGTCCAATATGTGTTAATCTAATTATGTACAGATGGCATCCTGCAAGGGGAGGAGAGAAGAGGAAGCGAAACCACACACCCACTGACATTTTGTTTGTAATTTTTGAGACTTTGATTAAATACGTTTGTGGTTGATACCAACTGATTTATATTAAAATAACCTTGTAAATGTATAAATACATACTAGTATTTTTTTAAATGTTACAATCCATGAATTAAAACTCCTTTTATTAATGCGCTTTATTTCACTTCGATCCGTAGGGCATGAAGACGATCTGACATCCAAGTTTTCAAAAGAGCCAAAAAAAGATTCAAAAGATTGTCATTCATTGTTTTCAAAATTAAAACATATCACCCAGCTTTTATCTTGCTCACCAAAAAGTTCTTGGCTTACTTGTTATGACGAGGAATAATAAAAGAAATACGGTATTTTGAAGAGGAGTTATGCAATGAACAGCTGCCAGATCTTCTTGCTCTAATTCAAGCTTGATGCTTTACTTCATCTCTCTAGACCAGGGGTGGGCAATTCCAGGCCTCGAGGGCCGGTGTCCTGCGGGTTTTAGATCTCACCTTGGGTCAACACACCTGAATCACATGATTTGTTTGTTACCAGGCCTCTGGAGAACAGGACATGTTGAGGAGCTAATTTAGCCATTTAAATCAGCTGTGTTGGTTCAAGGACACATCTAAAACCTGCAGGGACACCGGCTCTCGAGGCCTGGAGTTGCCCACCCCTGCTCTAGACACTGTACCTGACTACAAGGGAGCTTTTATGAGTAATCATACTCTTCCTTCATGTGTTTTTCCTTTACAGCTATGACATGGTACATTACGGCCACTCCAACCAGCTGCGGCAGGCCAAGGCCATGGGAGATTACCTCATTGTTGGAGTACACACAGACAGTAAGGCTCAAAATAATGTACACATACATGTGTCCCTTACACATGTACATGTGTAACAGAAACCCTCTGTCTGCATTTGTTATGCATAGTCTAGCTTATACTGTGCATTCTGCTGTTTCTCCTTACCATAGCACCTGCAGGGCTTGTATATCTTCCTCAGTCCTGTCATTACCAGTCAGGCACCAACTGCATCCACTGCACTTGGAAAGAGTTGTTGTGACAGTAGCAGGGCGCCTTAGCTGTGCCCCACCCTCCTGTGGTGCACAGAGTGCACTGGGGCACTCTGACATTGTGATAACACAGAATGCCTTGACGGCACAGATAGCAGCAACCTTTCTTTCAACTTAAGAAGAAATGCATCTGTTACGAGTGTCTCAATCACTCTACTTATTTTTTGTTTGCAAGGTGAGATTTCAAAGCACAAGGGTCCACCAGTCTTCACTCAGGAAGAAAGATATAAGATGGTGCGGGCCATAAAATGGGTGGACGAGGTCGTGCAAGGAGCTCCTTATGTCACCACCCTCGAGACCCTCGACAAGTACAACTGTGACTTCTGTGTGCACGGAGGTATGGAATATCATCGCCCTACGCCCTTATTTAGACATGCAGCTGGAGTCGTAGGCGGCTGTATTTCTCTAAAGTTTAGAGAAGAACTCACGTATGCTGTTCTTTCAGACGATATAACATTAACTGTGGATGGAAAAGATACATATGAAGAGGTGAAGAAGTCAGGACGGTACAGGTGAGTTTTCCTTTCCAAATAAGCATAGCCAGGGTGGGATGTTTCTTTTTTTTAAAGTTACATACTGTGCCGTGATGTTACAGGGAGTGCAAGCGAACCCAGGGAGTTTCAACAACAGACTTAGTTGGCAGGATGCTGCTGATGACCAAAGCCCACCACAGCAACATTGTGAGTATCACCAGATTCTCTCTGTATGAGCTCAGATCAGAATACAAAGCTAAACTTCTCCTATCTGCTGTTTTAGGACACTTCAGACTATCAGGAGCACACAGACAACTTTGGAAAAGTAAGTAAATTTTCTACTTAATTTCATGATTTCCTTATGAGCCAGTTCATATCAAAACTTCAGCTCAAAGTCAAGCCTTTCAGCTGGGTGTGTTTGACCAAAGATTGCTGGCTCTTTGACTTCCTCTTACTTAACTGTTTTGTTATTTAAGTAGCAAACTTTGGTGTTTGGACCAGATGTCAGAGATAATTAAATAAAGGTCTTTGATTTAGGACCCACTTTGTAATCAAGTGGAAGGCCTTACCAGTCAATACTGAATGCCACTTCTGTTCTTTGGATGGGGAAAGTAACTCAGAGCCAGCATGCTGTGGCTCTAAACAGCTTCAAAGAAATAGAGGGTCTCTCCACATTTAAGAGTGGAAGAGTAATGCTGTGAATTTGGCGAGGAATGAATAAATGCATTCTGGATTTGTAGGCCTGCTATTGACCAAAGGTGACATTGACCACTTACACCACTGGGTGGCAGTGATGCAGCACAAGTTTAATTCTGGTCTCATATGTAGGGGCAATACTCAGTTTAGTTCAATTCAGTTTTATTTATATAGCAGTTGCCTCAAGATACTTTATGCTGTAAGGTAAAGGACCCTAGCGTCTTATAGGAAAAAAAAAATCCCCAAATCTGACTTGTCCTGTCAGCAAGGTAATGGCGAGAATGAAGAAGCCCCTTTTAACAGAATGCGATCTGTTCTGAGGAAATGCTCAGGGCGTCACAGGAAGTCCCACAGCAGGCTCAGCCTATAGCAACATCTACCTGTAAACGTTATCAAAAGAACAGGTTTTAAGCCTAATTGTAAAAGTAGACACAGTGTCCGTCTTCCAAATCCAAACTTGGAGCTGATGCCTGTTAGCTGAAGGCATAGCCTTCAGTCTAAATTTTATAAGCTACAAGTAAGCTTACACTACTGGGAGTCTGGGACCAGATTTATGCATTGGGATAATAAGATTCTATGATGTCTTTAAGGTATGTAGGTTCCGTATCATTCAGGATTTTGTATGTGAAAATTTCAATTCTGGCGTTTTAATGGAACCACTGAAGAAAAGGTAGCATCGGAGAAATATGATCTCTCTTTCTAGTCCCTGTTAATACTACCAACTATACTGAAGTAAATCTGTTGTATTCCTACTTGTCACATTACACTTCTTTTGCTTGTTTCTTGATTGACCAGAAGGGCCATAGTCCCTGGACAGGGGTGTCTCAATTCCTTCAGACATCTCAGAAAATCATCCAGTTTGCCTCAGGCCAGGAGCCTCAACCTGGAGAAACTATAATCTATGTGGCAGGAGCCTTTGATCTCTTCCGTATCCTTTGTTAACCTCACAATAATTGCTAGAATTTATTATACACCATCCTTTTTTTCCCTTTAAATCATAAAACAGTTGCTACGCAATAGTATTTGGAATGAATTCCTGACTAGTCTCCTACCAGACATTGGCCATGTGGACTTTCTGGAAGCCGTGCATAAGCTTGCAGAAAAGCCTTACATTATAGTGGGGCTACACTTTGATCAGGTCAGTATTTCTATATCTTTGTGAGACATTTACTGCCTCCTTTTGAGATTTCTCAATGATTGCGTTCATATCATTCAGGAGGTGAATCGCTACAAAGGGAAAAACTACCCCATCATGAATGTCCACGAGAGGACTCTCAGCGTCCTGGCTTGTCGAGTAAGTTCTGTTTAAACTTTATCAATCAGCACAGAACAATGAAAGTTCATTGATTATAAATCTATGAATTATATATATATATATTTTTGTTTCTGCAGTATGTGTCAGAAGTGGTGATTGGTGCACCGTTTGCTGTCACAAAAGATTTGCTGGATCATTTTAAGGTACGTGCACACGCTATAATTAACTTTTATCACTGCATAGGTAACAGGAAGAAATAATACAGTGAAACACGTGACTTAATTTCCACAGGTGGATCTCGTTTGCCATGGAAAGACAGAAATATATCCCGACAAAGATGGATCTGACCCTTATGCTGTAAGACTCCCACAAATATGCTGCGATTTTTTATGAAAACACATATATAAGTGTTTACTTACAATTTTTCCTTAATACTCAGGAGCCCAGAAGAAAAGGAATCCTGCGCACTGTTGACAGTGGGAACAGCCTCACTACGGACGCCATTGTGCAAAGGATAATCAAAAACAGGTAAAACAATCAGATGTAGTACATTTATCGTACATCTTGATGCAATCATGGTATCTTTTAACCTGGAGTTAGTTAACATTTACAGTTACATTAGTTACATTAACGAGCAGTCTAACAGGTATACCTAATAAAGTGGCCAATGAGTGTATATTTGTTTGAAACTAGGCTTACTATATATTACTTACACTTTCCCTTGACTCAGGTTGCTGTTTGAGGAGAGGAACCAGAAGAAAGAGGCCAAAGAGATTGCAGTGATCCAAGCCATGAAGCGACAAGAGGAGGAAAAGACTAAAGAAAGAGCACAGGCTGTGCTGTAGGCACCTCCAGCTAACAGTGACATATTCAACTAATATAAACTCATGTACATTATAATCAACCCTTTTGTAAGTGCTATGACACCCTCCACACGTGATCCTGGCTAATATCAGTAGTCTTAACAGCAGCCCCTTCTTTGACGAGGGTGGCGTAACCTGCTGTGGGATCATCAGGTATTAATATAGTGTGTTATGAGGGTTTGTTAACATGTTCTGCATATGCAATTATATGTTTGTGTCAGTCAACAATCGCACATGCAAATGATAAGATATATTCAAAGTTTGGAGGAAGATGTCACTATATATTCAAATGTCTATTTTATGTCATTTTTAATTCTCAAAATACTTTTTTCCTATTTAAAAAAAGGCATTTTATCTTATTTCTTGGGCATATGCAGTGTGAGATCTTGCACTGTCTTGCGATGTGATTTGATTTGTCATTTCAGCGGGACTAATGCTGCTGTTTAGCCCAGCAGTGGGCTAGCCTCACAACTAATCGATTACACTGTGTGTGTCTGTGTGTATTATAAAGTGACCGCAGGCTCATGGAGGACGCTGAAAAACACTGGAGAATCAGGAGATATTTCTCATTGCTTCTCTTTTCTGTACATACCAGATTCTGTTTCAGACAACACTGACTACTCCGGAATTTAAAGAAACATTTTTAATTTAGTTTTTTGTTCCGTTTCTTTTTCGAAACTTAAAAAATGCACATAATTGAGATCTGAACTGAACATCTGGACTTTTGAGTGCAGTAGCTCTTTTTTTAACCAACACGCTACACATTTATTCTAATATACTGTTTAAACCTTTAGCTTTCACAGTATAACTAGAAGACTATGGCAGATGCTCAGAGTTGTTGAGTTGATCGTGCAGTCTCAATTTGACGTCTGTCTCTATATCAAACAGGATTAAATTATATATTTTTTTGTAGATATATATTTTACTCACCTCCTCTCCATTAATTACTGTATAGATGTTTTTGCATCGTTTCAGAAACATAATGATATGTCTGTATGTGTGTTTGGAATGTATTAAGTATAGGCTATAATCTTTATGTTACATATGCTGCAGAAACCGATTAGGCTGCAGTATATTATTGCTGATAATAAGAATTTATTCTGAAAAGCTGTTTGCTGTCTTCTTTGTCTTTCATGCACACTGTGTGATTTGTCTTCACCTCTAATTTGATTCCTTAGCTTAAGAGGCGGATGATGAACCCGCATATTAGTCACATTATAAAAAGGGTAGAGTCATGTTTTGGACACAGAAGTGACCTTTGATTAGAGAGACAGAAGGAGATAATCTGATCTTAATTTTGCCACATCTGAGTCACACAGAGTCCGCTAAATGTCAAACCGTTAATTTGAGATTATTAATAGCAGCTGATTAGCGCACAGCATTGTGCTGTAAGCTTTCAAAAAACATGTTGTGGAAGAAAGTTTGATAAAAATACATATTTAAACTGGAGGCATGAAGCTAAAATAAGCATGTTCTAATTTTGATCATTACTAATTACGATGTTTTAAAGCAGGAGTGGACAATGCTGGACAAGCTCGTGATCCTCTAAGAAAAAGCTAGCATGAACGCGGCGCGCATTCTGAAAGACAGATGCACGCACTTGGCCCTAATTAAAGCCAATTAGCCATTCCGTTTGTTTTTATCACCCCAACGAAAAATAACTTCGGTTAATCACCATCCCAGAGTGACCAGCAACAACGCAGAGATGTTTTCATGTCTAAATGTACTGCCAGCCCCACTGCAGGTGAGTCATCGTTTCATTTAAACAACTCCAGACCTCTTAAAAATGGAATATACAGTCATTGGTTTGACCCATTTAGACATTTGGCGGCAGTGAAAGTACTTTCTTCTGCTCCTCTTCTGTTAGCTGAACTGCGATTACTTATCCTAAAGTGACCCAAAACAAACACACACACACACACCCCAAAACAAACAAACAAACAAAAAAAAGAGGGGAAAAACGCGTCATTCTTTAATTGCAGGGTATTTCCTCTCCTAGTTTTGGATTTACAATAACCCATGCACTAAACACTAAAACATATGTTTGTTATATAAATTACACCCGTCCTCAGACATGTAAACGTGGTTGTTGAAAAAGTTCTCAAAATTTTAATTTGTCTGTCATTTAAAAATACGAGCTAACTGTTGAACGCCCCCCCCCCCCCAAAAAAGTTCTAACTTGATAACTAAAATGCATGTAAAATATAACGATTAAGGTATAGAAACTTTTGTTTTGAATTTCTAAATGTTTCTTAAAATTGTTAAAAACGTGTTGCCCAATATCACCAAACAAAGCCTGCCTATCTATCTGTGACAACCCTGTTGACATAAATATAAAACAAACATTACAAAAATATCTTTATGAAACATAAAATATTATTAAACAATATTTCTGTGGTCCAAAGTATTTATCGCATTTCTTTTTATAATAAATATATATAATCATATATGGTCCACCTCTGTAATATTCTTTGTCAATATTCTTGATATTTATAATTGAGCAATTTGTATATATTAGTGCTATTTCTTAAATTTGTAAATTCTGTAACTTTGTAACTTGTTACTTAATTAGTTTAGTCTGTTACTGTCTTGGAGCAACTGTAAACCACATAATTTTCTGAGGGATTGATAAAGTATTCTGATTGAAATAAATATAAGTGATATATTTATTATTATTATTATTATTATTAATAATATTATTGATTTTCTTTTTAGTTTATTATTCACTATATCAGTTTGCATAATGTGAAATAAAATAACACCCGTTTTCTTATTTCACAAAAGTTTGAATAGTGTATTTGAGGAAAGAAAATGAAAGAAATAAAAAGAAAAGTAACTGTTGAAAAGTTGGGCAGTATAAGTTTTCTTATCTAAAATTGAATAAATGAAGACATGAAGTATGAACGGTATGTAAGTGTTAAAGTGGAAGGTGTATCTTATACATTATAATTTGCATATTGTGTTTTTTCTCTCTCTCTCATTAGCTGTGCCTGGGAATGTGCCTTCACAAGGATGTTGCAGAGGAGCATAAAAAGGCAAAAGTCCAAAGCTCTAAAAAGGAACGGGACCTTCACAAACATGCCAGCATGGAGAATAATGTGGTCAAAATTCTTATGCTCGGTATTTATTCATATATGTATCAGTTATATATTTTTGGGTTAAGTTTTGGCAAATTAAAATTAAATTAATCCTTCGATTTGTATGTGTCAGGTGCTCCAGAGACTGGAAAGAGTACAATTGTCAAACAGATAAAGATAATCCATAATCATGGATTCTCCAAACAAGAGCTTATAAGTTTCAAGGTAAAAATGAGTTATCTGTCCTGCCTAAAGGCCAAAACAACTTTGTAGGTGGCAGATAAATGACAAAATGTCTTTGACATGTTTCACTCAGCCTGCAGTACTGGACAATCTTCTGACCTCTATGAAGACTGTTCTGCAAGGCATGGGGACACTGAGGATAAACCTTGCTAACAAGCAGAATAAGGTGAGATTAAGAGGTCTTGGTAGTCCATTTTAATTGCAACTCCTCTTCCCTGCACTAGATGACAGTCTCTATCCATACACAACACAGCATCAGTACAGAGGACTCATTATAATCCACTCTTTAACATAGAATGAAATGATGCAAATAACTTAATGTATAGTATCAAAGCACATAAAACAGTCTGAGTTCATGATGCAATTAGATGAGCCTGTGAGCACAATCATGATGGCAAAAATGGATTTTAATGGCATGTATACATAGGTGTTCCAAGATATCGTCATATAAAATATCCTGCCACTGTTCACGTATAAATGCCAGATAAGCCTATTTAGTATTAAATAGATCGAACAAGAACAAGGTAGAAGACTCTGGAGTCCAGGCGTTACAGATTGGAGGCAAAAGATCATATTTACTCTAATGTCAAAATAAATCTAGTGTCTGCTTTTTTTTTTCTTTTTTTTTTTTCCTTTTTCTTTTAACAATATTGTCACTATCAGGATCATGCTCGCTCCATCCTGTCCTGCAGCCAGTGTTTAGGGGACGATCAGGAGCTCCTTCCTTTTATGGCTCATGCTTTTTGTGCACTTTGGTCCGACCAAGGAGTCCGAGCAGCTGCAGCCCGAGGATACGAGTTTGAGCTGAACGACTCTGCTCTCTAGTAAGTAGATTGACATTAAGTGACTTTATGTTGCACAACACGACCAATTATGATTGATGGTGGCAAATGTCATGGGAAATTGCCCAGTAAGAAGCATAGCATCACATCTTGCCAATACAGAGCTACGGTAAAGAGAGCGCTGAGAATAACTTGTGCTCAGGAAATGATTTCTGTGACATTTGTGTAATGGGCTTAATTGGACCACATTTAAAAAACTGTTTGCAGAGATCCAGGGAGATGAAAATTAGAGTGGCGCAGATAAAACAAACACAATTAATGTCTGAGTTTTCTTGTTTGAGAATCCAAAGATGTGTAAAAAGTTGCAGTTTCACTATCTTGGAGTATGATTTAGTTGTGACATATACTGTGTGTGTGTTTTTTATATATATTAGATTACAGCCAGTATGTTTTCAAAACAATTTTTAAAATTTTTATAATTATTATTGAAGTGGTCCAAGCATGTTTTTTCCCTATTGTTGTCCTCAGGTTTTGCAAATGTAGATGCTCAGTTAAAAAAATAAATAAATAAAAGCGAGCTGTGGCAGCTACACTGCTGCCTGTAAATGTCATGAATCCTACATGACTACTCAGCATAGATGATTTGTGTGTTGTGTCATCAGGTGAAGTGGGAATTGTTAATGTGAGTGTGGAATATGTTTTAATAAATGGCATTATTGTTTTCCCCTGTAAGTGCAGTTATGAGACCCCCCTCTCACATGCGTGATATTTTATTTAGTAAATATCTGATATTCCCTCGGGCTGCTTGCTAAATTCTGACTATTATGTAAAGGCAGTTTGTTTTGCAGTCATTGTTGAAATCGTTCTTAATGCATCACTGTGACCTAATAAACAAATCAAATTGTGATTCATGTTTGATTTGAAGGTTCATGACATATGTTTTTGCATTATTATTGACTACTAGTATTAAAACATGTCTCTTTCAATTACGGCTCAAAGTTCATCTAGACATGTACTGTGACTACTTCAGTTCGTTTATTTCTATTTCAGAAAACGCTACGTTCAGATAAACTGATTTAACTTTCTGGGATTTCCTTACCTGGATAGTTGAGCATAGATCAAGATGCCTTTAATGACCTCTCCTTCAGACTGAATTAATAGTGGAGTGTAAGTTGGTCATTCATTAGGATGTCTCTTGAATTTTGTGACTTATTGGCTTAAATTGCAGGTTACTCTTATTTAAAGACCATAAGACTGTGTACTGTGGTCAGTGTTGGTTACATGGTCTTTTAAATTGAAATTTCTTTAGTAATTTTTATCTTTGAATGTAGAACAAATGGACTGAATAGAAGCCGTTATCTCAAAGGGAAAGGCAAGTAGACCTGTCGAGATAAAGTTTCTTTCATGTGGCCAGTCTCAGAGATTTGTGACGGCTTGATTATCAGAACTCGGACTTGAGAGCTGGAGGATAACGTGAAACCCGACTGCCTCTTTGTCTATGTTTTCACACTGCTGGACCCTGCATTGATTTCTCCCTCCGGAAATGTTGGATTGGACTATTGTGATACACTTTGATTACTTTAGAGCAAGTAGATCACTTTTAAGCAATATTATTTGATCATCTTGCCACTAAACTACAGTTTTGTCTTAAAAAAAATGTTGTAAATATTCACATTTAAAAGGATTATATAAGTGGGGACTCTGGTTGGTTTAACACCTAGCATGTATGGTGAGCGAGCACATGGCCGAGTAACTTGGACCTCCTGTGAAAGCAGCATTAATTCTGAAGAGTCACCAGGTTTTTGGAACAAATGGTTATTTTAACATGACGTAACTAAAAACGGCTTTCTTTGCAAATTGTGAGCAGCATGGCTCCATAGTAAGAGCAGGGTGATAAAAGCCTGCCTGTTGTCCAGGCCTGTCTGGTGCATTATTAAATGGTAAGAAAAACAGTCTAACAAATCAAGTGAACTGATTAGGACCTCAGAATGGAGAAATGTGCTTTTAAAAATTGAAGCAATTTCTTTCCATCGTTCAGATAAAAAGTCTGTGAGGTTTGTCCATTAGACTTTCACAAGATTTCCAGAAGAGCTTCAAACTGTTAGAGCAGGACGTTTAGGAACATGCATGAATTAAAATCAAGATGTCTAAAACCCTTATTTTTAGCTCCTTGTGTATGTAAGTGTTGGCATGTTTATTTTGTTTGTGTGTCAGAAGCGTCAAAGTGCAGAAAGTAGAGTCATCAGAATCCCTGATGTTTTTCTGTTAGTTCCTAGAGTGTCTTACTTTGGAAGATGACCCCAAAAAAATAACTGCTGGGGAGCGGTGTGCGCTTCTACAGTATGACGCATGTGAGAGCTGCAGCCATAAATATCCATGCCTGGTTTACAGAGACTCTCCTCCATCTGCATTCTAGTTGGGCTTGTTCTCAAACTTCATCTGTGCTCCAAAGTTTTCTTTATGTTACTTATGCTGACATTGGTTATGCGAGTAACTAAATCAGTTTGAATAAATATGTTACAGGTATGTGGTATAACAATGGTTTAGTGTGATAAATACTTGACAGCTGAATATAGTTGCTGTGTTGGAATAATAATTTAAATGGAACAGTAAATTGTTGGTACCTATAATTAATGATAAAAAAAAAACAAGTTACCATATGCCATAATAACATAGCCTGTCTAGAAACACAAAGCAGCATTTTAAAAGGCTAAAAACACTAGCTGCCAATTCCTTAAACTGGCTGTACAGTGGGAAGTTTCTACTGATATTTTACAGACATGTGACTACTAACCACATGACGTTAAGTTTCCCCCATTTCGGTCACATGACAAGCTGAAGAAGAGAAGAAGGGCCCAGTTACACAAGATATAGAGTGGTCCACGACCATCTGGCAACCATGGGTCATGGGGAGAAAAATGAGGCATGATTCCCATTAGTTGTGAGTGATTGCTGGAGACTTTATAGCAGTCACTAGGAAAATGATTGCTAAAGTCTGATCGCATATCCGCCCACCCACCAGCAACCACCTGTTGCTTGGAAAAACAACCTATATTCCCCAGCTGATTGGAGAAAATATTTTTGTGATTGCTTTTGTTGCTAACACTGTTGTACTTTAAATGGAAGTAATGGACTTGTCTAGAAACACTGTCCAGCTACTCTGAGCTGTAATACAACACAAACAGGAAATGGAAACGGTTTGCCTTCAAAATAAAAGCTGCACTACCACTTGGCAAGTAGTTGCTAAGTGTCTACAGACAAAAATGAAAAACTATAGGCAGCTGTGTCAGTCTAAGATTTTGGTGCAGTGGCTTTTTTGCAACCAGTTTTACCCAGTGATATCAAGCAGCCTCTAGAACCATTGCCAAAGCAGTTGGGGAATATGCATTTTTCACCTGCAATTGGTGGTTGTATCATGTCCAGTCACACCTACAATGTAGGTGTGATCTCATACAAACTAAATGACAAACTAAATTTTGGCAAAAAACAGTGACTTGTAGTCTGAAGTCAAAGTCATGTTCCTTCTCCTTTGTTCTTTTCCCTTCCTCCAGTTTCTTTGAGAACATGAGTCGAATCCTCGCACCAAACTACATTCCCACAGATGCAGATGTTCTGAGAGTCAGAGTGAGGACCTGTGGAATCATTGAGACACAGTTTCAAGTTGATAAAACTATGTTTCGGTAAGACACAAAGTCCAAATAAAACAGTGCAAAGATTAAATAACTGTATACTTTTCCTTTTTTTTTTTTTTTTTTTTTTTTTTTTTTTTGTTGTTTATTTAATATTTTAATTTTTGAAACAGTGCTTTAGAGTGGACCACTGATTGCCTGAAAAAAAATCTGAATTGCATTTAAGATTTACTGTTTGCCACTCAATCTCCCCTGTGCCCAGTGAATATTAAAACTATTTTACCTCACTATACTTTCAAGAGACGGTTGAACTCTTTGCATCTTGCATGTTTGCATAAACCTTTGTTATCACTGAATGAACTCTTTTATTCCCTTAACACTCTTCCAACACAAACAAAATGAGGAAATCTGGATTAAAAATTGGCCATTAAACTTAAGCCTTATGAATCAAATCCCTGCTCTCACACGCTGCAATATGCTGCTGTGTACAAATATAGACCAAAACACTCACGGACTATTTAAATAACACGGGCTGTTATTTAAATAGCAGCCCGTGTGCATTAGTCAATGCACTACAAATATTTTATGTTACATAGATTAGAGGTCTTTCATCTTTAGAAGATAATATTTATGTTGTTATAAAAGGACTCTGGTCTTTTGTGGTTATGCATCAATATCTAATCTGATGACTTATGTCAGGAATGTTGTAGTTGCACATAAAAAGGAATAAAATATACCAGTGGTGCTTTAAAGAAAGCTGTGATTTGTTGTTGTAGATTGTGCGCTTGTGCACAAATGCATTATTGGCCAGCCGAGTAATGACTGAGTCAAGGAAATGGGCATCGAGAGTGCCATAAACTGCAACAAAGGCATCCAGAATTAAAGTGGTGGAAATTACTGGGTCATAGTTTTTATGAAACTGCCTGAAGGCTGCTAGTTTCACAGATTTTTAACACAAAACCAACGTAACTTTAGCACAGTGTGCTAAATAGTGATAGATTATCTACTTGTGACTGTTTCTTAAGTTATTTGTTGAAAAGTTAAGAAATGAATCAATATTTCCTGCATATCAGCTTGAGGTTATCGAGATGCACTCTGTCCAACCTCATTAGCAATTCTGAGTGAAGGCAGGTTGCTTCCTGGGAATGAGTCAGTCTTAAAATATGGAGGACTTTACTCTATATTCCACTCGATATTCCAAAAGTATTAGCAGAAATATGGAGAAAGTTGGCTATGAATCATTGAAATCCCAACTTTCTTTCCCATAACTCTTGTTTTTCAGAATAACCAGGCATTCATAATGCCTCCTGCCTACTTTCCCTTCATTGTGATTCTATTCGGTCTGTGGGTCACAAACAGAATCATACCAAGACTTGAATATGAATATTTTATATACTGTAGCTGCTTCAAGGACCGCAGTGTCACCCTTCAGATTTTTTCCTGTTCTTCTTGATAAAATATGAATAATATGAAGTTACTAAATTATAGTTTGTAAACTTTAAATTTGATATTTGAATGCACACAATGAAAACTGAAATATTGTTTAGATTCAATTCTCTTAACTTGTTTATCGCACAGTGCTTTTGTGTTTTCAACCAGTCTACGAGGTGACATTGGTTCTACTAGCTGCTTCTAGCTTTTTACTCAAAATGCAGTTGCAATGGACGCAGGAAAAAATCTCACCAAATTAAGGAAGCATATTGCTTTTTGTAGCAGGTGATATGATATCACTGTTGTTCAGTAGTTTCATTTAAATTTATTTCATTAAATTCATTTAAGTTTTCTTGTCTTGTGTTCTGTCTTTAAATTGATCTTAAATGCTTTTTTGTTTTATAATGAATGTTTTGTTGCCCTGCAAATATGGCTAAAGCAGACTGAGTCAGTCCCATCTCTTTTGCTGAACTCGGTGTTTAAGTTGTCTATATCTAGTTCTGATCCTGTTCTTGTACTTGATGGGGGAAAGCCATAAAGAGCCCTCTTTCCATTATAAATGATGGCTTTTCTGTCCTCACTACATAAACTACTGCTGTCAAATGCCACGGTTAAAATTTACTGTCACCCAGCTTGTTAACGCTGACTCTTGACCAATGGGGTAAATGCTTCATTGTCTCTGACATGAAGACTGCAATCATAGCACCCCAAAATGGGAACTCATTACCTGTGTCACCAAGACCCTTCACTTCACTTGGTGCAGAGTCTTGTTGAGATAAATTGCTCCAATAATGTAAATGGGTGAAATGTTATTTCTGAGTGTCGAGCACGCTGCCGTATGAATTGGGTGCTTATCCAGAGCTGCACAATGAGGCAAGTCAGCTGCTGGTTTGATTTGTAGTGAGACACTTCCCAACCTAAAAAAAAAAAGAAATAAAACTACTTATACAGATTGTTGCCTCTGCTTTTCCTAATTAACTTATTATGCATAATGGCATTCCTTCTAAATAAATTGTATCATTTCTAAATATGAAATGTTCTCAGGCAACTTTATGTCAGAGCACCAAGGCCTTAGCAATTTAATTTTGAGCTATAAAATATGTAAAAGGTAATGATTACTCTATTTCCCAACTTGTTTTGTTTTTTTGTTTTTTTTTAAATAAAGCTTAAAGTTTTTTCTATTTGACAGGCTGTATGATGTCAGAGGCCAGCAAAGTGAGAGGAGGAAGTGGCTTAGCTGCTTTGAAGGTATTCAAGCTGTGGTGTTTGTTGTGGCCCTCAACAGCTATGATATGACACTACTGGAGGATCCTTCTGTGGTATGTTGTTACAAACTGTGATTAGAAATCTCTACAGCCAGTGGATTTTGCTCAGTTGGAGTTAAAATTGCCTCTTTCCTAATTAGAATCGGCTGCAAGAAAGTCTTGAACTTTTTTCATCAATCTGCATCCACATGGTTTTCCAGCAAACCACCATGGTAAGTTTTTGCAGTTTGGATATTGGATATTAGAGTTGTGCCGTGTCTTAAACTTTGTGGGAATGACTGAAGGACTGTTTTGTTCATTTCTAGTATACATATTAGGCATACAAAGTCTGAGATGCAGGATATTTCATTTAGTTAAACAAGCTGCGAGGACTGTTTGAGAGACGCTTTTCTTTCATACTGAGAATGTCAAATTGTTTTTATGAGCAAAAATCAGCCGTCGGTACCTGAACTTAATACAATTGAAGGATTTCATTTTCTTTCAATTTGAATCATTTCTGCATGATTGTGTTAAAACTGAACAACCAATTATAGTGTTATATGAGAAATGTGAAGAAAATCTATTTAGATGGTTAGAATTATGACTTCATACTGACTGTAGCTGATTTGGATGGATCTGAACTTACATGTATTGGCATACCGGTTTTTGCATAACAGTGATTTTAATGCTGCTGAATGTTCAGATATTGTTCTTTTTCTTTAAAACGGACCTCGAGTGTATGAACGGTTGCTTTTGTAGATATTTGAGACTGAGGGTCATGTTGTTGAAAATCCCAGTGAAGAGGTTTCAGCAGGAATAATTTTATTATTAACACTCTTTATTTCTCTCCTACAGATTCTGTTCATGAACAAAACTGACCTTTTCCGGGAAAAGATCCTAAAATCTGGAAGACACTTGAGACTTTACCATTCTAGCTATAAAGGTACATTATAGATACCCTCCACCCACTTTTCTTTTCTAAATGTCTTTTTAAGACATATGAAGGAATTAAACCTTTATGAGATTTTTTTTGTGAACTACAATTCCAAGAGAATTAATTTGCAACACAACACACCCACACTCTCAACCGCTAATATTCAGCTGCTTGCTAATGCCAATATCTAACCATCCAATCACATGATAGCATTTTTATTGCATTTAGCATGAGTACATGGTTAAGACTTCATGCTGAAGTTTAAACTGAGCATCAGAATCAAGAAGAAAGTTGATTTGAAGTGACAGAGTATTTCAGAAACTGCTGATCTTCTGAGATTTTCACACACAGTTTTTAAGCTTCACACAAAATAGTCTGAAAAGACAAATTATCCAGTAAGCATCAGTTCTCTGGGTAATGTCAGAGGAGAATGGGCAAACTGCTAGGAAGGAAAAGAACTTCAAATAACTGCTATTTAGCAAAGATGTGCAGAGGAGCATCTCTGAATGCACAACATGCTTGCACATGGGGTCATCAGAATTGGACAATTGAAGGTTGGAAACTATGCCTGATCTGCGTCTCGATTTCTGCTGCAAAATTGAGATGGTAGGGTCAGCATTTGGCATTAAAAAACATGAAAACCTTTTGATGTTCAGGCTGGTATAATGGTGTGGGGAATATTTTTTGGCACACTTTGGCCCCTTGGTAATAATTATGTGCTGTTTAAGTGCAACAGCCTACCTGGATATTGTCACTAAATGTTCACAGTGTATCAATCCTCTGATGGCTGCTTCCAGTAGGATAATGTGTCAAACTGGTTTCTTGAACATGACTGAGTTTACTGTATTCAAAAGACCAGGTCTCAATCCAATAGAGCACCTTTGGGATGATGTGGAACAGGAGACTAACATCCTGGATGTGTAGCTGACAAATTTGCAGCAACTATGTGATGCTGTCTTGGTACATTTCAGGTCATTTAGAGGAAGCTCTTAGTCTGTTTGGGGATTGTGATGAAAAACAAAAAAATGGCTGGTTTGAAATGTACTGATTAACCTTTGCGCAGTTAATTCTTTTTCTCCTGCTATCATAGGTGCTGATGGTGATGTGGATGCTGCAGCCCACCATATCACTGCAATGTTCTCAGCATGTAACAGCAACCCTGACAGGCCTGTGTACCACCACTTCACCACTGCCATAGATGCCACAAGCGTACGGGTGGCATTTCATGTGGTCGTTGATCAGATTACGAGGGGGAACCTAGAAGCTGTTCAGCTTGTTTAAGTCTCTTTAAATTGTTTTAAGTCATCCATTGCTGTAATTTCTCTGTAAATTCTCATGTGTGCTTTTGTCTTTTAGAACTTCAAAATCTGATGAAGTAACACTATTTAATTGTTCCTTTTCCTTTCTGACTTTATAACATTTTAAATAAACATATGCTTTTTAAGCATGTCTGATCATTTTATAATTTGGCTCTTTTCTTCTTACCCTGTCTTTTACTGTTAAAAACCCAAAAATATACATGCAGCAACATTTTGTTGACAACAGAAGGTTAACTGCAACTTTGGAAATGTTTCATTTTAAATGTTGACATTTAGTACTACTAGCTTGTCATTGCAGTGCTGGAGCTAAGGCATTTCAGCTTGCAATTTTGGGTGCAAGCAAAAAATCACACTGTAATACCTCAGCAGACTGAACAAGGATGAAATACTTTATTCAACAAAACTCAAACATTAATACATTTCTTTTCAAGCTTAAAAATTTAGAGCAGGTTTATTCTGGTCAAATGGTTCATAAGAGTAGCGTCTCCAGTTTAACACTTATTAAAATGTCCAGTTTTAAAATGTCAGTCCTGCAAGAAGCATGCTTGGTCATCTATCCCAGCTGTTGGCTTTGCTGCTTAGTCTGCTTCACAATCTGAGGAGTCCAGAGAGAGGAAGACATCAGCTTTGCACCGAAATGAAGCCTTGATGTCCTGGATGCGTTCACAGCTCTGCAGGTTTGGTGTAATATCTTTTATACAAACAGGCTGTTTGGAGAGAGGAAAAAGACAAATGGTACTGCATGAGAGACCATCCGAAATCAATAACCTTATATATTCTGGAAACCTGAGTAAGTTGACAACATTATTTTATATATATTTTTAAGGGAGTACCATTGAGGTATTTTGCATGTAACATTTACACAAAATTTAAAGTGGAAAAAAATACTTAAAAGTTGTTGCTCTAAAAAAATAAAAACATTTGGAAAAGTGTAGATTACAGACTAGTACAGTTAAGCTTTAAATTTTTATATTTTGCTATAAAATGAGATTTTTTTTAAACTAACTTTATTATTTGTGCTTTAAAAAAGTACAAATAATAGTCTAACGGTGCTGAATGGACAGCTCCTTCCTTACTGAAGTGACGGTAACAGATTATCATAAAAACAATACTTTTAATTTTTTTTCCATTAGATTTTATTTGTGTTTGTAAGCGTGCTACCCTTAGTCGAAAAGAAAATTAGATTTGTAAAATTATTTTTAAAAAGCGACCACTCACCATCGTCTTCAAGATGGAACTGGACGCCGGCAAATCAGAGAACACGTTGTTTGTTGCGGACTCGTCAGTGTCTGCATGGTGCGGCTCCTCTCTCGTCACGTAAGCTGATCTCCGAATACCGGACAGCAAACCGGACGCCCTGCCTACGGAGTAGTAGGTTGGGCCGGCCACCTGCTTGTACCATGCCTCCGTTGGACTGCAAGCGACCAGCACTGAGATAACTACAATGGGGAGCGCGAGTTTAGGAGACCTCTTCATGACGAGCACTGACGCTTGAATGTTCGCACCTCTACTCTAGAGCAACAAGTCCTCTTGGAAGTGACCGCTCACTGCTTGTATCCTCGTTTTCCGAGTCTACTTATAGCGACCCGTGATTATGCAGCTAGTTTTCGTCACGGAAAGCTGCGCGATCATTGAGTACTATAGGCTAGATTGCGCTTTTGGATGGGGTGTGTTTGATGCGTGTATTTCCAGGGTGACGCAAATTCTCGGTTTATTTCTGTAGATTTTAACCCAAGGGATTTAACAAAATATGGTAAATTACAGGAATTTTTAAAAACATTGTCCCTCCACTTACACAGGCTGCAAAATAACTGGGCAGTTGACCATGGTAATGTCCAAATGTATGGCCTTTTATTTCAACATTAGTTAATTCCGTAGGTGTTTATATGTCAGTATGGAAATCCCTCTCATTGTGTTATGGAGTCTGAGACTTATAGTCTGAGAACTCCTCACCAACTCATCATGGCTAGTGTCATCTTAAAGACCTTTGGTTGCATTTTCTCAAATGGTCACATTTCAGTTTTTGCAAATATTTAATCGTTATACCAGATCCAGACTGACTGTTGTTTCTTAACTGAAGCCCCTGTGTAACAAGTCACCTATGATAAAGGCTGAAGCTGAATTATATGTCATCATAGAAACTCAAAATAAACAACAGACTTATTAAAAAGACATCAGATAAAAAGAAAGATGATCAATTTGGATTTTCTTAGAAATGAGGAATGCCTAAAATCTCCACTCAAGACAGGCCTGCAGAAATGTAAATACACATGATTCACCTACAGTGAACAACAGGTGACAAATCAGTCTTTGCTGGAAAACATCTAGAAAAAGAAAAGTCTGCTCAGGTTTGAAACATCATTCTTTTAGTGGATGAAACCAAGATCATCTCAAGGAAAGGACGGGCTTATCATTCAAAACATACCACATCATCTGTTAAACATGGTGGATGTGACTTGATGACACAGTTTGAACTGATCGATCAGTATTCTGCTAATTATCATTACAATTTATATATTTCTATATAAGCTGTGCAGAATTTATATACTTTATATGACCTTTAAATAAATAACTATCCATGTATTTGACAATAAGGAAGATGATTATCATGAGAATAGGATGCCAATTATAACATATACAGGGTGTTCCCTGCCTCTTGCCTTATAGTAGCTGGGATAGGCGCCAGTTCCCCCGTGACCCTAAACTGGATAAGCAGAAGAGAATAGATGGATGGATAATGATTAAATAATGGTTATTATTGTTGTTAATAAATAATTTTTCTCAAGCTGGTTACTAACGAAAGTGACACACGCATTATTTCCTTTCCTGCGTTATGTATTACATATACTCACCTTCCCCATTATCCCCCTGTGCTAATGTCTGAAACAATGTGTTTTTTATTACTGCAATATTAAAGGTAAAGCATTAAACATTTGTGTAATGATCATTTGAAAGAAGATAAATGCAAAAGCGGCTTTACGCTAGGCTACAGATGGTAAAGATCCACAACGCAGCTGCAAAACAACCCAAAAACATCTGAAGACAAATAGATTGCTGTTAAGTGGCTGAGTCAATAACCTGATCACAAGCATGTTATTCATTTACTGAAGACAGAACAGAAGGCAGAAAGACTCACAAAGGAGCAACAAGTGAATGCAACTGCAGCAAAGGCCTGGCAGAGCATCTGAAGAGAGGAAAGACAGTAGACAGCCTGAGTAATTCTAGTAAAGCTCTTATGAAGTTCCTATGATCCTGAAATGCAGAAAAAGCTGGTTATCTAATCACGTCAGCCTCTCAGTTCACAGCTAATGCAAGTGTAAGATTTTAGTCTTACGCCACCCCTTCACCTCCACACTTTATTTTTCATAATTACTCAATCCAAAAAGGCAAATAAATGAAACACACATAAACCAAAACAGTGTCCTATTGACAACGACACAATGTGCACATTGTTAAACAAAAAATTATTAAAAAACGCAGCTCCCGAGTGCTACCTCTGCTCTAACTCTGCTTTCACCACAACAAAGCAGCATCAGACTGTCACGCACATGCACAGGGGATGGGGTTTCTCGTTACTGCTCTTAGTTAAACGGCAAGAGATAACGTGTTTCTTGAAACTGCGGTTTAGATGACCTGATTTTAAGTCTTTTCTTTTCTTTTCAGGAAGCAGTGCGTACAGTATCTAGAGTACAAAATCAGTAAAGAAGAAAAAAAAGAGAGGAGATGTTCATTTTGAGAACAAAACATCAAATGCAAACTTGCAAATGTCTCTTCTTGCGAGCATTTTAACATCAGGAAGGAGTTTCAAGTATGTATGAAGAACACAGACACCTGACATGGATGTTAATGTTGCTGTTTCTGACAGGTAAATGCAGCACTTGTATCTCCTTTAATGTTTTACAAGAATGCTAAAATATTACAGCTATCGAGTGAATCTGTCTCTTTTAGGTGTTCTCTGCAATATGTGGAAAGTGAAGCATCAGCAGCGTCTTATTTGTGCAATCAAAGGCTCCTCAGTCATTTTTCTTTGTTCATTTCAAAATCCTGACAACCAAACAGTGAGGAGGGTCCTGTGGGGTCACGTACAGCCTGCTACTTTAAAGGCTCACTTAAATGCCCCGGTACTGAAGGTTGTTGGTAAGTTTTTGTTGCTGCTGTTGTTGTTTTTTTAAAATAAATAAAAGCTTTTAACAGTTAAGATTAAAGTGTCACTTTGCTTTTTCAGATTTGACTATTTTTATGTCAAAACCTTCTGTAAAGGAAGCAATAAGGGAAGGCGACTCTGTAAATCTCACCTGCATGAACAGTTGTGATGGTGGTAAGATTTCATCTGCGTACACCTGGTTTAAGAATGGAGAGCTCCTACACGAAGGAGCAGCTCTTTATTTAAGAAACGTGTCCCCCACAAGCTCTGGAAACTACACTTGTTCTCTAAAAACACACTTAGGATCAACTTCAAGAGTTCTGGGTATAGATGTTGAATGTGAGTACGAGACACAAGATCAGTACTTTAAGGTAAAAAGAAATAATTAATAATGCTGAAATAGTAATGAGTAATGATCTCCTACATTCTGCCTTTTAGCGTCTTAAATCTCTGAACTGTTTATAGCATTGAGTAACCTGATAATGGGAAATGTCTAAGAATTATTAGTGAGAAGTAGATCAGTGAATTACACTATTTATACTTTTATATAGTCATTGAGCTATTACGTCACAGAAATGCACGGGGGCTGTTAATGACTGTCTAATTGGTATGATATTTCTGCTCAAGCTTCTGGGACTTATTTTAAGAATAACACATACGCAAACTAGCTTTAATGTGCACACTAAAATACATTAATTCTGATGTAAATATTCTCATGCAATATTTATTTAGTCTTAATTAAAACTTCAGTCTTTTCTTATTATAAGCTAAACTGCTATTGTTACCTACACATAACAGATCTAAGCTGGATGTGAACCCCGGGCTTTATATGCTGCCATCAGTTCTAGTCACCTACTGCTGACTCATATGGAGTTCAGTAATGTGCAATTACGTCCAAGGATACTTTTTGGATAATTACACAGTTTTTGTGACTTTGTCACTGCACACCAGCACAGTGGGCTTTAAATTAAACAGGCAAGATGTGATCAAAGTCCAGATATTCAGCTTTAAATTAAGGATCTGGAGGTTAGTGTACTCCTAGTGCTTGGATAATTGGGAAGGTTGCTTCTTATGCGGTCCTTTGCATATTTCTAAATTTTTACACTGATAACTGACAACGATAACGCCCAAATAATAAAATTAATTTTCAGATGGCCCTAGGAACACTACAGTGCTTGTCCAACCACCTTTGGGGGCAGACCCTGGCAGCGACTTTACCCTGATTTGCAGCAGTCATGCAAACCCCCCCGTGGAGAATTATACGTGGTTCAGAATAGCTGCAGGTGATTCTGTAAATGTTGGACATCAGCCAGTGTTCCACCCCAGGGACAGTGACCAGTATTTATGCAGTGTCACCAACAAACACGGAAGTCAAAAATCTTCTGTTGTCACTTTAAACATTAAAAGTAAGTAGGTTTGAGTGGCTGGTGCTATTGGATGCATTCTGACTCGTATCAATAACCATTAAAAGTTTGCTTGGCTCTGGCATTACTGATTTAAAACAATGAATTTGTTTTTACAGAAAACTGGCCAATGTTTTGGGGATACATACCTGTCATTGTAACAGTTGCTGTAGTTCTGATTGTGACCACTTTTATTGCTGTTAGAAGGTGAGTGTTACCTAATTTTGAAATTTCACTAATTTTGTAACACGTCGCCTAAATTCTGTTTATCTTTCAGACTTAACAAAAAGCAAATGAGGTCACCGGTGGAAAATGGTGAGAGAGAATCGCAGGTGCTACTATTACTGCTTGACAATCATTCATTAATAACAGAAGTTCAAATTTAGAGTTCAGTAGAAAAAAATGAAGATTGTTGTTAATTGTGCGTTGCTTCTTTGTGACTTTATCTAGAACACAGGTCGTGTCAGCAGGCTCTCAATGTGTGATGATAACCAACCACAACATCAGGATCAGAGTGAAGGAGAAACTACTGAAATTGTATACGCGGCTGTTTACTTCCACAACAAAAGAAAGCCAAACGCGTGAGATATTTCAACAATATAAGATAAAAATATATTATTTATTGTACTGGAGGAACATGCTGATAGAATGAATTACCTGCAGGGAGCAGCAGAAGAACACCCAAAGTGAAGATGTCATTTACAGCACAGTGTGCAGGTAAGACTCAGACAGTATACCACTACTACTAATAATAATGATAGTAATAATAATAATAATATGGGAACTTATGTATCTGTCAGGAGCTATGGACACTTCATTCTGTTACATGCTGTCATGTCTGTATCATTACTTAGACCAGTTTGTGCAGCTTTGAATCACCCACAGAACCGACAGGAGGCAGCTGGCCCAATATATGTCTTGCCTAAAAGAAAGCAGCCTCCATATACTGAAGAGGGAGCCTGTTTGTTAAAGGGGTCAAAGTTCTAGTGACTTCACACTGAGTGAACTTGTGAGGAGAGGAACAGTGGCCTGCCCACTCTCCCATACTGCCCATTAATGTCCAAAGATTTGATGTTGGGGTTTGAGATCTTCTGCTTGATTCCAGCTCCAGTTTGAATTCTTTGTCATTCTGTATTATTTATTATTTTAGTATGTTGTGAGTACTGTATTTTATTTATGCATTCCCCCCATTTTTCACTATTGTTAATGCTCTGCATTCTCTTGCCAAGTGTTAACATTAACTTCGGTGTTTGTCTTGTTTGTTCTCTTTACTGTTTTACTGGTTTTACTGCTTCCTATCTGTCCTCACCTGATTTCCTGTTGTGTAATTCCTAATCAACCCTTGGTGTGCATGTATATTCCTTTGCTGTGTTGTGTCGGTCTTGTTCAGTTACGTTCCTGATGGCACTCTGTACTGTTCTAGTCCCCTTTGTGCCTTTTGGATGTTGCTATTTGGAGTTCATTTTTAAACCATTTTGTATTGGATTTATTTCCTCCATTAAAGCTCACTTTCTTTTGAACATTATGTCTCCTGCGATTGGGTCTTCAATTACTCAAACAACACAATTTTAGATCTGAGGTAGCAGGTCACAGGGGGAATTTAGAAAGTAAGAGAAGGAGATGATAGAAAGAAGAAGGAGGTGTTTTCACATTACTGTAATGAACTCCAGTGGATAATAGTAATCAGAGGCAGTACTGTATTGTCAATATTCCATTAGTATGTGATGTATAATGCAAAGAAAAAGAAAACAGACAAATGAAGTAGGAAAGAAAAGTAAAGAGCAGTGTGTGAATGCTTTTTTAAAAGAACTACAAATTGTTCTTGTTGTCTCTGATTCGACTTAAAGAGACAACAGTGACAAATTCTCAGACGTCCTTAAACTTCAAGAACTCAGCCACTCACCTCACTATCAATTATAGAAATTCTCTGCAGTTCAGATCGGTTTGTCACCGTGGACATGATCAGTCAGTGTGTTCATCTATCAGTGGACTGACCTCCTTACCCAGGGTAGGAGGCAGGGTCAGAAATAAGTAACCTAATGTGACCCTTGTGGCCTATGGATTGTGGTAGGAAGTCAGAAAGACCCACACAGACACAGAGAGAACATAGAAACTCCACACAGAAAAGCCTCAGTGTGGATTTAAAACACGGATCTGTGCACCATGCCACTGCTTGCCTTTACAAGTCATGCATTATAAGATAATGTGAATAAAACACTGTAATGGCACATTACATGCATCAACATCAAACCTAGCAATAATGGCTGTGCACGTGAGTCGTTTCCCATTTTTCCCACAGAGGGGTTCATATTATAAATTTGCTGCGAAATCTGTTCATTGTTGTGTGATATGAGTGTTAGCTATTAATCAGTGGTGGGCAGTAAAACGTCTGGTGACATGCATGAGATTCAAGAGAATGAATCATTATGTTCCAGCAACATTTGGTTAGAAAATAAGAACAGAGAAAAAAAACAAACATACCACAGCGCCTCTGATGCTGCTACATGGTTTCATATGCTCTCTTTTAAACCTTAGATGTTGACTGCATCTGTGGTTTGCATGACCAGATGGCACCTACCATGTAGAAAGTAGCGCATAGCAGAGAAAGAAGATAAAGGACAAAGTCACTTTTTCTCTGTCCGTTCGTGATAACTTTAAGTGATTCTAAACTTTATGCTTGTGTAACTTAAAAAAGCTCCAACATGTGCACTGAACACATCACCCTAAAATTGACACTAACACTGTTCTTTGGAGGTAAGTACGACATTTATTTCTTATTTTAAGAGAATTTCGAAATGTTTAAGCAATAGAAAATTAAGATTAATGCTTCTGTTCCAGGTGTTCTCTGCAGTAAGTGGAACATAGACTATCAACAGCCTCATATGTGTGTAGTGAAAGGATCATCTGTTGTCATTCTTTGTCCATTTTCCTATCCTGACAAACACATAGTACAGGAAGTCATGTGGGGACACAATAAAAATATTTTTGCAGGTCCGTTCATTTATCACAGTGGCTCAAATAATAGCTCTTTGCGATTTCAGTATGTTGGTGACAAACGGAATAACTGTTCACTGCAAATACACCAAGTGGAGTACAGTGATGAAGGAAAATATGCCTTTAGATTTATAACCAACTCCACAAATGGCCAATGGACTGGAAAAAGTGGGTCAACACTAAAAATCGTTGGTAAGATTTCATTTTGGTTTTCTTTTTAAAGAATTTCAACTCCCCTTTGCTGTTTAATCTGACAAGGTTGAAACACAAGTTATTCATTTCTCTCATAGATTTTAACATTTCCATGACAAAACTCAAAAGACACGAATCAATCCAGGAAGACGACTCTGTGAATCTTACTTGCACAGACAGATGTGATGTTGGCAACTTCTCATCTGTCTTCACCTGGTTTAAGAATGGAGAATACCTGCAGAATGGACGAGTGCTTCAATTAAGAAATGTTTCCTTCACAAACTCTGGAAACTACACTTGTTCTCTAAAAACAGGCACAGGAACAACTTCAAGAGTCCTACATGTTGATGTTGAATGTGAGTATTGTATAGCGATGTTTTAAACCTTACATACTGCTTAGGCCAAATTTGACCCATTTTGACATTTGACCTGAGCAACAATACCAGAGATGTGATTCTTTCAGCTTGAAATTGGATGACTTTTGCAAAAACTATTACAAAGTTGAAAGTTTTTCTACAGTTCAGCCTTGACAGTGTTACGAGGACTGTTACTGTTCACATCACATTTGCCCAGGTTCCCAGAGATAGGTGCCTGCTGGCTTTTGAATTGAAATGGACTCGTTAAACAGTGAAATAGTAAAACAGCAAAGGAATGATCAAATATGAGGTGCATGATAAGATAATTCAGAGGGTCATAGATGTGCGGCAGATAAAATCTTTGAAATTTACAGAATCAAATGCTTTATAAATGTAAGGTTAAAGTATGAATTGTAGTTAAAAGCATTTTAAATTATTGACTAAATGTTGCAAAATCTAACAGATACACAGTCCCTGCTCTCTAAAATTTCAATTAAGAATGAATGATTCATTTACTAATGCCAAGTGGCTGTTTGTACATTCAAATAGCCATACTCTGAAGACATATGAGCAGTATGTAAGAGTTAAGCATGGAAACATTGTTGTTTACTGCAACACATTAAATATTTCCTCACAATTTAGATACCAAAATAATGAATCTGATTTATGTAAGGTGATTTCACTAATGACTTTATTTTAGATGGCCCAGGAACACATCAGTTTCAGTGACACCATCAACAGAGACCCTGATCTGCCACAGCCATGCAAATCCAGCAGTGGAGAACTATACCTGGTTTAAAATATATAATGATCACATTTCAGCAGCAGGACACCAACGTGAACTACATTTGAAGAAGGATTTTCAGGGCGATCACAACTATTTCTGCATGGCTACAAACAAATACGGGAGTCACAACTCCTCTACAGTGCTGTTAAGGGGCAAAGGTAAATAGATTTATGTTCCAAACACTGTGGCTTGTGCAGACGCAACTTTGCAAAGAAGAGTCTGCCCTTGGCAACTCTTCCAAACAAACCGTACTTGTTCAGTCTTTTTTACTTTAACGTGCAACATCTATGTTTCCTCAGTATACTGGTACACAGGCACCAGAGATCAGATTGCTATCTGTACTTCTATTGCTGCACTCCTCATCGTGGTCGCTGTTGTTGCCATCAGAAGGTAAAGTGTATTTATATTTGTTACAGCTCACACATGCAACAATAAAGTGATGGAAATCTCATCTTTCAGACAGTGCACAAAAAGGACAGAGTCACAAGAAAATGAAAATGAGGTAAACATGCAGATGGCGCTACTGTTAATCTTACTGGTTGTGTTGTTTTTTTTTCTTAATGCAGAGGTTAGCTCATTATGAGGTTGCCTAATAAGTTAGTTTATTGAAGAAACCCATGTATAGTTTACCCAAGTTATTCGCAAATTATTTTGTGTTGTCTGACTGAGTACAATTCACCAAGCAGGAAACTTATATATGTGTTCTTTGATGTCTTATTAATTATTGTATCTAGAATACGCACTACTGCAACTATCTCGTGGTTGACATGAGCCAGTCACAAGAGGAAGAAGTCATGCACTCAACGGTCGTTTTTAAAAGCAAAACAAAAGCATGCGTGTGAGCTATCCCTGCAGCTTCAACATATTTTTCAACTTGTGCTGCATTTTTCACTGATCCACTATGTCATCAGCAGGGAGCAAAAGATGGACTCAACTAATGATGATTGTACCATTTACAGCACACTGTACAGGTAAAGTTCAACAAGAACAAATTTCATAAATAACAGTTCAGCTCCAGACAATAGTGTAAGGCACAAATTGGAGAACATCAATCAATCAATCAAACAAAGTGAACAATGTAGATTAACTGGTAAAATGACTCTGCTGCCATGCTTCTTGTATGCTGTGTCTGAGTCAGTGGAAACCCCCACCACAAGCTTTTGTACTGCTGTCTGTTTAGTGGTTTCTACTTATCGATGCTTGATTTGTTTATTTACTATTTTTTCACTACATTATTTCTAAATGTATTATTTCATTTTTTTTATTTTAGGCCCACAGGATTTTAGAGCACTGTTTTATTTTTTGTACACAAGTTGCTCCTTTATCTTCAAATGTGACAGTCCATACCCTCGAATGTGTAATCTAAGTGCGGTAATGGACCTGCCCAAAATGAAAGCGATATACCAAAGTGCAGCTATTTGGCTGAAACACCAATTTTGGGTGTTTAAGTCAGATACTTGAACTCAACTTCTATTTTGTCCAGACTCGAGAAAGCTAAACTTTCATTGATGAGCTGCTGGAAAGACTAGGAAAGGCCAGATACATCACAACCTTAGATTTGTGTAAATATTACTGGCAAGTGCATTTAGAATACACAGCCTTTCCGATTCCAGGAATAGGTTTATTTCATTGCATCCAAAGTTTCCTTTGGTCTCCACGGGGCACCTTTAACTTTTTGAAGGTTAATGGATATTATCGTTAATCCTACCTGATGTCGTGATTTACAGTGACTCATGGGAGGAACACCTACAACATCTAAAGGTTGTGATGGCAAAGATCCAGTGAGCTGGTTTGATCTGAGTGACTTTAACCTAACATTTTGCTTGCACATTGGTCCACAAAGGAGTGTTCAGCACTCATTTTACATCATTTAAGACCCACTATAGGGGAGTTGTGGAAAAACTTAGAGCTTCCTAACAACTGGAGATACTTTTTTTTTTAACCCCGATGAGCAGCCACAGTACAGTGTGAAATGCTACTACACATAATTGGGTTATTCTGCCCTCTGTTGAAAATGTAAGAGCATAGCATGAGCTTGGGTTCAGATTTTTGACTAATATGACTCAAAGACATTCAAAATAAAACTCTCTTCAGTAGGTGAGTGGGTGTCCTGTGAGAGCTATGGAGAGGCACAGCTCATAACAGGACTAAAGGTCATTCCACAGGCAACACAGGACACTCAGCGTAACAATAAACATATGCAGTTTGAGCATGTTGGCCTTTACTGAGAATTTACTGTAACACGATGGTGTAGATCGGTTTCATTTTTCACTGCATATTCCTTTCTTATCAGCTTATAAATGTTACAAACTAAACAGCTGTTTTTTATGACTTTAAATATTTGTTTTCAGCCATCACCCAGTGCCTGCAGGAGCCTGCATGTAGACTTCAAATGTCAGTGGAACAAACCTGCTGTGCTGAGGGCCACTTATTCTGATGTATGAAAGGATCTGCTGCTCCAGTGCTTCTACTTTCATGAGTATTTTGCTGTTAAACAAATAAATAAATCTGTCAAATGTGACAGATTGCAGAAATCCATTCAGTTTGGAATGTTTTTTATGAATTTTCCTAAAAGGTTTAAAGCCAGCCTTTTTTTCCCTCTCCCTTTCTTAACAGTCTCAAACTTTTACACATTATGGGCACATTTCCAGGAGTTTGTAACTGCAGCATGCTTATTTCCTCCTGCTGGTCACAGAGCATGTCTATTGAGCAGTTTGTCCTTGCCTAAAGGCAATAGGAAAGTACAATGTAATGACAAACAAACACCATCACATGGCAAGTGACCGCATGGGACCAACCCCATTTTAACTGTTTTCCCTGTACAATTATTGTGTATTATAATGTGTTTTTGTACATTTCAGATGCTGAAATATAAACTGCAGCAAACAAATGAACTTTATTTTTTAATCACAATCTGTGAAAAAATAAATAAATAATACTTTTAAGATGTTTAATATGTTGCATCCACAGGTTGTGCCATAAGATACTTTTTCATAAACTTCATTTATGCTAAGAAAAAAATAAGGTGAGTTTAAATCAATTTACAGCACATGCATCCATGCACTAAAATACCCCTAGAAGAGGTCGTTTGTCTCCAGTAGTTCAACTTATGCTTTCATTACCTATGAATGAAAACCAGCTTAGTCAGACATACCCTCTAGGCAAAAGAAACCCCGATTTTATTAGTGATTATAAAACTTAGCTCACGCCCATTTCTGACAAAACGAAACTTTAGTAGATACGGAAACGAGGGGACAGCAGGTCTTGGACGTGTCTTTGACGGCTGCGTAGTGGGACCAGCAGAGATGATTTGCAAGCTTTCTCCTTTTTGCAGCACAGAAGAGAAGGTAGGAAGGCAGCTCAGGTCGGCTGTTATTTATTTATTGTTATGAGCATTGGGTGACTGTCACAACGTCAGAATTTCCGTTGTGACACAGTAGGAATAAACTCATCCTAATAACAGAATTAGCTATCAGACTGCGCTGTCTTGGGCCAGGTCTGTCTGGCTCCAGCTGAGTTACGGGGTGTGGAAGTTTGGTTGACGTTTGTTCTTTCCAATAGTATCTCCGTTTATTATGGCGAGTGAATCAGAGCTAACTGCCCAAGCTAATGTTAGCTGCGCAGCTCATTAGGCTGGCTGCTTCGGGGAAGCTAGCTAGCAGAGTCGCTACTTAATTTTAGCAATAACGCTCCGTGTAGTGTGACTAAGAGCCTTCCTTGCTGCTGCTAAACGTGTCGTGATTCTGCAGGTTTTATTTTGTCAGTGTCTTCGAGGCCATTTAGTTCGCTTTCTCTCTGTTTTGTTGTTGTCAAACGCACTGGCACGCAAGAAGTGACGTAAAACGTGTGCGTTTCTTTACGCAGCGAACATGTGAATGGCCGAACTTCTGAGCCAAAGATCTTTTCGCTTCAAGAAGAGTCACTCCTTAAGTTCTTGAAAAAGGTCGTCCCGCCTTTATCTGTGAAAGTATGAAAGCTCATCTCCTAGAATGGAATAGTCACTTGTTATTTGCAGTATTTTCAGCAATATAGAGATACGGTTTAAACACACGCGATGGTGTTTACTGTATTTGTTCTGTGGAATTAAGAAATACAGAAATCATTTGAAGTCTAAATCAAATCGCAAAAGACCTAACCGACCTTGATGCTGATTGTTCTTTTCCTTTCCTTGCTTATACTAAATTGATTATATTCCTGCAAACTTACTAATTATTGACATCAGTCTCACAAAAAGGCATTATTGGTTGGGCTCTAAAATCAAACTGGTTTGAACCAGTTATATATTTCACAGTGTATTTATTTGTATTTGGGTCAGATGTCTTAAACCTTAATAGCCTTTCTCAGTGGATTGAAAACGCCCAAAGCAATTGTTGGATTAAAGTGTAACCAGAAGTCCAATGAAGACCATGCGTTTGACAAAGAGGGAGAGCGATTGCCAGATGAATTATGCAGAAATGAAAGTGAACTATCCATTGCTGGATTGAATGAATTGATCCCAGCAAATATAAGCATTACCCAATTTTGACTCTTCATTCATGACATTAAAAATAAATTGAAATCAAAAAATAATGGCATAATATTAACTTGGGTGGTTCACGAATTTATGTTATTTTGAGTTATTCAGTCATTCACGTAATATCGCCTTTACATTTACAGCTAATAAGTAATGTGAAGTATTTATTGAAAGTATGAGGAAAAGGAAGGAGGAAAACCACCTTCTCCGCTCCTACTCTTTGTGAAATGTCCTACATCATGTTTGAACTATTTATGGCATATAAAGAATTACTTATTTCCTCATTAGAACTACTTTTGGTCAGTGTTAACTGAATTTTTCTTTTAAGTAAGTGCTATTAAAGTGTGCTGTGAGGGTTCCCAGTTTTTTTTTTTCCCTCTTTGGTTAATGTCAGTTTTTTTATTGGATGCTTTTTCGCGGGCCATGAATGTGGGCGTTCAGTTGACTCGCTGACACTCTTGTAAAATGGCTTCCAATTCAGTCTCTCACAGGCCAGCTTCTTGGGTATGACTGATCAAAGTTCAGAGGAGATAAACACATTGCGACTGGTTGTTGTTGCGTAGCTGAACACAGTTTCATGTGACATCGGCTGCCAAAATAGAAAGTGAAAGAAAATTTTGAGATGGTCTTGAAGTGAAAATAGTTTCTTTCTTTGCAGTGATCACTGAAGCCTGAAGATGAAGTGCTCAGGCTGTGGCCATAACATTGTAGAGAAAACAGCCAAATTCTGCAGTAACTGTGGCCTAAAGCTGTCTGTTAAACCTACAAATGCACAAGGTAAGTAGATGAGGTCAGAAATGTGGTCCAAGTGACAACTTTGTTGTTCCTGTTAATTCGGCATAATGTGCTGTATTATTTAAACTGCTCTGTATTTGATTAACAGTGTGGATGCTTTTTTCAGGGCCTGTCAACAAATAAAATTATAGTTTGAACATGCAGCTCTGCAGACATAATGAAATTACACTTTTCTATAAATATAGATTAAAAACCTGTATACAAAGAATTTAATCATGTAAAATTATGTGATGATAAGGGCTGTTCATCTGCGCATAACTTATATTGCACATTTTTTCCTGACATGAGGATTTACATTAGTCATGTTGCACATGTCGAAGCAAAATTAGGTACGGTTTGCATAATGTGGGGGGAAAAAAAGAGATTGTAGATACGTCTGTGTTATCAGTTCACCCTAAGCCTTTAGTCAAGGAAAACTAAGACTAAAGGCTATTATTATATCCTAAAAATCAATCCAGCATCCAGTATTTGGAAAATTTAGATTCCTTGCATGTATTCTTTCATTTCTCATTCCTGTTTCTTAATTTTTTTTAACTCAAAAAAACCCCACGCTTCTAAATTGTGACATAAGGCCTTCTTGGCTGAACTGGAGAAAATGATCCGTGCTCTTGTGTCATTACGTGTTACTGTAATGCCCTGTTTCACGGCAGGGATAAACCAGTTTCATCTCTCTGAGGTAAACAAAAATGCAGCGGCCAGACTAGTAATGGATTCTAACAAGTGAGCTCATATTATTCATACTCTTTACACTGGCTCTCAGTAGACTTTGATTCATTTTAAAGTTCTTGTACTGACCTACAGATCACTTAACAGAAAGGCTCAGACTATTAATCCCAGCTTCTTACCAAACATACTGCTGCTTGCAGTCTTCGATCACAGGCTCAGAATTTGCTAGTTCTTCTTCATACAAGATTGAAGACTAAAGGGGAGCAGAGGCTTTCAGGTGCCTTTCGTGTCCCACTACGACTGCCTTTAGCTGAGTCTGTGGACTCTTTTAGAAAACAGTTCAAAGATTTGTTTTGTTTAACCAGACTTTCCATTAAGATTGTACATATTTCAACTGTTTTCAAACTACGTGTTTATTTTATTCTGTGCTTTACCTTGATTTTTGTATTCCTGTTAACAACACTTGAATTTTCAGTTATATTTTATAGTTTTTTGTTTCGTTTTATAGGGCAAATAGGCTGTGATTTAACCGCATGTCCACATAGATGTAAGATTACCTATCGTGACAGCGTGGTGGCCTACTTTGTAAGGGTCAGAAAATGCAAATTTGTGACTTACTGAACAAGCTCAGGTGTTTTCTTTATAGTTAAAAGAAAATTTGCCTACGTGGGTCAAAGTGAAAACATACAAATGCCACCTTTTGTGGTTTAATGTATGTCCCTATTAATTTACTGAAATCTAAATGTTCTGTCATTTTAACTACTTATTGAACATGCATGTTGACCCTGTCAGAGTTCATACTTGACTAAATCTTTGACTGGCAAGGTAATGAGCCAGAATGAAAAGCAGGACTAACTCTGTACTACCACGGTGGTTTTCACACGTCGTTAGAAATTAGCTTATTTTACTTATTTTTTTATAATAAACTTATAATTTATAATTTGTTATTTTTATTTAATTAAGTTATTTATGTATTTTTATTAACCTCTCATCGTTAACATAGATGCAGGAGATCAACCAAAGTCTTTGGTAGCAGATGGGGAAGGTCCAATTGAGAAGCTAGATTCACAGAAAAACACCCCACTGGTGGACAGCAAAGAATCCAGTAGATCCCCCAAACGGCCAAATGACGAGGTCATCAACAACAACCCAAAGAAAAAGGTGAGCGTGTCACAATCTTGCCGGGCCTGTTGGTTTTTAGTCTGGGGGAACAACATATTTTGTACAGTAGGTGAATGGCTTTGCTTCATTTTGGTGTACAGTGAGTTTATGTCTCAACACAGTGTAAGGTTTATGCCAAATTAATTTTTTCTATAATAATTAATCCACTGGTATATAATGAAAAATTATATTTTTATTGATTGAGCTGTTAATTTGGTTCTCTTTCATAGCATTCGTTTCGTGTCTCACTATGGGAACGCCTCCTGCGTGACCTCATCAGAAGCTCAAATAACATTATTATGCATTATTAGCCTTACAGGCTGGCTAGGTGACGCCCATGTCAGGAGGGGCCAGTGCCTCCTTATATAATACGCTGACATAGCGTCAGATGTCATTCAAAAACCTCTTCTCGCTTCTTACAGAAGCCTGTAGACAACTGTGCTATTGGGTGCTAAAGTTAAACTGTCAACAGATTCGAGTGAACAACTCGGTCGCCTGGCGCTTTGTTCCCAGCTTTTCAGTTGTCCACTAGCATACAAGCAGTAGCAATACTGTTCTGTAGCTAGTGCTGGTGTCAAGTAGCAATACTTTCACCCAGGGAAGTAGCAATATTTTCCAAAAGCGAAGTAGCAACACTTTGCTAATAAAGGTACCTCTAGCTTCCTCTAGCAATACCTCTAGCAATACCCTTCGACGCTAGCGGTTTTACACATTAGGTAGCAATACCTGTAGAAAAGTATCAACACTTTTCACCCCACGTTACTGATGAATAGCAATATTCTCCGCACTCAGTGTCAGTCTCGCTAACGTGCGCAACCCTCTAGCTAACCATGGCTATAACACCAACGAAGTTGCAAAACCTTGTCCTTGCGGCAAGAAGATTTCTGCCTGGGATACACACCCCATGTGTGTGGCATGCCTGGGTTTATCTCACGCTCAGGCTGCCTTGACACCTGTACAAGACTGTAGCCACTGCGCGGCTTTCCCACGCAAACTACTCTGCCGCAGGCTAACCACTCGCCAGGCTAACCTGTCGGGTGGCGACCCTTTGCTGTGTGAGGCTGCTGCGACGCAAGGAGAAACTGAGATGCCCAATGATTTGGCCACAACGCCAGGGCCGAGCTGGGCAGAGGCAGACCCTCAGCCCATCGCGACCGCTTTCCTGTCGCTGGAGGCACACGGAGATCGTGAGTTTTTCCCCAATGCTGGAGTCACCTGGGGTGGAGATGCCAACGAGGACGGAGATGAGTCGGCTGACTCGGCCCACAACGCCTCCTCTATGCTAATGGCTTACCAAGCTGAGCTAGAAGAGGACATGACAACTAAACCAGATACCACAGTGTGGGAAGAAATCTGCGTTATAACTGACCACGTCCTCCGCCTCCACAAGGTAGCCATACAGGCTACTGGGAGAGCCATGGGCCTCATGGTTCTTCAGGAGCAAGCACGCTGGCTCGGGCTCACCAACCTGACAACCAAGGAGAAAGAGGAACTCCTCGACACCCCTGTCGTCCCTCAAGGTCTCTTTGGTGCGGCTGTTACATCCATGCAGAAGAGATGTGAGGAGAAAAAGAGAGATGATGAGACTCTGAAACTCTGCCTGCTGAAAAGGGCCCAGCACACCACCCCAGCAGCACCATGCCAGTCATTCGCGCAGGCAGCGTCTCGCCCGGTCCCCGCTTTCAGGATTCCCAAAGTGCCTAAGACGCAGGCAGTCCCCCCAGGCTGCCGGGACCCCTAAGAATCCATGGACTCGGAAGCAGTCTCCCCAGGCCAGACCTCAAGCGGCCCTTCTTCCTCCCCCTGCTGCCGCGATTGTGAGGAGGAAGAAGCGGCCGGCCTGACAGCCTCTCCTCTAGGCGGGAGCGAACCCAGTTTTCCCCCCCCTCATGGGCCGCCCTGCCTCCTCCCAGCTCCGTTCCAGAGCAAGTTCAACGGGACATGTTCCACACAGAGTGCGTTTAAGAAAAAAAATCTACTGATCTTATGATAATCATAATACCTTCATGTAGTACATAGTTTGGTATAGTTTAGCCCTTCAATACTTAGTGTATCTCTTTTGAGTCACAAAGTTTTGGTGACTCAGAATTTATAAAATGAATTACACAAAATTACAAGTCATTTATGCAAATGTATATATATATTTTTTTACATTGTTTTAATTTGTTAGAAGATTTAATAAATGCTTCCTTAAATAAAAAAGTTCATTTTTCAGACTTTAAACAATTAAGTGGGTTTGAATATTTATGAATCTAAAATATAGTGAGGTCAATAAGTATTTGATCACCTTGTGATTTTGCAAAGTCTCTTACTTAGAGATCATGGGGGGGTCTACAATTTTCAGCATAGGTGCATTTCTAATGTGAGAGACAGAATCTAAAAAGAAAAATCCGGAAATCACATTGTATGATTTTTGAACAATTTATTTGTGAATTACTGTGTCAAATAAGTATTTGATCACTTAAGTCAAAAAATTTTAATATTTGGTACAGAAGGCTTTGCTAACAATTACAGAGGTCAAACGGTTCCTGTAGTTCTTCACCAGGTTTGCACACACTGCAGGAGGGATTTTGGCCCACTCCTTCATACAGATCTTCTCTAGATCTGTCAGGTTTCGGGGCTGTCGCTGAGCAACACGGAGTTTCAGCTCCCTCCAAGGATTTTCTATTGGGTTCAGGTCTGGAGACTGGCTAGACCACTCCAGAACCTTGATATCCTTCTTACGGAGCCACTCCTTGGTTTTCCTGCCTGTGTGCTTTGGGTCATTGTCATGTTGGAAGACCCAGCCATGACCCATCTTTAATGCTCTGACTGAGGAAAGGAGGTTTTTGCCCAATATGTCACAATATATGGGTCCGTTCATCCTCTCCTTAATACAGTGCAGTTGTCCTGTCCCCTGTGCAGAAAAACACCCCAGAGCATGATGCTTCCAGCCCCATGCTTCACTGTAGGTATGGTATTATTGGGATGATACTTATCATTGAAGAAAATAAGAACAACCCCAGGTTTCTCTTCAGCACTGTAGCCAGGCTGACAAAAAGTCAGAGCTCTTTTGAGCCAACCATCCCTTTAACGTTAACTAGTGATGACTTCATGAACTTCTTCACAAATAAAATTTTTATCATTAGAGAAAAAATTACCAATAATCATCCCACAGATGTAATATTATCTACAGCTACTCTTAGTACCATTGATGTTAAGTTAGACTCTTTTTCTCCAATTAATCTTTCTGAGTTAACTTCAATAATTACTTCCTCCAAACCATCAACGTGTCTTTTAGACCCCATTCCTACAAAACTGCTCAAAGAAGTCCTGCCATTGATTAATTCTTCGATCTTATATATGATCAACCTATCTCTAATAATCGGCTATGTACCACAGGCCTTCAAGGTGGCTGCAGTTAAACCTTTACTCAAAAAGCCATCTCTAGACCCAGCAGTCTTAGCTAATTATAGGCCAATCTCCAACCTTCCTTTCATATCAAAAATCCTTGAAAGAGTAGTTGTCAAACAGCTAACAGATCATCTGCAGAGGAATGGTTTATTTTTATGAGTTTCAGAGTTCATCACAGCACAGAAACAGCTTTAGTGAAGGTTACAAATGATCTTCTTATGGCCTCTGACAGTGGACTCATCTCTGTGCTTGTCCTTCTTGACCTTAGTGCAGCATTCGATACTGTTGACCATAATATCCTATTAGAGCGATTAGAACATGCTGTAGGTATTACAGGTATTGCACTGCAGTGGTTTGTATCATATCTATCTAATAGACTCCAATTTGTGCATGTAAATGGAGAGTCCTCTTCACACACTGAGGTTAATTATGGAGTTCCACAGGGTTCAGTGCTAGGACCAATTCTGTTTACATTATACATGCTTCCCCTAGGCAGCATCATTAGAAGACATAGCATACATTTTCACTGCTATGCAGATGACACCCAGCTCTATCTGTCCATGAAGCCAGATAACACACACCAATTAGTTAAACTGCAGGAATGTCTTAAAGACATAAAGACTTGGATGGCCACTAACTTTCTGCTTCTTAACTCAGATAAAACTGAGGTCATTGTACTCGGCGCTGAAAAGCTTAGAAATATGGTATCTAACCAGATTCTTACTCTGGATGGCATTACCTTGGCCTCCAGTAACACCGTGAGGAACCTTGGAGTCATTTTTGACCAGGATATGTCCTTCAACGCACATATTAAACAAATATGTAAGACTGCGTTCTTCCATTTGCGCAACATCTCTAAAATTAGAAATATCCTGTCTCAGAGTGACGCTGAAAAACTAGTTCATGCATTTATTACTTCCAGGCTGGACTACTGCAATTCATTATTATCAGGATGTCCAAAAAACTCACTGAAAAGCCTTCAGTTAATCCAAAATGCTGCAGCAAGAGTACTGACAGGGATTAGAAAGAGAGAGCATATTTCTCCTGTTTTGGCTTCCCTTCATTGGCTTCCTGTTAAATCCAGAATTGAATTCAAAATCCTGCTCCTCACATACAAGGTCTTAAATAATCAGGCCCCATCTTATCTTAATGACCTTGTAGTACCATATCACCCTATTAGAGCACTTCGCTCCCGCTCTGCAGGCCTACTTGTTGTTCCTAGAGTATTTAAAAGTAGAATGGGAGGGAGAGCCTTCAGTTTTCAGGCCCCTCTTCTGTGGAACCAGCTTCCAGTTTGGATTCGGGAGACAGACACTATCTCTACTTTTAAGATTAGGCTTAAAACTTTCCTTTTTGCTAAAGCATATAGTTAGGGCTGGACCAGGTGACCCTGAATCCTCCCTTAGTTATGCTGCAATAGATGTAGGCTGCCGGGGGATTCCCATGATGCATTGAGTTTTTCCTTTCCAGTCACCTTTCTCACTCACTATGTGTTAACAGACCTCTCTGTATTGAATCGTATCTGTTATTAATCTCTGTCTCTCTTCCACAGCATGTCTTTTATCCTGTCTTCCTTCTCTCACCCCAACCGGTCGCAGCAGATGGCCGCCCCTCCCTGAGCCTGGTTCTGCCGGAGGTTTCTTCCTGTTAAAAGGGAGTTTTTCCTTCCCACTGTCGCCAAAGTGCTTGCTCATAGGGGGTCATATGATTGTTGGGCTTTTCTGTGTATCTATGAAGCGCCTTGAGGCGACATTTGTTGTGATTTGGCGCTATATAAATAAAATTGAATTGAATTGAATTGAATCATTCTTCTTCCTCCAAACATGGCAAATGGACATAGGACCAAAAAGTTCTACTTTGGTCTCATCTGACCACAGGACTTTCTTCCATGACTCCTCTCGATTATCCAGATGGTCCCTGGCAAACTTCAGACGGGCCTGGACATGGGCTGACTTGAGCAGGGGAACCTTCCGTGCGATGCAAGATTTTAAACCATGACATCTTAGTGTATTACTGATAGTAGCCTTGGAAACGATGGTCCCAGCTCTCTTCATGGCATTGACCAGCTCCTCCTGTGTAGTTCTGGGCTAATTCTTCACCATTCTTAACATCAGTGATACCCCACGAGGAGAGATCTTCTGTGAGGTCAATGTGGGGACATTGACAGTCATCATTAGCCTCTTCCATTTTCTGACATTTTCTCCAACAGTTGTTTTTTTTTCACCAAGCTGCTTGGCAATTGCCCCGTAGCCCTTTCCAGCTTTGTGAAGGTCTACAATTTTGTCTCTTGTGTCTTTTGACAGCTCTTTTGTTTTGCCCATGTTGCTACTTAGATTTTGGCTGATTGTGGGGTGTACAGGTGTCTTTCTGACAGCTAACAACCTCAAACAGGTGCTACTAATTTAGAATCATGAGCAGAATGTAGCTGGACAATTTAAAAGCAAAACAACAGGTCTTTGAGGGTCAGAAATCTGGCTAATAAGCAAGTGATCAAATACTTATTTGACACAGTAATTCACAAATAAATTGTTCAAAAATTATACAATGTGATTTTCGGATTTGTCTTTTTAGATTCTGTCTCTCACATTAGAAATGCACCTATTCTGAAAATTGTAGACCCCTCCATGATCTCTAAGTAAGAGAACTTGCAAAATCATAGGGTGATCAAATATTTATTGACCTCACTGTATGTTCTTGTTATCTAATATACGAAATCGTATTTGTGATATTTTCAAAACAGATCTGCTTTTTGTTTGTTTTGTCTACATAGAAAAAAAAGAAAAAGAAGAACAAAAAGAAAAAAGATGGCGCCGTGTCATCAGATCAAGATCTGTCACACATTTCTCTGGGAGATAAGCAGGGGAAGGAGACACAGGGAGAAAGAAATTCTTCTGACAGTGAAAGCTCAGACAATGCAATGGACACAACACCAGACTCACTCCAAGATAGGCTTTCCTCGTTAGAAAGCCAGCCTAGTTCCTTAACAGCTAATGATATTGTTGCCATTGCTGAAGATGCACAAGCCAATCAGAGTGAAAAGTCTGATGCCCCAGTACAGGCAAATACAGTGGAGCAATCTGAGGCGGCAACAAGTAGCCCAAACGAGATGGAGAGCAATGCACAAACATCTCCTGACAATCAGCCACAGAAGACAGAACCAACCAACACTCCAGATGAACGTCCTGCTTCAGAGGACAAAAAGAGTACAACCCCCCAGTCACCTTCAAGTAAAGGGACCAAGGCCACTATGGCTAAAGATCCAAAGGAAAAAACCTCAAAGAACCAGAAAGAAGCAGACAATGCTAAAAAACCTAAACAGGACCAGAATGCTAATGTGGCTGCAAATGCAAAGCAGTCAAAGGAAAACACGCAGAAGGGAAAAAATCAGCAGGAACAGAATCAGAAGCAGCCTGTTGCAACTGGCCAACAAAAGGTTTTTGGAACTTATACAGCAAAGGTATTACTGGCTAATGCAGTATATGTGAAAATAATTGTTACTGACCAACAATAACATTTATGAGAGAAACCTCAGTCCCATAACCTTGAGATGTATTTATCCAACATATTTAATGCTACAGGCTGACACTGGCTCCAGTGTGGACCCAGTGGAGAAGATGGAGATTCAGCAGTCAGGGAGCGGGCAGGACTCGACTCCAGCACAGCCTTCAAATGATAACAAAGGATCTAAAGACGGTGGTGATAACAGCAAAAGTTCAAAAGCTCAAACAGGTCCATCCCCAAAAAGGTGATAAAACTCTCTCAGATAACTGTATATTTTACCTTTAACTCATCTTTGCCAATTTCTTTTATTCAATAAATTTATTTTTGCTTTTCAGAGTGACAAGGAACACAAACATTGCTACTCGTGACAGGCTCACAATCTATTTCCACGCGGTCCTCTCAAAGGATTTTGGATTTGATCCAGAAGAAGATCTTATCTTCATCAGGGCTGGGTCATGCATTGGAAAATGGAATGAAAATGCAGCTCAACTGTTTGTGACCAGGTACTTGCTCTTAAGTTAACAGTCATTGAAATTAAGAATGTTAATTACTTTAAGAAAATATTAAATCAAAACACTCAAAATTTTCTACACTAAAAATAAATACAAAAATAGTCAATACATGAATTTCAGCACTACATTTACAAAAAACACTAACACACAGATGCACACATGTAAGGAGGTTTTTAGATCAAAATCTAACCTTATAATGCATGCCATGAAAAATATATTGTGCTATATTCGTTAAGAGACTGACACAAATGGAAATTGTATACTGAAATCACAATATAACTCAAATCTTTTGCACTTGTATAAAGGATTTGTAAAGGATTTTCCTTTACACAGACTATTGTAATATTTAAAGACACTTTTAAAACTTAACGCTTAAAAAAGCTGGAGAAATTAGGCTGTAGTGTGAACATAAGTACCTCACATAAGTACCTGGAACACTAGTCGTCGTAAAGTCGGTATTTCACTAACTTGATGATTACTGGCAACATGCTTCTCTTTTGGTCTCTACTATGTGGCTGCCCACATGGTTACTTAGTATTTATTTGTGTCAAAGGATTCAAATCAAATGTTTTTCACCTATAAGTCAATGATCTAGTTAAACAGCAAAAACCTCTAAAGGAGGTCTGTCTGTGCTGGTTTGCCTTTGTCTCATTGAAAGCTATAGAAACATACTCTTTTATTCGATCATAATCCATTTCTGATGTTTAAATGCCAACTGTGGAGTGTTTTGCCAGTGGAATAAAGGGCAGTATTGACATTGGAGCAACACAGGTTCACTGAATGAAAAATCACATTTTCTGTGTTAATACTCACAGACTTAACTGACTTCTGACAGTTAATGTTTGTTTATGAACAATGAAGTAAATATTTACAGTTGCCAGAAATTGTCAGAAATGAACCCCTAGTGAACTACAGCAAACTATGCTACGTATTTCAGCCTTTGTTACCCTTTGCCTTTGTTTCAGCCTTTGAATCTTAGATTTTCATTAACCTGTTGTTGTTTGCCCAATCTTTCTTATTTTTCACTTTTCATGGGCACTACCACTCTTAAATACTTTTTTTAGGGATGATGTGACACAGTCATTTAGTCATCAGCATTTGATTCTTGTCAAAGTTAATCAGATTCTTTTGTTTTCTTTTGTTTTCCTGTTTCAAAATAAAAATTCAGGAATTGTTGAATCCCTGTCTAATATATGTCACCCACGGACAGAAGGAAATATTCATGTATTATGTCAGTGGTTATATAATAGCTCATGAGTGCATATTTACTTACTACATCACTTTTCATTTTGACATGACATACTAACTGTAATGCATCTATGATCTTAAACCCTGGCATGACTTCTTCTAGTGTGCATGCACAAGCTAGACTTTTCTTATATCTTTTCCGACTGACTTTACACAATCTACATATGACTTTCATTTTCATACAGGGATCTTGGAGAGCATGGGTTTCTGGTTCAAGGCAGGCTGACAACTAGCAAAAAAGAAGCTGTGTCTGAGTCAATACCATACAAATATGTTGTATACAAGGCTAAAAAGGATGCATATGAGTATGAATACATATATAAACTGGACTCTACACAACAAATCACCAACAGATGTTTGTTTGTTAAAGAGCACCTCATCAATGATGACGGTAATTATAATTCTCATTTAGTCAAGCTGTAATTACACTTTTTCTGCTAATATGCTGATGACATTAACATATTTTGATGTGTGTCCTTTAAAGTAAAATTTTGTTGTATTCCTTTTGCAAAAGGAGACTGGCATCAATATGATGATATCATCTGTGTTAAACCCTCAAAGAATGTGTTGGAGCGATTGGTAGAGAAGTTCTGGCCTGAAAAAAGAAAGGATCTCATTCAAGGCAGAGAAATTGCTGGGAAAATAATGCTGGAGACCATATTTGATCTTCTGAGGAGCTGGAATGACACCAATCTGAGAAGTTTTCTGGTCCAACTTAATCAGTTCATACAAGTTTATGGGGACCCCTTTGTGTTTGAAGAGAGACAAAAGAAATGGTACTCCTTAAACTATGGAGAAGAAGATGTAAGTTTACAATATTTCTTTACAAAGTGTAGAGGTTATGGCCAGGTTATGGCCACTTCAGCTGACTTGTTTCTATTTTTGTATTATATTTTAGGTGAGAAAAATGCTTAAAGCATTCATGCTAGCAAATGTGACTCCGCTGTTGGAGAATGGAGATCATAGGAGTCTCTACATTCAGGATCCCTTGAAAGCAGCTGTGATCATGCTTCACATATCGAAACAATATCAAATCAGATTTGAACAGTCTGAGCTTCATCGGCTCTGTGCGGCACTAAGTTTACCCAAACTAGGAAAGGATGACTTCCTTCAGTACTGGGCAGAGTTTTCTCAGCATGTGTCTGTTCTCAAAACGTAGGTACCCTGTCTTTTCAATAGTACTGGAATCATAATCTACTGACTTAAAAGTAATAACCTTACTGCATATATTTGTGTTAATTATCATTTTTCTGTTCATATGTTCAAATAATTATTGCTACAGTTTGCCAGAATCATTGGTGTATCTAATAAACACTGTAAAAAGAATGGTGATGCCTCGATGGATTGTGGTACTGCCACTTCTCCACCTCCTCAAGGGTAACACAAAGCCTTTTGGAGCACCATCATCTGGAAACGGGAAGTATGGCCCATCTTGGGCAGGATTGGGAGGCCTTGACATGGGCACCTCGGCTTATATGAGCAGTCAGGAAAAGAGGTATGGTTCCCTATTCCTTTGCTTTGGTTTTGCTTGCCCAGACATGTACCAGTGCATTGGAACCAATACACATTAATTTATTATTGTGTATATTTTAATTGGATTTTTTCAGAGCACTCATAAATGTGATGAAGAACCGCAGCCACTTAATGGAGGTCGATGCACTTTTACTTCGATCCTGCTTGTACCTGATGTCACTTGATGAACTGACTGAGTGTAGCACTGAACTTAAAGCTGAGCTTTTGGACATGCTCCATGTTTTCCTTAATAAGGTTCCTCAGGACATCACTGGTGGCAACATGCAGGTAAATTAAAGACAGTGTAGTAAGTGATCCAAGTTAATCCATTCATGGAGTATGTGGAACATATAACTTTCCATGTACTTAGTTTAGTGTGACTTTAAATTTATAATTGTAAAAAGCTGCATCATAGATGTGTATATCTACTGATCAGACATTGGGGAACGCTTAGAACTCCTTGCTAGTGACAGTTGAGAATTTTAACCATCATATTATAAACTAAATAAATGTTCATGATTTTCTCTTTCTAGGCAGTATCTCACACTCTCACACACATTCAACGGAATCTCATTGAGGAAAAATACAGGTAATTTGCAGTTTTTTATTTGAATAACAGGAGTTCACTAGGCACTGCAGTTGTAGTTGTTGTTTAAAACTACACTACTTAAAAAAATTAAAGGAACACTTTGAAAACACATCAGATCTCAATGGAAAGAAAAAACATATTAAATATCTCTACTGATATGGAATGGATAAGGTGTTAGGAAAGAAAGGGTCCCACAGCATTTGATGGAAATGAAAATGATCAACCCACAGAGGGCTAAATCCAAAGACACCTCAAAAATCAAAGTGAAAACAAAAGTCATGTTTGTCTTCTGTTTGTCTACCACCACTATGTCCGGTTGGTTAGCCACCACCATTTTGTCCGTCTGTATCTGCAAGTCCCACAGGATCTTAGCTCGGTCATTCTCCATCACCCTTGGGGGCATCTCCCATTTTGACCTCGGGACTTCCAGGTTATACTCGGCACAGATGTTCCTGTACACCAGGGGTCGGCAACGCACGCGAAGGGTTAACTGATGTCACGACCATATCTGGACTGGCCATCGGGCATACCGGACCTTTGCCCAGTGATTTTTTTTGTTTTTATGGGATGATTATTATTATTATTTTTTTTTTTTTAGTAACGGTATAAACAATGAAAGATGGTGGATTGGCCAGATGCTGGCGGATGCGTAAAAATAACTCAGATATAAACCAAGTTCAGGTGGAGTTTATTTTCGTTGTGCTGACTTTTTACAGTCAGTTACAATAACTGGTACTGTGTACTAGCTAGCATGATGGAGTTTCTATACAGCTGGGTGGGTGCTATGTTACTGATAGTGAACTTTATTTTATTTATAAGGTTAGTTAGTAGAGTTGCCAACCGTCCCGTAAAAAACGGAATCGTCCCGCATAAAACGGAATCGTCCCGCATTCAGAGAAAATATCACGCGGTTCGTATTGAGCTGAAAAGGAACCCAGTTTGTCCCGTACTTCAGCTACAATGAAAAATACTCAAAGCTGGAGTTATTCTGTGTCTTTACGCTGTCAGCTGCCTCTTCTTCTCTCATTCAATCATGAAACTGATCAATGATCAGCTGATCGGTATTTCTGACACAAGTCCCGTCTCTCGTTTGTTTATCGCCCACTTTGCGCCAGAAAGAGGAAACCAGTGGATGTCGCGCTAAACAACAGCAGCGCATTTAAGTTTGATCAGCTGTTGTTAGAATTTATCTAATATTAATTTCTTGTATCATCTGATGTTTGCTGGCGCCACAGCTGTCATGATATTGGTTTGGTTATCTGGTGAGAGGGAAACATGAAGATGAAACCAGGAGATGTTCTTACTGAATCATCAGAGCTGAACATGTGATGGTGAAACAGGTTTACCTTTTAGGTGACATGAATGAGTTGAAGGGAAGTTATGAACTGTTTCTGAGAGACAAATAACACCAGGATCCTTTTCTAAGTAGCTGACAGCTGGTAACTGTGCAGGGGCGGGTCTAGCAAAGTTTTGCCAGGGGGCCAGGTAGGGTATTAACAGGGAAAGGGGGACACAGAGAAATACTTTTCTTTCTTATTCTCATTTAAAATTTCTAGCCAAATCTTACAACCAAAGTTTTTATCTGACGTAAAATGTTTAGAAATCATACATATACCAACAAGACAGTGTACATCACTGTCACAACAGCGTTTGTTTTCATTCAAAGGCTTTATGGATTTTCCTGTAATACCTGCTGGGCCGGTCTCTAGTCAAAATGTCCAGGCCGATTTTTTGTCTCAGTCCAGCCCTGGGCACGACATGCAGTGAGTTAATCTGAGAAGGTTCATTAAAAAAATAAATGGCCGCGCCAGCGGTGGACATCGCAAATTAGCTTGCATAGACACATTAGTTGGGCCACTTCTTAATGACGGTATCTTAACTAACAACCCCAACTACCAGATTCCACTTGTAATTGGCTAAAAATCACTTAGCCTACTGGTGAGAGGGACGTTGCTAGCTGTCAGTTTTTTCAAGTGATGTTGAAATTTCCACGTTCTGACACAAATGCTTCAGGAGCTCTCCGCTCAGCACAGCAACTGTTAATATAGAGCATTATTAAATTTATTGCTAATGCAATTATATGGCATTGACTTCTGAGGAAATTTTAGATGGCACTTGCCATCCTGGTGGTGTGGATCAGTCAATCGATGTCTCGTTCACTCTTGGCATACAGCTTGATGTCATCCATGTACAGGAGGTGGCTGACAACTGCTCCATTCCGTAGTCGATAGCCGTAGCCAGTCTTGTCAATGATCGCACTGAGGGCGTTAAGGCCTATGCAGAACAGCAGAGGGGACAGGGCATCTCCTTGGTAGATCCGGCACTTGATGGTGACTTGTGTGTGTATATATATATATATATATATATATATATATATATACACACACACACACACACACACACACACACACTTATTTATTTATATATATAAGTGTGTGTGTGTGTATATGTATGTATACACACTCACACATACGTATATATGTCTGTGTGTACATACACATGTATGTATGTGTGTTTGTGTATATATGTGTGTGTGTGTGTGTGTCTGTATATGTATCAAAGAAACTAGTGTTGTTAAAATTTGGTGTTGTGTATTTCCATAGTTGTTGTTATCGTTGTTTTAAATTGATACATATTGAATTATTTACATTTTGTTTGTTTTTTTGTTTTCATTTATCCTAGTTATTTTACAGCAACTTATAGGAGAGAGTGCTTGGCAACAGCAGTGAAACTGTTAGAAAAGATCTGCAATGGTGTGAAACCAGCATCATATACCCAGAACTATCCTGACATTCCAGTGGCATGCATGAATCTGGTTGCATCTGTTTCAAACTTTTTTCAGTTTGACAAGCAACAGGTAGGTAAAGTGTGTAAATCTTGGAAATCAGGTGTTTATTTGTGTTATTATATTAATTATTCTAATTTAGGAGACCCAAGAACGAGATCAAGAACAACGATTTGTAAAAGGCATGGTGATCACTCAGCCGATGAAGATAATCAGAGGATGGATCGCTCAGTCATTTAAACAGAGTTTGCTCAACAGGAGTTTGTTCTTAAGACAAATTAAAGCAACAGATGAGATTGAAGTGAGCAGCTTTCTTTCTTTCTTTTTTGTATACTTAAAAAAAATAAAACACTAAATATACAAACTGACCACTTCCTCACCGGTAAAGGATGCTGACAAAAATAAGGCTTTAATGAGTTGCATATTACAGATGTGGAACAACGTAATCTCCATCCATTTCAAAGATGAGGATTGCACTAAAGAGTGGCGACAGACATTAACTATGGATTTTGAGGGCAAGTATAGACAGGTAAGGGATTTATTTTTATTTATTTATTTATTTATTTTTTTGGGGGGGGACTTATTATTATTATTATTGTTATTATTATTATTTCTTTTTTGGAAAAGTAGATCAGATTTATGTTTCCATGTGATTTTTAGGGATATCCACTGGATCAGATTGAATTCTACTGCACCAAGATAGAAGATCTTAGTGATTCCCATCCACATGTTGCAGCTAGTGTGGAAAAGTGTGCTCTTGAGGCTGTTACATCTTTGTGCCAGGTATAAAGTGTTCTCGTTATAATTTACTTTCATGAGTGGCATACTATTTGCTAATATTGATAATAAGATGTAACAGATGTTTTATTAAATGTTGAAATACAAGGACCTGGATTTACATTACTCTTACGTTCAAGGTGTCAAAACATAATTCACTGTGTTTTTTCTATGTTATATGAAGAACAAGAATGAGGGAAAACTCTTTGAGAGGTTCAAAATAAACAGCAAATTTGGGAAACTCATCTCTGCCATTATTGAGAAATCCTGGCCAAAGGACAGTCAAGGGAAATACCACTCTGATGAAGAAGTTGTTCTTCAACACCTGCTCTCTTGGAGTGCTGCCAAAGACATTTTCCAGCTCCATGGTATTCGCTAAGAAAAATACAGAGCGTTTGAAATTGCAAAAAAAATAATTTATCACAATATTTAACTTATATAAACACACAACTTACTGCAGTAGGTAATCAGGCCTTGGTTTGTGAGCCTGTGGTTCAAGTTAATGAAATCATTGCTGTGGTATTAGATAAAACACTTACATGTAAATTCTGTCACTGCAGGAGCAGATGAAAAGCTGATTGAGCAGCTCTCTCCAGATACCAGAGACAGAATTGCAATAGGGATATCCTCATTTACAGCCATGAAAAATCAACTGGTTCAAGGAAACATTAAGATCAGCCTGCTCAACATCATTTTGGAAAGGCGTGAGTCCTTCTTAGAACTGCTGAAGATCGGTAATTTGCCATCACAGATGTCTTCAGAGTTATTTTGAAAAATTAAGTGTGTATAGTGTACAGTTGTCTAATAGTAATCATAATTATTGATGTTTGTGTTTTTGACTTGATACTAACAGACTGCCTCTCTGAGAATGGGCAATACAAGGATCATGACAAAATGAAGAGGTTGTTGAAGTGCAGAGAAGATGAAGTAAAAGCTGTATATCATGAAAAGGAGCTTGTTGATGTTCTCTTAACTAAGAGCCATCAACTTGAGGAACACATGACAGGTATGTTGACTGAGTTTGTGCCATCAGTCTTAACTATCAGTCTTAATTATTAACATCCACATTAATTTCCATAATAGTTGATGTTGCTGAACTGGAAAGAAACCAACAAGTCAACATTATGACCACACCTTTGGACCATTTCATGGAGGTTCATCAGTTTGACCAGATGCCCTCTCCAATAACTGGTATTGTCACCTTCTTCAATCTGGACGAAGAAATTAGAAACATGGCAGAGGATTTATACACATTCAGCGACAGTATTGTCTTCAAAATGTGTTGGGACAAACAAGCCAAGTTCCGGGCCAATGAAGAAATGGAAGACAATCCTGATGAGCATCAGGTAGCAGACATTAGGGCAACACTACAAATGATACATGATAACATTTTCATAGATTGCTACAACCATTATAAAGATATCTACACTCGCCTGAAAGACGGCACTATAAAGCTTGAAGACGTTAACCAGTTTTTTAAAGCTTTCAAGGGCAAGTATGAAGATCTTGCAAAAGACTTAGACATCATGTGCAGAATCAATAAATCAAGGGACAAACAATGGATCAACAGCAGGGTTCAACAGATCGAGCAGTACCACGAACTTCATCTCGCTGTGACTTCAGCTCAAGTAATCATGAAAGTCAAAGAGACACTTGGTCTTCAAGGTGACTTCAGAGTTCTGGAGACACTCACAGAAGTTGTAAGTAGCTTTGTGTATAAAAAAATTATCAATCTAAAAAGCTATTTTGCGTTCCACACAAGCTTTGAATTATTGCATTTAATAATGAATATCAATAATACATAGAATAGAACACTTCTTTGTTTTACTTAATTTAAGCAGTTTAGTACGTTTTAATTTAAGGCTCCCTGTGAAGAATGTCTCTGATCATATTTCCATGGTTAGAATGTAACTCTAGTTTTCCTGTCTCCCCACCACTCAGAACGATATAGACTTTCAGAAAGAGCCACTCAGCCGGATTGACAATGAGTTGATGCAAGCAAAGACTGTTCTAGTGGACATAACTGAGCCCCGCAGGCTGTGTCTGCAGGAACTGGAACTAAGGGGACACTTTGTGACGTGGGTGAAGGATGCCCTTGAAGGTAAGTGTAGTTATGCATTTTCTTGTTAATGTCTATCCATTGCACACTACTACAGCTATGCTGCAATATCCATTGTTTTCAGTTTTATTCGTCATATGCAAGTTAGCACAGGGTCAACATTGCAATGAAATGTGTTTGACGAGCAGCAGTCACTCAGCAGCATGATACAGTAGGAGAAAATATAATAAAATAAAATAAAAAAAATAGAAAAATAGTAAGGAGCATAATATTAGAGAGACGTGGTAAAAGAGAAAAGATGACTAAATATATATGTATCTATAAATATAAATATATGTACACTAGTGATTAAATAAGAAAATCTTGAAAAGAAATATGATGGGAGGGTAGATGGGATATTGCACAGGAATGAGCAGCAGAAATTTACAGTATTGCACTTTTAATTAAAAATATCAATAACAATAAAGTGAAGTGACCAGTGCAGATTAAACAGAGTACTTGTGAAGCTGCAGGGTAGCTTCTGAGTGCTGTGTTGTGTGTGTTTAAGTGTTGTGGTTGAGGTGTCGTATGGCTTGGTGGTAAAAACTGTTTTTAAGTCTTGTAAATTTTTTTAAAATTTTCTTTGTAACTACTGACATCAGCAACTATGGGAGTGTCTACTGCAAGAAATAAATGAATGGACTGCACATATGCTTCATTTTCATATGGCAATGACTCCATCTTACACTTTGTAACGCTACGTACAGTTAGAAACCTCTCGAAATTAGACTGGCTCTCTAAAGTCACAAAGGAAAAAATTGGCTGCACAACACCAAGGTTACCAGGATTGTGTTGCAGGAAGCAGGTATGCAGGTTAGACAACCCTATATGCTCACATTTACATCCATACCAGTTTAAGATCACCAGCTAACCTACCGTGCATGTTCATGACCTGTGGCAGGAGGCTGGAAGACCCAGAGAATATTCACACAATCGCTGGGAGAACATGCAAACTCAACATAGAAAGGCCCCAGCCTACCAGCAGCTTCAAATTCAGAACGGTCCTGATATAAATCAATGTCAACAACCACTAACCACTACCCTATTTCTGTTTATTTAAATGTATTTTGCAGATATCAATGAGTTAAAAGTGTTTGTTGACCTGGCTTCTATCTCTGCGGGAGAGAATGATATGGACGTGGATCGTGTTGCGTGCTTCCATGACGCAGTTCTTGGCTACTCTTCATTGCTTTATGAGCTAAAACCAGACTCTGGTTTTAAAGCCTTCAGAGAAGTGCTCAAGAAGCTCTGGAGGGCTTTGGAGAATGACAGCAACCTACCCAAAAAACTGGTGAGAAGATCCCTCCGCACACTTAAAGCAAAAATATGATCAGGATGGCCATAGAGGCTTTGATATGAATGTTAGTGTCTTACAGTGGGGTTATTGGGGTAAAGGCTAATCTTATGAAAGGGAAACTGAAACACAACACAATTATGAAGAGTATATTTTCTTACAGCGGGACAGTGCACGTCATTTGGACTGGTTGAAGACTGTGAAGGACAGTCATGGATCAGTGGAACTGTCATCCCTCTCCTTAGCATCAACCATCAATAACAAGGGTATCTACTTGATCAATGCACAAAATGTAAAAAAGGTAAATAATGCAATGAAAGTTGATTGCATCCCTAGATCAGTACAGCACACATGTTAGACTAAGATGTGAGACAAAGAGTCTCCAAATATATGCATGAGAATTTCTTTTTTTCCCCCTGATCTAGTTGAGTCTTGACACTGCCCTGAAGCTGCAGATTCCAGAGGAGCATGATGACAGTCAGCAGATGCGCTGCTATTCCCTTGAGGACTTGAGGGAGCTGCAGAATAAACTCATGCTCATGTCTGGGAAAGGGGATCAAGGGCAATGTGAAGTTGATTATTTTGCAGAGGTACGTTGCAATATTTTCCTTTTCGGCATCTGAGATTCCAATAATTCAGATAATATATTTTGTAAATATTATTTTAAATTGATAAAATTATCTACATCATCAATAATGCTCAATAATCCATAATGTCAAAAGCTAATATCTAGATGATATAGACTTATTAAAATTAGGTCCTACAATTTACAGTACATGTGAAGACATGTCCAAAAAATCCAGATAACTCTCTACAGATTTATTTGATAAAAATGTGGTGATGTATAGGTCAATTTTGGGATATACTACCATTTCAAACCTTTAGTGCATTACATTCAAAATTTATAAAAAGAAAGAGAAGAGCTATTTACTACATAAATGTGCAGCTATATGATCATAGACTCATGCTTGACAGAGAAACTGATTCGACAATGAAACTGGTGTAACTTTAAGTTTGTTTCTGTTTTTCAGGTTTTTGCCAGCGTTCAAAGATTAGCTGAGGCATTCATTGCTCTTTACACTGCTGGGAATCCACTGTTCAGGCACTGGGAAGTGCAAATCAACTGTTGTTCAAAAAGTCAGGCACCCAGCATTATGATGGATTTCAACTTGGACAGTGTTATCAGTGTCATTGTGGAGGGCAGCATAGAAGAGAAGCTTCCTGAACTTTGCAAGAAAATGGAGAAATGTCTTGACTTCTGGATGGATTTTGTAGACAAACAGAGATCCCAGCATTACTATCTTAACTACTACACAGCTGAACAGATTGTCTACTTATGCAACAAGCTGACTTTGCAAAATGTTACCAGTGTAGAAGACCAGGTTCTCATGATGCTCTCTTTCATCAAGCCAAACTGCACATACTCAGATTTGAGGGAAGTTTGGCATGAACTTCAGTATGAAATCCTCAAAAAACCAGAAGAGCAAAATGAGGACATTGAGTTTCAGACCTTTGTTGTGGTGCAAAGCAGTGAGGGGGAAGACCCAGACTTCACCAGCCAAATGGGTCCTCTGGCAAGTCTCGTAGAACAGGCAGAGGGTTTACCAAAATTTGATCACATATGGAATGCTTATATGAAAGACATGAGAAATTTTCTCCCCCACATTCTTGATATAAAAAATCTTGGAAGACTGTTGGATATCCTGGCCAACAAACACAACGAGAGTCAAGAAGAAGACATTTCTGACGATGACACAGGGAATTTCATAAATAGACATGTTCCCAGAGGTCTGGCTGTTGGAAACCCAAACCTCATTGTTTGCCCACATGATGAGGTGTTGTCATCTTGCATTTCCATTTACATGAGCAGTGAAAATGAGACACTTCCCACGTATGATGAAGTCCTTTTATGCAACTCCACGACGCCATACGAACAGGTGGAGCTATTCCTCAGACGCTGTCTCAGCACAGGCTACAGAGGACAGAAGATATACTGTTTACTGTATGGAGATCTCCTCCCTTATGATGTGAGCTCTAAAGCTGAGAACTTTTTTCAGCGAATGAAAATGCAGAGTAGAAAGGATTATAGATTTGTTATCATTTGCAGCTCAGAAAGAGAACATACCTACCTTCCATCAGCCTTCAGCCAGTACAGATTGCACATGGTTCCACAGGAACCTTTGGCAAGAATCCAGAGTTACCTACAAAAGCACTATGCCGTCCCAGCAGATGAGTGCAGCGCCGCAGCTGCGTTTAAGGACAGACTCTGTGTTGGTGTCATTTCAGCCACAAGGGCTGGTGTTGGTATGTATAGGTGCTATCTACTATTACTAATGGTTAAAAAGTTGTTTATCAAAATTCAAACGTGCCATATGATCTTTTGAAATTGCAGGAAAATCGCTTTACATCAGAAGGCTGTATGAAAAACTGAAGAGATCAACCAAAAAATCATCAGTGATGAAATGCATTCGCCTGATTGAGCCAAATGTTGATGAGAATGTCATCCTTCAATCACTGTTGGACACCCCTAGAAGGAAAGAACTGACTGTGTTCCATTTTGACGTCACATCATCGGTAATGGGCAATCAATGGATTGTTTAACGTAATGTAACCTTTTCAATATGACATCTCTTTGCAGCTTACATAAAATGTGAAATGACTGTGTTTGTTTTGCAAAAGGTCCAGAAAGGCCTGCATGAGTTCCTCTTCAAACTGTTGATTTTGCGATACTTGCTGGACTCAGAGGGAAAGATGTGGATGTGCAATAACAAGCAACTGTACCTTGTAGAAATTTTGGAGCCCACTGTGAAGTCGGGCAGAAATGTTTCACTTCAGGTTAGAGTTTTTATGAACACAAATATTCATGATTTGTTATGTGATTTCAAACTGTTCTTTACCTTGATTTGTGTTTTTCTTTTCTTCTCGTATAGACTCAAAAAATCAAAAGCTCATTCATTGATGTGTTCCCAAATATTTTCTGCCGGCCACCCAAAGAGGTACTAATGGTAGAGATGAGGAAGCAAGAAGATCCCACCATTGTGAGCAATGACGACCCACTGATGGATGATGAAGAATTCAGGAGCGAGGCTTTTCAGAGACCATACCAGTATCTCACGCGGTTTCATAACCACATTAATCTAGATGTATTCACTTATAACAAGGTTGAGGGGACACATGTTGAATGTCTTCAGATGCTTCTCATGTTTTGCGGCATAATGGATCCATCCTGGGCTGAACTAAGAAATTTTGCATGGTTTCTCAACCTTCAGCTGAAAGACTGTGAGACGTCTGTTTTTTGTGATGTCACTTTCACTGGGGACACACTAACCGGATTCAAAACCTTTGTGGTAGATTTCATGATTCTGATGGCAAAGGATTTTGCCTCTCCATCACTCAGCATTTCTGACCAGAGTCCTGGCAGGCTGGAAATCGATCTGGCTGGTGTCAGAGATGAAGACCTGGCTCCTTTTCTTATCAGGAAAAGATGGGAAACAGAACCACATCCATACATATTCTTTAATGATGACCATGTGTCCATGACCTTTATTGGTTTCCATCTTCAGCTCAATGAGCAGAACTTTGTTGATGCCATTGACCCAACCTCTAACAGGGTGATTAAAAGAAATGTCATGACAAGGGCATTGTATGAAGGTCTAAAGCTGCAAAGAGTCCCCTTCAACATTGACTTTGATCGCCTTCCAAGAGCAGAGAAAATAGAGCGAATCTGTAGTGTTCTTGGTATCCAGTGGCCTCTTGATCCAGATGAAACTTATGAGCTTACAACTGACAACATATTGAAGATGCTCGCAATCCACATGCGGTTCAGATGTGGCATCCCTGTCATTATCATGGGAGAAACAGGGTGTGGTAAAACAAGGCTCATCAAATTCCTTTGTGAACTCCGCAGGAGTGGAGTGGCCACTGAGAACATGAAACTTGTCAAGGTGCATGGAGGGACAACTTCAGAGATGATCTACACCAAAGTGAGAGAAGCAGAAGACATTGCTTCGATCAACAAACTCGACTATGGGTTCGACTCCGTTCTGTTTTTCGATGAGGCCAACACTACAGAGGCCATCAGCAGTATTAAGGAGGTCCTCTGTGATAAGACTGTAAAGGGGGAAAGTTTGACAGCCAACACTGGGTTGCAGATTATTGCTGCATGCAATCCTTACCGAAAACACACAGATGAGATGATTCAAAGGTTGGAATCTGCAGGCCTTGGGTACCGAGTTCGAGCAGAAGAGACGGATGAAAAACTTGGATCTATTCCTCTCCGCCAGTTGGTGTATAGAGTTCAAGCACTGCCACCAAGCATGATTCCCCTGGTATGGGACTTCGGGCAGTTAAATGATCACACAGAGAAAATATACATCCAGCAGATTGTACAAAGAGTTGCTGAAAAAAAAGCCATTGATGAATGTCATATCAAGTGGATCACTGATGTACTTTCATCTTCACAGAAGTACATGCGTGCGAGAAATGATGAATGCAGCTTCGTCAGCCTGAGAGATGTTGAACGTTGCATGCAAGCTTTTGTTTGGTTCTATGACAACCATGAAATGTTTTTTGCGGAGCTTAAAAAGTTTGAGAATGATAGAAATCTTGAGAAGGATGAAATGCGTCCAAAATGGCCCGAGAGCCGAGACCCTGTTCTCTGGTCTCTAGTCATGGCCATTGGAGTGTGTTACCATGCCTGTTTAGAAAATAAGGATAAATACAGGCAGAAAATCAGCAAAAGTCTTCCAGCATTATACAGTCCATCAAAGGTGATGCATGAAATCTCACTCATGCAGGATTTACTTTTGAGTGGTGTGCCAATGGGGGATACAATTGCAAGAAATAGTGCCCTGAAAGAGAACGTCTTCATGATGGTTCTCTGCATTGAACTGAGAATCCCTCTTTTCCTTGTGGGCAAACCTGGAAGTTCAAAATCTCTGTCTAAAACTTTGGTGGCAGATGCAATGCAGGGACAAGCTGCTCATTCTGACCTGTACAAAAAGCTCAAACAGATCCACTTGGTGTCCTTCCAGTGTAGCCCTCACTCAACACCAGAAGGCATCATTAATACATTTAAGCAATGTGGACGCTTTCAGGAAGGAAAAAACCTGGATGAGTATATCTCAGTTGTGGTTCTTGATGAGATTGGGCTTGCAGAGGACTCTCCAAAGATGCCACTGAAAACTCTTCATCCATTGCTGGAGGAGGGATGCATTGATGATGAGCCACTACCACACAAAAAGGTTGGATTTATTGGAATCTCCAACTGGGCGCTGGACCCTGCAAAGATGAACCGAGGCATTTTTGTGTCCCGTGGGGACCCTGACGAGAGGGAACTTATTGAAAGTGCTAAAGGAATCTGCTCCTCTGATGCAGTGGTTCTGGAGAAGGTCAGGGATTTCTTCCAACCCTTTGCAAGAGCCTACTTGAACATCTGCCGCAAACAAGGCAAAGGATTTTTTGGCTTACGTGACTACTACAGCTTGATAAAGATGATCTTTGCGGTCGCCAAGGCTTCTAAGCGAAAGCCCACACCAGAGGAAACCGTCAAAGCAGTGCTGAGAAATTTCAGTGGCAAGGATAATGTAGATCCAGTTACTGTCTTCACTACAAGACTGGGGATTGCACCAAACCTAGAGAACATCAGTACCATTGAGTTTGTAAGAGAAAACATTGAAGCAGTTGGACAGGAAGAAGAATGTCGATACCTCCTGGTGCTAACTAAAAACTATGCAGCCCTGCAGATCCTGCAGCAATCCTTCTTTTCAGAAAGTGGTCAACCAGAAATTATCTTTGGTTCCAGCTTCCCAAAAGACCAAGAGTATACCCAGATCTGTCGCAACATCAACAGAGTAAAGATATGCATGGAAACAGGACAAACGGTTGTGCTCTTAAACTTGCAGAACCTCTATGAAAGTCTCTACGATGCCCTCAACCAATACTATGTTTGCTTGGGAGGGCAGAAATATGTGGACCTTGGACTGGGAACCCATCGTGTAAAATGCAGGGTTCACAAAGACTTCCGGCTAATCGTCATTGAGGAAAGAGAAGTGGTCTACAAACAGTTCCCAATACCTCTCATTAACAGGCTGGAGAAGCACTACCTGGACATCCAGACTGTTCTGAAAACCGAGCAGAAGAGGATGGTGGAGGAACTGGAGAAGTGGGTCCAGCTTTTTGTAACTCTCAGCAGCCAACATGCAGCGGCAGCTCAGACATACAAATACAAACCCCCAGACGTATTCATTGGGTACCACTCAGACACATGTGCTTCTGTAGTTCTCCAAGTAATAGAGAACCAGAAGGACAGTTTAGAAATCTCAGATTCTGAGAGGAGAATGCTCGATGAGGCTAAACTCATACTGCTCAAATGTGCTACACCAGACTCTGTGGTGAGGTTGGACAGTACAGCCCTTCCAAAAGTGGAAAGTGAATATCTGGCCAGGATGTACTTTGAAGAGCAGAATAACAGCTGTTTGGCTGACTACATACTTGCTCACACAAGACAGGAGGCCCATTCTTGCTCCTTCTTCACAGAGGTAACTAAATTTGACAATTTTATATACACACAAACACAAAAACATACGGTCTAATTGTAATTTTACACTTCAGGTGACAACATTCTCCAGACTTTTGACTGCTTTTGACCTCGAACCATTGGAGAGGATGTTGCACAGTGTTGAGCTTCTCTCGCTCCAGCAGTTTGACACAGAGCACTCCTTCTTGAAGAAGATAAGGTTTGTTTATCTAGGGAATGTATAATTTTACTCTTTTTTTACATTCACACAATAAAGTACAATAGAAGCTGTGAAACACATGTCCTAGTAAGAACAGTGATAGACTAGTTGTAATATCTAGTAATGTAAACATATCACTAACTAATGAGACATATCCCTTTGTTACTGAATTTAAAGATTATTGTGATTGTTTTAATCTATTGGCACATTTTGACATTTACATTTTTAGAATATGTTTAGAAGCAAATATTGCATGAGAATAACTGACTATGATCTTGAGATGTGTTACAGTGTACAAACCAAGTCCTTCTCGTCTTGTAGGAACTTCCTCACAGCTGAGAATAAAAGCAGCAGCAACAGGGTCCTCATTGTCCAGAGTGATTTTGATGAAGCCAGTCTCAGCGCCAACCTCATTGCATCTGCAAAGTAGGTCCAACACTTTTTTTTGTGGGCTTTTAGCTACCATGTGGTTTGGCCATATTAACTTTTGCCGTTCATTTCCAGGTATTCATCGATTAATGAAATCAATAAGATAACCCAGGAGAACACAGGTAGAAAGGTGTTTGTGTACTTCATCACCAGACTGCCAAGAATGGAAGGAGGGACTTCTTACATTGGCTTTCATGGCGGTAAGGCTTATACAACATGGACTATATTTTTTGTTATGTCGTGTAAAGAGTGGACAATAAGCTGAGACATGTTAATATTCACAGGCCCCTGGAGATCAGTTCATATTGATGACCTGAGACGCTCTAAAGACATTGTTTCCGACATCAAAACTTTGCAAAACATGACAATCAGTCAAATGTTTGAAACAAAGGCACCTCAGGCTGAAGGTTAGTTAATGATAAATCATTTATATAAAATTATGTCCATATATATTGTTCACTTTACAGTATTGTGTATTAAATTACTAAATTTTTGTTAAAGCCATGGAGACTGATGACATGTACTCTGAGATTGAACAGCAGGAAACTGTGCAGGAGGAAAATGTAAGTCTATAAATCCCGGCATGGTCATCACATTGTTTTCTTACATGAATGACATGTTATTTTATTGGGGATTAATCTTAACACTAGATTTTAACTAGTGTGTTCTTCTTCTGCAGACCTGGGAAAGTGTTGTGGACACTACAGCGTTGCTGAGGAGCTGTGTGCAGAGTGCAGTAGCCATGCTGAGGGACCAGGTGGAAAGTGGCCTCCGCAGTACTCGGAGAGTAGAGATCCTTCTGGCACTCCTGAGTGACAATGACGAAATAACAGGTAGTAACAAAACTTTTTTCAGTACTTGTTGTTGCTTTTTTTGTTTTTTTGCTTTTGCTAATGCTAATTATTCTATCTGAATTTGTCAGGTGAATTCCTACAAGTGGTGAAGCGGCATCTTCACTCATTGTTGGTGACTCACGACGGCAACACTTTCTCATCCATCAAGAGCAACTGGGTCCTCAAGGAGGCGTCAAACATCGATGCCTTGCAAGAAGGAGGCACCTTTAGGTGAGTGGTTCGGTCTTGTGTAATATGCAGTTTAATGTACAGTATTATCCTATATTTATTTGAAAACCACTGTAAACTTTTTTTTCTCCATTCATGACAGACACACCTTATGGAAGCGTGTTCAGGCTGTGGTCGTCCCCCTCTTGGCGCATCTAGTTTCGCTCATAGACCGTGACCAAAACATGGACCTCCTGCTTGATACCCGCTGTGGTGAATCTGTTAAGAAGCTGTGGTTAGATATCTTTGGCAATGAAAAGCTGCTGGAAATCTCACATCTAACACTAGACCACACGTAAGTGTTGTTAATCCTCCTGCACTCTAGGTGAAAAAAGTTACCATTTGTGGTAACTTTGGATTTTTGATTTTCAATATATCAGTCATTTTAAAGACTAGTTGCATGAAACTTGGCCAGGATGTGCATTTTAGCATTTTTTTTTTAATTCAATGATCCCCTCTATGGTGTGGTGTATAGTAAAGGAGATAAACATAAGGCTTAACTCCTACGTTCTAATTTCCATTTTGGGCCCATTAACTCCCATTATAATCACATATTTTCGATATACTGTAATTCTGACATGTGATAATTATTTTCTCGTGAATACCTAATGGATCTAAGCCTCAGCCTTCAAAATAAAGGAAAAATAGGTTTTGGATCAAATGAGCACAATATTAGGTACAGCACCACCATAGACATTTTCAGTGGTTTTGAATGCAGGACATGGTTATCTTACCCTGCAAAATGCATGACAATAAAACATCTAACCACCATAAAATGGTATTGTGTGTGTCTGTGTGTGTGTGTGTGCATGTGTGCATGTGTGTGTGTGTGTGTGAGAGAGAGAGTGAGAGAGAGAGAGAGAGAGAGAGAGGGAGAGAGATCAAAGGCCAAAGATGGTGTGTTTATGTTTTTTTTTGAACCAGAGAGAGCCTCCTCTCTCTTATTGGATGCATGGTATAGCATGTTGATTCAGGTGCACCTTTGAAGTTTATGAGAATACTTTGCAGCCTGGTCTTAGTGGTCATTTCTGCACAGACACGATGAAGCGTGCACTCAGTTTAGAGGAGGCTGTTGCTGCAGTTTTGCACTCTTCAGAAAGTGAAAAAGATTCCACAAGCAGTGGAGATACTTCTGAAAGTGAAGAAGAATTTTTGCCAGGCACTGAGGAGATTTGCAGCTCGTCTGAGGAGGAGGAGGAGGAGGAGGAGGAGGAAGAAGAGCAGGAGGAAGAGACAAGACAGGAGGATGACCAGTGGAGATCTAAAAATGGTAAAATCATGTGGCAACCCACACACGAAGAGGTCCTTCCATTTTTTCCTCCTCCAATTTTACCCCCAGGACCAACGCATTATGCCATTCGTAGGATCACCAGCCCTGTGAGCAGTTTTAATCTTTTTTTTGCTGAGGACATTATGGAGTTAATCCGGCATTTCACCAACTTGCAAGGAAACAGGTCAGTTAAAGATTGGAAGGACACAGATGAGGAGGAGCTGCGAGCGTACATGGGGCTTGTGATCCTGGCTGGCCTGTACAGGTCCCAACATGAGTCGACAAGAAGCCTGTGGGATGGGGAGACAGGGCGTCTTCTGTTTCCTGCCACCATGCCAAAAAAAAGATTTGAGCAAATTAATCGGGCAGTGAGGTTTGACGATCGTCTCTCCCGGCCAGGTCGCTACAGGGGGGACAAGCTGAGTCCAATAAAGGATTTATGGAGCAAATGGAGCGACCGCCTCCCCAAATTTTTCAACCCAGGGAGGGATATCTGTGTCGATGAACAGCTGGTCTCTTTTAAGGGCCGCTGTTCATTTAAGCAGTATATGCCCTCCAAACCGGCTAAATATGGGTTGAAGATCTGGGCCCTCTGCGATGTGCAGACCTCCTATGCCTGGAGGCTTCAAGTCTACACGGGAAAGTCTGCATTCGCGAACAGAGAGATGAACCAAGGCATGCGGGTGGTGCTGGAGTTAACAGAGGGGCTGCAGGGCCACACAGTCACCACAGACAATTTCTTTGCATCATTTCCTCTTGCAGAGGAATTGAGGAAGAGGAGGATGGCCCTGGTGGGCACGCTACGGTTGAATAAACCTGAGCTGCCCCCACAGCTTCTGAACATTCGAGACAGAGACGTTCAGTCGTCTGTCTTTGCATTTAGCCACAACAAGGCTGTCGTATCTTACGTCCCCAAAAAAAGGAAAAATGTTGTTGTGCTGAGCACCAGACACCGTGAGCCAAAAGTCCAGGACTTTGGGAAAAGAAAGCCCCACATCATCCTGGATTACAATAAATGCAAAGGGGCTGTAGATCATCTGGACCAGGTAAGCATAAGTAATTTATTTGCCAAATTGTTTACTGTTTCTCATTGTTATAACTGATAAAGTCAGATAATGTGATTATGATAGTTTTGATATGAGATGATAGTTTTAGACTATGATAGTTTTGATAGTTACAGAAAGGAGGGGGGGGTTGTCTAGTTTGTCTCTTGCTTATGGCTGTATAAATCTATTCGTGTCATCTGATAATTTCTTTTTGTTTTGCAGGTTTGTGGCACCTACTCCTGTCGTCGGATGACACGTAGGTGGCCCATGTGTCTGTTCTACCACATGATCGATGTCAGCCTCTATAATGCTTTCATCCTATTCACCGCTGTCGACCCTGAGTGGAACAGAGGAAAGTGGCACTTGCGGCGTCTGTTCATAGAGCAGGTTGGAAGAGCTCTTATTGCCCCCACCATGAAGAAGAGAACCTACCTGCCCAGAACACCATTTGCTGCCAGCCTGGTCTTACAGGCCCAGGGCAAAGAGGAGGAGCAGCAGGAGGAGGAGGAGGAGGAGGAGGAGCAGCAGCAGGAGCAGCAGCAGGAGCAGCAGCAGCAGCAGCAGCAGCAGCAGCAGCAGCAGCAGCGTCCCACAATAAGAAACCAGTGCGCATCATGCAAACGGCGCAGAAGAATCCAAACGACCTGCTGCAAGTGTGGTGCCCCAGTTTGCAAAGAACATTGGAAAATACTTTGTAGTTCCTGTTATAAGATGTAAATTACATCTTTGTTCAGTTTTTTGTTTTGTTTGTTTAGCTCAGTTCAGTTTGTGTTTGCTATAAATTTACATCTGTGTTCAGTTTGTTGTTTTGTTTGTTCAGCTCAGTTCAGTTTGTTTTTGCAATAAATTTTCATTGTTCCAAAAATAATAATGCATCCAAATCAATGCTGTTATGAATTATTTATCCATTCAAGGCTGTAATAACCTCATGCCAAATATTTCCATTTGCAACTAATCTTTTGAAAATATTGCATATTATGGTTTTTTCAACCCCAAAAAACAGTTTTTTTTATGACAATAAAGCCATAAAAACCTAAAAAATATTAAAAAAATTATGAAAAATTTTATATCTGTGGTTAGGTCTGGAGTTGTTTAAAAGATCTGATGTGAAAAAAAATGAAAAAAAAATTCATAAATGATATTGCTATATCACCTTTTGGATGGGGACCATTTTGGGTAACGAGGGACATAGGAGGGTGTAAATTGTAAAAGCTCTTATTGCTCCAAAAATAATAATGCATCCAAATCAATGCAGTTATGAATTATTTACCCATTCAAGGCTGTAATAACCTCATGCCAAATATTTCCATTTGCAACTAATTTTTTGAAAATATTGCATATTATGTTTTTTTTAACCCCAAAAAACAGTTTTTTTTATGACAATAAAGCCATAAAAACCTAAAAAATATTAAAAAAATTATGAAAAACTTTATATCTGTGGTTAGGTCTGGAGTTGTTTAAAAGATCTGATGTGAAAAAAAATGAAAAAAAAATTCATAAATGATATTGCTATATCACCTTTTGGATCGGGACCATTTTGGGTAACGAGGGACATAGGAGGGTGTAAATTGTAAAAGCTCTTATTGCTCCAAAAATAATAATGCATCCAAATCAATGCAGTTATGAATTATTTACCCATTCAAGGCTGTAATAACCTCATGCCAAATATTTCCATTTGCAACTAATTTTTTGAAAATATTGCATATTATGTTTTTTTTAACCCCAAAAAACAGGTTTTTTTATGACAATAAAGCCATAAAAACCTAAAAAATATTAAAAAAATTATGAAAAACTTTATATCTGTGGTTAGGTCTGGAGTTGTTTAAAAGATCTGATGTGAAAAAAAATGAAAAAAAAATTCATAAATGATATTGCTATATCACCTTTTGGATCGGGACCATTTTGGGTAACGAGGGACATAGGAGGGTGTAAATTGTAAAAGCTCTTATTGCTCCAAAAATAATAATGCATCCAAATCAATGCAGTTATGAATTATTTACCCATTCAAGGCTGTAATAACCTCATGCCAAATATTTCCATTTGCAACTAATTTTTTGAAAATATTGCATATTATGTTTTTTTTAACCCCAAAAAACAGGTTTTTTTATGACAATAAAGCCATAAAAACCTAAAAAATATTAAAAAAATTATGAAAAACTTTATATCTGTGGTTAGGTCTGGAGTTGTTTAAAAGATCTGATGTGAAAAAAAATGAAAAAAAAATTCATAAATGATATTGCTATATCACCTTTTGGATCGGGACCATTTTGGGTAACGAGGGACATAGGAGGGTGTAAATTGTAAAAGCTCTTATTGCTCCAAAAATAATAATGCATCCAAATCAATGCTGTTATGAATTATTTACCCATTCAAGGCTGTAATAACCTCATGCCAAATATTTCCATTTGCAACTAATTTTTTGAAAATATTGCATATTATGTTTTTTTTAACCCCAAAAAACAGGTTTTTTTATGACAATAAAGCCATAAAAACCTAAAAAATATTTAAAAAATTATGAAAAACTTTATATCTGTGGTTAGGTCTGGAGTTGTTTAAAAGATCTGATGTGAAAAAAAATGAAAAAAAAATTCATAAATGATATTGCTATATCACCTTTTGGATCGGGACCATTTTGGGTAACGAGGGACATAGGAGGGTGTAAATTGTAAAAGCTCTTATTGCTCCAAAAATAATAATGCATCCAAATCAATGTTGTTATGAATTATTTACCCATTCAAGGCTGTAATAACCTCATGCCAAATATTTCCATTTGCAACTAATTTTTTGAAAATATTGCATATTATGGTTTTTTCCCCCCCAAAAAACAGGGGTTTTTATGACAATAAAGCCATAAAAACCTAAAAAATATTAAAAAAATTATGAAAACCTTTATGTGTGTGGTTAGGTCTGGAGTTGTTTAAAAGATCTGATGTAAAAAAAAATGAAAAAAAAATTCATAAATGATATTGCTATATCACCTTTTGGATGGGGACCATTTTGGGTAACGAGGGACATAGGAGGGTGTAAATTTTGAAGGGTACACAAGGGTTAATAATGTAATTACTGTGCATGTAATAATGTGTAATAATAGTTTTGTTTAAAAAAGTACATTCTTGTACTTAAAGATGTCTGATGTTCACTTTGCTTTTTTAAACTGCTTACAGTTCTGAGACGAGAACCATCCTTGTACAGCACTACATTGCTCAAGATAAGAACATGAGCTGCAGCATGCCATTCAGCTGGAGGATTAAGGACTACCTGGAAGAGCTCTGGGTTCATGCACTTCAACATGAAGGTAGTGGTTTGTTTTAGCCACTATATAATTTATATAGTGATGTTGTGTTTTTGGTTTGTTAGTTTGTTTTGTTTTTACATTAAATGCATATGTCTTCCAGGGCAAACTCAGAAAGAGTTTGTTAAGTTCTTTTGGAAGACACCGCTCGGCCGCTACATAGCGAAAGCAGACCCAGAGATACAGGTTGAGTTTTTCCAGCGCTACCTTCAGGATTTCATCTCCATGACAATGAATGTCACTTCTCGGGAAGATCTTCAGGTTTTTTGTTTTGTTTTTATTTTGTTTTTCATTTGATGTTGGCGAGATTGTGTGTGACAGTATATACTAATGCATGTTTATTTTTCTAGCTCCTGTGTGGTGCTTTGAATTCTTGTGTTAACGAACTGCGGTTGCAGCTCAGTGACACTGAAGCGGTGACGTCTCTTCCGTGGGTCCATGCTGCATATCATGAGTTCAAAAACCGGCTCCAGAACCTCTGCAGAGTGATGTGCATTGTACCTCAGTTGACCCAAAAACTCCTGATGAATCCTAATGCCAGTGACGGGTTTGAACTGGTAATCCTTATTTACATAGTGTTTTTATTTTCTGTTTCTTTGAAGGATTTTTAATTTCTCATCAACAGTCTTCTATTTTTTTTTTAAATTTTGTTTTGGGTTTTGTAATTATTTCTTTTTGGTTTTGTTCTCCTGTCTCCAAGGTACTCGATGTGTATGCTGGGTTTGCGTGTGTGGAGTACCTGGAGCCCATAGACTTGAACACAGATGCCCGAAGACAAGCCTGGCTCAGGCAGGTGAAAAAAATCCAGGTTGCTATTGAGTTAATCTGCTCAGAGGACAGCGTGAGACATTATGGAGAGAGAAGCAAGATAATCGCCAAGAGAGTCCAGTAAGTAAAGCTTAAGGAAAAAATGTCCAAATCATCACAAGTCTGAGGTTTTTAGTTTGTCTTTAGGTAACCACTTGAGCTGCATTGAAAGGTTATTTGTTTTATGTCTTTTAGAGCTGGATGGAATCGGATATTTTCTCTGTCTCTGTTTGTGGAGCACATGTTACTGGGAATAGAGGAGCTGGAGAAGAAACTGTCTCCTTTAGTTTTGGAGAACACTGGGCGGCTTGGCCAGGTGCGTCTGGGTTTTTTGTATTAAATTTTTTTTTAACAGTACAGATAATTACCATAAAGCGTTCTTCACGATAACCACAATCTTTTCTTCACCCATAATAAACATGTATTGCCTCTGCTCTCCCTTCAAGATACTGGAAAAAAACTCAGACCTCAAAACTCAGGAGACGTTCGAGGCAGTAATTCGTGTTCTCAAAATCTGCAAAGATGGAGCCATCGAACGCATCTTCAGGTAAACATCGATTTTTATACATGTTGCGTGTTAACAGAATCTCTCATCCAGTACTTCAGCGCTTCTGGGCACATTTAGCATTGTATTTGGTTGCTTTAAGAAGGCTGTAGAAGGTACGAATGAACTGAAATCAAAGTTTAATGGCCAAAAATTAGCATTTTTTTTTCTTGCTGGGAGCTAAGATACTATTTTTAACAATTTATTGTTATATTGATCTATTTTAGCATCTAGGGGCTTAGAATATAGAAGGAAGCACTGCAGGAGGAGGGCTGTCTAATTTCAGTTTCATATCATAGCTTTAAATAGTAATATTTCACTACCGAACATCAGAATTTATAATTGTTTGTAAATGTTATAATTGTTTTTTGTTTTTTTTCCCCCCAGGTTTGGTCTTACACTGTGCCCAGTGTGTATGGGAGACCCCCAGGACCCGCTCTGCCTGCCATGTGAACACATCTACTGTGTAGCCTGTATCAAAATGTGGTTGGTGCCCGGACAGATGTACTGTCCTCTCTGCATGCAGCCAGTTAACGATGACTTCCCCTTGGTTCCCTCAGATGATATAAGGTTGGTAACTATATGTGAATAAGGCCAACCTCCCATGTGTAATGAACAAAGATATCATTCAATTCTTCCCACACAATACAAACTTTTTCGATCTGCCTTTTGCTGCTGTTTAGTTATGTTGCGTTTAAGTACCTTGTTTTTGATTAGATTTGTTTTGTGATGTGCTTTAAGACATCTGTGTGACTTTTGTAAATCTTCTTTCATGTAGGATTCCCATCAAACAACACGCCCAGTTCAGGAACAAGTGCAATGCTTTCTTCATAGACCTGGTGTCGACTGTGTGTTTCAAGGACAACTCTCCACCCTGCTCAGCTGTCATTCTTCATTTGCTGTCATTTCTCATGGTGGAGCCCAGCGCTGTCCCAATTCTGAGAGGTACTCTATTACTTTCTTTCCACCATATATGTGAAACACATCCATGTGCAACTATATGTTTTGTTAGTTCTAAATAGATTTATGTATTTTTAGGCAATAAGCAGATTTTGACAAAGGCGCTTTCTCCGTTTGACGACTCTGTGGATAAAAATCCGGTGGTGCGGTCAGTAGTGCTCAAACTTCTTCTGAAGTACAGGTGAGGTCCCTTTTTTTCCTCCCTTTTTTTGGTTATTGCATGAGGTCTTATTATGTCTGCGCAGTGTAGTTTCTAATTTGTGTTTAACCTTGACTGTTTTTGAAGCTTTGATGATGTTAAAAAGTACCTGCAGCAGCATCTGACAGCAGTTGAGCGGAGCAACATCTTGGAGGAAATGGATAAAACTGAGCTCTACACCATGTACATTAACTGCTTGGAGGTATGCGCTAACACACAAGCTGCATGTGGATTTGATTGTGGATTTTATTAAAATGCCTTTTTAAATGTTTATTTTTCTAGGATTCCATGTTTGAAAGGATGCAGTTCAGGTCCACTGCAGACCAGCAGGCATGTCTGCAGGATGAAAGCGCCTTCTTGACTGATTTCTTGCAGTCTCATGATCAGCTTTCTGAAACGGCTACTGTAGAGTACCTGCAGCAGGTGGCCAGAGTGCGTATGGACCTGGATATGGCAGTGAGCATGTTTGTGGAAAAACTGAGAGCTCCAGGTGTGTATTTTTAATGAGTTACACACTCTTATTGTGTGTCATACTTCTGCCATGTGTCAGGAATGTTCTCCTTTTTACAAACACATTACTTTGATTTTATTTGATACCAGGATCCCGAGAAGTTGGCCAGAATGGAAGCACAGCTTTCCTGACCAGTGTCATAGACTTGTGTAAGCGGAGTGGAAATGACTGGTATCGGGTCTATTTGATCCGTAAGACGTGCAGTCAGTTTGGAGTAGAGTTTGTCAAGAAGCTCCTCAAATCGGATCAAATGAGTTGGATCTTTCCAAAGGAAATTCAGCAAAAGGTTCACTTAGCAACTGTTTGATTTTCAGCTTATAAAGAAGATGAACTCAAAGTTTTATTCAAAATAATTCATTTTCATTTCACTCTACCCAGGATGAAGAAGTCACACCAATAGATCAGTATCTCGTGTGTGGGGACGATTACAAGACCATCAGAAATGCTGTTGCAAAAGTAGTTATGGAAGCCAAACTGGATGGATTGGATGAGGCTTGCGAGGTAATGTTGCATCGTTTTCTTGGTGGAAATTCAGAATCAGGAATCTAAATTTGTGTGCATAATGGTGTGGGTCTTTTGCTTTGTCTTTATAGCAGTGCAAATGCCCACCACAGTGGAAAACAGTTTATCTTCTCCTGGCATTGTATCGAGAAGTCACCACTCTCTACAGAGAAACCAATGCGAGCTTCCATCCCAAGCCTGAAGTAGGTTTTCTAATTTAGTTACCCTAAATAAAATAACATCATCTTATCTTATTTTAAGTTATAGTTTTCAGTTTGTCTTCATTCAGTATTTAAGTATTTGTGTGTATATTTTTACCAATAGCAAGTCGAGGCCCTGATGAGCTACATCGAGAAATCAAAATTCCTTCCCAGCCCGCAGGTGAAGGCCTTTGCCCTGTCTCTGGTAACCAACCAGATCGGGCCCTTGGCTCTTCGCTGCGGGGTCTCTGGTGCCCAGTGTGTGTCGGTGGACTTGGCTGTTCACTTAGCTGCTGTCTTGCTCTGTGGAAACCAAGGGATCTTAGCTCCACTGAAACAGCTAGCTATGACACCTGCAAACATGCAGGTATGTGTAATAGCTGTTATAAGTGATCAAAACCTGGGTATATTTTTAAAAATAAATATATGGAATGCATCTGTTGGTACAGGCGGCTTTCTTGCCCACCATGCCGGAGGACATGTTAGCAGTGGCTCAACAAGCTATGGGTCACTTGCAGTGGTATCGTAAGTATTATTAAAAAGACAAAAAAACCTCTAATGTGATGATATGAGGTGATGTGTTAAACACCTTTGTCATATTGTTTTATACTTTTAACACAGACTGTCCAAATGGTCACCCCTGCACCATTGGTGAGGTATGTTAGCTTCAGTTGGATTCATAATCCATTTTTAAAAAGTCACTTTCTGTTGGTATTCTTCTCATATTTATTTGAAACTCTTTCTATTCCTCTAGTGTGGCCAGCCTATGCAAACAAGTCATTGTGTAGACTGTGGTGCAGTGATTGGAGGGAATAACCACGCACCTGTGCAAGGATTTCATATTGTGCAAGTCCAGTAAGTGTCCTACAGAATTCAAGTGGAAAGAGGAAAGGAAAAAATAAACATATTCATCAGTATTTATTTGTTTATTGTCTTCTGACAGGGGTGACCGCACTCAAACAGGCCACGTCCTCGGCGACCCCGGACGTAGAGACAATCCAGACATGCTGGACACCAAGAGCATTTCTCCCGTTCCCTTTACCATCATTCGCATGCTCACTCACATGGCCATGCTGCTTGGTTCCTGGAGCCAAACACAGGTAACACAAACAGAACTGAGTTTTTGAAAGTGCTGTTTTTCAGCAACCACAAATTATCCAAGTAATCTCCATCAAGATAATGTTAAAAGCCTGTTTATAATCCACTGTTTGTAGTAAGAAAGGTGGAGAGTCATCCGCTTTTGTTTTCCTTCTAGTCTATTTCTGCCATTATCAAACCTCAAGTCCAAGACGCAGGACAGTTTCTACTCGCTCATCTGAGAAAGGACATGAAACACCTCATCAGAAGTCTGGGTAAGGGGACAGACGACACAATCAGCACCGTTCACCTGGTCATCAACAGCCTCCTGGAGACACACCAGCAGCAAAGATGTAAGTAAAAGCTACACTAATACTGCAGCTCTCTACAAATATAAGATACCAGTGAAGTCCTGTGTGAATAATTACGGAAGCATCTTGATAACAAGGCTCAAACAATCCGATTGGACTTTGAATAGTTGTCCAGTATAGTCCAGCATAGAAGAGAGGCCACAAATTTGAGTTTTTAAGTCAATATATGGATTTCTGGCTTAAAGATATCTATATATTTGTAAAGACTGAGAATAGTCATAGTAAAAGATTTTTTAATAGTCTTGATCTCCTTTCAGGGCCTGTTCAGTATGACAATCTTCTCTCGACCAAAGAAGCACGAAACGGCTGGGAAATTGAAATGAGCGCTGCCATTATCACACCACATCTGAAGGTACTCAAAGTTTTACTCCTTTTTTTCCCAGAACAGTACAACTTGCCTCATATGTTTATACAAGATCTATGCATAACATAACATGTCACCTGCTCTTCCACAGCACTTGGATAGACAGCTAATGGAAGTGAACACATTTATCCGGGCTGACTCTCGTATCTCTGCCAGTCCAATCATGAAGCTAATTTTTGGAGATCCTCAGCTCTTCTTGGCTTCACTTCCTCCAAAATCTCTGATCCATGTTTCTGCCGTGTGGAGCTGCCGGGAGAAAGTGTCTCTGCTGAGCCTCACCCACATCGTGGAGCAAAATGATGGCAAAGACACCTTGCCGGTCCTCTGGAGATTCCTCCATAGGGTGAGAAAATTACAACATCAAATGCATTTGTAATGTTGAAGAAAGGAAAAAAAAATCTGTCGGTGATCCTCCTACATTGTGTCATCGACTGCATTGGGTTTAATCTAGTGATGTGCGGATCGATCCTGAAATATCGATTCCTCCGATACCAATCATTTATGTTCTAGAATCGATTCTCACATTAAAATATCGATATTTTAGTAATTTAGAGTAAATTTGTAGTTTATCATTAACAGGAACACAGTGGAAAGAAACTATAACATTTGGATTGTCTACATTCAAAGGAACTACTTCCTCTTCCGCCTTTCATAGTCATGTGCGAAATACGGCTGTATAAATGTCTCGCAGCCCCACTCACAACAATGGCTGAGCGTAACTGGAGTCATGTGCGGACTTATTTTACCTCCACAAACAGCTGAGACGTGGTTTGCGATACATGTGGCAAAAGAGTGCTCCAAGAGTGAGGTGTTGTGGCCATACTAGGGAGACATTCAAAAAGGCTGTTGGAGGGGGGGGAGATAAATACATTTTACAGGGTTTATTTATTGGATAAAATACGTTAAATGTCACCGTTATTATTGGCCGGCCCGGAAACAGCGGGGGTGTCCAAATTCAGAGGCTGCTTCCACCTGAGGACCCGGTCTCGGGAGGGTTGGCATGTATGGTTGTGGCAACATCACCAACCTTATCAAACACCTCAGAGCAAATCATATCACAGAATATGACGAGCGTATGTTGAGACGAACTGAAGAGGAGGAGAGGGACAGGTGACGTCTCTCACGGAGTCCTTTAGTGCTGCAGGCAGGCAAGATGTTCAAATAGCGCACAACTTCAGTTTCTTTTATTTCTATATGATGAACTCTGCATTATTAAGTGATAAGAACAAGTAATCTGATGTCCTATAATCATTGTGACGCTAGAATTTGAAATGCAATAAATAAAATAAGTTTTTGTACAAAGTATCGGTATCGGATCAGTATCGTCGATACCACCCTGAATATTACTTGGTATCGGATCGGAAAGAAAATCAGTGGTATCGCACATCACTAGTTTAATCTGTTTCAGAGCTTTTAATCCATATCCGTCAGTATAGTTTCTGTACTTTTTGTAAGTGCGTTATTTTTTTGTTTTGTTTCCATGGATCCTGTATTTATTTTCTTTTTTTCTTTTTTTGCCAAAAAAAGGCTATATTGAAAAAATAACATATATAACATATACAAATAAGCAGCTCTTACAAGACAAAGTTCAACCACAGTTTCCCAAAGAGTACGTAACAGGAATTTATCTGAAAACACTACTACTATCATTATTATTATTAATATTACTGATGATTTAATTTTAGGAAGCAGAAATCCGACTGGTGAAGCACCTTCCTGAAATCCTGGCACTCCAGAGGGATCTAGTGAAGAAGTTTCTGAACATCGCTGAGCTAACGGAAGGCAGCATCGCTGAATTTCTCCGCAATCAGAAAGCAGGTATTGACTTAACTGTCTACATCAGTGCTTCTCAGCCTTTTCAACTACGTGACTCATGCACAAGAGATACAAAGTTCCATGCAACTCCTAATTACCTCTGTTCTCGGAAATGTCATTGTTAAATAGCTGGCAGAATGCAATTTAAGAACCTGCCTGCCAAGGAGTGAGTTGTTTTAACCTGGACGGAGACAATGATTGATTATTCATAAAGAGGAAAATCTCTTCCACACGTGAACGCCGCTGATGTTGATGTTCTAATTTTCTGTACTGTGTGAACTGCGGGTCTCCTGCGCGGCTGACATCTTTACACTAGGGATTAATTATTTGATTTCTTCTTGTATGCAGTTTCGCTCAAAACCTGGTACGAAAAACACATCAGAATCTTCCTGGCAACCTGGAATCAGCTCAGAGTATCGCTGGCAACCAATGGTAAGCAACCAGCAGTACTGTTACACCAGCGCTGACCTGTCCAACGTCTCGTTCTAACGTCATTTTAAAATGTTTTCAGGTGAGATTAAGATCCCGGCTGAGTTCTGCCAGAATGACCTGGACCTCAACAGTGACTTCAGGGTGCTGTTGCCACGGCGACACGGCCCAGGCCTGTGCTCTACAGCTCTTGTCAGCTACCTAATTGCGCTGCACAATGACATTATATACTGTGTGGACAAGCACACTGGAGAGGAGACCAGGTGGGGGCGCTCATGCCACATTTTTCTCACTTGCTTATGCGTTGGCTTTCAGGGGACTGTGTCTGAAGTTGTTCTACACTTCATATGGCATGTTTGCAAAAATTATAAGATGTATATATGGATTAAAATAAAATTATGATATCTCAATTATAGCTGGAAAGAGCTGAAGACTGAAAAGAGTGTCAGAGTAGTAGAATCCCAAAATATAGAGACACTGTCTCCTGGGTAAACTTTCTATTTATTCCTCTCTCAGCTACAAAGTAAGCCCTGCAGATCTGACTGACCTGCATGTGATTCGTTACGAGCTGGAGAGGGATGTGATGCCGCTGGTTCTGTCCAACACCCAGTACAGCATCGAGCGGGGCCAGGAGACCCTTCACGAGTATGACTTGCCTAAGATCGAGCAGCAGATCATCTCACGCTTCCTGCTGGGCAAGCCTCTCATCACTCTCAATGTGAGCCAATGAGAATCAGGAGCAAAGCAGCTTTGCTGACAATTCAAAGCACAGTTTGTTAAGGCACAGTTTCCCCCTTTGTTCTTCATCCACAGGGCCTTCCTACACTAGTGAATAGACACGATCGCAACTACGATATTATCCTCAAGGTCATAAAAGAAAAAGTCAAACAAGTAAGTTGTGATAGGTAGTAACATGCTGGGATTAAGCATTTATTTATCAGAGATTACAAATTGTGTATACTGTACATGCTTCTGATGATAACAGCCATTATGATGTATGCCAACAGGAGCCTCTTCAGACTCTCACTCTCTTTGCTGTGGCTGGAGAGCTCCACTCCTACAGTGAGGTGTGTGACGCTTTGTCAATGCTGGAAGTGGCCCTTGGTTTCCTTGCAATGACTGGGGGAGAGCCTCATATGCAGCTGTCCTCCTACCTGGAGGAGGTGCTGCAGATGGGAAACCAGATGGCTCAGCACATCCTCAAGGTTGGCCTATCTGAGACTATTTTATACTGTTGCTCTTTCTTTCTGACTACTATGCGGATACTGTTTATACAGAACAGAAATGTGCCAAGTGTGCTTTAAGAAACTTAATTTTGTTGCTAGTTAGGAGCATTGAGTTTAAGATCTGGCAAGATCTTAATTACTTTATGTTCTCTATGCCTCACGTTCACATTGTTTTGCCCACAGGCCTTTGGCATGTGTTGCCTTAAACACTGTGTGGCACTGTGGCAGCTGCTGGCCTCACTTAAATCAGAAAACATGCTGCGCCTCAAGAGGGTAAGCATCACAGACACAGAGGTGTATTATTCTATGCATAGATGTGATCTAGTACAGAGGTCTCAATAGTTATTATTATCAATATGCCTATACATGTTTTTTTGTGTTCATCAGGATCCGTTTGTAGGAGTTTCAGAGAAGTACAAACAGGCCCTGGGTGAGGACGAGCACAGGCTGCTCATTGGTTTCTTCTCTAAAAACAGCGCTGACACTTTCCTCCTGGAGATGCACGAGTTCCTGGTGCTGTTCCTCAAAAAGCCAAATGCAACTGATACCTTCAAGCCTGGCTGGGGGTAAAAATTCATGTTTATTCATTGTGTTGTCATATGCATTACTCTAGCAGTGGCAGATTTGATTCAAATTGCTTGTTTCATCTTTTAAAGCTTGAAAGACACGCTGGTGTCTTACATGGAGCGCAAAGACATGGACATTCCCGGCGATGTGGAAGAGCTCTTCCCAGAAGAGATCCTCCTGTCCCATTACGTCGAAGCATGGAAGTTTATCGTAGCCTTCAAGCAGGAGCGCGGACAGAGACAATGAGAACAAGATTTAAGCTTTATTCCTTTTTTTCATTCTGTATGCGATGTCATGAAAATCCCTCAGATCATGTTTACATCTTGAAATGACAGTATTCATTTGTCATGTAATTACACGTATACAGAGAAGACGTGCCTTTGACAGAGCACTAGCTTCATAGAATAAGACACATTTTACAGCTTGTCTATATGATAATGTGAGCTTTTTTTCACTTAATGATCTCTTCTTGGATTGTATCACTTTCTATTTTCTTTGATGTTATCTCTGCAGCTGCAGTTTAAGTCTGCTTACTTGCACTTTACATTTAATGTGAATTTAAAAAAAAGTTAATTTACTCAGGTGAAAAAAAATGGATTAAATTGAGGAAGGTAAAATCAGACTTATCTAAATCACTTTTTCAGGAACAAGCTGACTTTTTTACTGAAGTCATCAGTCACATTTTGTCATTTAATTTTCTGGGTTTCTTTTGTAACGTTTGCTTCCTATACAGAACATCTACTTGCCCTTCTTTCACTTTAAGCTTGTCATTGTGATGTCAACTTTTTCCATTCATTTTCTTCGAGTTGTTATTACTAATTAGTATATTTACTGAGTTCAATTCCCTTTTCCTATTGTTTCCATTCTCCTCTTAGTAATTTTTGTATGTGGGATCTGTAATATAAACAGCTTCCAGCAAACCTTTAATGATGCCTACATTTGATTTTTATGTTTCTTTTGTTTACACAGAGGTTGTAGGCCAAAAACATACACGTGTCAAATATAACCTCCTTTTCAACACACTGTCTCAGTTCTTACTCACTCTAGCTTCCTAACTCGTTTTGTTATTTGTTACACAGTACTGTGCAGACGTTTTGAGCCACCCTTCAACTCTTTTTGTTTTGCTTGGAAATGAGAAATGGCTACAATTTAATGAAATATGTGCAAAAATACATGGAAATACAGCATATAAGGGAAAAAAAATCAGATTTTGTACAAGCTTGAATGTCAATATTTGGTATGACCAGTTTTATTCTTCAGCACAGCCTGAACTCTCGTAGGTAAGCTTTCTTGTAATTTCTTTAATTAGTCTACAAGAATAGTTTTCAGGCTTTTTGAAGTATATTTAAAGCTCGTTTTTGGATGTTGTTCGCCTTTTGTTCTCTATCACTTGCTGCTTCAATAATGTTGAGGACCTGGTTCTGGAGAGGCCAATCCATGACTGATTGTGTTCCACTGTGTGCTTTTCAATACTTTTACTGCAGTTTGGCTTTGTTTTTCAGCATGACAAAGATCCCAGTCAATCAGCCAATCAGATGCTTTCTAAATGGTATTGCATGTTGGCTCAAAATCTGATGGTTCTTTGACAAGATCCACCGTTTTTTATAGATAACTGTAGGCACTCACTGCTGCACCTCTCTCCAGACCTTCCATAAAACTTGTTGCCACTGAATTTCAGTCCAGTTCTTGTGTAATTTAGCAAACCTCAGCTTTCTCCCCATCTTAGGAATGGCTTCTTGACAAGCCACCTTTTCACTGTGACCATTTGGGGATAAACACTGCTTCATCCCTTGAGTTATGGGCCCTTTTTATGCTTGAATAATTAACAAGTCAGCGATAAATGGCTTAAAAAAATAAACACAAAAAAGTCCCTCTAAAAATATTCAGATACAAGAACTGGGCTAAAAGTGATGTGGGGGGGCAACTGATCTCCAAAGAAAAACTTCTGTTGTCGCCTGGACAGATTTAAAAACAACGTTTTTGTCTGAAAACTCCCCGCGTCCACACTAGTCTTCAGTTGTTTTCAGAGTTGCGCATCCACATTGAAACGGCCGAAAACGCTTACGTTCCAGTCCTGCATGCGCAAAAGCGAGTGAGAATTTGAAGAAAAGCTATCTGGAGCATGTACAAACTGATAATAAGCTTTTTTAGGGCTGTCGAAATTGAGAGCAATCAAAACAACTGCTGTATAATGCCCTCCGCTATCTTTGTTTAATTGGTCACATGACTAAGGCTATGTCCACACATACACGGGTATTTTTGAAAACGGAGATTTTCCGTTTTTGTTTTAAAAAAATAATCGTCCACACATAAAGGCAGAAATGAAGGAAATCTCTGCTAGGAACATGCCAAAGCAACAGGTGGCGATATATTCCTAACCTGTAGAAATGTTGGCCAATCAGAAGTCTAGAAGCCTCGGTGGGAAAAAGTAAACAAAGCTGGGGCATAGAATTGACTATGTGCACGTTAGCATATGCTAGTTCCGGTGCGGAAACTCCTGTGGGGAGCTTTGTTTCCGGTGTCCTATTCGCGCCCTGTTTACGGTCCAAAACAAGTTAAGCAAATAAATAAATAAAGCGGCGATTTATATTTCTATAGATGTCTCGGGCATTTACCCAATATATCTGTAAATGATGTTCATCGACTTGTCAATATTTTTCCCCCACGCCTCAGGGGAAAAGAGAAAAGGATTCAAATGTTATATTTCTCAGCTGTCCCTCGTTTATCGCGGGTGTTATGTTCTAAAAATAACCAGTGATAGGTGGTAGCCAATTTTATTTTTTGACGGTGCAAAACGTTTCGTGTACATCGTGGACATACAGCACTGCACTTCAGAGTCACACTGCTAGCGATAGATGCAGCGATTCTGTACTGTACAGGAGAGACGGAGGAGATCGTCTGCAGCGATCAGGACGCAGGACGTAAAAAAGCATGCAAACTTGCACTAAAAAATATGCGAAACAGCGAGGTGAAAGGTGAACCGCGTTATAGCGAGGGACCGCTGTAATTTTGAAGGTAAGTCACAACATACCCTTCGTAAATACTAATGTATAGAAACCGTTACCAGCAATTATTAATTTTTTGTGTGGCTTTCTTTCACGGTTTGTTAACATGTTGTGTAGGTGTGTACTTGACTAGCTGATATCGACATAACGGGGAAAACATCTGGTTTGACTATTGTTCACCTGTAGTTTGAATGCTGAACATTTGCCTGTTTAAATCATAAGACCAGTCACTATACAGAGATGTGCTTCTGAATGTGGACGATGTGTCTTCTGCTGCAGTTCTGCTTGTGTTTAGTGATGTAAACAACTGATCGATCTAAACTCTTTAAACGTCAAAATTGATCATTAGATTTTTATGACACAACAGTGGTGAGTGTTCCCACCTTCTCCTCTTTGTAACTTAACGCGATCGTTCCGTTTTCGAGTTTGGGACATCAATTTTGGAGTATATCTTCGCAGTAGCGATTGACCGCAAAGTAAAGCTACCGGAAATGTACAACCCCACATCCGGTCTCAAACCAGGAAGTTAGCATTTTCTCGTGCACAGGGTCAATAGTGATGGGATTTCCGGCTCTTTTTAGAGATCCGGCTCTTTCAGCTCGACTCACTAAAAAGAGCCGGCTCTTTCGGCTCCGAACCGGCTCTTCAGGTTGTTTTGTTGCTTTAATTATTTAATCATTAACAATAATATAAAATTATGCAGAAAAGGAATTATTAATGTAAAAAAAAGTGATTATATTTATATATGTTTATATATGGCCCCTAGAGACAAAGCACGTACAAACTCTAAAGCATATACAAACTCCAAAAAGCACGTACAAACTCCAAAACACATTTCTAGCGTTAACTGAACTTCCAAAACAGAGCTACCCAGATCACTTAAATTACACAATTGAAAGCATGTGCGTATTGTTTGTGTATTTATAGACAAGCACTCATATTTATTCAAATAATTAAAAAAGAAAAATTCATTTACCTATTACTACCACACACCAAATCCGGTTGTTGATACTTGCTGGCTTGTGTAGCCACTAGGTAACAAAAGCTCAACACTGCACCCTAGCATCCTGGAGTACTTCTGTTGTCTTTTTTGTACGTGATTCTGAGTTTTTACGTGTTTTGGAGTTTGTACGTGCTTCTTAGTTTTTACGTGTTTTGGAGCTTGTACGTGCTTCTGAGTTTTTACGTGTTTTGGAGTTTGTACGTGCTTCTTAGTTTTTACGTGTTTTGGAGTTTGTACGTGCTTTGGGGTTTGTAAGTGCGTCTGAGTTTTTACGCGTTTTGGAGTTTTTACGTGTTTTGGAGTTTGTACGTGCTTTGTCTCTAAGGGCCACCATAAATATACTTTATTTATTCACTCCACATAAAATGTAATAAATAAGTCATATAATACAAAGAACAACTATTTACATTTTAAACTTTTAACTATTTAAATTTTCAGCTTTTACCTTTTAACCAAATTTAACGTGAAACAACACAAAACACTGCAAACCACAACACAATTAAATATAAATTAAAATATTAAAACAAAAAGAAGATGCACATTCTCTGTCATATGGGCCTGCATGATTTCTGAATCCTTTATCATCTGCAACTGAAAATAGTGGATGATTACTATCCCTTTCTAATGTGACTTTGTTGTCCCTCGCTCTCTTTCTCTCTGGCTCTGTTCCTGTGCTGCTGCGAGTGTAACTAACGCCCCTCCCCCCTCTGCCCAGCGCAAAGTACAGGCCGCGCATGCGGAGTTTAGCGGAAAAAAGGGCGAGAGAGAGGGTGAGAGAAAGAAAAAAAAAAACCTGGGAGCCGGCTCCCGTCGTTCACTTCAAAGATCCGGCTCTAAGAGCCATTTCGTTCGCGAACGACTCATCACTAGCATAGAAGCAGAACCGAGTCGTATGTGTGGAGGGACAGTAACTGTGTGTGTATATGTAAGCATTTAAACACTGCAGAGAGTACAATTAACAGCAATAGTATTGTAGAAATTCATTTCACCGAAACAATAACGTGGCGCACAGTGTGACGTCAAAAAAGGCGCATACCTTTGACGCTGCGTTTTCTCCGTTTTTCTCGTCCACACGTAAATGCACAAACTGAGTTTTCAAAAAAATTCACCCTGGCCGGAGTTTTTAAAAATCTTCGTTTTCAGTGACCAAAAACGCCGTTTACGTGTGGACGAAAGGTGCAAACGCATAGAAAAATCTGCGTTTTCAAAAATACCCGGGTACGTGTGGACATAGCCATCGTTTTAGAAAGTCTGCGTCCACACTGCGACGGGGCAGCTCCGTTTTGAAATGTATGCGCTTTCGAGAGCGTTTTCAAAACGCTGCGTTTTTCCTTAGGCTACATCCACACCTACCCGGGTATTTTTGAAAACGCAGATTGGACGGGATTTTAGTGTGGATGGGAGGCCAAAACAGAGAGAAAACGATGTGTGGAGCGTACATAGTGTGGACTTAGTGTCCTCTGCTTGTAGGCAGTTCTGATTAACTATGCCAGTTTGTATTGTGGTTCCTTATACCTTGTAATTCCCATTATTACTGAGTGTAAATAATAGATTTTCAACAGTACTGCCAGTGAAGTTCACATGTTAATTACTCCCTATTTACACTTTACGTCACTGCTTAAACCCAACGTAGGGAGTACATGATGTAGTGTTCAGGAAATGTCTGCCTACCAAGGGTTTTATGACTTTTTGACCCTCTGTTGGTGGGGAGCTCAATGTGTTTCTGATCAGCCTGATGGAAATGATAAGGACAAGACAGCCGCAAGAATGCCGCTGACAAGCTCCTTGATTCAATTTCCCCTATGTCAAAGTAGTGTTTAGCATAACAATGACAAATGGAAGCATTTGCCTGTTAAAGTAAACCATGTCAGCGACCACCCTCTGGAAGTCCTCAGTCAGTAAATGATATCTGCCGTACTCGTTACCAGAGTTTTTACCACTTTTGCTCTAAAAGCATATTTTTTCCCACTTAGTTCCACAATGATGCATCTATTGAGCTACAAAATCTAATCAACAAATAGACTTAATAAAACACATGAGGCTATAATCGCAGCCATGCATTTCATTTCATGTTGACAGCCGGAGCTTTTCAGTGCTATCTAGGCACATTCAGTGCTGCTCATTAGCAAACTCATAATGTGGAAGCAGTGTACACGGGGTCAATAAACGCACTCACAAATGGGTCACAGGCAGGATTTGTGCAAACGCACCGTAGAACAAGCTTCACTGAGCAAGTTCAATCTGTTCCACTTCCACTTCTGTAGGCTTCAAGTCCACCATGCCAGTGATACAAAGGGAGGGACACAAAGCGGCCAAATTATTTCCCCTGTTCTCTGTTTGGGGTTTTTTTGTCCTTGTTTCTTGATGAGGAGGAATTAGGGGCAAAATTACTGCGCATAATGGTTCACATCTAATGACATTCATGGTTGATGGACATTTGGGATCGGGACATGAGCATTTTTATATGTGGAGGATATTGTGATCAACAAAGCTGCATAATTATGTGCAGAAATTACCTGTTTTGATTAGCAAATGCAGAATGTTGGAGAGCTCGAGAGCAGTTTTGTAGGGCAGCGCATTTACAGACCTTTTAGTGTTAATATAATACAGAAGTGTACGGCAAGCTTTCTAAGAAGAATGGCTTCGTCTGAGCCAAACATAAATTGCAGCTATATCCTCTCCCTAAACTGCCAGGCCGATGGAGACCTTTTGTAAATCAGTGAGTAGTTATGCTGGATCATTAATGAGTTTGTTGCTTATGTCATAGTTGTCCAATTTTAAAGCAGAATACCACTAAAAAATAGACTATAAGTGAGTATAGTTAGAACAATAAAATTGGCTGTTTTACACAAATAGATTCCCAAAATAAAAGCTGAAAAACATAAAACTCGGTCATCATTGTCAATTTATTCTGTGTTATTTGTTATGTGTTAATCTCGGGCAGTCATCACACCTTTAGAGATGCCTTCTAAACTTCATCATCTAGTTTAAATATTGTGGAATATGCCTGCGTCTCAATCCGCGGAGGAGCCACTTAACCCTTTGCAAAACAGCCTCAGATATTCATCAAGTTTTCACCTTGGGGATCCAATATCATTCATAAGCTCTGACGCCAGCCAGGCGCTTGGAGTCAAGACAGAGCTAAGATTTTAATGGCTGTGGTATGAAATCAGTACCCTGAAATACCCCTGAGACCTCAGACAGCACACCAACAGGCTACTGTATTTTCTACGAGGCATTATGCTTTACTGGCGGTCTGGGGAAATGTTTTCTTTAAATTTACCCTTCAGGGTGCTGCTGTTATTGCATTATTATCAAATTAGTGTATTTTAATTACTACGTCATACGAAATGTATGTGCCAGAAGGTCACAATGGGGTGAGTGCAGGGGCAGTGTCCAAACTCTCAGGTTGTACTGTGCAAAGGCAAGATGAAGAACAGAGAAAGCGGGGGGAAAATACAACTCGCTGAGCACATCTGTGAATTATATTAGCTAATTGTGTGCACTTCTCTTTGCACTCAACACTTGAGTTGTCCTCCAAGCACAAGGAAGAAATTAGGAGCGCGGCTGCCATGTTGTTCTATTAAATACGTGAAGAGAAAATACAATTACTAGTTAAGTGGGAACATACCACTTGGGATTATGTGAGGCACTGAATTTTTACCTTTTTAGAGTTTTATTTTTTGCATGCATGGACAAGTTTCCCAGACACAGTGTGTCATGAGTTTAAAGCATGAATATGGCTGTCAAATACAAAATTAAGGATTTTCCCTAAATTGAAAATGTGTGTGGGTTTTTCTTTGTTTTGTTGTATAATTAAATTTTCTGCAACAGTCTCCCTAAGCTGACAAATCTTAACTTTTACGTGCTTCACTGTTAAAGCTTGAATTTCAATACTTAGCTAGCTGCTACGGGCACACAGGGAAGGCTTTACATTCCATAACAATGATACATATTGAATCAGATTGTTGTGGTAAGAGGAGAAGAATTTTGGGAAGCTCAGAGATATATGCACCTTTTCCCAAATAATAAACAAATGCATGGTCATGAGTTGGGTATCGAGGTACATTTACAGTGTGAGAAGCTTTCATTAACTTTTGTTTTAGGAAAGATCCTGTGTACAGGCAAAGACGCTAGAATTACTCATCTGTGGGAGACAAATTGGAAATATGGGAATATGGAATCTTTTCTTTCTACTTTGACTTCTTGGAAGACATAGAGATCATCTTGCTATGTGTGCTCCATAAGAAGATGACATTATCCAGCATTGCAGCTGCTCCTTATGCTTAGTCTTCCTAAGAGTAATGTTTCCAGAAATACGAACTCACTCACCCGGGCTTAATTCCATATCACACAAGGAAGTAAAATATGCCCCTGGAGAGGTTGGCTAAGGGGATTCCAACCTTCCACCCAGCTATCCTCAAAACACAGCAGCTTGCAGTGGGTTGCTCAGAACTGAATTTGAATTACAAGTTGAGACAGGATAGTAGTTCGATTAATACTCATCGACATGATGATATTTTAAGGCATTTACTGGAAAAAGTCTCCGACATGAAAGATGAATTAATCAAAGGAAATGGATCGCTCTTAAATGTACACACAAGTTCATCTGCAGCTATTCTGAACCGTCTGATCTGTGACGCTGCCACACAGGCGGCCGCTGCTCATTCTGAATCTCTCCAGCAGATCTCCAGTCATTCCCGGCATACTCGAGCTCGTTTGAAGAATGATCACTTCACTTCTCCTCGACACGCTGAGTAATAAAATAGATTATAGGCGGTGTTTAGAGCCACCTACCTTTCTGGCCTTTGGCAACCTTTTCTGTGCAAATCTGAATGAAGGATTTAGCAGAGCTTTTAGATTCCCACCCAGGTTCTCTTTTTGGCTTTCCATTCAGATTGTGTATGCGATTGTCTCCGAAAGCTTTGACTATGTTTGCTTCTCAGTAATGGATGACTATTCTTTAAAAAGAATAAAGTGTAAAATGTCACGGGGCTGTTATTATGTAAGATTTCCAGAAATTTAACAGTGTAGACTTTTCATTCTTGCAGGGGTTTGGATTGTGTTGCATAAATCAAACAAGTATCCATTTACATCAGGGCTGTGAAATAACTGAAGCTTTTACACCAGAAAATTCTCCCTTGAAAGAGAGAAAACAGTTGCTGCTGCTGCTACATAACAGAGTGTTATATAATACAATTAAATATGATTCCCACTCTCTCTTTCTCTTCTTTGTTCCCTTGCATTTTTCCCTGCTTTTCGCTGTCTTTCACACTCTTTCTTGTTTTGTTTTTTTTTAGGTTTCTTCCATCTTCTTTCATTCATTCTCTATTCCCTGATGTTGATGTGCTTTGTCATCTGACTGCCTTTGGCTGTGTATAGATAATGACTGTGCAAGAGGTTTTTGTTTAGCATGGGTACAACAGGATTAGAGTGATTAGTACTGGTGCCAGTGTTGTAACAAGCCCAGGAAGCATTTCACGGTGTAAAGAGGTGCTGACAGTTATTCTGTACAAGATTAGAGAAGTTGGATTATGGCTTGTTTTTCTACACCTGGCGATGAGAGACTAGAAGAAAAGAGTGAAGGTTACAAAGCCAGTACCCCGAGGAAAAGAGCTGTCCTGAGTAAAGTAATCCCCAGCTCCCCAGCTGCCCCTGGCTTATTCATTCTTATGAGCTGTATTAGCTGTAGGCCGTAATAGGCCGTCTCAGATGTGGAAATGAATTTCTACCTTGACCTTTCACCTCGGTAGCCCCTGATACCTCTGGTGGCCCAAAGAGCAGGATGGCTCCTCTGCCTCCATTAAGCTCTCCTGTGGTCAAGGCCCAAGCCGGTGTTCAGTTTCACAGCACCTCTCTTCCTGGCCCCAGCACAAATACACAACACCCTCTCCGATTGCACTTGATAATATTTATCCTCAATTATAATTCCACAGATATGGATTCTCGAGTGGAGTACAGTGGCAGCAGACAAAGCAGACTGGCCTTGAGCCCCACAGCTAGGTTTTGCTAATGTGGGCTCCATGTACTCCAGACAATCCATGCTCTCTCTGGTAGTGGGGCAAAATAAGCAATGTAGCCATTAAGAGCTCCAGCGCAATGAAGAATCACTCAGCTGTATATTTGTCCTTGCGATGAGTGCATGCATTGCTCTAGTGAAACGTGAAACCACCTGGAACACACACTGGTGTCGCATGTGAGGAGTGGTCATAGTTTAAATAAATCAGTCGGGCTTCTTGTTAGCTACGGCCTTGTCTGCAGGAACCCCCAGAATAGGCGATGTGAAAGATGCATGCATCATAAGCGGATCAAACACATCCACCGAATGACATTTACACACTCAGAAAAAACATGTAGGCAAAAGGGTTGTTTATAGACATGAGTATGTCCATTATCTGCTTTCTCTCTGTGGTATCAACTAATGCGTGAAGAAGATGTTGGGCCCCAGAAAACAGCCCCGCTTTATCATCAATTTCCCCCCCAAATAGTAAGAAAATAAATACAAATAGTGAACTGAAAGTTGCTAGAAAGCTACTTTCAGAGTCACTTGCTGGCACTAATGTTACATTGCTAACAAGAAAAACAACATATAGATTGTGAAAAAAATTTCTGCTGAATCCGCTTAATTTTCTTAACTGATCACAAGCTCTTTACTACATAAGGTCAGATGATTATACAGGATACTCATAAGTTGGTGTTTAATTTAAGTGAAAGGGTAATATCTGTACATGGAGAGCAATGTTTCAGTTGGCTAGCCAGGCAGTAAACACATCCCACAACTTCTGTACAGACCTCATTGCCTCGAGCTGCGGGAACCTGTTACGTCTGCAGATCATTCATCTCATTTCTGGTCAGCTAGCATCCAGCATAAGCTGGAGCCCTTATTGAGGATCGGCCTGTGATTTATTGGTTGTTTTGGCTATTAGAGATGGCAACAGAGTATTGAAGATTTTGTAGCAGGGGAAGTAAATGGAAATAATGAGGGGAAGGAACAACTGCCAGCGACTGCTTTTTTTTTAAAAAACTCGCTCACACATAGAGAAATCTGTGTGTAATGTTGTTGTTATTGGCAGAACCCGTTTTAGGCAAGTCAGCACCACCCTGTGATGCCCAGGAACGACATGCATGTCATTTCCTGCCAGGAGCAGTCATTTCGTTCATTACTGCTGCTCACTAGCAGCCAGTTTGTGTTCAGTTTCTGATTTCCAAATTGAAACGTGTATATTTTTCTTTTGTCGACGGCAGTTATATTTCCAGGCAAATCAAGGCTGCGGTTCAAGACGTTTTGGGGTCTTAGAAAAGTTTCAGTTTATAATGAAATGTATAAAATGCTTGAATCAGACCGTTTATAAATATTCCACCGAAGTGCTCTTGGCTTTGAAAAATAGCCTGTTTACTCTACCTTTTTATGCCCTGTGGGATGGATTTCCAAACTGTATACATAGAGCTTGTACAGCCAGTCTTGAGTAATTACATGGTATCTTGAATTACATGATATTTAGCTGGTGATAACAGGAAGGTCACATGTAATTAAATGTTATTAATGAGCATACTGACTAAAATGAATGTAGCTTGAACTTTTAGTATCTAAAGCAAATCAGCTCCGACTTCTTTTCTGGATGTGATTCATTGGCCTGATGAGGCCACTGTCTGCTTGGATTACATCCAGCCATCTGATGCTCACTTCTGGGTGTGTGACACACAGCAACAGTTTGGTTAATTTGATATTTCACTTTAAATAGTTTTATTTTCTTGAGAAAATAAACATTTTTAGAGCACTCAGTGGCAATTTACACATTTTAATGTCTCTGGCTTTCAGCTTTTTTTTTTTATACCAGAGTCATTTATAAAACTTTTAATTGTCCAGAACACAACAAAAAAATTGAAATGCAGATCAAACACGAAACCTGAGGGTGGGTTTGTAAGCTAAACAACACACATACTGTATACGGAAAATGAAATGAACTGTCACAAAATGAGAGCCTTGACGTTTTTAGGAGCCGAGAGGTTCGTCCTCACAGCTGAGCATCAGTATTCTGCATCCATCTGACTGTTGGCTTTGTTGATAACACAGCTGCTGTGGGCCGTGTGCCAACTCAGGACTAATGGCTGAATTAATGGCCACAAGCAGCTGGGCCCATCAAACAGACAGGATTACATAAGAGTATATGTGTTTGGACTGTGTATGACTATATGTGTTGCAGAGCAAACGGAAGGACTGTGAAACAGCAGAACAGCCCCGAGGTGTCAGGATACACTTAGAGAGGGGAGGAAGGCTCATGCTAGCCTATTGACCTTAGCATCTTTTTTGTGGAGACTCCTTCTTAGCTAAGTCTGGCAGATGTTCTGCATGGGGATAACAAGAGTGGGCTCATAAAAACAGCAGATATCATACACTAACTTTGGACACATTCAGTCTCGTACAGCGGCGTTCCAGTTCAGACAAACCAAAAATCACTTTATCAGTTGGAAGTTTAAGTGTAAACAGTTAAGTGTCTGTAGGCAGAGGATGAGCGCAGGAGGAGAAGCAGGTGATAACCTGGGATGCCCTCCAGCCCCCGCAGATATCACATAGCAGTTTCCTAACTGCAAGATAACCAAGGTCAGCCCAGTTTGTGGAAGACAAATTGTTCAAGTGTTTGTTGAAACAAAATGAGTAACTTCAAATAAGCATTAAATGGGGACAAACATTTTTAAAACTATAGCTTGTATATAGATGAATGCAATGTCATGCTTTGATTTTGAACTCTTTAAAGACTGAAAGTTAACATATTTGGAGATCATACGGTTAAAATGTCTCCAAAGGAACGGCCATAACAAACATATTCAGAGGTACAGCTCAGTATCTCCACTCAGCATGGTTACAACTCCCTTTGTCATAAATTAACTTCAGAACCTAAAACAATTTAAACCGATGGGTCATAAAAGCACTCACTGTAAACATATTTGTTTCCACTTTAAAGTCACACCCTAACCTTCAGGTCAAACAAGGCTGGCTTGCTTTTCCAGCGAATCTCAAGTAGCCTTTTAGCCTTAACCAGGCGTTACCTGCTCTTCCTCCTGATCTATAGCTGCCCCTGTTTAGCCATTTGTCAAAACAAGTGGGATTCACAGTCAAAAGCTGAACAGTTTCTCATTTTAAGAACATTTAGACACATCGGTAAAGTTTTTTTCAAATATTTCGGGTCAAACTGAGGGCTTAGTAGGTCTCTACGTCAGGCTTACTTTGTCAGACCTTGACACTAGAGCAAAGTCTGGCCAACCATATAAATCTCTGACATACATTATGCAGATGATGTCTAGAATAACATTAATAAATCTGGTAATGGGCAGGATGGAAGGGAAGGAGGAGGCTTGGGGGGGTTAAAAGTGAAACAAAACTCAAATAAGTATTTCATTTCCTTTTGAACTTGTGGAGAAGCCTCAGCGTGGCCCTGCTTTACATCACTGTGTGATGACTTTACCACACAGCTGTCATCCCCCTTTAGAATCATCCATCTCTAAGTTTTTAGTGCAGATAAGCAGGCAATGAGGTATCAGAGTTCACGCCAGAGCGGTGTTTAGCATACCGGCTGCTTTGCTGAAGAGCAAGGCAGTACTGTATATTAATGTATAATAGAGAGAGAAGGGCAGAGATGGAGGCAGCGTCTTCATGTGTGCGTATGTCAGCCATAACATTCTTTGCTGATATTCTGTTGACCTATTTCAAATAAATATGTCATTTGTCTTCTTGGTTCAGAGGAGCTCTTAGAGATTTATGCTTCTCCTTACTTATACCCCTTAATCTATGATAACAATTTATCTCTAGATTTCTCATCGCTGACATGACCCATTCCTCCCAGCAGATTACATAAACCAACTAATATGAAAACAAACAAGTGGTTCTTATATATCTGTTTGATGGAGTAGCGATCTGGCCAGAGTGCACCCTGGCTCTCAAATAGATGAATGGTTGTGGAATCCTGATGCGATCAAGAAAAAAATGATGTGGCTGTTTAATTAATATCTTCTTTCAAGGCTCATTTCTAGCCTTAAACAATTAAGACACCTGTTCTAAATAGGAACGATATTTTCTAATATTATTTACACCTACAGTAAATGACTGAGCTGATGTAGTAGAGCCAAATGTATGCCTCGAGCAATAATAATACACTGGCTCCTCTACAGTGTAACTTGCGCTCAAGCATCATGTACAGCACTGCTTTGTGCCCAGCATTGTAAACACAGTGTTATCCCAAACTGATGGCTCACAGTCTAATAAACAAGCTTCTAGTAACAATCAGAACTTTTTGCTGAGTAATCACCGGAGATGTGGAAAGGTTGTTGATACTAATGGTGTACGGCAGGGCCCTCCAAGCCGCTGCTGATAGACTGTTTGCTTGAACAGCGCTCCTGCGATTGAGAGGCGATGATGGCCAAAAGGAAGTTGTCAGTCAGAGTTGGCCGTTGCTGCCGGTGCCAACAGGTGTGATTCCACGTCTTTTACTGCATCGTGGAAATGCACAACTTAAACAGCTGCATGGAGACGATGTGTGTTTGTGTTTATACCGAAGCTTGGATAGGGGGATTAATCGCAAAGGGAGGAAGCCTTGTATCCAATACTCCCTCGCTTTCAAAGCTGTGACCCTTGAGGGTTTCAGTGAACCCATAGATTGAACCAGGTCTGATAAATTTTACCCCTGAAGGTGAAAATATGCAATCAGAGATTTATGAGAGGAAATGGTTTGTGTTTGCACATCACAATATGTTGAGAAAGTATTTGTACCCTACGTTTTGCATATTTTTTTACACTTAAATTTTATTACTGGTGTAAGATTAAACAAGAAAACACAAAATGCCATTTTTAAACCACGATTTAATTAAGTTAATGAAGTAACTGTCACACTTTCCTGCTACAAAACCCAAGTGCACTTGATATTCTTGAGCAGCAAAGCAGTTCCAGTTCTGTTTGTGAAATGCTTATTAATGCAGGCACAAAGTGGTTTGCTTGAGCTTCAGACTGATAGATGCTCCTTTATGAAAAGCAGCTGGTTTTTTCCCAGGGTCAGATAGGGTTTTTTTTTCAGTTAATACATTAAATCCTCTTTTAAAAACTAAATTTAGTATTTACTGGGATTATCTTTGTCTAATACTCAAATTCTAACATCCATTTTTTTTGATGATTTAAACATGTAAGTGTGAAAAATATTCAAAAAACAAAAACCTCCACCAAAAACAAAACAAAGATATAAACAAAAATAAAAAATACAACTCTGTATGTGAAAAATCTACCTCTAAAAGTCCATTTGTGTTTCTGCTGTTAGGCAAGCCAACTCCACTTCCTACATGCCTGCCATAACATCTTGGTTTACAGCAGACTGTTGTATTATGGCTGAAGCTTGTGGTTTTGGAGTGGGCAGCTTTAATATGTCCTGGCAAAACTCATAGACATTAACTTGAGCCTTACTAGGTAGCACATTGTGTCCACTGTTGTATCAAAGTAAAGCGGTTTGCATGACCGTATTCAGTGACTAAAACTCTGAATTTAAAGGTCAACCAATAAGTAAACGTTATTTATACGATGTCTTACTGTAGTTCAGAATTAACAAAACTCAATTATTTAATATACACAAGAAATAAAGGTGTTACCTCAAAATTAAGCCTAGTTTGAGCAGCCATACAGTATTTTCCACATTGCACATTATTGTATCACTGGATCTAGTGTGGACAACACAGTAAAACTTACTTTCCTGTTATAGCAGTTCGGCCCTTTTTGGGATGGAAGTTTCCACTTTTTTTAAATTCACCCATTGGTCTCCGGTGTGATTTTGGATGCCTGTCTGATCCTGGAGACGTCAACCTTTATATAACCTTTATATTTAAAAAAAAATGGCTATGAGATGATGGCATGCCTACTGACCCTGTATGTGACAACATGAGCTAATCTGTACTTTGGGAGCCTCCCTGCGCTCTGTCCTTTATGGTTTGGCAAGAACTAGTTGTAGGCAGTGTCACAGAATGACCTTGTGCCTTTTTAGAAAAAAGTTCTGTAACCACTTGTGTAAGCCAAGCTCTACCGCTTTGTCGACAAATTTCGGTTTTCTCTTTATGGAGATTGCTCATTTGTTTTTTGCCAGGTTTGTTCAAATTGAAGCATTACACACATTCACAGCCAAGTTCAAGCAACAAAAGCTTTATACTTTTATTTGCTCAAAATAAGTATGTTTGACAGAAGAAGACATTTGTCTTGTTTCATAACATATTGACTTGCCAAAAGCTTGATCACTAAATTGCATGGTGGATAGATTTACGCTCTAAGCTCCCTAAAGACAAGATCCAATCCTTTCCCCACAGCATTACCCGTTGTTTTCTGTCTATTGAATAAGACGCAGGTAGTCACACAGGAAAGCCCTATCTCATGTTTTGATCTTAATTTGCTATGGTCCTTGAAATTCCAGACTTTCAGAAAGTCTTCCATTCCTTTGCTCACACATCTGTTAAGATTTACCTTGTAAAAGTATTGGCTGCAAATTTAGCCATTGTTATTCCACTTTACTAAGGTTGACATAATGATCTTGACAAGCAAACAGCGCATGGCTAGAAAAAATATGTATTGTGAAAGCACCACTCCAGCACTACTTTTTTTTTTTCATCTGGTAGTTGATATTATTTTGCATTGTTCTTGTTAGAGGAATATATGAAACAGAGAAAGGAAAACAGAAGAAGTCAAACACTCGTCTTTTTCTTAATTTCAAAGTTTCTTTGCAACACAAAAAGTGCTTTACTGATGGTACAAGAAGAGGTAAGGGGGAAAAAAAAGTTGCAGTACCGTTGCTGATCTAGTGGTGGCAATCTGGCTCCATTCAGATAGATGGACTGGAGTTACTTGACACGTTTTTTTTTAAATGAGCTTCTGTCCCAATATGTTCAGACCATGAAAATGATTGTTACAAAAAGTTACTGAGATGCACTGATGAGCTCTGCCTCTATTCTACAGACAGGGCAAATAATAATAAACGTGCGACTGCATTAATACGCACGTGTGAGCATGTATTTTTATATCAAGCTTGCTGGTTTTACTCGTGCATACTTAACTGAGCCACCAAAATGACATGGAGACAATTACAAATATATGATCAATTTTGGTACTGAATTCTTGCACATTGTGATGAGTAACAAGTCTAGTTTACCTTAAGTTAAATGGTTTTCCTAGGGAATGCTGGACATTTAATAATGAGCAAACATAGCTAAACACAGATAAACACACAATACCTCATCCCTGCTCAGGGAATACCATTATAATTACAACACAAACAAAAATTAAACATTTTTAATAAAATGTAACCAAAATAAATGTCAGTAACATGCAATTCAACATAAAGAAACTGTATACTGTAGCCTTAAAAAATATACAGTAATTAAGTTTCTTATTTCCATTGCTAGATACTGAAATAAATGTTCATAATTTTCTTTTTTTCAAGATCACTATCATCTGCCTCCTCACCTCTGGCCCCACAGCCCCCCCCCCCCCCCCCCCCCCCCCCAACCACACGCAGTCAACTTTAAGCCCTGACATAGTTTGTGGCTGACAGCAGTGTGAGAGTAAAGGTTATCTGCAGGTGCCCTCTCTCGAAGATGATGTCACTGATAGACTAAGAAATAGAGTGAAATCCCTTCAAAAATAAACACAAGCTGAATGCAAATATCTCTGCTATTTCACACATTTCATTTTTTCTCACGCTGGTTCTCCACAGCTTCTCGGGTTATGTTCACTGTGCACGATGCCCACGGAATGTCTGTTCTCAAATAACCTATACCATCTCAGTTTGGGTGCAATCCCTAAACTCTCTTTTTCAGGACATGTAATTCTGTCATAAATGTGCCCGAAAATTGGAAACACACAGACCGTCAGTGGATTTCTGCACATTATTAAGTGAACACAGACTGTGTGTGCAGCTGTATACAGCTGTCTGTAGTAAATAAAACTAGACTTCAAATGCATTACTGCCTAACAGTTTTGAATGTGAAACACCACCAGAAAATCCTACAGCCATTGCAGTCATGTGTTGAATTGACTGTGTGACTGGCAGGTATTTTATGAGTAACAAAGTAGCCTGATATCATTTAATATAATTCAATACAAGTTATTTGTCCTGTCAAAGGAACACATTAACACCAAATCGCAAATTTTTATTAATGACTTCCTTTGGATTACTCAACATCTTTGTGGACTTACTTAAATCTAGAGAGGGAACGAAAACAGCTACTGTAAACATATTATAAGATCTATTCACGTGCGTGAACACAATGTTCAGGACACTCAGCAGGGCGTCTTTTTATTGCTCATAATATGGACTAAAATCATTTGTTCAAGTAGTTGAAAACCTCCTTAGTTTCTAGCAGGCAGGAGGGGGCTGCGACTTGGCCAGTGTTAAAACAGCAATGTGGGCCCAAGGTGCCATTAGTGGCTGTGGAGCAGCTGGAAGTGATTCCAAAAACATGGTGAGGGGAGGCAGTTTAAAACCGCATGGTTTCAACTGGGTTTTAACACTGTTCTTGAGTTTACAACTAATGGCTTCGCCCAGCCTCAGTGTGACTTTGTTTGTATTTAATAAGAAAGGCAACAATGGTGACTGCATCAAAGATGTTCAACTGTGGTTTGACGCACACTGTGCAACCATGGCTACTGTACCGTAGGTGTTAATGGGCTTATAGAGAGTATATGATCCCACATGGAGGGTGAAGGAAGGCCATCTGCTTCCCGTCTCTGACCCAGAGAGTTTGTTTTGGGTGTCCAGTGCGCTGCCTTGATTTTGTTGCAGTTTAAGTTCAAACCAGATGTTTGTTGTTCTTCTTTTAATTTTTTTTATTTGAGTGCTATGTTTATGTGTAATACTCACATAAAATTAATGAAAGCTTGCAAAGCAATCTTTTTTTTTTGCTAGTAGAGTTTATTCAGAGTTCTGGGAGAGCCAATATTTCCTAAAAGGATTCTTGTGCATAATCTTGTAGTCTTGTATCAGTGGAAAACACCTAAACCATCTCTCACTTTGCGGCTTTTGTGCTTGGCTGTCTGTCATACAGTAGAGACGGTAGACAGTCATGTTTAAAAAGGCCACCTGAATAAACTTCCTGTGCTATCTGCTCTAATTATGGGATCATCCCTCAGGAATTCCTTTGAATGCTCAAACACGTGGGAATACACACGCAGTCACCAAAGAACAGGCAAATGCAGTATAGATACACAGTTTTGTCAGTCCTGTACAGGATTTCAATAAAGCAACTGTAATATACAGTCTAAAGTTTAAGATCACTTGAAAAATGGCAGAATATCATATTTTGCATGGTTGGATCTTAACAAGGTCCAAGTAGAGCGTCAACATGCAACAAGAAGGAATAGAGGTGAGACAAACACATTTTTTTGAGCCTGCAGTTTACTGAAAACAACGCTTAAACAGAAACAGGCTGTTTTACAGCTGATCAAAAGTTTAGGGCCACATGCTTTTAAAAGGCCAAATCTGTGCAAACATGTGGATTCATTGTCATTTTCTGTCAGGTAGTCACACTGTCATGATGTTCTGATGGCAAAGGCAAAAAAAAAGTTCCCTTTTTGAATGTGGTCGGGTTGTTGAACTGCATATGTAGGGTGTCTTGCAGCACGCCATCACTGCTGAGACGAGATGCAGTAAGACAGTCATTTGGAACTTTTTAAATGATCCTGAGGGTTTTAGAATAAAGAGGTCAAGTGGAAAACCCCCCAAAATTTCACCAGCACTGAGCCGGAGGATCAAATTGGCTGCCTGTAAAGACACTGGACGATCCTCGACCCAAATTAAGGCCGGTAGTGATGCCGATTGCACCCCATCAGACGGCATCTGACGGACTTCGCAAGAGAGCACCAAACATGGCACATTGAAAGATGGAAGAAAGTTTTATTCTCTGATGAGAACAAATGTAACCCTAATGGTTTCCAATGTTCCTGGCTTGACAAGCAGATCCCACCTGAGGTGTTTTCTATGCACCACAGTGGAGGGGGCACCATAATAGTCTGGGGTGCTTTCTCTTTCAGTGGAACAATGGAGCTTCAGGAGGCGCAGAGGCCTCAAATGGCTGGCCGTCCAGATGTCCAGATGTTGCAGAGAGCATCCTTCATGACTGAGGGCCCTCGTCTGTGTGGTAACGACTGGGTCTTTAAACAGGACAACGCTACAGTACACAATACCCACAGGACAAGGGACTTCTTCCAGGAGAGTAACATCACTCTTTTGGACCTTCCTGGGTGTTCCCCTGATCTACATCCAATTGAAAACCTTTGGGAATGGATGGCAAGTGAAGTTCACAAAAACGGACAACAGTTCCAGACAGTAGATGCCCTTCGTGCAGACGTCTTCACCACTTGGAGAAATGTTCCTACTCACCTCACGGAAAAGCTTGCATCAAGCACGCTGCAGTGAATTGTTGAAGTGATCAACAGTAATGGTGAAGCTACTCATTACTGAGTTCATGTTTGGAACTTTAATTTCTGGGAGGGGTTACAGGTTTTTTGGGGAGGTGTGGTCTTAAACTTTTGATCAGCTATAAAACAGCCTGTTTCAGTTTAAGCATTGTTTTCAATAAACTGAATGCTCAAAAATGTTTTTGTCTCACCTCCATTCCTTCCTCCTTGTTGCATGTTGAAGCTCTACTTGGAACCTTGTTAAGATCCAAACATACAAAATATGATTTTTTAGCCATTTTTCAATTGGTCTTAAACTTTTGATGGGGACTGCACTATCAGTGGTTCTAAAATAGCATATAGGTGCATAGGCATTTGTTGTGCCATATATATTCAGACAGCATATTTTTTTAAAACAATGGAAAATCTGTGAAATAATCAGAGTATGCAATGCAAAAATGCTTTGGTTTTTCCTTTTAAAACACTATGTACAGCCTTTGAATGCACCCTAAACAGCTGGTCAAAATAAATGACCATTATTCAGTGTTAAATTCACCAGATCTAATAAGCAGTGAGTGAGATTGAATTTATCAGATTTGCAATGTTATTATCCAATCTAAAGCAAGAATATTTTCCTCTCAGCTTGGCTTAACACACTGCCTCTTACTGTAGATTGAAATGGGGCGGTGTGATGTCAACCTAATCAGCATGTTGTTTCCATCTCTCTGAACATAAATGGCCTTAATAGCACATAAACGTAGCCTGTTTTGTTAATAGCTGAACTGGCTATTTCATCCACTGATCTGCAAATTTGTTCAGTACCTCTGTGATGTGTATCTTGAATGTTTGCAGTCCATTTGCACAGAGTTACAGTGGTTGGAGATTCGGAGCTGTTAAACTTTGTTCTGTGTAACTGGAGCTCAAAGCTCGCCAGCAATTGTGTCACGAACTGTTTCTATCAAATCTTAGATTCCAAATACTTCAGTGATTTCAACTCAGGCCATTAGGACTTTAAATCCACAATGGAATCAACTCAATGTATGCAAACATATGTACAATATTGTTCTGCACGAATAATAGCATTTCTATAGACTGAAAAGAGGCAATAAAGAAAGAATATTTATTTACTCGGTGTATGAATGGATACCTGAGTGCACAGACACATCCACAGAAGCGTATGTGCACACACACATGCAAGTACGCGTAAGATTTCTGGTTCATTTCATTCGGTCACAGGTCCACTGTGAACAGTTTTGTTTCTCCTCTGAGTATTTTGAGCATTAAAGATGATTGCGGTACAGTGCTTCATGGGTGTCTCACATGAGAGTTAGGAACCAATGAGCTTCTGTAAGAAAGCACTTTAAAAGTCGTTTACCGTAGGGACTGAAAACGCTGAAAAGTTCCAGTTGAAATGATTTAAAACCAGATTTCGCTCGAATTATATCAGGGCCTCATCTCTCGTGGATTAGTGGACTGCTTGCAACACATGACTACTTCGCTCTTGCATCATCTTGCAGGGTGCTTCTACAGTAAAGCTAATCCTCAGAGGCCCGTGCTACAACCGGACCATATATTTCTTTCTCAGAAAAACCATGTTGATTTACATTTATGGACCATGGCAGCCTTACTGCATAGAGTCCCACTGCATCAGTAAAAAAAGACTTGTGCAAATGTAAATGTTTGCATCTCTGGCTTCAGTCTTTTTATTGTCCTCCTTTCAGCACATGGGGAAAAAATGTGGGAATATACCTCAGAAGCGATTGTTCTGTTTTAAAGGTTTGTGTTTAGTGGTTTGCTTTTCATTGCACTAAAAAGGTTAAATCATCAGATAGCTGATTAGCTACCAGATTAAGATTATTATAGTACATTTATAAACTTCATACCATCAGACAGGAAAAAAACAGCCCAATTTCATGTGTCCTGTTCAGTTATTTATTTATTTTTTGTTAACAACATGTCTCCTAATTCAATCTGTCTCTTGATGAAATGAATTCATTAAAAGCAACCACCCAGTCCAGATTTCTTATTCAAGAAATCTGTCATGTCATGTCTGAATGACTGAAGAGGCATCTGTTGTATTAGTTATACTAGGGTGAAAGTAGGGCTATAGTTTACAGACTCTGAGTTGCATATCTGTAACATGAGGATCATAGAATATTTACAGAGCCTATGAGGATGATGAGGTGAAATTTGAGGGCTGGGCAAAGAAGCCTTACTCCTTTTTCTGACATGCGTGTGCAAAACTGGCTGAATTTTTAAAACATGATGTGTTTGAAGGGGTGTATAAACATCCAAATATTTTTCTAACAAATTGCTGTCAGTAGCTTTCTCCAAATTAAGCATCTGGATGAAGAGGTTGTGGATGAATAGGCCCATTTAGTGTACGGTAGTCCTGACCAACATGAACTTCACACACACGCACTTAAGAAACTAAAGCTTTAATAAAAAAAAAGTCATATCTGACTAACAGCACAGACTTTCAGAAACTTAAGGAAAAAACTTTTCAGGCTTTAAATATTTAAGCACTGATTTATTCAGTCACGTATTTTGTTTACAGCAATACATATGGGTTGTAAAGATGACAATCACTTAAAATTGTTTTATGAGCATGTGAAGAGAAAGAGCCAGAGAGGGAGGTATATTTCATTTTAATTTCCTCCATAGACAGCATGTGGCCAGTAGAGCAAGTTATACTCAAGATAAGGAAAATAGTGAGAGTCTCTTGGCAGAGAGGGGTTGGTTTATGAAATTTATAAGCTGCTGAAAGTGACACTTTAACAGATATTTAAGTTTGTAACATCATATCCCAGAAATTGCTGATTTTTATCATGTACTGTAAAAATTAAACTCCCAGTGCAGTATTTTTTTCTGTGATTCTCCCCCAAAGTACTAAAAAAACACTTATGAACTTTGTTTTTAACTCGCACTGTCAGTTTAACAAAACTGCAAATGCGTCTCATTCTTGCTGACATTTTCAGAGGATGGCTTTGCAAGTCGCTGATTTTTTGGGTCTTTCTGTATTTAAAACTATTATTGAAACTTTATTTGTCATTATTTGTTTGTGAAATCATGAAATCAAACTATGATACACAAAATCTATGTTTGTCTGCAAACTCTTCCTACACAATCAGGACTTGAGCAACCAAAACTTGATACTCAGATACATCTTAACCCTCTGACGGTTCTTATCTATATCAGACATTATAACATTGTCATGCTGCTTAGCAACCCCCTATTTTCAGTATTTATGCACCTATAAAATATAATACATATATAATTAATTTCATACAAACAAAAATTCAATATTATCATATAGACCATGTAACAAATTTATTAGACCATCACCTAATAACAGCTTTATGCCACAGCTGTTCATAGAATTGATAATTGCCAAAACAAAACAACAACATAATTGTTTATTTTGTCATAGTAGTTATAGTAGCAAATTTAGCTACTATTGTTATAGTAGCTAAATTTGTTACACATTATGATGTGCTCATGTTGCCTCCCAACCATCGTACATCTGACTAAAATTACATTTATGTGGTAGGGCAGGATCGGAGCAATGCAGGAACCATAAAAAATAGGCAAAACTTTAGATTTTGCCTTACATATGCTAGGAGGGTCATACTACAATGGTTAGAAAAAGGGAAGTTTATGCAACAGCATTCAACTTGCCATATTGGATAAGCAAAATAGGAAAAGTAAATCAAAAAACAAAATAGAATCTTATTTACAGTCTCTCTATTTTTTTTTTTTACTTTTCCCAGTGTCACCAAACAAAACTGTAGCATGGGCATGTACTGGTATAATTTCCAAATCACGGCATTTAGCATTTAGCTTTTTTTGCTCTCATGCATTAAAAACAAACAAGCCATTGTATTTTCCCTCGGGAGGTAAAAAAAACAAACAGCATTACTAATTGATTCTGTTTAGCTAAAATAGCTGCATTTTCCTCTTTTTTTTTAAGAGTATAGGTGTTGCTGCACTGGAAAAACAAAAACACATCTCTTGTTGTTAACTTCCACAAAGTGTTATACTCCTAGTTTAAACCAGGGTCACTCACGTTCCTAGAGGATTATTAGCCAGGCCACTGTGTAGTAAATGTAGCAATTAACACCCACTGGAATGGTGTTGTCAATGTTATAAGGTGAGTGACACGAGGCAGACCATGACTATAACAGGTGGAAGCAAAGGTCAGGAGGGAGCAGGTTTCTGGAAAAGGCTATTATCAAAAAATGTAAAGCTGGAAAGGAAGTTTAATTTCCCCCTCGGCCGCTGTTAAACTCAGATAGCTACTTACACGGTAGCTGAACACGATTACCAGGCTACCACAGTATATTAGTGTGAAAGACCTCCAGTAACACATATTGTGATATTTTTCGAAGTTTTTTTTTTTTTTTGAAGTAAACTGCTGCTTTACTTAAACACCCTTCGACCACTTTACTCCGTCATCAGCGGCAAAACCAGAGAACAGCAGAGAAGTTTAAAATGTTGGATTTGTCCTTGCAGTTCTCCAGAGACCTGTATGACTCTTTTGTCCACTATGTGAGCTGTGGTCCAGCCCTACATGTCTAGACAGAGGAAAAGGGAGCAATATCTGCCAGCGTATTCGGTAAAAGGACTAATTTTCAGGAGAGGGAGTTTAATTACTTTTTCCTTTCAGATAACCTGTTATTAACAGCGACATTTACTCTTACCAAACAAACATTTAAACAGAAGACACACGTCAAAAATGGAAAAAAAATTGGGTAAAAAAAGTATTGTGTAAGGCCGGTCTTGTGACTTAGGCATATGTCGACAAGCTGGAAATTCCCATTTGAAAATTAAGTTGTATTGCTGTTAGATTTCAACCATTTTTGGCTGATTGAAAGTCAATTTCTTCAAGAACGGCACCTCTGCTTTCCTTTTCATTTGGAAACACAATAAAAACTTTTCACTACTCATGCAGTGAATTAAAAAGTATTTAATGGCGATACTTTGTGGCACCCGCAACGATTTATCCAACTGTGTGGTCTCAAAATAGTGAAGGGCCACAAAATGAAGCTGTAATTTAGAAACGCTAATAATAGCTGATACAGTAAATCAGAAGTAATGTGATCTGAATGTGTCAGTGTTTTCTTCATCCCTCTGCAGCAAGCTCAGCCAACCCAGACAGATTAACTTTCAGTCATTACAGCATTTTAGATGACTGACAGACTGAGCGGACCTTGTCCTGTGTCCTCTCTCCATCTCGCTAGCTACTGAGCATCTACTGTCACCGGGTGTTGCGGGTGTTAAACCACCGGCTCAGGCGATATGTCATGACTGGCAGTGGAGAAAAAATAAACAGCTCTGGATTATGATAATTGGTTGGTTAGCTTCGGCCCGAGTGGGACGCTAAGACATGCTCAATTAATCAACTGTTCTGCTGAAACATTTTATAAGAAGCAAAACAATAACCTTTTAACAGATGGGAATCATTTTCCTTAATTAAAAGCAGAAATAAATACTGCCCTATCACAACAAAACCACTCGGGTTTTTACACACACTTTAGCCATATAGTCAAGAATTTTCTGGCTAAGCCAGAAGCAATCAAGTCAATTGCAAAGTGTCTGTTTTCTATATATACATATAGAAATTGGGTTATCTGAATTCCACCTCAAAACTGAAAAATCTGACAAATTAAAACATCGGAACTGTGCATTTTGGTATAAATGTGTACTGTAGTCCATATTTGATTAATAAAAAGTGTCAATGTGCGATAACAGATGTCAATAAACTATTTACAGTAATATTTTCAAGTCTTGTCTAAAATGTAGTCTCTTAGCATAGCTATGTTAACAGAAACGATAAAATCCATGACTTTATATTAAATCAAGTTGTCACTGTGCACAGTAACAGTGAAAACAAATACAGTTTAACATCTGACAGATGAAACAGCAATATTAAATCACATATTTATTGTAAAGTTATAGTTGTAGCAAAAATACGCAAATGAAAAGGTTGCAGTTAATTCATATTTAAACTATGAAATCAGAGTGCAGAGTTGCAAAAGTCAAAAAAAAGAAAAAAGAAAGAAAGGATCTTTAATCCGACTCTTTGGGTGGAGCTTTCTGTGCACATTCCTGCACATCAAAACAATGATCTGACCATGTCTAAAAGCTGCATCAAGCTTTGAGTGGGATTAGTAGTGGAAACTACCTTTCACCTGCATAGCTGAGCAAATCCACACTTGACAAAAGTCAATGAGCCGTGATAAATGAAAGACACCCCAAAGATGTACTAGTCGATCATGTTGCAAGGGCTGTGCTAAAGGCAAGTAAAGTCAGGCGTGTTAACCAGGGCGGGGCCATGCACCACCTCACAGCTCACCATTGCACTGTAGGTTACATTCCTACCTCTGTATGATGTAGCCATCCTTTGCCTTTACTGGTGTGCAACAGCACCATCAGGTCAAAACTTTGCATTCTTTTGTGAAGCCGGTGTTTCCAAATTCCTACTAAACTAATAACATTTCTAAAATATGCAAGCAGAATAAAAGATTAAAAGAAAGATAACAAGACAAATGAAAGACAATAACCAAACCATAAAAGGCAACATCACATTTAATGTCATGAAATACAAGCAATTATTAGCAATAAAAGGAATACAAATGTATTGTAAGGTGTTTAAATGAGGTTACTGATTACTGGTCAGACCCAATCGTGCTTTATAAGTGATCTATAAAATCTTAAAATCAATTCCTAATAATACTAGCAGGAGAGAGAGGCCATGGTTGGGGCGATGTAATGGCAGGCTGTTAGCATTACAGTTAGCATGGTAATTAAAATGCTAATGGTGGTGCTAACAGACTGTATAGATATATGGTAGTGCTAACAGCATTTAACTCAAATCTGCCAGTGACAGATCTGTCAAATATTCATTGAGATCTGGTGCTGGTTTTGCTCTGGTTTTTGTTTGGGTTTTTGTTGTGGTGTTGCCTGGCACATTGTCCTGCCTTTGCCATAAGAGGATATGCTTGGTCTGCAACAATGCTTAGGTTGGTGGTTCATTTCTAACTGACATCCACAGGACTCAAAGTTGCAAAATGACAATCACTGTTGTTCACTGTTGTGGTTTGGACTATGGCCACTCACAGCTGTCAGTGTTGGGATAGATGGGAAGGATGTCTCTACTGGCAATGTCTCACTGTAACACCCAGAACATAAAGCTATACCACATACCAGACTACAACAAAGCAATGGGAGGATGTCGATGGTAATCAGGGGAATTCTGCTAGTCTTCTTCATCTTCTCTTATATAAATAACACCATGCAGTTTCTATATGGTGAACATGAGGATCATAAAGGCAGAAAAACTCTCCGGGACTACTCAGTCACAATGTCATAGTCAACAATGAATAAAACAGTCTTCAAGATCTGTGAGGTCAGGTTAAAAACAGTCCACAAATACTGTGTATTATATAGGACTGATTAGATTAGTTGTACACATTCTTATAGCTGTTTTTTTATGTCACATTTCCTTATTCTACTTTTCTGCCTCATATGCATTTACCCTGTATCTCCTCCCTTTCCCCCTTCTCCTCTCTCAATCAACCAAACTCCATACTGCGGTACAATAAAAAAGAAAAAAGCCACTGTGTTGCTCAAACCACACTCAGACAGGCTGGGGAGCTCGTTTCAAAGAGCCTCTCTCAGTGACTCCATTTCTCTTCAGAGTGACCTGAAGTGCTGGCGCTGGGCTAGTTTAGAGCGGACTTTGGGAGGAGACAGACTGTAATCTCGGCCATAATCCATTTTAATCAACAATAACACGCTACATCCAGTCCCAGGGCGAGGCAGCAGATTTACATCTCTGTGAGGCAATGCTGAAATATGGCTTTGATTTATTCAGGTTTTATTTGGCACAAATTGTCCAAGGTACAGATCGCATAGCTCAGCCCTTTCCCCTCCGGCATTAATAGAAAGCTCTCTGAGTTGTGCTTAATTGCAAAAGAAGTCTGACGTCACGTGGACAGTTTAGCTGTTATAAACTTCCTCGCTGACTGCTCTCTTTTTCTAAAATCACCAATAAATTATTTCAAGAATTTTGACAAGCTCAGAATGCACAATCACAACATTTTCCTCAGCTTTTATGACTGCTATACACTAAAGTACTGTAACACACTGTCATAAAAAACAAACAAACAAAACAACACAAAAGCTAAAGTGAAAAAATATTTGATAGGCTCAAAACTGATTTTTTTACCCTTTTAACTATGACGCCCAACACAGCATGACTCTCTCAACAGTACATGGAGTTAATTACACTTGCTGAAGTTGTATCCTTCTACATTACACCCCTATTACACCTTTGGACCTCTGACAAGTAGCCTCTTTGTTCAGTAGGTCTCCTTCGAGTGACAGGATGTGTTAATATCACTTGGTTGATTGGATGCGATAAATCTTGCGTGCTGCTGATTTTTTTCCCTGAGGTATTCCAGCCTAGTGTCCTGCAGAAAGCTCTGCCTGCATCCAAACCTTGTGGCCGACTTTGAATTGGCTTCTTTGTCTTCCCCCGCGGATCCAAATCATCAAGGCCAGAGCCATGCGCCTGTCGCCATGGGAACGAGGACCGTGGCTGCCAGTAGTTTGCTGTTGGCTTTGGCAAGGAATCAAAGCATGAGTGGAGGTGGGGATGGACAGGGTAGAGTAGGAGGTGATGTGGCTTCGTGGGATGGCAAGAGGTGATACAGCATCTTAAGGTACACTGCGGCTTTGTCCCCAACCTGGAAGCCAGAGTGCACTGGTCCACCCAGAGGGATATGATCCGTTTTCCTGACCACCTCTGCCTTGTCATCAACCCAAATGTTTCTCCTGATTCTGACAAGATCTGCATGTGTCACAGTCTCCAACGTGATCCCACCCCCTGCAAAAACCCAGCACGCTCCCCTGAGTCATTTTGTTTACTCTGGCGTGCATGGCTGGACTTGAAAACAGATATGGTGCAGTATTCTAAATGTGACAATATCAACAACTTTTCAAAAATCAATAAAGCTGCTGTTCACAGCCTCTGAGTGCAACAGATCGTGTGACATAGCTGTAGCACGATTCTGCTGAGAGTGACAGGCAGTCTTTTGTTGTCATGGTGAAGGCGAATCACATGCAAAGTAACTAAAAGCAGTACCTGAAAGTACACTGTTGCTCTTTATTTCCCTAAAGGAATACCTTTTTTTAACACAGATCACCTAAGTGTCAGTTCATAAGTTATCACATTTGAATTTTTATTCGTCATCAGTTATGTTGTACAAATAAAGCTGTCTTGGGTTGTAATTTTTGTGGGCGTAAATTCATATTCGATAGACGAGGCCATTTATCACTGTCAGAGTCGCAACTGACTTGAAGCCCCTTCACCAAAAGAAATCCCTGTTTTGACAGGCGATGCAGAAGCAGGCACTGGGACAGTCACTGTAGGGGGTCTTCTGGTTTGCAAGGCTTATATCCCCAGGTCCTCTCACATTCAGGTGTAAAACCCCTCAGCCAGCACACCAAGGCTAACATTGCTCTGGACTTGCAGCGCCACAGTGTCTGCTGCAGCCCCCGAGCCTCCCCGCCTGTTACTAAAATAGAGGCAACCTCACACCAAGACATGGCTTCACAGTTAGCTTAGAAAAATCTAAATGTTCAAAGCACTCAAAACAAATCCATCTTTTTTCATAATGAAATATACCTGAACTGACTTCTTGAGTTGTGTGATGAATCGACTTTCCTGGGTAGTCAAACTCATTAATGTTATACATAATTTATATTTAAAAGGTCTGTGACCTTGATGGTGAGACCTCTCTGCAGCTGCAAGAATGAACCATTTAGCTGCTTACCTGCTTTCACAGTTGAAAAATTACTGTAATGATTTTCACTGATGATGAGAATATTTAAATCTTCTGTGGCAAAAAAACAACAACAACAATAACAAAAAAACGCACACAAAAATGTTTTGTTTTTTTTCCACACGTTGTAAAAATGATTTTCTGTGGGGTGCAGGTGTTGCCCTTTCTGGCACGATATCCCAGATGATCAGCAGATGACTCCCTGTGCCACTCACCTCTGCTTCCTGTTTAGCTGCACAGCGGATATCAAAACCACACATGTTCCTCCAGCTCTCTAGATTCACTGCCTGGGAATGGCCCCCTAAGGGTCAAACTTTAGCTTCTTCCTGCATTTTTGCAGGTCAAAGGTGACAGCCTGTTACCGAGGTGTTTCCCACTGCTGCTATTCTGAATTCTCACTGAAACCTGCGTTAGGGAAGAAGAGACTTTGTGCATCAGAAAACCACACGGATACAATCTTGTGAGCTTGTTAAAATAAGTTGGGCAAAAAAATAATGGTTGTCAGGTGACTCCATAAGGAAGTGTGCAGATGAAAGATGGCAAATGATGAGATCGTGAGAACTGATTCATTGAGCATTATGAGATTTCCCAGCATGTGACAGGAAAGATATGGCAGATTATTTTGAATTAATAATATACAGTACTGTGCTTTGAATAGAACTTGTTCTCGCAATAGATTACTTGACAGATGAAATCAATCTGAAATAAAAGCCCCTTTGAGTATTATGAATTAGGAGAACTTGACTGGATCTCACAGCATTTTTCTTCGGCCTCATTAGTGTCATGACTGATTTCCCCTCCAATACTGAGCTTGGGTCTCCTTGAGAGATCTCGGTACCATGGTAGCGGATCTGTCGAGTTGAGTGATGATGATGGGAGCCTCTTGACACATGTGTACTTTTACAGTGAGAGGGCATGCATAATGCATGCAGCCTTAACCAAACATCCACGGCCTGGCTCTACTGGGGTGTTATCTGGTGTGTGACTCGACTCTCTTCCTGAGTGGGATGTGTATCGCTTTCCTGGAGGCCTCGCTTCCTCCTGTGTATGCATGTAAATATTCACAGACTGCAAATATCAAATAGGTGCATGCCAATACACACACATTGGTAAAACCTTCAAACCAAAAAAGAAAAAAAAAAGCATTGTTTTAAATGGTAGGACACACAATCTCGGATTTACAATAGAACAAGTAGAACAACTAGTGCAACTAGTTATTTACTAACAATTAGTTAGTTGCTCTGAAATATACCAGCTGATATGAAGTATATATATTGTCTTTTTCCTCCTATTCTATAGATGAAAGGAAGAGGAGCAGCTGTTACACAGGCATGTCTGGGTTCTCCCCAGAGCCCCAGTGGAGGCTGCGTGGGCTAACTCCAAGACATCTGGCATGATAGAGAATATCTTGACTGCCAGGTTAGCTTATAAATGAGACAAATACACATATATAAGCTCAGTTTATTTCCAGTACTTCAAGATTTAATCATTATAAAATTGTCAAACAGTGAAGAACAACATCCCAGTCATCCCAGACTATAAAGTTTAGTTTTGAATTTGAAGTCAAAACTTTTAGCTGCTGGCAGATATTTAGCTAAAATAGATACATTAAAAAAGGCATAAAAAAAACACAGGTTTTATTCATTTTTATTATATTTTTATTGAAAAAGGACTTGTTACAATAAAGTGCATTGATATTATTTAGTCAAAAAAGTCCTTTTGTTTTACATTCAGATAACAAAAAGTGAACTCGGTGGCTTGACAGTGTATACATAATGCAACGTGTTTAACTTATTTACATAAAGTACATTCAATACATATTATGAAGGAGAGGGTCGACCTGAAATTATACAATACATGGAAAATACACCAATTCAGGGCTGATGTTACCTAAATTCAGGGCGGAGGGGGGACACAAAGCTAATCCATTTGTTCCATATTTTGTAGAATTTATCTTTTCAATTTTTTAAGAAGAATGTCAATTTTTCCATTTTAAATATTTATTTTAAATATTTAAACCACATTAAACCAATCCTCAGACAGAGGTTTTAAATACTGGAAACATGCTTGACATTTGGGCTGATAAAAGACTATAAGTAAAATGATGTGATAATGAGACTGATGGGCAATCACTATTAGAATGTTGAACTAAATTTCATATATCTTATTCTTGAGTTGTTTTTAAAGTATACCAGATGGGAGAGCACTGCAGTAGCCTGGTACAACCAGTCGTTCTGTGTGTGAGAGAAACAGTTGCAGTATTTTTTAATTAGTAACATACCTCTCAGGTATAAGACATTACTGTGATTTTGGCTTGCTGAGTTGGGGTAAGTTCTAGTGAACTTTGTGGCCATTTGCTCAGTCTGAGCCTTTGGACATATAACTGAAATTTCAGTTGCACTGCGGGCATTTATCACAGAGCAATCGAGTTGAAGTGTTGATTACACAGCTTTTAAGAGTGCGGTCACACAAACTCACCGTGAGTAGCTAAAGGTCTGTCATCAGGACCTCTTATAAAACCCGCAGCCAGTCTGATTACCAGAGAGTGAAAGAGTTTTTTAAGCTTCAGCTGAAAGGGAATCATACCCAGGGTGCCTTCTAGGACTGATTTGTCTGACTTTTATGCTCTTTGTGCATTATATGACCGATTTGTGGTTTCGGCCAACTACGGGCCTTGCCTGAAAATGAACTCCTGACTGCAAGGAGCTGAGTTATATCTGTGTGTTTATGTCTGTCAAAAAATGGTTAGTCTCAGCAGTGTAACCGAGCCTCCCTTGCTGATGTTAAAATTTAGATACTTCCCTGAAATTTGCCAGCAGCTTCCCCTGTTAAATATCAGGGGTCTATTGATCTCAAGGTTTATGGAGCTTAATGATCACTACATTACAATAACGCTTTGGTTCCTGGTTTGTTGGAACTACGGCTTTAGGTAAACTACATAAGAAATTATGTAATTGATTTTTATTTACAGTTTAGTTAAAGTTGTCTAACACTCATCTTTTTTTCATATGAGCAGTGTTTTTGACACATTTTGGTGAAATGATGCTTAAAATTCTGCAAAACTGTAGCGCTTTGATACTAATGCAATACCAACCTAATAATAATAAATAAAAAACTGACTGTATTAAGCATTTAGCTTTTGCTTTTTGCCTTTCTGAGTATTAATTTGTAATATTTAATAACTGAACAAATGCATACAAGGATGTGAAACCCCTTGAAGAAAGCCCTTAGTAGCATATGATTTACATATACAGAGAGACTTTACCTGGCTTTGTGTAACACAGTAAGTGTGTCCGGCTGTTTGTATGCGACGTGCTGAGGTTGGAGCAGCTTCCCCTCTCAATTACAGTAGGTTGTGTGAGAATATGCAGAGCACAGGTCCAGGCCTACAGTTGCTTATTTATTATGGAGCAGCCACAGCAAGCAGACAGAAGTGAGAGCAGCAGCAGCCAGGGGGTGTCCTCCAGGGGCCTACCCCGGAGGCCAACACAGTGTCTGTCTAAAGCATAAACATCGGGGACCTCCAAGCCCACAGGGCCGCACCACTGCCAAACACCACCTACCATACTCACCACCACTATCACACACATGACATTCACTACTGTTCAGAAACCTCACTTTCCCACCAACGGTTTATTTTCAAAACACACATTTTGGGCAGCCACAACCTGACATAGTGTGTGTTATGATTTTGTAGTCATGTACTAATTAAGCATAACAGGAAGCGTTGGCCCTGAAATGCTGAGGATGATGCTCAGATGAGGGCAAGGGTTAGTGCGTCCATGCATTTTTGGGGGATTTTTTAAAATTGTTTTTATGTACGCCAGCGAGTTCAGAGATTCGCTGCTGTACTCCTTCTTTTCATGTTTTTTTTTACTTTATACACTGAATTCTGCACATTTAAATAACATCTGACCTCAAGTCACTGTAAATGAATGACTGCAGCAATCTGAAGTGTTCCCGGGAACTGTTTATTCAGATACGTTAACAGTCTTACTGAGGAAGGCAGGGGGACAAGAGGCGTCTTATCGCTTATTACTGTCATTGGTGCAGCCTGTACCACCATGTGTGGGTGGACAACCAGAAACCTGCAACTTATCTTTATTTAGTACATTTGGTGTTATCCAGAATTGAGCCCTGCACTAGCTCAGACTGCATTTCAACGCCAGTGACTCTGTCTCTGCTCCAGGCTGGCAACCTCCACCCACTTCTTCCTCAGTGACTTCCAGAAAAAGAAAGAGAGATGTCTCAGCTGGATAGAGATCAAAATAAGAGGAAAAAAGAAGCGGAAGAGCTTAGTCAGAAGTAGTCACTGAATTACTCCAGTGGAGTCACTTCAAAGGAGCACCAACAAAGATAACTGCAAAAGGCATTGGCAGTTTTCTACTTCAGAGTGTTTTTGAAAGTGTTTTTATGAGTATCTTCAGACATTTCACCTTTTTATTGACAAATGCTTACCTCTGTAGTTACTATAGCTCTGCGAGTCACACTTGGTCTATCACTACATTTCTTCTCCGTTCCTCTGGCGTCAGCTCACTCTCCAAGTTTGTGCTAAACAATGTGAGCCCACAGCCCTCTCTTCTAGACATCTTTATACCTCCACAGGTATGTCTTCTCTCTCTTCATGCAGGCCCTCACGCCCTCCTTACTAAACCTCTACAGTTTCTTATTCACTAATTTTCCTCCACTTGTCCCTCCCTGGCTTTCATTTTCTTAACTTACCAGCTCCTCAAAGTGCTCCACTATTAACTTGTTAGTTCAGTTCTTTACCCTTAATCGCCCTGAGCTGCTGCACATACTTTCCAGCTTGATCTTCTATTATTATAATGATGGCAATCGATACAACATATGTGTACATTTACTGTCTTTTAATTAATTCCATTCTTTTCCCCTTCCTTAGTGTCCAGCCTCACGTGCAACTCACTGAAAACCTTTTCTTTGACCTTTGCCACCTCAATCTTTGTATTACGACTAGACTCCCAGTACTCATCTCCCTATCTCACTATTTCTTTACCTCTTCCTCAATTAATATTTCTTATATAATCCAACCAATGTTTGTAAATCAATGAATGGCACAGTTATTATTGATATAATTTCATCCATATAAATCAACTAGAAATCTGCTAAACAATAAAAATGTCCTCTGTCAAAATTGCCACGCCCCCTCAGGTCTCCCTGGTTCACCTCACCAGGGTTTGTTTCCTGTTTGTTGCTGTTGGTATCCATGGGTGGGAACCATTCAAGGTGTCTGCCTCTGAAGCTATACACCTGTGGTGATCAATACACCTGCCTGCATTGATCTCATCTGTAGCCATTACTTGAGGTAGCGGCTGGCACTCTTGACTAGAACGTTGAACTACAAAGTTAGTAAAGGCTCAAGTGCTAACCTTGTTTCTTTTCCCTGCAGCAAGTCTCATTCTGTGTCTTCCTTTGTACATACCTTCCCTGGATTCCAGACCTTGGAGTGTTTGATGAGCCTGCCTAAGCCGAGAGAGTATGGAGTGTTTTGGGATATTTGGACCCCCTTTTCCCTGCATCCCTGGAGTCCCGTTTCCCCCCCTGCCGCTACTGTATATATCACATTTGTGTTTTCACTGTAAATAAACACACTTAACGTGACCTCCCAGAATCTTGCTCTTGAATCCTCTCAGTGTTGTATTCGTGAGAAAAAGTATAGCTTTTGAGAGATTCGATCTTGTCACTTGTATTCTGATGTTTGCATTATACCTTTCCTACTGCGGACGCTTCGTCATGCTTTAACAAAGAGTGAGGGCTGATTTCAAGACACACAAACGTATGTGGTGGAATGTGTCTCATATTGTCCAGGGTTTCCTAACAAACTGGAGGTGTGACATTATTTAATTACTTACAGCTTACAGCTCATGCCTGCCTTCACATTCATCTGGTTTAATCTGGTTAGTTTTGCAGAGCAAATATGAATATGAGCTTTTGTTTGCATAACTTTAATTGGGCCTTAATGAATATTGTCATTTCAAGACCAGGCCTCAAATCAAACTGGCAAATTAAGAAGACAGTGTATGTGAAATACGGCTCAGTTTCAACGTAAACTTAAGTGAGACACCATGGATAGAGAGGGAGAAACACCCTCATTAAGTAAACAAAATGAAATGGATCCTAACCTTGTGCTCGGTATTGCTTACATGACAAGACAACATCTGTTTTTGCAGGGCCTCCAGGTTCAGGCTGCAGACAAAATTATGTTTTATTAAGGAGCTAATATTTCCTCTTTAGTGGTGTTCAAGACGAAAAAAGGTTTTGTATCTCACAAATTAAAAGTCTTGCTTCTTGAATTTCAGAGTTACCTCGGTTATGGCCTTGTCTTTGGCACGATAGGATTTAGTGAAAACTAAAACCGTTTCCCACCCGGGTGGGGTGGCGGGGGGCATTATTTGCTTATTGGAGAACTCACACACTACTTTTGTTTCTTTACAATTATCCACTCTCCAACTAAAAAGACAGGAAATGTACACATGTATTGTATACTGGGGTGGGAAAGAAAGACTCCAGTAAATGTCAAGTGTGTAAAGAACTCGTGCGCTCAGCTTTTGACCTACGGCGTCTCACTGCCACCTCCCATTCTCATTTCCAGACACACAAAACCAGAAGTACTCTCCAGGGCTGAGTGAACACCACATGAAGGCTGTCTTTGTCCTCTGTGACTGTGGTACCGTAGCTTGCTAACGGTGCAGTCCTGGCCTACAAACAGCACTATGTCACCCAGGAGGTGTTGGTCCAAGTGTACTGGTAACTCTGATATAAGAGAGTTTTTTTTTTCCTGACAATGTGTTTATTTCCATGCTTTTTAGGTTGTGTAGCTTATTCTTGGGCTTCTTGTAGCAGTTGGCTCTACCTTTGTGCACAGTGTAGCATGGGAGTCACATACTGGCTCAAAGTCAGCTCCCATCAGAAAGGTGTGGATGTATATTATTAGAGATGTCCGCATGTACTCCAAGTCGTAGAAGCAAAGAATCTGCTTTCTCTAATCTAAGCAGCTGCATTTATATGGACTTGTGCATCTCCATGCAAACTCTAACACAGTGACATATATATATATATATATATATATATATATACTAACACATACAAACAAACTAGCCATACTTGTTCTGATTAATAATTTCCTTTTTTGTGTGTAGTTTTTGCATTTTTATGGTTTCAGTTCTGCTCATGTCGTGGTTGAATAAAACTGTCAGGTTACCGTATCAGATCAGGCTAACTGCCACCTTGCAGGGTCATAAAAGAATTATATCTGTGCTGTATTTCTTTGTAGTCTCATAATCTACTGTTTCTAACTATTACCAAATATGGTGGATATGCTCCAGCCCCTCCACAACCTTAAACTGGATAAGCAAATGAGGATGGATGGATGTATGGTGTCACATCATGGCTGGATTATAGTTCTGTGCAGCAGGATAACTATTTATATAGTTACACAATGCTTAACTGAAAGTAATGAGAATGAATTATTAGGTTTTGCAGAAATTTATGGAGTTCATAGCATCTTGATGCTGACATGCTGTCAGTGAAGCCAAAGGTAACTTTTCACTACTTTTTAAGCTGACTTTTTTTTTGGATTAAAGAGTTTGTGTTTAACTTTAGTGCAGAGAAGTTTTAGTGTCAGATTTTTGACTCTCCTACATAACAGCATACCCGTCTACTGTCTATTCTCTGCAAAGGTCTAAAATTACCGATGTTTTGTAGGAAGAGCTTGTAATAGACACAGACTGCACCACATGCTATCGCTCATGTTTGGCATGTCGACACAAAGCTGGTGGGAACCATTTTTCCCAGAAGTCACATGACATGTTTCCAGTCTGCTGGCAATGCCAAACCAAACGGCCAACCTGCAAAGAGTCCACTCAGTACATGCAGCTGGGGTTGCTCCAAAACATTTTGGGAATGGATCCACCAGAGGTGGTGTGTGTGTATGTGTGTCTGCCTGTGTGTGGTTTTGCCTCCGTGGATGTGTGCGTGCTCAACATAATGAATATGTATGTAGCATGCCAGCTTCCAATACCTAAACCCACATATTCAGCAAGCTGTAGTACAGTGCAAGTCTCGTCTAAGCTGAGCCAAATAGCCTCTTGCCTCTTACCATGGTAGCAGTAGACAGCAGACAGGCACGCTCCAAAAACAGAGGCAAGGCACCACAGTACACCTTGCTCACAGTGTATGCCTTTGTGCCACAGTTTACCACAGTGTTCTGGACGCTTTATCAGAGGGCTTTAGCCATTTGGTGGAAGGTTTTATTCAAAAAGCAAGAATAACAGATGTTATTTTTTTTTTTGCAGTACATTTTTTTCACCAGGAGCAGCCCAGATGAAAACTGAACCTCTCTCTGTATGAGTGTGTCCTTGTAATACTGATTATTTTATATACCAAAGCCACATTTTTTATCTTTGTTCTTCAAATTTCAGTGGTGTCGTAACAGAAGGGTGAAAATATGCTACAGAGCATGTAGTGCTGCTCTTCAACAGTACCGCACATCCAAAAGCCTATATCTGCAGAAAAACTGGAGAAAAGAAATGATGCATTCATTGCATTTTATCTTCCATTGGCACATTATCTGGGCATGTTCAGGAAACTACTTCAAGTGTCACGTGTAACCAGTAGCATGCAGTCAAAGTGGGGACTGGTATTTCCCAATTAATGGAAGTGCACAGGCCACTGCTGACCTTTACGATGAGGTCACCATACACCTGACCTTCTCACAGCATTCAGTGAGAGTTCAGATTGTAAGGATTTATGAGCGAAGGTGAGAGGCTCTGGCAGCAGCTCTGGCCCGTGATTGACCCTCAAGGGTCCCGCGTTCCCTTGTGTGCTGACAGTGTTACTGCGCACGAGAACCCCTGAAACATTAGGTGTGCCTTTCTCCCAATTGTTCTGACCCCAGTAAAGTGTGGCCTGGCTACCAATGGCCTTTTCCACTTGGAATATCTCACCCTTAAATAGAGCTCTCAGGTATTGGGGCCTCTCAATGTGTCACTCCAATGGGCTACAGGAGCCCCAAGACTGGGTTCATTAACTCTGCATTGATTGCTTAGGCTTTGAAAGCGTGCAGCAATGCTAGGGATAATATGACTCTATTAAAAACCATTGCAAGTCCCCGAAGACTAATTATGGCACAGACAAGTAGGTTTGTAAAGGTTTAATGTGCTTTGTATAGAAAGCACATTTCTCCAATTTGAGTTATGCGAAATCCTGTTTGAGTAACGATTGCTGTTAACCTCCATATCATGATAATGGGACGGTCTTTATTTTGTGTTAACAGTAACTTTCCTTCATTGTACAAATAAATAAAAAAGTTCCATTGATTTTGCAGCAAATGAAGAACTTTACTTATTTGTAATTTTCACTTAACAAAGAAAGTGCCAAATATTATAGTTAAATGCTTGCTTTTCTCTTTAGTTGTGTACTTTACATGCAATAGCAATTTACTACTTTTACATTTGGATTATCCATGCCTGAATACGTTTGATTTAAGGTTGTTATACTTTCAGAGCGATTCTCTGTCTAAGGCTGTGGCAGGCCTGCCCAAACTATATAGCTTGTGGAAACTGGCCTAGATGTGATTGATGAAGACCCCAGTGTGGTGGGCCCTCCCAGCTGAGGAGGCCTTCAGAAGTGCAGTGTGTCAGGGTGCTGTGAGATAACATTGAAGCTGTCCTCCCTGCCACCATCCTGCTAGGAGCCTCATTCATCATGAAAATAGGATACTGCTCACTTCACCGCATGGCTCAAGTATAAATCGACCTCTTTCCAAAAGCTCTATAAAGGAAACACAAAAATAGCACAACATGATGCATTCATCGGAGGAGCATTCATGTTTTCTTTTTTTTTTTTTTGCATAACAAGGATTCAGGAACATCTACTTCTTAAAAAAAAGAATGACATATATAATACATATATAATACATATAATCTCATTAAAAAATGTACACACAGACAAGTGGAGACTTGTCTGCAGGGAGTGTAACACAGGCTAACAAAGTTAAGCTGAGGTGAGCAAAGTGCTGCCAAGGTCCAACTTGCCATCCCACTTTTCATTCCCCGAAGCTTTTTTAGAGGGAGAAAGACATCCAGTTTCCAGGTACTGATGGGCTTGCTGGCAGACTGGACCAAAACTCCTACTGAACACCTCTGTTCCTAACAGCTCGTGTCGAGGCAAAACCTTTCTCCTTCCACCTGATTGGTGTGGTAAATTCTGACCAGGGAAGGCATTTCCACAAAGAACAGTTTTCACCATACCTCAAATAACATGGTTACTATATATTATCAGTTTAGTATGTATCCATACACATACAGCTCATTCACAACTGTTAAAATATTTCAATGAGCTTTGTGACACAATGTGAAGATGGTACACTGTGATCATGAAGGGATGAACATGGGCAGCAACAATTCTGGTGCTTAAAAAAAAGAATTTTGTAATGGGGGGAGGGGGGAGTTGTCCTGTTATCAGCCCACATCAGTCTCCTTTGACTTCTGACCTCTGGCTTCAACATGTAAGTAAATAAGTAAGTGAAACTTTATTGATATAGAACCTTTCAATATATAAAATCACAAAGTGCTTCACAAGAGCCAACAATGCATTCAAAATATAACAAAACAAGAGGAAGTTAAAAAAAAAAGCAGATTTAAAGAGATATGTTTAGAACTGGCTTTTAAAAGGGATCGCAGAGTCCATTGATCTAAAGTCCAAAAGAAGAGAGTTCCAGAGCCTGGGGGCCACTGGACAAAAGTTCTGTCTCCTTTTGTTTTCAGCTCCACCATCAGCAGACCCTGGTCACAGAACCTTAGGGACCTACCAGGGACATGTAGGTGCAGAAGCCCTCTGATATAACCTGGTGCCTGTCTATGAAGAGCTCTCCAAGTCAGTAAAAGATTCTTAAATTGCACTAAAATAAGCCAGTGTAGCTGCATCAAGATTGGAATCACATGTGAAAATCATTTTGTCAGAAGCCTGGCAGCAGCATTTTGAACTTGCAACCGTTTTAGGGTTTTTTTTTCTTTGCTGAGACGTGTATATGGTACATTGCAGTAATCCAATTGTGATAAAACATAAGCATTTTCTCAGATAACTGACACTCACTAAATGCCTAGTATTTTTAGACCATTGTCTGTAAACCCTACACATGGTTATGTGGGAAAATCTCAGGAGATCAGCAGTTTCTGAAATACTTAGATCGTGACCATCAACTTGACTATACCTGCACATTTAAATTGAGCTGCTGACTGCTGATTAAATATTTCCGTTAATGAGACGTAATTTTTCAATAATATTTCTGGTTAATAACATCTAAAGGTCTGTTGTGTGCACAAAATTAACCTTTCTTTATATCGTTATTGCTTGTTGAAATCCATGCTGATTTTGATGATGCATTTGGTTTAGGCCTTCGTAAGCGCAGGAGAAAGGTTTCATATTCATCCCCTTTAATTGGGACAACCTGGAAAAACTGACCACACTGCATGTTTTTTTTTTTGGTGAGGGCCTGTGGAAAGGTGTGTGGTTTGCCTGAAGAATTAATGCATGCATGGCATTGCTCTACCTTCAAGATTTATAACCATGTATGTTGGAGACACCGCAGTGGTTACAGTTTTGAAAGTCATGTAAAGCAAGTCTAAATTTCTGGCAGTTGGTTAGTTAACCACCAGTTACCACCAATGAACAAACACGCTCCTTTACTTTAACTATGTGAAGTTCTTCAAAATGCACAAAAACACTCTCTGTTATAAATGAGGCAGTGATATCTCCAGATGTGTGCTTCTTTCATTAGAAGGAATATATTCATATGATAAGTCCAGGTAAGTGGATTCCTCTGTTACCAGTTTAGTATCGCTGTAGATAAAATAAGTAAGTATCAGATTATATTTGCAAACATTTTCTCAGCTTTGCTGGTAGGAACAATTTCATAAATAGAAAGATACAAAACTTGAGCACACTCCTGATTCATGGTGATGAGCAGTCTTTTGTCAGTTTTACACAAACTATGATTTGATGATATGATGTTTTCAGTTGGTTTCAGCTAAAATGTATGGAAAATGCTGCTCATACTTGGCCTTTTCCTTTTCAGCATGAGGCAGAATGTTAACTTTTAACCTCTTGTCTGTGCTAAACCCTCTTTTTTATCCTTCAAGAATTGTTTTCAAAATAATCACAATTGCTTCCAGAAAAAACTTCAATAGCCAAACGTTGTCTGCAACCTTTATTAGAAGCATGTTCGGCTTGCTGAATAGATGTGCACCTACACGACTCCAGAAGGAAGAAGATATTGGTTAAAAAAATAAAAAAAAACCCAGTTTGGTAATTTGTTTTTGACTCTCAGTAGAAACCAGTAAGTTCATAGTTCATCATTTCTTATCATATGATAATGGGATGTCACATAGCCAGCTCTATAAGCCATGAAATTATGAAGTGACATATGGATTTTCTTAAAAAGAGACAGTGTAAGAGAGCATTTGGGTAAGCGCAAATGTTTATTTTAAAAGTGATGTTTGAATATTGCTTTATTTCCATATACTTGTAGACTTAGCTCAGCAGGTCAGCCTGTCTCATAGACATGTTTAAATCCAGGAGCCTGGATTCAATTCGTGTACTGTAGGAATCTATACCAGGGAAATGTGATTAAAAAGAGAACCACGATAAGAGAATCTGTGTCACAGTATCCAAGTAAAATAAGCGAAAGGCTGGCATACTTTATTTGTGAACATGAGCATAGAATATGAGGCCTGCAAAGTGGAAAAATACCACAGGTAAAAAGAAACACTAATTCAGTACTTTTCCAGGCTTTGGAAAATTTCAGTTAAGTACTTTTTATTATTTTTAAACTTTTCATGTGCAATAAAACATATGTGAAAATGTGAAGATGGTAAAATTGGACAAAAACCCTGCTAATGCTCATCATTTGTGGGACAAAGTGATGCTGTCATATAATAAAATGTCTTTAAATATCCCCAATAAGTTTGTCTTTTTAAGAACAAAAGCATTGCCATATCAGACTAATAGAGATGAATGGAGAAACGTGGCAATTATAGTTGACACATATTAAAATAAAAAATAATACAGCTCTACAACCGCTGAATCAGTCAGGTAAAGCCTACAAGTGTGACTAAGGTAAGTTATAAGAGGAGTCTTGTCTCTGTGTCCTGTGAGAGGGATTTTTTTTTAATTCCACCTTAAGTAAATACTACATATGCAGTGGGAATTAGGCTCCATCACAATCCCTGGTTATTTGGCAGGCTGTAGCTAATGGAAGCATGGAGTTGAGTGGACGTCACAAGCACATGGTTGAACAAAGAGCTCCTTTCTGTGGACCAGAAGGTGCTGAAAGGCAGGGTGAGGGTGGCAGGCCTGTATATTGAGCAGCACTATCATGCTGGGCGTCATATACCAAATCTTATAGACAAAGGTGAGGCAAACCATTGCTTTAGACCACTCCTGTGGGGTCACATCGGTTAATAACTATTGAGTATGTTGTTCAAAGATGAGGAGGTGAAGTACTTTTCAAGTACTCACAAAAAGGGAAACAATAATTAGCAGCGATTATATGCATCATCATCACATATGAACTATTTCACAACACATCTGCAGTCAAAAGCAGGAGGAAGTATGTGCCGAAGAAGGAAGTAGCGGTGCTGGATTGAATGATGAGGCCCAAAAGAAGATATGACAGAGCTTCATACCTCGGTGATTCTGTGTGCCACAATGTTTTTGCATCGTATCACATAATTCACACCAGGTGTGCCCACATGCCCTCAATAATGTGACATAAATGTTTGCGACAGTTAATAAGGAACATAAAACATGATCCTTAGTAGAACAAAAGTGAATAAATGTGTGTTTGTGTGTTACTGCTTTGCATATAAAACACATCTCTAATAAAGGGAGTACAACTTCCAAATAATTGTCATTACTTTTACATCACCTGGTTATCTTCTTTCAAATTTCTGTTTATAGCTGTTCCAAATAAATCAAGAAGTAGATTAGAAATGGGGGATTATAGAACATAGGATAGATCTGAAGTTGTAAATAGGCACTGCTCAGCGTCAGGACCTGTGGAGCCACACAAGTGATCTCCTTACTACCACATATGCTCTCTGCTTCTTACCTCCTTGTGTGTGCACAAAGGGGAACTTATCTGAGTGCCCTACCCTCTCTATTTCAACCCTCTATTCCCTCCTCCCTCCATAGCCCTTCATAATGAGAAGGAGTCAGGTCCTGCCACTGCATAATAAAAACCTGCTCCCACTGCCAAACAACCACAGCAGGGCGGGAAGGAGAAATCACCTAAAATCAATCCAACGGAGGATGCGAGATTTGATATTGTTGGCTGAAAGGAAGCAAAGTTTAGTACAAAGAAGGAGACTTTCTAGACCTCTCATATAGTGTTGGAGAAGCCTGAGCTGCACATGGATCTGCTCATTATTAAAAGGAATGTTAAACTTCTGGTCAGGCAGAAGTTTTGCATTATCCACTGCACGTTTGTATTCCATATATGAATAATACAATGTGACATTTTAAAATAATAATCAAATATCAGTTTATATCACGCACAATTTTTTAGCAGAATTTAGTTGTTAACAGGCATGTTTTGCCATGTAAACATGTTACATATTGCGGTTAACAGAGAGTTCATCAATAGGTTCCCCTACAGCCAAGACATCTGGTTGCCTGTAGTCCCAAACATGCAGCCGCATGAAGTCTGAAATCCATCTTTCTCATTGTGTCTGTGTCTAACGTTTGCATGATCTGTCACCAGAAGAGAGTACTGTAAAATGTTACGTTTCCTCTGGCACGGCTTTTACAACATAGAAGCTCGGAGGCCACACACAGCTTATGAGATCCAACGATGAGAGTAAATAAACCATGCTTGAGCCATCCCTTACACCATGTGTGGATATGTACAGTGTAGACTGTTAGGAAAACAAAGTTGGGTCAAGCATGATTACCATCTCACCTTTTCTTAGGTTGTGTGTGGAGGGTCCAAGATCAGATTACTTCTGTGTGACTGAACCAAACTTAAGAATATACATTATTGAGAATTTTCTGTTATATTCTAAATGCTCAGGTACATGAAAATTAGCCCTTGATTTTGACATTTTTGCCTATCTCAAGCCCTGACTGGGTATTTGGAGCAAGAAGTCACCATATTTAGGGGACAAGGAGGTAGAGCTGACTGACACATCGATCAGGTCTCAGTCAAATTAGCCTAGAGATTGGTCCATATGCTTCTTTGCAACCAATTTCATCTACCGACAGAAAACACCTTCCAGCAACCACTGACCCACCGGTTAACAAATTTTTTTTTTTTTCTTAAATAGTCATTTTAACAACGCTTGCAATTAGAAATAATCAAGATTTGTATGAGGCACTTTACATTAGCTTTCCTTTTTCAGACCCTTTGTCACTGCTGAGTTGAAGAGCCATCAAACAGGAAGTGAAACATTACACAGCTGTTTACAGTAGATGATGTCTTACTATAGGTTTGGATGTTCTCATAGGGTTTTTTTTTCTGTTGGGACAGTTTTACAGTATAATAAGTATAACATTATAACATTATAACAGTATAACATTGCTGAGATGAATGTACAGTACATTTTCATCATTGTCTGGACTGTTATCTGTTTGTTTAGGTGCAACAACTTTTAAGTCCTGAAACTTGGGGCATGTGCTGCTCTGGATCGTATTCCTCAAACTTGAAAATGACTTTGGCATTGGTTGTGGAAATGCATTATTGACTGTCTCTCAAATTCACATACATACTGAATACCACAACTGGTAATGTGGAGACTGCTTTTTTCTCTTGTTTAAACTGGAACCACTTAAGTGTATATCTACTAAAGTTAGCTGCTCGGAGCTCAAGCTCACTCTTTTTCTGATACATTTACGACTTAGTTAATGTTTTCTATATCACAACTATTTCAAATATCTAAATTAAAGTCTGTATTAGGACACAACAAGTGTGAAGTATTGCTAGATTTATGTTGGAAATTAGGAAAAGGATTTAATGTAGTATATTTAGAAAGCTTTGGACTAGCTAGAATTAACCATTTTACAGTTAATTCTAGCTAATTTGCTGACTGTGCAGCTTTAAACGCTCTTCTCCATCACCTCTAAGTCACATGCTTAGGAAGCACTCATGTAAGTGCCAATCAAGACAGATTGTTTATATCCAAGAATGGCCTGCAAACCCGCAGCCAGGTTCATTGTATCTGCAGGTTCTCCGTATATGTCAAAAAGTGCCCCAGAGCATTTGCCTTACAGTAATCCAGAGCAAAACAAGCCATCATCACTAGGATTGAGAGTGACAATACTGACATTTCAACAGTTATACAATCCCTAATCTATATTCCTAAACAGGATTTGCCACCAAATTGCTTCATTGCCTGTGGTCTTTCTGTTTGTTGTCGCCCGTTGCCGTGCATAGACTTAAATAAACACAGCTTTGATAAGCTAGGGGCCAGAGAGTAACCTCTGACCCAAAGCAGTTCCGATCAGAGTCCCGGGGCATGAAGTTCACCAGATGACATAAGCACAGCTCTAAATTAGCTGCCCTTTTCGACACAGGGAGGTTTATAAACTCTGTGAGTGGATGAGGGAGTGTAAGTAGGAAAATGACTTTGTCCAAAATTTGTTGACCAGGAAGAGAGCAGAGGTTAAGAGGCATGATTGATTCTCCACAAGTTAGTATACATTATGCTAGTCTCTAAACAGTCACCATCAAATTAACAACTCCTGACAGATATCTGGTGCAAGTTCCATGTCTTATATATAATATAGTGAACTTGTGATTCATAGCAGTGATTTTTCTTCTGTGAAATTATTATTTTAACAAAGTCATTTGTCTGGTTTAGAGGCTTAAATCCAAGCATAAACTAAGAGGGAAAAAAATTATGTAAATATTTCCTTCTACAGAATAAGGGTCCTTGGCTTATTTGTAGTGGATCTGGCCATAGGTGGAGCCAGCCAGTAGTAGTCTGAACCCTCTTTGTAGGCAGTCGAACATACACCAAACCACAAATTATCATTGGAGCAGGACAGGCCTCCTGCACCATAACCAGGACTACCCCTGCCTCCCAAAAACCTCTGGATTTATGGCACACGTCCAGATAAACATGTTTGAATGTTCTTGAGAAGGATTGCGAGCGAGTGTGAATTTGAAAAGGTCACATCTCACACCTGCATGAGCGACGTGTACTGTTGATAAGACCACATACTTTCCCCAGTAAATCTAAAAAAATAAATAAATATCTTATCTATTTGGGACACCTCTGTCTCTCTGTTTGTGTTTTTACGGTCACCTCAATTTCCTTTGTTTTTTTTCCTCAACCTCCAGTTTGCTATTTTTTCTTAATTTTGTCAAACGTATTAATGGTAAATGAGGTGTGCCTTAGAATAAACATTGCTTAACTATGTTTACTTTTCTCCTTGTGTAATTTCTGGTCTGTACAGTAGTCACTTATACAGGTAGAGTAGAGAGTGGAAAACTTTCCTGTGGTTCTCTGACGTTTGTAACCATCTACCAGGGTGGGATGGCTTATTTTAATATTTCCTTACCCAAACTTAGGGGCATTTCTGCTCCTACTGGTGCGTTTGCATGCTTTTACTGACTATTAAAAACAGGATGCCGGAGGGCCTCTCTGCATTCATTTGTGCAGTTAATGAAACAGACCAGCAGTTTTGGATGTTATTATTTTGCTGAAGAGTTGTCCAAAAAAAAGTATTGGTCAAGTATTTGCCTGTTGTAAACCAAAGTAACCAAAGTAGCACAAAAGCCAAGACATCCACCTGCTGTCCAAGTCTCGAAAGCGGTTTTCATATATGGGTTACAGTCCTTAAATTTTATAGACATTACTCAACTGAGGTGCATATAAGGATGCAAATGTCTCATTTGTTCCGAGTGGACAATAAATGGTCTTCACCCTGTTAGCTCTCTCTCAGGTGGAGTCACAACAGGCTAGTTGCATGTGATCTGCTTCTCTATCAAGGCAGCACCATCCCTGAACCGAACTGAGTAACCTTTTTGTAATTCCTGTATGAAAACAGCTATATTGTCTTCTCTGTCTTGATTTATCCTTTTTCATAAAACTATTGTTCCCATAACAAGCTTTTAAACCCTGTCCACAGGGTTGCTGGCAGCAAGCAAGGCCAAATTGCTTGAATCTGATTTATTTGAAAAGGTAACGTATTCAAGTTACCGAATATGTCCCAGTACTGTGCGCTGTTGTACACGAATAGATTTAATAGTTAGTAAGCATACCTTTGGTCCTGTATCTTTCAATGGTTTTAAGCGTTAAATTGGTTAACCTTGTAAAGCATCTACTTTAGACTTTGAGAGTTGTTTCTCAAATGTGCTGCCACGTTTGCTCTTTTTTTCTTTACCACACTGGTAGATGAAGGTTTAGTTTTACTGGTTGTGCTGTAGGCACGTATGTTAGCCTATAAGTCAGTGTGCACCGGCCAACACTAAGATTCTGCTTTTGGCCTGCTGTGTTGATGACATCAGTAATTTGTCACTCTGCAGACACACCGTGATTTATGGGTTTTCCCATGCAGTGAAACATGCCATTGGTGTTTCTTTATTACACTTAAAACCTATTACTGTAAAAAGGAGAGATTACAGCATAATACATGCTTGGAAAAACGCCGCAGGTTGAGCAAATGTGGTGTGTTTTGTACTTATAAAGTAGCTGAATTCAGAGTAAATGTTTATATTATTTTACAGCTTGCCTTGAGGAGGGGAAAGATTTCCATTAATAACCAGAGTGATGAATGTGAGTAATTACCTTGTGTTGTAGATACTTCACCCCCTAAAGCTTCACATTCCCGTTCTTTTGGATGTCTCAATCGCAATTATAAAAATGTGTGTTTTTTAATGACGTTTGAGGTTTTACTGTTTTCTCGATTGATTCTTTTTTTTGTTTATAGGTATATTGATTTGAAATTTGATGTATAAGAGGTGTGTGTAAGCCATTTTTATATACCTGACTATTAGGGATTAACATGCCTCTCCCTTCCTTTTGATTAATGCTGCTTTCTGATGGGAGACGAACATAAAAAAGAAGGGCATCCTTTTGGAGTGAAATGCAGCTTTTAGTCTCAGTAATTACTTCGACTGGCACCTAGGGATCTAAAGCAATGATGGACAACCTGCTTGCCAGGCAGTAAGGCAGTTTTTGTATATTTGCCCGGTGAGCGATCTGCAGAAAGACATTCTTGTAAAGGCCACCGGCATTGCTCTCTGAGGGCACCCTGGGTGCTGACATGCGGTGTCTATCAACTCCAGCACAGAGCATTTTTGCTAATCAGTTCATTCCTACCACTTGTTCATATTGTACAGTATCAGAAGAGAGGACCAAGAGACAGGGACCAGGGAAAATATTTATTTTAGGCATTTAGACATTTTAGCTTTGTCTATTTTATGGTAGACAAAGATTTATTTTTGCTGATGCTGACACACGTGCAGCGTAACTGCATTTAAGGAAAGTGGTGAAGGATCGTCATCATCAGGGGTGCAAATCAAATAAACACTGGCACATGTGCATCCTGCTTTAGGATGTTTTTTGTGTGGATACCAAGTATTTATATGTTAACATGTTCCCATATTGAGATAAGGATTCCCTGTTAGTTTATAATAAAAGGGAAATGGTCTGTAAGGGTCAGGTCATACAAATAACATTCACCAAACAGGCACCATGCACATAGGCCAATAAATGGCTGATAGTGAAAATGACTGTACAGTTGTCAGCACTGGAGTGATGAGAGACTAGGGACCTGCAGTGTTGTTGGTAAAGGGGTTAACGTCAGCTCTGAGAGCAGGAGGCTGTCTTCACTGGGAGTCCCATCACAATGGTCAGTCTGGCAACTGTTAAAGGTGTCCATTAATCATAGTTCTAATTTGTTTTCACACTGTTGTGCTGACATAAAATAGACTGAATATTATGACAGTGGAAAAAAGGAGGGAATCTCAGTGGCTGCGACTTTCATTGCTGCACATACTAAAGGATCCACTGAGACTGCCCCACTGTTAGACATAAAGGAGTTGCTTTAGCTCACTTATGATAATATTTAAAATTCAATTTAGCTGAACGTTTTTGGTGCATTTTTAAAGTGGAACTAATATGCTCTCTACTCTCTGCTCCAGCTCAGTATTTTCACATTTGGGCTCTCCTAGCTAGCTTTGCATGAGTCATTTTCCTAATGGATCTCGGTACGGTGCCTCAGTTCACCCACCTTCTTAAGCTGTCTGTTTTATTGTGTCTCCCTTTAAGCACACCCACATGTTAAGCCAGTTTTTCTTTGATTGCCTGGCCCAAGAGAACCATATCAAGGACCATATTAAGGACAGCCACTCTCGCTGACATTTCCAGATGCATAGGTAATAGAAAAACCGAAGGAAATGCAGTCAAAACCTGAGCTCAAAGGGATAACTTGAACATATCCTGACCAAATTGTTTGAAATTTTAGCAATATCTAATATAAGTAACTATGGTAATGGTGTAAGAGAAAATAACTAAAACAATATAATGTTCCATTTAAGTTTCACATATTTACAGTCTGCATCCATAATAAAATGTTTACCTTACATCATGTAACAAAAAGTCATTCCCTGAACTCATCTCACTTAAGACTGTCAAGACCTTTTTATTGTTTTGTTTTAAAAAGTAAATAAATATAATAGCTGGACTATACGCTTTAAGATCTAATTAGGTCCCAAAACTTAAAAAAAACATGCAAACTTGTTGCCTTAGAAAAACTAAGCAAAGCTTACTCAAGATGACTTACTCCTGCTGGAGTTTTTATGCAAAGAAATTGAAGATGATTTCTCAAAGATGCTGAACTCTAATTCTGTTGGATTTCAATTTTTTTAGATGCACAAGAGAAGAACTCAAAAATAAGCATTTTGTAACTTTTTTTAAGTGCCCCTATTGATCAGATTCTTAATGGATTAAACCAGCAGTAAACCTACATAATGGACACAAGCGTTATCAGTTATCATAGACTACATATAATATATGTTTATGTCTGGATAAAGTCTTGCAAACGGAATATGCATAAATCTTAACAGATGCCAATGTGGATGTTTGTCAATATCTTAATATAAAATCACTATAAAACACTAAATCATTCACGAACCACAAGAATAAATGTATCCACACATATTAAAAATTGTCTGATTTTTATACTCAAACAGCATTTTCATCTTTTCAGCTATATGTAACCATCTAAATGTGTCAAATGGTCTCATGAATAGGCTTTCCATTTAAAGTTGCTCTTTCTGAAAAGTTGAAAAAGTGAAAGACTTCATTGTTACTGCTTCAGCAGTAGCAGATAAGGCTAAAGGTTGCTATGGAAACTCAGCCACCTGGAGCCAGAGTCCAATTTAAGAAAACCACAAAGTCAACATGAGCGCGTGCTACGGTTGGGAGGGAATTTAAAAACATTGTGATTGTGTAGGCCATAATCAGAAGTCAAAATATATAAACTAAAAGGCCCTTGGATACAGTAACACATCACCATTAATTTCCATCAGTTCAGGTAAACTATCATGATGACACATTTAAAGTATACATAATGTGAGACTGTCACTTCTGCAGAAACCGTATCCTTTTATTTAACTAAGGCAAGGCCAAATGTTGCAGTGGTCATGAGCTTCCTCTAAATGTTTTAAATCAACCACATCTTTTTTGAGTGGAGACATTATTCTAATATCATCCCACCAATGTCTGACATGAAAACCAAGAGGCAGTGTAAGTCTGGCAGGATATAAGACTGTGGAAACAGAAAAGAAAAACATGGTTTTTAGACTTGTGTCTGAGAAACCGTTGCCAAAATATGACCTCATGCAATATCCACAATGAACGTTCATTCATTCATATATTAATGTAGCGAACACTGAGAAACGAAGATGCATTAGCTTAAAAGGTAGGCATTTTAACAACGGATCTATTATACTAAATTCTAACTCAAATATATCCTCATCTAAGAGATAATAAACAAGTTTTTGTAAGTTAGATACCTTTAAAGGTATGTTTCTCTTAACTTGAAATATTTTTTTCTAAATCTGGTGACTGTGGTCAGGTTAGCGCACCCAAACCAGCCAAGCTACAGTGGCTCCTTTTGAGTGTTCTTTAACTGCACCACACAGAAAAATAGTCCATCAGAACTAGAGATGGCACGATACCACTTTTTTATGTCCGATACCGATACCGATATCATAAATTTGGATATCTGCCGATACCGATATGAATCCGATATAGTGTGTTTTTTAATCTATAAAACGTTTTTTTAATATCTTGCTGCATTTTGTATAAGTTTATACTCAAGTTTAAATAAATAACAACACTAAAGCTATTCTGTTATACCTGTACGTAAAAAATACACTGCGCCCAAAATATTTCATAGTTCAGCAATACTGATCAATCTAATAAACGTAAACCTGCTCCATCCTCCCTATTCTGGTATTTTAAAGAGTACTTAGCAGAAATATCAAGCAACCTAACTAATAGGGTTGCAAACTCCCAGCAAAAAAAAAAATAGGGAACCATCCCCCACCCTCCAGCTCATGATGCTTAATTGATGTAATCAAATTTAATTTGATGCAGGGGGAAAAATGCACAGAAAGAAATTATTTTTCAAGAATAATTAAATAGATTCAACATCTTTCTTCAACAGAATTGCAGACTGCACAGATGGTATCTTCCCAAAGGAAAAAGTAGTATAGCTTACTAGGGTATATTAGACTCAACAGTTACTATATACAGTAATGGACTTCTATATATTTTACATCAGATTAAAACTTTGGGTGTAAGAGTCAGATAATTATTTATTAAAAGCTAGATATTTTAAATGAGAACAAGAAAGAAAAGTATGTCTTTGTGCCCCCTTTTCCCTGTTCATGCCCTATCGGCCCCCCTGGCTAAACTTTGCTAGATCCGCCCCTGCACAGTTACCAGCCGTCAGCTACGGAGAAAAAGATCCTGGTCTAGAAAGTAATATTAAATAAATTCTAACAACAGCTTATCAAGCTGAATAGTGCTGCTGTTGTTCAGCCGCTGGTTTCCTCTTTCTGGTGAGAAGTGGGCCAAAAACTAAGAAGAGAGACGGACTCTCGACAGAAAAGCCGATCAGCTGATCATTAAGCAGTTTCATGATAGAAGTAGCAGCAGGAGAGAGAGAGAGAGAGAGAGGCAGTCGCTCCATATATCTGTTGTTAAGCTTAAGGTGGGAATGCTTTACAAACATTCAGAGATGAACTTACACACTTGCTTTACTTCTCTCTGGGAAAACTTCCTCGGAGATGAAATGCTGGTTTGCTAGCAAGGCTACAAATACACACAGCGGCTCTATCACCTGACGCATACTGCTGCTACGTGCTACGGTTATGAGCCGAGTTACGCCGTGTAGCAAGCTTTGTGAGGTGCTTTTTTGATATTTAATGGATCGGATTACATTTTTTATTTCTCGCCGATATCCCATCCAGTAATTTGGGTCAGTATCGGACCGATACCGATATGTAATATCGGATCGGTCCATCTCTAATCAGAACTATTAGCAAAGTTTCTGATGTATGCTCGATCATCCAGGTAAAGAAAAGTTGATTCTTATAATCTGGACAAAATGAATCAACTTTTTGATATTAGCAAAGTAACAAACACTAACATCGTTTTTAAAAAAGGCACTGATGCTGGAAAGCCTTTAAAATGAATCTTCAGTGCTCATAAATACTTCTTGATGTGTAACTTAGCACAGATTTTGTCAAAAATAATGCTTATATCAAAATTTACAAACTGAGAGATTAATGTGACGCTTAATACCCCAAAAGTAGAAGACCAAAAAAGTAATTGGAACATAATATTCTTTACAAATTGAGATTTATCTTCAGCCTCTAGCACATCTGGAGAAGAGACAGAGGTTGCATAAGCAACCATTCAAAGAGCGAAACAACTGAAAGGCTACAAATGCTGAGTGGTTCCAGCTACCATTCATTTATCTTCACTGATTTTGGCACTTTGATTACTTATAAATGGGTTACTTGCACAACCAAAACACAATATCAACTAAGGTGGGCCCTGCATTATTAGCTAATTATTTGGCCCTGTCTTGTGGAGGGGCCCTGGGTCAAGACCAAGGAGCACATTCAATTCAATCAAATTCAATTTTATTAAATTACTCCAAGTGGAGACAAATGGAGTATTAATTCAGCATAGCGCTGGTTGAAGAACTAAACAGAAACTCGAAGGTGGCAAGAAAAAGGGAGCTGAGCACAAGGGCTCTTTAACAAGAATCTGGTCACAGAGGAGCATGGAGGCACGGAGGGAACAGGGTGGAGATGTTCAGCTGTTACCTAGCAGGCCTGCATTGTGGTAGAGCGGGTTGTCTACCAAGTGGAAGGCTGGTGGATTGATTCCTGACTCTTACACTCCTCGTGCATGAATGTGAGTGGGATGAAGGAATGAGACCTTTAGTGCTCACCTGAGTAGGAAGGCATTACCACAGCAGTGTACTTTGGTTTATCTAATGTGAAGAAAGCGCACAGTGGACATGAAGAAATATCATTGCGGTGAGAACCCCCCCACCCCCCAACCTATTTATAGTATGTCTGACAATACAAGATATTTCATGCATATTGCTCTTCTCTACATCCACCCTAGAGAACAAGTTCAAGCAAACAAAGTCATGGAGCATACCACAATCAGGATGGGAATGTCATTATCAGCAGACACGTACTGGGAAGGGAGGAGGAGAAAAACAGCTCTATAAACTACAAGGAAAAATTAGAAACAGGGTAATGTTCTTCGATGCAGTGCTCATTTATTAACTGACCTGATCCAAACCTTTGTCAGTCTTATCCACAGGTCGTCTGCGGATAGGACTGCAACTTCCTCAATATAGTTGTAAAGCAAATCAAAGAATACAACAGTGATTCACTCCAGTTATTCCAGATCTTCATCAAACAACATGTGTCAAAAGCTACGATTTGTAGTTACGTATAAATCTGGAAACTTGATAAATGAACTCAAGAAAATTGATAGCAAAGTGGTCTTTTTTTTTCACACATCAGTCTGGAGAAAAGTACTTTCGTCTGCCAGGTTTAGCACGGGTGACTCTAGCCACTGGTGTGGTACCTGTCCAAGAACAACTTGTCTGAGGTCGCTGCAGAGCCGGAGTCTGACACAGTGATTATAGGTGGTGCTCATGGGTGAGGAAAGCTGTGGTTTCGAGGTGAATATCTGAGAAATCCATTGTGAGCTTCACCTCTTCTGAGGTAGCACTTGACTGAATTATTTGCTATCGGGAGGAAGCGAGTGAGTCCCCAGTCTGTTACTAGGAGCAATATCTCAGCTACACTGCAGCGCGGATGGACCTGGCTGTTATATAGTCACATATGTGTTATTCATTTCCAAAGTGTCTTAATTTGTTTGGATAGAGAAAATTGGAATAACTGTGGAACAAACACACTAGGTTTGTTTAAACTGATCATTTTCCATAAAGACTTACATAAAGGAGAGAATGGGACGATTTGAAGTGAATGACACTTTCCATTTTGTGGTCTTGAAAGGGGAAAAAACATCCATTGGAGCCACTGTGAGTGGCAGCCCTTACCTCATGTATACCAGAAGAGGCCTTTCATGCAAATCTTCATGACTGAGGGATTGAGATGTGGGGAGCTCCTTTGGGTTTGGAAAAACTAGATCTTTCTATTTGACGAGCTGTGATGTCAGGCATGTTACAGTCCATCAGTTGGATGCCTGCCACAAATAACTTCTAACAAGTGGACCCCAGGGAGTCTCTTTTTAGGCAGAACTGTCTAGAAGCTGGCTCACACTTTTCTGTGCATATGTGGCGGGTGAGAGGGTGGACCATGATACGTGCAGAATGCCTAGATACGCGGGGAGAAAACAGTAATCATGATGCATGCATGGTTTGTCGTGACGTGCTTCATGCTGCTCTAGACACATTGTAAATTCTATCAGTCATCCAATAAATCCTGCTGGAGGGAAAACACAACACAAGATATATGACTGTGTTAATGAACATGAGCCAAAGGTGTAGTAGTCTGGACTGAACCTGAATGGGGTGCATGGATTCAGTGCGAGTGGGGTGTAATCCACGGGGACTTGGAGGTTGGAACGTACCTAGCAACATGGGGGCAGACACAAGGCCTTAGTCACAAGGGGTTAATTGTAGGTGTTTAAAGAGCACATGTTGTTAAAGAGCTGGTGGGTGGAAAGAGTTCTATTTTTACATGGCAGAGGTAATGAGGTGAAATTATTCTGTCCGACAGAGATGGGATGTGACCACAGCGGGCTTGCGGAGACTCCCCTGCCCCTGGCTTAGACTCCTGAGACTGTTTTCAGTCCAAATACGGGTGCTGAAACGTAAGCTTGTTAATTAATTCCCATTTACATATGGCCAGCTGTGGTTTCCATTGCGCCCTAAAGCCCAGGCGCCCTGTCATTGCAACAGGCGATTGATTGACTAATTAATGATTCCCCAGATGGAACGGTTAAATTGAAATTAGCTCAACAGGCCTCAGACGGCATTAGCTACAGTAATGTTTTCATTACTCATGTTTATATGATAAAACATATAAACATTCGGCTTACACGTGGGGAATCGGAAGAATAATTTGAAGGCTCTGAGAGGATTAAGCCTCTGATTCTGGAGCACTTCTCAGTTTAAAGTGCTCTTTTGTTTTATAATGAAGAAAGCTCAGTTCTTTTCTGTGCTATTCTTAACCTAAAAGTGTGTTTTTATGATACTTTATGATATAAGAAAAAAACCCCATCTTTAGTTGAAACAATGTTCCTTGCTCCACTAGAGGGAGCAACTTGATAGGGATGACACAGGAAAGAATCACTTGATTTTGTCAGATACTGCAGTAAAGATTCACTCCCACTCTAAGAATGCGAAGAATGATTTCATTTAATCCGTCTTATTTTGTTTTCCTTCTTAATCCTGAGAACTCAGCATTGCAAGGATAGTGCGTGTGAAAAGCACAGAACAAATTTTTAAATCCGTACAGAAATTTAGTCTGTGTATGTATTTATTTTTCTTGCTAAAAAATAAATACATACATACATTCTTGCTAAAATTACAATTAGATCATTTTGTAGATTTTATTGGTCTGTGAGGTGTTTTTCCCTGAACAGATGGAATATAGCCTGAGGATGTTCAGTGGTTGCCAGATTCTGATCACAGGAAAGACCCATGTAATTGAAGTAAAGAAGAAAACAGCAACCTGAACAACCTGCCAAGACCATCATGCAATTTCTGGACCCCTCTAAAATGCTAAGAAGGGAATTTGAATCTGCTACTCAGCTGCCTTTAAATCCCCTGAAATTATAATTTCTTCCAATAAATGTTTGTACATTTCGATAGATGAAAAAAGAAAACATGTATTAAAAAAGTGACAACTTTCAAAGTTTATTATTAATAGCTGGAGTAATGAAAATAACACAATTAAATGTTTGTAATTCATAGTGCTTTCCCCTCTGGTGCTCAGATTACATGGACTGAAACAGCGTTTATCCGTGTTAGTGAAAGCCCAGGTTTTACCCTTCCTGTCTGCCTGCTGGTAAAGGAGGGAGGCCAGAGCGCTATGGCATGACGGTCAGTGGCACCCACCCTGCATTTCCATCGGCGCCTGCTGTCCGAGCCAAGGCTGAAAAAGGTGAAATGGCTGATATATAAACTCTCTCACACAAGGCCATCAAAAATAAGTGAAAGGCCACTTCAGTCTGGGTTGCTATACTTTTAAAAAGCAAACTCTTTATTCTTATGAGCGGGAACCATAGATCCATACTAGCTTCAACAGGAGCCTAGACTGGAAGTGTGTTTAGGTCAATAGCTCTTGTTTGTTTCGCTTCAGTGGGATTGAGTAGGAGTGATTCACAGTAATCATACGGCCTGCTTTACTCACTGAATTCATTAATTTCATCGGAAAATCGTAGAGTGGTGAAATTACTCTTACTTACACACCTTTCATGTTAAAACTTCTCAGTGAAATTCTTACAGCAGACTCAGTCTCTGTTCAGGATGTTCATTTACTTTGAAATGAAGGCCAGCATAAACATTTAGGCATTAAACACGATTAGGAGACTGAAACACAAGTCGCGTGATGAGGTAAAGAAACTACAACAGAGATTCAGCACACTTTAATAACAGTATACAGACTTTTACTGTGGGTTGTATCCTGATTGCTATGAAGATTTTTGAGTGTCTTGACTTTTTTTTCCTCTTCAAAGAAAATCAAAAGAACAAACAAACAAAGAAAAAAGAGAAAGAGGGAAGAGCATCATGTAAGATTTTTTTTAATCAAATGACAGCATTTGAATGTCACCAGTTTTGATATAGCAAATTTTTATCTTAAAATTAAATTTACCCAGGTGAGAGTTAAGTTATCAACATGTGCTGATTTGTAGTGTGAGTACTTCCTGCTATATTATTAGTGCAAATTAGCTGTAGCTTGGATTCTGCGTTTTTAACTTGATATTTTGTCCAAAAGCATCACACTCAGCATTAAATCCAAGGTGTCTAATATGCAGAGCTAGCCCCTTTAAGCAGAAAAACTCATCAGTTTATCCTCAATTAAGTCACATTAACACAGTTTCCAGAAGGAGTGACTGAACTCTGTTTGCTCTTTTTTTTTTTGGAAACCCAACAGTGGCCTTTTGATGGGAATCCCAGGTCTGTCCTTGTTAGGCATCTGCTGGAGGGATCATCATCTATGTTTGCATGGCACCCGCTGAGAGGCCTGCACTCCATGGGCTAAGCTCTTTTAGATAATTTCCATAAATATGAATAATGTGCACCTTTTCCACTTTAGCGAATGTCTCAGGGGGAGGACGTGGGGATGAATGTGTAAGCTATAACATCCACAGACTAATAAGTTATCTGCAAATGTGTTTCTGGGTTTACACTGATTTGTTTATTGCTGTTTAGCAGAAAAGACTAATATTTTGCGAAGGCGTAACTTGACTTTCTTGTTGAAAAAAAAGACATGCTTGATAATGTTGGCGATTATAAGGCAGGAGAAGGCGTTTGGAGTTTTGCTAGTGAGCATCTGGGGATTTTTTGCATGACGTTCATTTTCAAAGGGTCTCAAAAATCTAACAAACCATGAAACGCATGAAGCGTGCAGCATTAAATGATGCATTCTAATGTCTTTTAAACATATTTTCTTCTTAGGCTTAAAATTCACATGATCTGCCATTTATTTCTACTGTTACCTGTGAGTTTTATAAGAACCCATAAAACCCAATGTTGTTGTAAGCAAGTGAAGGAGAAGAATGATGAACTTTTTTATCATTTTATGGACAGACAGGCAGGAAAAGAGAACAAAATAATGAAAACAGACTTATTCTCTCTGTGATTAAATTATGTTTTTGGCTTACTGTTTTACATGCAACATGTGTTTGTTATAGAGCCGTAACTTTAAGGTGAGTGTCGCGTGGAAGAAAATACCCCCTTCTTCTCTCTTTTATATAACTGAAACCCAAATAGCAGTTTCTCCTCAAGTTTTAGACTAGAAGTACACCAGTTTCTTGACTGGTTTGTTTGAAAAACAAGGTTTTTGGTCTCTCTGAGCTCTTATTTTCTGCCTTCTATTTCTCTTCATCCCCCAGTGGGTCATATCATGGCTGCACCTCTCTGAGCTTGGTATCGTTCTGTTAAAAAGAGAGTTTTTTCCCTCCACACTTTTGCCAAATACTTGCTTATAAGTTTGTTGTGTCACAGGGGTTCTCTTTCTTTATATTGTAGGGTTTTATATACAATACAAAGGAACTTCAAATGACAGTGGTAATGAACTGGCAACAGCCCGTATTAGGTGTGGTAGATAGAAAGCATGCAAACACACATGATGCTATATTACATTATATTGTCATTGTCATTATATATATGACACTTCATTCCTATCTATATCTCTCAGTTCTGTGTTATGATGTATTATGATATTCCATTTTGTGCTCAACTGAACTGTCAAATATATAAATATATACAATTGTGAGGTTTGTATGAATTACTTCTATACACCATATAAGTCCTGTTTATACAACTTATATGGTTTATACAAAGTTTCATCAGTATTGAACATATGATAACAACCAATACAAGATGGAGGAGTATTTATTGATAATATAAAGGTCATTTAATTTAAACTAAATGGTAATTCTGTAGTTATTGAGTTTAAAAATATATATATAAACTATGCAGCTTTATATGTTACAATAAGTCGGTCAGCTGCGTTGTGGTCACATTCTGCCTCGTATGGGGTAACACGGTCAAAGGGCGCGACCTCCATTTTTTAATTCAACTTGACTCGACCGATAATAATAATATTTGAATTTATTTGTGCTATTGTTCTTTTAAATATAATTTATAGTTTTGGGCTCAACCACTCTTCAGACATTCCCTATACCTCCCCTCTATTGCCTACACACACACACACACACACACACACATACACACACACACACTGTAGGTTAAACTGTGCTCGAGACAGTAAATCAAACTCCTCTGAGGAAACCATTTTTAAAAGCCTGACATCCAGCTTCCTTTTTCTGATTGCTGATTACACCTCAGAGTTTTTGAATGCAGCTTTGCTAGTCACCTCAGGACCAGCACAGGACAAGGTTAAGAAACCTCCAAGCTGTAAATTAAGCACATACATTATCTATGGCCCCAAATTTGATCCGCTGATCACCGTCTCCTCTTTGCAGCAGGCGACCTGAGGCCTCCCATCCTGGAAATGATGAAAGAGAAGAGAAAGCTCTAATGGCTTTACCATCGCTCTGAATCCCTGCTTTGTCTAATATTAAATCACCGCTCATATTTCTTAAAGCTTGCCTTGAATGGCAACTTGGAAAGCATTTGCAAACCTGTGCTTAACATATTCACAGATTGTATAAAATACTAAGAGGATCAAGTTCTGACCCATTAATAAAAAGTTATATTTTTACACAAACTTGGCACAATTGACAGGAATCCCCAAAACGTAACCATATATCTGGGGTAAACTTTTAATCGAGCATGAAAAGAACAAAATGGTATTACGAGATGAAAAGTATGGATGGCAGCATAAATCATACTGACTGAATTTTAAAAAACGCATCTCCCCCCTCAAGTTGTCCTTCTGTAAGTAGCTGCTAAACATTCCTGAGACTGAAGAAAATACTATAAGAATTATGAGCGCTCGGCTGATTTATATTTGTTTTATAAGTTATTTAGCAGTCAGAGTTGTGCTCATGTAGTCTATCTATAAATATCTATTTTTTTTTTTATATCTGCACAATTAAAATGCTGTGAATATACTATTAGTTTGAATTGCAGTGACTGAGTTTCTATTATTTCAATAGTTTAGTTGAGTGATTTTTGCAATCAGTCGTGTATGTTTAAATTCTAAGAATTTGTTATAAAATGTAACAATTTTTTTTGTCATTTTGGGATTTTCTGCTTCTATTTTTTCATTTTGTAAATAAATTAATTTGGTAAAAAAACCTATTTAATCCCAACAATTTTTAAGCCAGTAATTTCTCTACATCAACTCATAAGTTCCCTATGTAAAATCCTTTTGTGGTGGCCTTTATTTCTTGAAGCATAGTTTAATTGTTATTTTACTAACTTGTTTTCAACAGCTTCAGCAGACGAGTGAGGCCAGTCATGGTTTGCTGTCTTATGACTTCTTAGGAGCTTGCTCTGTTTTCAAGCACATTTCCCAAACAGATGTCCTAACTCTGAAGGTGTTGTTAGAAAAAAAAAGAAGGTAAAAGGCTTCTTTCATCAGTAATTGATAGGTGCTTGTTTTGGTTCATTGGCCTTGTGGTCGCCTTGCCACTATACGTTATGAATATATCAGAGCTAGAGTAGTGTGTAAAGCTTGGGAGAAGCTGGAAACAAGTGTGTCATGACCAGAGAGGGTGGCACATATGCCATGCTTGTCAGGATGACTAATTGCCTGGGGCAACAGGTCTCACTGTGGGGTGTTAACAATCAGTCGGGCCTCAAGTTGTAGCCTGACAGCCAGCCACATGACTTGGATATGAGCTGGTCACCTGCATTTTGTGTTGCTTAACAGAGGTTTTGTGTCAGTGAGCTTCATTTAAACAGCTTTGCCGTTTCGCACTATAAAAGAACATTGGCCCCCTTTGTTAGAAATGATTTACACGACACACAAGCTTCTTTAATATTACTAATTATAACTTGTGGGTAAATTTAGATTCTTGGTGACTAAAAATAACTTTGAATTACCTGTGACACAAAACAAAAGACGATTCAAGACATCAGATCATATTACTTAGGTCATTTAGTCCCTTTGCTCTAACTGAGAGTCTTTATTTGACAAGTCAGCTCAGAAAGCTGTTCATCAGTTCAAAGTGACATTTACACTCCCACTCACCCATAATCAACCTGCCTGCTCAGCAATGTGCACAACAGTATTCCTTTTACATTTTCATCCTCTGCACATAGTAGACAGCTCGGTCAGATCTACGATTTTATTTATTTATTTATTAAGAAGCTATGCATTCAGACATGTATGCCTACATATTATTCTTATACTAAGATTTAATGAAAAATACAAATTTTCAATCATCTGAAAAAGATGCATGGTGTTTGTGAGAGAAATGTGTCATCGAGTGATAATTTTGTAATATTTGAGATTGTGAAACAATAAACTGCAGACACAGAGTGGTCGGACAACTTTGTTTGACGCCTTGGTGAAAACAAAGAAGTCTGTTGGACAGCTTCCTACAAGGGTTTCAGTAAATGTGACATAACATTTCCTCCTAGAACTTGTTCTGCCACAATTTATAAGAAGACAGACATTCTGAGAGCAAAATACCTTCACTACTACCTTGTATGTGTCATTGTCCAAAAATAAATCACGGAAAATAAATTGCATTTAGCTCTGTTTCGCTTTGTTTCTTTTCTTAAGCTCACAGCATTCAATTATTTGGAGGAAAGCCCACAGGTAGACTAGATGCACGTACACTGGAAGAAAACAACTCAGCGCTGTGCTTGGCAGCACTCGGGAGACCTGTTTTCATGCATGTTTAGCAGTACGTGCTGCTATTTACACAGTACATGTGATATTATACACAGCTCCATCTAATACAGCTCTTGCTGTTCCCAGTTTACACTGGGAGTCGTGTCTTTGTTGACACAAAAATGTATTTTTTTTTTTTTAATTTCCACCAAATTTGTGTTATAGCTAAAAAAAACTAGTCCAAATTTAAGCACTTTCTCTGTTTATTTTTGATCTCACTAGAAGTCATTTATATCATGCGAGTGTGACTGTAAAGTGTTTAACTGTATGTGAACGTGCTGTAAAGTGAACCATCCATAAACAGATATTTATTGTTTTTAGGACAGAGCAATGCTGATCATAGTGAAGTTATACTTAATATCAGTTCAGCACTGCTCCATATTCAAACACTATTAACGTCTCTTTCCATTGTGCCTCTTCATTTGCACATCAATGAACACTTGAGCTTAAGTTTATTAAAACAGTGTTAACAGCCAATTAGCTGTGAGTAGAGGTGACAGATTTTTCCCCCTTGCCTTGGAAGACAAATCCTTGCCAAGAGCATTTAATTTTCCAGGTGTGTTAAGCTATTTTTATATGGTGTGGGCACACAGCCTTGCCCACCCTGTAAACAGCAATGGAGAACATGTCAGAACAATAAAAGAAAGACCACCCGAAATTTGTTTGTTGCTTTAATTGGCTCATTAGAAAATCAGCTTGGTGAGTGCTGATCAGCCACTTAATGTAGCCTGTCCTTGTGTTTTTGTTGTAAAAATTTAATCTGAACACACCATAAAATGTTGCAGTTTTTGTGCTTCTATGTAGCACAAGTAAATTAGCTTTTTTAGCTGAAACAGCATCATCTTATATGTATATATAGCCTAAAACATAACAAGCTGAGGCTTATTTTACCTGTTTGTCAAGGACGAGAGCCTTCAGATAACTACTTCAAATAAATATTTTTCTTGCATTATCGTACGACAGAAAGAGTGAGTGAAAGAAAAGCCACACACTTGAAATATTGCTCAATTCCTATGTTGGCTGAGGAGGAAAAGATGCCAGATTAAAACTTTGGCAGGGAAAAAGCTTTTATCCATGTGAAATAATTGAAAAAAAGAAAAGAAAACGCCACATTAAATATAAATGCCATTTCCTTACTTTCACATTGTGTTCTTTTAAGCATTCTATCTTCCTTTACCCTCTTCTTCTGCTCAGTTCAACAGTTCAGGGTCAATCAGCTGGAGCACTGGCATCATCAACTCCTTCCCAACACCTACTAATTTTTCTGACCGTGTGTGTGTGGATTTAAACATACACAGAATCTGTTGTGATGGATGAAAGACTAACAGAAATGTACAGCAACAAAAAAGTGTAATCCAAATCTACCAAAATACCAAACACATGCTTTATTGGAGCCCCTTCTCACTTTCAGGAAAGAACTCAAACAACAATATTTATACATTAGAGCAGACGTTCCCAAAGTGTGGGGCCCGCCCCCTAGGGGGGGCGCAGAGCCATTGCAGGGGGGGCGCGGCATGAAAAGTGAAAAAAAAAAAAACAACAACAATGCTTGGACACTGCTAGCACGGTGCGCCCACACAAACGCAAAGCAGGAGATGAAGCATCGCTGAATATGTTTCCAAACCAACTTCATTCTAAGCCAAAGACTAGAAAATATGGTGAAGCAAATCTTCCCTTTGGTTTCACCTGCACAAGTGCCGAGGTCGGTCTCCCCTGCAGGATTGGTTTTCCCTTCGTTGGGAGCAGCGCTGGGCTGTTTAAATCACGGACAAACAGGATCCCACATTCTTGATTTTTAGTTCACAAACACTTGTTGTAATGACTAACTACTCCTGACATTTTGGAGATGTTTGCTCTTTATACAGTAAAGTTACGGCGGGATACAAATAACATCAGGCTAATCCTGCCACGATTTGTTCCCCCGGTTCAAATCACGGACAAACAGCATCCAACAGTTGTTTATGTTTTTGAACCCATTTTGCAGACGGATTTTTTGAAAAATGTATTGATAGCAATGTTGAACATTATTACACAGGAAAAAAAAACAACTACATGTAAAATAATTACACCATGACACCTCTGCCTTTCTAAATGGAGGAACAGTAACTGCGTGTAAAACCTGCAGACAGTCAGATTAACAGTATTTTCTCCCTGTCTGACATACTGCAATTCATCTCATGTAAACAATAACGTGGCGCACAGCGTGACGTGAAAAAGGCACATAACTTTGACGTTGCGTGATTAACTCTATATTCCTCGTCCACACATAAACGCAAAAAAGGAGTTTTAAAAAATCTCCGTTCTCGGTGATTCGAAACGCGGTTGTGGACGAAACAGCTGCGTTTTCAAAAATACCCGTGTAGGTGCAGACGTAGCGTAAAAGAGTTAGTAGTTTATTTTCTTACTACCTGTAATTTATTGCAGATTACTTGTATTTGCTTAATTGTTTACTAAATGTTTGCGGTGTGAAATAAACCGCAATGGAGCAAAATATGGGTGTGTGTGGTTGGAGGATGTGTTCGTGCGTGCGTGCGCGCGTGTGCGCGTGCGCGTGCGCGCGAGGGGGGCGCAAACATTTTTCTTGTAAAACAAGGGGGGCCCGGCAAAAAAAGTTTGGGAACCACTGCATTAGAGGCTTGTTCACTTCAATGTGATTTTTTTCCCCCACAGTTTTGACTCTTAATTGTGTACAGGTATTTTACATGGAGGTAATATCCCTGATTGTGTTGTTTTTAACACTTGTCATAAGGCGACTTATGTTTGACTAAAAATTGGCATACAGGTAGTGTTATGTTAAAATCTAAATGATATGTGTATCGTATTTCTCTCAAGGTAGTTGTTCTTGTGAGTCATGCAGTAATCTGAGGGGGATATTTTTCCTCCAATACAGAGATGTGGCTGCCTGAGGTCTTGGCAAGGTCCTGTACAGTCCGGGAAAAACTCCACTGAGCACTTGTGATTAAGTGTCTCTGTTTAAGCCCATGAACTCAAATGAGCAATCAGAGCCAAACCAAGGCTCCAAAGTTCCTAAAAATTGTGTTGCTGGAAGCACTGACTGGATATCATACTTCCCTTCATGTCAGCTGGTCCTGAACGTTATAGTTTGGCTGCTAGATTTACAAAAACTCTGCTACTAAACAAGATATTGGCCATAATATTTTTTTTCTGGAAATTACGTAATACGAAAACATAAAATATATGACCCTTCATACAGGACTACGTGATATTATGTTATTGTTAATGCTGACAAAGGGATTATTCATAATCATGGCATGATCTTCTTCTAGTATATTGTCCTTTAAACTGACAGATCTAGGACGTTATGTCTCTAGGCCTTGACCCAGACATCTTCCGTGCCCTCATTTCTTTGTTCTTCTGAGCTATCGTAGCTGTAAGTCTGTGTATATATAATATTTTATGCATGCATACGGCTTAAAATGATTCCACCGTGCTATAAATTCTTTGCAAGCCTTTTTTTTTAACTTGATGCTTAGAAATGAAACAACTGTCAAGTTCAAAAAGTAATTAGAACAGGTGAGATGACTCGACATGTCTGCAAGATAAAGCATGTTTTGTTTTCTGTGGGTTGTTTTTTTTATGAATGAGTTTGTGTTGCAGACGGTGTGCAGGCAGGCCTGTCCTGTCTCCACCTGTCTGATGGTGAAATTCCCACATTCTCCCTGTCTTGTTCACATTACTCGCCTGGTGGGCAGATAATCTCAATGATATGCCAGTGTTTTTTTGGTTGGTTTTTTTTTTGTAGTTTTCATTACATTGCTGTAACATATCATGTGATAAAAAAAATTAATTACAATGTGCATACCATATCCATTCATTTTAAACAACTTAAATGTGCCTCAAGCTGTATGAGTTATGTTTTTATACCATTTGACAACATTTGACAACATCTTCTTGGATGTTGAAGCATGCTCTATTTTTTGGTCCATTTAAAGGATGGATTAGAAATTGGTGGGCTTAACAACACCCCCATCGGGTTTATTCAGTAGCATAGACTTGTGAGACCCAGAATTTTCATGATGTGTGGGCCCGCACAGGTTTGTCTAGACTGTTTAACAGAGAAGAAAATGTGATAATAATAACAATAGTTATAAGCATAAAACAAACCACAAAAAAAAAAAAAAAAAAATTAAAAATCTATAGAATAACACAAACTTAAAAATACATAAAAAGCACTATACAAATACAGGCCATTTACCATTTTTACCATTTACATTTTCTGGAATAAAATATTACATCTCTATTTTTGTGATTTTATTGACATTTCACATATTTAAAAATAACAGGAAAATTGTGTTAAATTAGTAGAAAAATTGGTTTGATTGCAGTACAATGGTAGATTAGCAGTAAAAAAGGAACAGCATTAAAGCATATTTCAAATACAGGAGGAAACTTAGATACAAAATATTTTGGACAGTAAAAACAAGTACAAATATTAGCAATTCTAAAATTTCTGGCATTTCTGGGTTTTATGGTCATAATGCACATTTAGTGGTAAAATCATGTTTCAAAAATGTAAAAATAAGTGAATTAATCAAACTATTAATATTTTATGCATAACGATATGCAGTTTTCAGCACACAAAACTTTCTTTTGCATACAGAGTTGCTCATATGTTTGTCATAGCATGAGTTATTGCCCCAGAAGTTGAATTTATAACTAATTAATATATGTCTTTAGCAATGCCTTTTTCTGCATTTAACCAAATGATTGGTTTTGTTGAAGAGAAAATGGTATATTTGTCAAAGGCAAATCAAAATCAATAAATAAGATGGGTAAGCTAATACAGGCGTGAGATGTAGAACAAATAAAAAGATGCTGCTCGACTGTTTGTCAGGCTGAATCGTCCCGTATAGCTGCGTGCATGTATGTGTGCGTCTGCGTCCCACCTGCCTTCGATTTCTGTGAAAGCGCGTGTGTCACGGCAGGTTCAGATGGCCACACACTAACCCGTTTAACTCACTTGGCGCCTATGCCACTGATGGGGGCCCTGTACTGATCCCGGTTGGTCCGGCCCCTAAAACAAGCTTCTGTGCCACAGCAGCGGTTAGGACCCAAACCAAGCCTCCATTCAACTCATCGGCCTCGCTGTTTATTTTCAGAGGCATTAGAGGAAACACTCGACGGGGCTTATCAGATCCAAACAGTCGCACGTCTTTGTTATTTTACACACAGGCCTCCTCTCAACTCAGCCTCATTTTCAGTAATTGTTTTCTTTCTTGCTTGGTAGAATAACACAGGGGGCTACATTTAACACAAGTGGTAAGTGAATCCGTCAATGTAAACAAGGGAGATACAATACACACAGGGATTTTATCTGAGCCTTTTCTGTTATTCTGTGTTTCTTGAGGGCAGGGCCGGAGCAAATATTGGAGAGTATGTTAAAGTGAAATTGGTGAAATGAAGCACAGGGCATGTGACTTCAAGACCTGTTTTTCTCCAAATCAGCTTCAGGTATCAGATCTCTGGAAATACTGGATTAATAGTTACAGCTCTTTCCTTAAATCGTAACATTAAAATTACATGATTTTATATTTAAACTGCCAATTGTGTGTGTTTTTTTCTTTGCATGTAATGCTGTGGTGAAACAAATGTATTATGATGCATGTTGTGACACTGTAAATACATGTGGTCAACATGGTGGCAGTGTTGCACTGTCTTTGGGACAACTGAAGCCCTCTGTGCTACAAACTGCCAAGATGTTAGAGACAACACTGTGGATTATGCAGCAGCTATGTGCCTCAACAAGCCGATTTCAGCATGTTGCCATGTATAGTGTACATGTTAGCTCGAAATCAGCAGTAGTGAAAATGTTAAAGAATGTGAGATCTAAGCGCTTTTTTCCTTATCAGAAGAGACAACTTAGTTATAGAAATCAGACTTTTAGGCAAGAAGGAAATAATTGCAATCACTCATGACTGACAACACAACCTCTGTTCAGCCATGAGGCCTTCAGACAAGCCAGCATTACGAGCTGAATATCAAGGCAAACATCGTCCAAATCCCCCCGTCCACCTCCCCGTGCTTTCAGCAGGAGCGCTCATAGATGGGCCAAGCTTGACTCTGCCAACTGCGCCATAAAATAAACACACAGTAAATCCAGCATGATTAGCATTAATCACGATCACGTCACTGCTAATGCACTGACTGAGAGCCGCACAGTGAAATCACACTGTGCTAGACGCTCCTGAGGAGGAGGTGGTCAGCACAGACAGAGTGACCTTCACGAGCTGTGCTATGATAAAATTCATTAAGAGCGGTGTGGCGAGGCGTAGCGATTTTCGGACTTGCGGATGACGTGACCCCAAAGGCACAAATCAACATAGGTGTTGGACACGGTAAACTTCACTTTATTTGTGCGACCCCTGTATCTGGAATGAGAGGCGCTTTGAAAATATGCAACTTTTGGGAAACACATTCATTTAAAAGGCTCTTTTCAACTGTGGCAGTGCCAGACACAGTTTGACTAAAAGGTCCCACAAGGCTTGTAAGTTATTGTCAGGGATTGGATTTCAGCTAAAATTAACCATCAGACCCAATTTATTACTCTGATCGAGGACTGAAAATGCCAGCAATGGGCTCCCATTATAAAAGCTAAGCCTTGAGTTGAAGATATAATGTTGCAATTTAATTCAACCCACAACACTTGTGAGGCAAAATGTGTAAAAGTGGTGGTAATAGTGGCTTAGGTTTCCCTAATGTATTGAATGGGCCAAAGTCTTGGAAAAACAGGCCAAAATCCCCCACCAATTTTATGGAGGTGGCAAAACCTGTGTCTTTCCCTAGGTGACTTGACTTATTAAACACACCAGAGGCGGAGAGTTATGAAACAGACCAAACTCGAACTGGCACATTGTAGCTCGGATTGGTTTTACAACAAAACGCACCACAGTTTCAGAGCTGCAAAAAGGATCTGCTAACAATTAAAGAAGTTTAATGCTTCTGTCACATTATATATGATCCGAATTCAAAATAATCCCATCCTAAAATAGTGAATTTATCTTTAATATGCTTACGCTGGTGAGACACATATTACGCTGTAGTGCAACCTTTCAAAACTAAATGCTTCTGTTTATGATACCTGTCACATCAGCTTGCTACTGTAAATAATTTGAATAACTGCTAAAGAGAGTTTGTAGTTCCCTGTTCTGCAAGCTGAGCCTCTTTTACATATATGATCTACCCTGGGCTTTTTTTATGTCTTATTATACTCATCTGCTTTTGAGTGAGCAGCGACAACACGGGGACGCGTGCAACCTCATTTGAACACAAATGTTCTTTTGATTGAGAGAGCATGTTCTCCTCACTGTTCAAACACAGGTGTTGTGTCTGGTAAGAAACATACTGGCCCTGCAAACCAGTCTGCATGCGCTGTTTTAAATTTAAAGAGTTCTAAGTACACAAGTCAGACTTACAGGAACTCCAGGAGTTAATAGGGATTATTTGAGCACCACATCCTCCTGCACCCAACACCATTGCAGTTAGTTTTGGGGTGGGGTGTGTGTACTGTTTGCAGTCTCTACACGCAAACAAGCAGCTGAAGATTTCAGCAGGTTTACAGCTTGAAAGGGATCGCTATTGTCGTTGCCAGGTAACGTGGTGCCCCGCCCTCATGCAGCAGTAGACATGTAGACAGCACAGCCCTGGCTCTGGACACAAACAAAGAACCTTGGCCAGAAACTCCCAACTCCCTTCTCTTAATGTGATGTACCTCTGTAAAGTTGGATTTGCGTCACTTTTAAGTAAGTACATGTTTAGGAGAAATCCCGTTCTTTTTATCCTCCCATATCCTTGCACATGATGACAAGAAGCACAGCGAAACAACTCGACAGCTTTCTATGCTGCTTTCTACATGATTAGATGGTGTGAATAAGATTTCACTACCTAGGGTGCAACATTGTCTCTGGTCACAGATTCTGGCCGGTGACACTGGCATCCAACCAGTACCACGCTGCGCACTCTTCACCACTGGCATCCTCCACTCAAATCAGAGACCGTAAACACAAACCGACCGGACCACACACACTTCAAAATTCTAAGAGAGCTGCTTAGTGAGCAACAAAGGAATACTTCAAAGGACAGATTAGTAATTTTTCAGGTTTCTGACCAACTACTTCAAGTATTTTAGTGAAAGCAGGGAAACCAAGTGTATGATGTAATTTTAAAATAAAGTTTATCAACCAGAAAATCAAAAATCATAATAAATCATAGAAATTGAATGGACAAATGAACAAACAGACAAATAAAACCAAACAGATAAACAAATACTTGCATGTGTCCAGATTCAGTTACATAACATCCTAAACAGCACCGGGAGAGGTGAGCTATAGGAAGAGGTTTGTTTGTACTGCACAACAATGTGTACTTTGTGAGTCTCTGCGGGTTGGAGTTTGTATGTATATTTTGGCCACGTTGTAGAGTTGCTGACCACTCGATGATAGATGCAAGTTGACAGACAGGGCCACTACACCTTTTACATTTGGACACCCAGCGGTTACAGCCTGATTTTTTATGAACTTTTATACAAATTGAAACAAACGTTTCAGTTCAGTTTGAACTTTCAGTGAGATTACAGTAAAAAAAAAGGTGTTTGGCAGTTTCTGTCAAACTATGAAAACAAATCTTTTGACAAGCAAAACATAAAGTGTACTACTCTTTTTTTAGTCACCTCATCAAGTGTTTGAAGCACCTAGTTAGCTGAAGGTTGAAGGCACCAATATGCCACTGAAACAGTCTCGCTTTGCAAACTTAAAAGTCATGTAGCTGTTCATTGAAGCAGATGCTGTAACCTTGAGAGATCTGTAACTTCAGGCAATGCTGGCAATGTTTCCACTGTTTGAAACAACCAACTGAAGATGTCCTTGCATGACCATTTACTTTAAAGGAAGAAAATATTTCAAATTAGGGGGAAAGTCTGGTAGTTTCAGAAGGTTTCAGGAGGCCACTAACTTTATTCTCCCTTCGCTTGGTTAAGGTTAATGACTTTAATAACTTAGATATTTCAGTTTTTTCAAATAACCTGCGCAGCAACAGTGCACATTTTATATGCACAGCAACGTAAAGTCGAATAAAATCAAGACAGAAGTAACTGTAAAATGTAGTGGGTGAAGACAGCCTCTGGAGAGGATGATGCCATTCTACACAGGAGCTCTTGAAAATAAATTATTTAATAAAAAACATTTCTGCATGTTTTTACTGTCAGTAGTGGATACTACTGAAAAAAATCCCCTGTAATTTCCTCCCTGTTCTTAATTTGAGGGGCGAGGATAACGAATCTAAAAAAACAGAACTCTGCTTAAGTAATCTTGTCAGCTGACATTCAGTGGGCCAACAGCTGTCATCGTGACCCCCAGATGACTCTACTAATTTATTCTGCATTGTCAGTGATTGGATTGGTTTTACTCTTGTGGCTGATGCAGTGCCCTTGGCACAAAAGTCATGGAGCATACAGTAAAAAGATTCATCAGCCCTTCTCAAGACTGGAGAAGAAACGAGAAAGTAGCAGTCTTCAATACAACAAGGTCGTGGCTCAAAAAGGCCTATCACATGAGCTGAGCTTCTTTTTGCATCCATGGCTCAGAGGGATTTGATTTGTGTGTGTTTTCTCATCAGTTTTAAACAAAAAAGCCCAGTTCGAAATTTGATGAACAGGAAAAGTCGGCTGATGACGGAAATTAAAAGCTAATGCACATTATAAACACTCTGGATAATGTAAGAGATTTACAATAGAACTAAAAACATTGTTACTTAAGAAGAAGTACAGATACTGTTAAAAAATACTCAATTAGGAGTTGAAGTACTGATTCAACTTTTTAACTCAAGCAAAAGTGAAAAGTACAGGCTCTGAAATGTACTCAAAGTAATCTTTTAAAAAGTATGTCTTTGAAGGACATGCCTAACCCTTTTTTGTGCAAAGATTGTCGTGTTATATTCATGTAATAGTAAAATAATGTTGGTACGTAGAAGGAAAATTGTATTTCAACACAAATTCCAATTTTAATGAATGTGCTCAGTTTGAACACAGACTGTATATAGAATCAAGCAAAGGAAAAGAAAGAGAATTTAAAAAATAGCTCTATTTTCCGTTGGCTACATTGTAGGTGGGTGACTTTGGCTCCACACCTAAACAGAAAAATGAATGTAGTCGGGACTTAAAGTGAGATTTGGCAGGTGGGAGAACCCTAAGATTGTTTGCAGTAGCTACTCACAATAATTTCTATTGTGAACTGCAGTAGATTTTCTTTGTGGCTGTGATCAGCTGACCTGCTGCTGATGCTTTGAGGTTTACTGCTCTTTATGGATTTACATAACTGAATTCAACAAATTAGAAGCAGATGTTTCATAAGCTGTCATGGCTGATTCCTGCACCCTTCACTGGCTACACAGTTTATACTGTCTTTATACCAGACAGTATATGCTCGGTAAAAAGGTGGAATTCAGGTTAAATTCAGATTCTGTTATCCTTGATGTAACATAACACTGACCACAAACACAGCTGGTCTTCAACAGTTCATCGTAGTGCTTTACTGTAAATTCTGTTAATCTGTTTATCCTGCACTAAACTTCAGATTATTTTCATGCAGGCTGTAAATAATACAAAACTTAATACACTTTGGTTTGTTTTTTACGATGTTCACCATATGGAAAAAACCCCAAACAAACTTCACATCGTATACAGATTCCATATCTGATTTAAAAAAAAATAGTATTACATGTAAGCTTTAAATTTCTAGTTTATCAAATGTCACTGAGCAGTCCTTTAGCTTCAGTTATCACCTCTTTTCTTCCTCTCCTCTCCTGTCCTTCTTACATCTTTCTCTCCCTGCAAAATACGGTAGATTTAGCTTTAGATAGCAGACACACTGTGTGACAAACCCGACAGAAATAATTTGTGGTTGCTAATATTTACTGAGCTGTTAGAAACTTTGCATTTGAAATTACCTGTCATTTACAAAGCCGTTCCCTTTATGCACCCTTTCACCTTGTCTGTAACACTTTGGACCAAAAACACCATTCTGGATCATTCTGGCTCACTTTAGCGCCTCATAAATGATGCATAAATTATTTGGCTTTGGCACGTTCATCTCTTTGTATGTGATAAAAACTGGTGACTCATAGACTATTAGGACTGCGTTTTTTTGTTGCCTTGTTTTCACCATGTAGCCTCAAATCTGTTTGTTGCTTGAAGGCATTAAAACTAAAGTAACAAGCCTGTTTTGAATATGTAAATAAAGTCGTCAAGTAAAGTACAGATACCTGCAAATTGTACTTAAATACAGTAATGAAGTCTTTTTTCTGTTTAAGGTCTTGTTGTTGAGCTTCCCCTCATCTGTCAAAGCAACATTTACTTAATTAACCACAGAGTGACATATAGATCAACATTAATACAAAACCACTCCAATGAGATCAAAGCAGCAAGTTAACCACTATCTGCATGATCTGTTGACACTGGGAACAAGTGAGATGAGTACATGGTAAAAGTATATGAATAAGAATAAAGCGGTTATATTGCAAATCATGGCATAACAGCTGTGAACACACCATGTTAATAATTTTGCATGTGCTGAAAAATAGCCCTTTGTGTAAAAGATGAAACACGTGAAATGCTGGATGAAGCGACGGCCTTCCTGATTCCCTGAAGCTTACCTGGGCTCAGGTGGGAGGTGGTGCAAACCTACATCTTCGTGTCATTAAGGTCAAAAGATGAATTCCAGCATGAGGTTTAAATCCTTCTATCTCATTATTTTAATCTTTAATTTTATTTTAACTACAGTGTCCTTCTGCTGACTTAACTTAACATGTCTAAATCATACCAAACATTTGGTTATTTAAATCATTGATATATGTTTTTTTTAAATGTTTATTTATTTTTTATGAGAAAAAGAGATCATTTTTGAGGAGATCTGCAACACAAACGCAGCATACAAATAAATAAACAAATAATTATTGTCAGACAATTAATATAATTGATAAATATAATTATAAAAAAGAAAATGTGGCTACATTTGAGCGGTATCGATCTTAAAAAAATGATTTAAACTCCTGAGGAATAACCTGAGGAACAAACCTTTTGATTATTATTTTACATTAAAAGCATTTTCCTTATTTAAATAATTTAACTTCAGACTTTTTATTTGAATTGAATGACTCAGTGCCTGTTAAAGTCTATTGGGGTTGAGACCAAAACAAAGGCCATCTGCCAACGACAAGTGCTTAAGCACCATAGAAAGCAAAGAGAAATCAAATCCAATCAATCATGCAGTGATGAAGGTTAAAAAAAACAAACAAAAAAACCCAAGACAATGTTAGAAAAAAATGCACATTTAAAAAATCCACAATGATGTCAGAGACCAGAGGTTACAAAACCTTGAGGCTTTCATTGTCCCAGGTGAAGGTTGCATGGTTTTAAGGATGAATGAGGAGGTGTACTCCCCTTCAGTGCCAGATAGGTATCAGGTTTCTTTTCCTGGAACTGTTTTTAATGTTGACTTCCCCCTCAGAGCCTGTTTCCTGCTCTCTTGGGCCTACTTATCATGTACAAGAAAAATGACTGATGAACTCTGTGAGGGAAAATCAGCTTTGAGAGCTAATGCAGCAGCCAGGTCCGTGCAGATAATACGTTAAAGTGTGAACAAATGCAAGTGTCAAAACTTGTTTTCCCTGATCTCTTCAGTGTGTCAGCGAGACTATATGGTGAAAACAGGTGCATAACTTGCTTATCACCCATGTTTATTTATGTAAATAAAGGTCTGCTTGGCACGCCATGTACGTTTTCTCCTCTTTTTCCATCAACAAGGAAAATTGTGGAGACTGTTAATCTTTAAACCTTGACGTCTAATCATTCATTGGTGTTTATCAAAGAATGAATTGTTTTCTTTCTTCTTTAAATTTGAAATGAGCAAAACTCATTTTTGTATGACTTACTTTATATGAATATTCATTTACAAATGTCACAAATGACTTTTTTTTTTCAGAGATCGCTTTTTAGTGTTTGAGACAAGGAAACACATTATGTGAAAAGAGCCAGCGTAAACACAGATAACATCCCTATTTAATTTATAGCTAAGCAAATATATTACAGTGGTTAACTCTGACTTTCAGTTCAGGAGATGAATATGTTGATTTAGAGCTTATAGTTTAACAAAACAGACACTGACAGACACCGTGGACGGTCAATAGGCAAGTCTGTGCACATGTGGTTTGATTACTGTGCTGTTTAAATATACTGATATACTGAACATTTTTTGTGTGATTAGCACAGGAAGTCAACACATGGAGCACACAATATATATATATATATATATATATATATATATATGTTTAATTTTTACCCCTTTTATTTCTGTAACTCCAAGTCGCCAAAACACGTGAGCATAAAATGATTTCCAGATAAGCACAAGAAGGATACAAACAGTGATTAAATAGGCTCCACTTATTTTTTAAAAAGCATCACATTACAATCAAGGTCTGAGAAGGAAATTCATGAGCACAAGTTCGCAACAACAAAAAACATTCACTCGAAAACAACCTCAACACATACGCACATGAACAACCACAGTAATTAAAGCAGATCACAAGTCTGTCCGCGTCTTTTACTTGAAACTATGCCGCAGCTAATTTCAGTGGTGTCATAAAACCTTTGTTATGGCCCAGACTTTGTATAAGGGACTTTTAAAGTGTGACTTTGTTATAAGTGGTTCTAAATTCAGGTAAAGATGGTAGATATCTCTAAAGATCAGACAGAAAGGTTTTTTAAACACACACACAAACCTGTATCGTGTGTATAGTGACTGTATCATGAAGATATAGGATGATTCAGTGTAGACAGCATGGTGGAGAAACCCTGGTATAAGGTATAGGTATGAACTTTTTGTTTTCCCTATAGAAAATAAGTCAATCTGTGAGCTTTATATTTATACATTAAAGACACTTTTATCAAATATTGAGTGGACTATCTGTTTTTTTTTCTTGTATGTCACATTTTCTTATGTGACATATAAGTGGAAATTTCTTCCTTTTTTTGCCATCCATCCATCCATTCGCTTCCGCTTAACCTTTCCAGGGTCACAGGGAGCACCCCCCTTTTTTTTTGCCAGTCTTCTGGATATTATGTTGAGTTTTGTGTCCCATTCCAGTTGAGGTCTTTATTTTGTGTATTTTTTAACATAATTAAAAGCTGGGAATATGTGGGACAAGCAGGTGGATGAACTCCAGAGGCAGGTGAGTGGTCAGAGAGCGTGTCTGTAGACAAGTCTGTTTAACCAGGAATGTGTCTCTTTGATCCCTAGATTTTGGTTTGATCTGTTGGGTTGGGCTGATCCGCTCTTCTCTCATCCAAGGGGCCTCTCAGATCTTATTGATATATAGGTCTAACCTGCCTGTCAGGATGATCAAATAATATAATCTGCATGGATCCCCAAACAAACCCAAATTCATAATCCTGTACTAACTCTGAATGATATTTAGCCTAAATCCTTTACAAACAGCTTTCCAAACTGAACACAAACAACATTTGGTCTTTGTCCTTTCATAGGGGGTTTTAAAAAAGCCTAACAGCATTTTACTGAACAATCGCTGCTGTAAAGTGCTGCATCTTATGGCAAAATCAGAATGCTTTATTAATCTCTAAGGAAATTATGTGGCAAAACTAAGCAATCTTTGATGCTTTTTATGAGCCTTATTTCTTTCTTTCAGTCTGTCGACATCAAAAAGAAAATGTGTGCAACAACACTGCTGTGAACTCTGCACTGAAGGTACCCATCAGTGGTGAATCTACAGGGGGGCAAGAAGGGGCAACTGCCCCCCTGCTGTAGACCCTTGCCGCTCCCCCCAAGTTTTATGTTCTTAAAAAATGTTTTTTCTTGTGCAAGATTGCTTTGGTTTAGCTATTGACTACTGCAGAGTGTGAGCAAAGTTCTTCTGCCTTAAACCTTGAAAAAAAATCACCTTGTCTTTTTTTTTTTCTCAGAAGAGATGATTATACAACAAATAGTTTGAAAGTGTTTTTGTGGATAATTTGTTGACTCCTTTCACATATAGGGGATTTTCACATTCTTCAGTGAAGAGGTATGCACCACCCCACATAGACCTCTTACCCCTACTTGGCCACCCCATGTAAAATTTATTAGATCTGCCACTGATACCCATCATTAATAAATAGCCGACTCTGATCTTCCATTAGTTCCACTTTACAGAAACCTCAGAAACAGTGCTATCATGCATTTCAGTTAAAACATGTGATACAAGAGTGATTATCCCTCTTAGCAAGAAGAAAGAGCGTTGCACTGTCAGTATTGTCAAGCTTCTGTTATGCTTTTACCTATATTAGATTAGAAAAACATGGACTCCTAACTCAGATAGAATGCAGTTATTGCTGAATCATATTTGAGTTATTTGCATATAAATATTTGCATCTTGATGCACCTGGAAGTTAAGCCAATGTTATACCATGCATCAAGGAAACTGCTGGTAAAAATTGTCATGAAAGCAGACGACTAACAATTGTATACATTGTTTTGTCATTCATGTCATACATATTACTACATGTGGGAAAATGTTAGGTTGCATCAGACATCCTTTGGTGCACTGATTCTGATAAACCACGTCTTTGCATGAACTTCAAACACTGTTCAGTCCCAGCTGTCACAGATGAAATGGCGCTTGCATTCCTGGATTTGGCGTGTCACATAAAAACCCCCACAAAAAACAGGACAGAAAGCTATTTAGATTCTTCAGTCATAAAGTCATGTACATATGCCGGCTGCAGTGGCTGCTTATAGGGAGACGTACCAGTCTAAGTCTGGGAATTTCTAATCTGTTTTATTTGATCAGGATTTTTTTTCAATGAGCTATGCAGTGATGCTTTCTTGTGTGTTATGTACTATTTAATAAAAACACAAGATCGATTTTAATCTATTTCAGGTCAAACTGCACATTTCCTACAAACAGTGCTGTCAGCTGATCAACTACATATTTTTCTTTTTGCCACTCTACATTAGTCTTCTAAACACTTTTTACTTTGGTGCTCTATTCTTTTGCAGACATGGGCATTTGCGTGAAATCGCATTTAATCTCTGTGATACTTCTTTTTGTTATATAAACTTTTTAAAAGCCCTGTCATTCATAGATCTTCAATAACATGGAGATCTGTTGTCAATCTCAAGGTAATATAAATGCAGCACATTATCAAATTACCTAAAAATAAGACCTTTTACCATTCAATAAGTTAAAGAAAATGTGCAGATTTATTCATTTTACTGCTGACATGCCTTATGTCTCTTAGTAGAAATAAATGTTGACTTGGAAGTCTGTGAATCGACTTTCCTGCTGAGCGTCACTCAGGCTCTCTCCACATTTGGTGCCAACACAAGTTTTGTTTTCCTTTCAGTATAATTAACATGTCAGCACAAGGGCTAAGCAATAAATCTACTCTCTTAGGGCATTAACTGTACGAAAATAATTTACAATGCGATGTATATAAATATATATTCATTAAATGGAAAAGTTGTGATTGTAAATGTAAATGTTTATGGAACTGATAACTAAGTTAAAAGAAAAAAAAGGGAATTATACAAATGATAAATTATCTTTTAGATTAAAAACTAACATTTTTCAAACTACTTACTTATGTTATCACCTATAATATATATAGTAAAACACTAAATCTGTGAAATATTCAGTTCAGTGTAAACTGTAAATTGTAGAGTACTCCCAACACAAAGTATACCTTCTTTGACCCCACCACAGGTTAAAGACAATAATTACAGCCTTTTCATCTTTATGTGTTTTACATTTCCCCTTTTAAATGACAGTGCAATGAAGCATTCCTCCACAAGTCCCGCAAAGTTTATCCAAGTGTGGACTCTAAGCTGAGTATGTATTCTTTAGGAAAAAGAAAAAACAAGGAGATGGGTCTCACGATTAAAAACTCTAAGCCCAGCCAGTTCATGTCACTGAAACACCTCACAAAAAAGAAACAGAAATGCTGGTAATTTAAATATTTGACATTTTCAGCTGATAGATAGGTAATACACCATGACTCTCATAACTCAGTCAGCTTTGTGTGCAGAACTATAACACTGGCTATAACATGGGTGTGCTGAGGATATACTGTGGCTTCCTCTGTGGCAACATGTCTGGTTTGGACCCATGTTTGAGGGAAAAATAAAATTCACCTTATTAGTCCACTGACAGTTTCCTGCCACAAATTCTTCCTGTCACACATCAGACTTCATGTCAAAAAACTTGTTAATTTTCCCATCGACCAGTCTGAATAGTGATACTGTTACGCAGACACTATAATTAAACTCGGTTTCATCTTGAAAGTAAGTATGTGAGATTAGATCCCTGACAGGAGATATGGAAGCTGGAGATATGTTTTTTTCTTTTTATGGAAATTAAAATGTAAATTTAAAAAAAACAAAGGTTTTGAAGATTACGTATGGATACGGAGTCATCAAATATTGATCTTTTGTTGTTTCCTGATGCATTTTCTCAATGCTTCTAGTTCGGTGGGAACAGGGCCAACAATCTCAGACAGACAGTAGGGTGCTGTCTCAGCTAATACATTTTCCAGACGGCCATGAGTGATTCATTATGGCGCTGCACCCTTTAGTCTATCGGATTCATGCATAGTCAATGCACAAACCTACAGTGAACCAGGCCTTAAAAACATGTATCATGTATAAAATCATTTCCAAAGATAATGAGAAACTTTAAAATCGTACAACTTGTCAGAAAGGTTACACTATTTGCCACAAAGCATGGCAGATAGGCTAACTGAAAGACACCTGGCCAGACAAACAAACTGGGTACATAGTATCAGAAGGTACTTGCTGCACAATCTAATCAGTGTATGGAGGCCAAAACAACTGATAACATTAATAAAAAATTCAATTCTTATATCTTTGTATCCATTAGTATGTACTATATTGATACTCTAATGGATAAAAAATGACACAGCAGATTAAGTAGAAATATACGGTTAGATCCAGTTAGTGCACAACCACACATTATTTTTTTGCATTTTTGCCTTTGTACACCAGCTGATGGAATCAGGTCACCAGTGTTTATTAATGGTGTGGCTGCTGCTACAAGTGCGGGATGAATTGTAAAGTGTACAGGACTATAGTCTATTCAGATATAACCAAATGCTGCAAAACTGACAGTGCTTCAAAGTGCAAATAGACCCAAAGCAAAAAGCAAATACAACCCAAAGGTTTCTTTTGAAAGAACCCCAAGTTGAGTTAAGTCAGGTGACTGACTTAACAAAGTTAAGTCAGTCACCTGATCAAAACCCAGGTCAGCATGTTTTCACTTATTAAATACAAAACTGGATGCAGAGAGACCCATAAACGTGCAGTAAATGAGGGGGCTGCAAGGCCTAACAGAGTAAAAAAAAGGAAAAGAGGAATCGCAGTATGTGGGGGTGGTCGGTTGGTTCAGGCAGTCGCTTACAAAAATTGCACATCCACTTATTAAAAACACTTATCTTAGCCTGTCCAGTTTCATTTAAGCACCTGAAACTTGGGCATTCTGTATAAAAATGTCTGTATTTCTTTTCTTTTCTTTTTTTACCTAAACCTCCTGAACTATATCTGAAAGTCTATATTTCATTTACATCTTGACTGTTTGATGTAAATGCAGTTTAAGACTGTACAGAGCCAAACTTGTAAATGTCTATATACTTACAATCTAAAATAAGCTACTAATTCATTTCTCCATTAACTAATGATTGCAACAACTGTGGTACCAACATTATGACTTATAACAACCTTATTTTATTGCTTTTCTCAGAGGGGGGGGGGGGGGTTCTATCTAACTTTGAAACACATCTACTTCCCTTTTGGCCTCACACACACAAAATACCCTCCTACTCATTTGACCTCTGACAACTGGGGCCCCCTGTACCAAAGACTATTGATTCCGTGGCATTGAACTTGAATCTTGGGGCTACAATCAAAGAGGCATTGTCTCTCTCAAAGACAGATTGCAGTCGAAACAATACTTGTTAACTTTCCCTCATTTTTCCATTCAGAGAAAGAACCACTTATCCTCAGCTGGCCAGGGCTTTTTAACCATTCAGTTCATGCAGAATGTATGCATTTCCTGTGCATAGAAGACGTCTTATTTACCCTGATTGATCACCGGATGATAACAATCTTCATACACCCTTTGGTGTAACCCAACCATGGTTGGTGGCAGGAAGTCTGAGAGGTCCCATTGAACCAGCTTAGAAAGATAGAACAAGTAATCACACTAGTTAACATCTAAATCTTAGCACAATATGAAAAACATTCAATATCCACTTCCCCAGTTTAATTTCGATTTAGTATTAATCTACATATTTCCTCTGACTGCATTAGGTCGCACTAATTTCTTCATCAGCAGCACAGTGACAGTAAGAGTAAATGGCATAAATGAGCATTACAGGAAAAAGTAATAATGACCCAGTGAAACCAATGGCTGAAAAAATATTGTTTACTTTACAGTGAGCGCTGTTGAAACAAATCAAAAACCCATTTTCTGGCTTTGGCTGGTGTAAACATCACAGTGACAAATAAGATCAATGGCAGTCTGAAGAAGACTGGTGGATGCATGCTTCATTAAAAACCCATGTTGTTGTAAGTGGGTAATTAACATGGGGCACCTTAATGGTTTGCCTAATGTAAATACACAAATGAATTAACATGTGTCCTGATTAATGTGGAGTTGTCCCAGAAACCACTTTCTGTACAGATACTGTGCAAAGACTTGGAAAAAAACTTTACGAAACATGAAAAATTAAATACTGATAATAGACATTTGGAACAGTAATTATGGACAAGCATTCTTGAAATGAGTCAAATTGACATTTGCAGTATTTGCAGTTTTCTCTATTTCGTTTTTTTTAACGTCATGGAAAAATTGTTTCACTTTCCTGATGATTCTGTGTCACTGCCTTGACCTTCCAAATGGTAACAGCAAGGATGCTACTTTTAATTTCAAAAAAACTGCTCAAGTTCAAGAACCCTGCTTATGACAGTTAAAAATAGAAAGAGCAGAAAAACTTGCTACTGATTTAAAGGTTTGTAAAAGAACAGAGTTCCATGGAGTAAATGTCACTGATGAAAAAGACTGTGCAATCCACAAAACAAAAGTTAATAGTGTTGAACTGGTTCTTCCTTGTGATTGACAAACTGAGCTCTGACATTTTCCCTAACAACTGAGTCACGTCCACGGTAGGTGGCATACCATCTGCCCTGGAGCTGGTGTCTAGTTAAACTGAAAGAAAATACTGAGAATGACATCCATTTGGGAGAAACTGATTATCTTTCTTACATTATTTACACTTTATACTCAGAACGCTTTACCATCCAACCCTAACCCTTTCTGCTGGTTTTACACCATATTTGGACGATCCACTGTCGATCTGCTCTGTTATCTTATGGACCCCATGCACAAAAGCCTAAGGCTTAAAACTAGCTTTTACTCCCTTATTTCTCTCTATAAAGGTCTGGACCTTACTAATATAAGTTTGGTGCCTGTTGGTGTTTTATGAGTTGGTGCTTTATGAATAAAACTGAACTGACCCTGGGAAATCCTAATTCAATATATCCTGGTAACAAGATCACATTCATAAACCACAAAGATTTCTACATTCCATCCGCTGCAACAAGAAAAACTAGCCTTTCAGGTTGAGATTTTGCAGCACTATTGTTTTCCATGTGGCTCATGCAAACATGACCAAGCTCACAACCTAAGTATGTGGATGAACTTGAACAATGGCAAGCATTCCTAACAGAGAAAAAAACTCAGGAGGGACTGCAACTGCGTAATTGTTTCCATCATACAGATTAGACAGTTCTTACTCAGCAAGCTCATAGTTACGTTGTCTAATTCTGCAGAGTCAAACATAATGCTCTCTGCAAAAAACAAGGGCTCTCAGGGTGTGGACATTTTTGTTCTCTCTTTGTGTCATCAAGGTCTGGACTATTGTTTCCTGCTGTGACTAGGCAACTGCCTAATTGAAGTATCTTGGGATTTTTAGCCAGCCAGAGTCCAGGCATGGGCATGGCATGGGAAACTAAAGAGTTATGCTATTCAATTCATATTTAGTTAGCCTCAGATCCTGTAGATTATATTTAATGAAGGTTTATTGTAGTTTTTAAATGTCAGACGTAATAAAAAATATCTACTCCTTATCAGGTCTTAGAATTTGACAACTACCGCAAATAACAAAACCTGACATATTACACTGTGTCATTATTTATTTAATAAGAATTAAGCTGGAATGCAGAAGCACTGTGTGAAAAAGTTAGTTAGAGCACCTAGTTCCTGATAATCACTTGACCTGAACACGACAGTAAGGTTAACTCATAATTAGGTGATTAACACAATGCCAAGGAAAAGAGGCAAATGCAATGATGTAACTGTTGGTGCCCAACAGCAACAAAAGATATTCACAAGCAGATTTGGCAAATTTCAGGCAAATCAGATCATGCAATACTCAGAAAAAAAATCCAAGTGGTACATCTCAGACTCCATGAACCTCAGCATGTTAAATGAATTAGAACTTTGACATTTGCATTAAAAGACTGAACAACTATGTTTGCAAAGTTTGCCAGAAGGAAGCTTCTTCTATATAAAAGGAACATGGAAGTATGGCAGTATGGAATTAAGTTTGTTCAGATGAAACTTGCTTTCAAACTGCAAGACTTCAAGAGGAATGTTCTTTGATGAGAATAATGCAAAAGAGCCACGTTTGGTGAAATCATCACAAACACTTAACACCAACTATCAAGCACATTGGGGGATTTGGGTTTGGACTGCTGCCACGGGACTGCGGCATTTTGCAGAACTTAAGTGTACACCAAAATTTTCTGGGGTCAAATTTGGCCAACAGTGAAAGCTTGGTCAAAATTACATTCATGCAACAGGACAAGGATTTCAAGAACAGCAGGGAATCTAGAACAAAATGAATCAGAATACTTTATTAATCCCTGAGGAAATTATGTGTTTACACTTGGTGCAAGAATGAAAGACCGAAAGAACAGAACAGAATGTTATTGCAGCTAAAAGTGGTTCTGCTATGTGTCGAATCATTGTGTTTCACAATTAAATAGGAACACATTTTAAAATGTCATGTGTTGTTGTCTATCTCTGGTCCTATTTAGCAAATTTCAAGACCTGGCTAGAAGGTCATTTTTCTTATGGCTACTATGCAAAACTGTTGAACTGACAGCAATCTGAAAGAGAACAGATCAGGTTTATTATCCTTAACTTCAAACTAAATAAGTCAGATTCATTTATCCCTTACATTTGCCATGCTATAAAACCGCTCTTACAGTTTTATAGTGTAATTTTAAAACTGTGTATATTCTGTGTATGTATTATCTCATTCTTATTGCCTGTTTATGCCCTGTCCTTATCTTCAATGTTATGCTGCCCTGTTGTATCTTAATTGCCTCTTGGGGATAAATAAATTCTTTCTGATTCTGAAACAGAGCAATTGTTGTCATTTTCAGAATGTATTTACACAAACTGCTCCTGAATATATGTGGTTTGTTGACTGACATGTAGTAGACAAAAAACTCTGGGAAAACTGAGATGAAGTCATTATGTCAAAAGTGATAAATCATGCACCAGACCTAATAGTTAAAACATTCATACCAGGCCAATTTCCAGACCTTCAGTAGCATAGATTATATCAAAATGTCATAATAATTCTTAATAGAAACAAAGATTAATATTGAATTTATGTGCTGATTAAAAAAAAAGTTTACCACAGAAATATAAGATTTCATGTAGCTTATGGATTGTGTTTTTTTCCCTTAGTGTTTCTCTCCACAGTGTGAAATAGGGGCGCGACAGTGATTCAATCTCTCACATGTAAACCTTTTGCACACTTCCCTGTCCAAATAGCCAATCAGGATTCATTTAAGCAGCAGTTGTCTGGAACAGGATCTGACAGGCCTGGCAGAGGTGTTCTGCACCACATGTGAGTCATGGAAGTCCTCAGCAGTCCAGGTCTGAAATCCATACTGTGGTGTGCACAGACATTGCTGATTACCACACCGCTGTTGCAGACGTGTAGGACAAGGTTGTCATGCCTAATCGTCTAATGAACAAAGAGTGAAGTCACACCAATAATAAAAAAAATCTTGCGTTTTCTTTTCTTTTTTTTGTTTTCAAGTATATATTTTACTCTGTCTTATTTTTTTATGTTTACAGCACTTAAATTTGATCTGTTGAATTATTTAACTTGTTTATTTCTTTCTTTCAAGGCTTAATTTAGAAATGTTAGAAAAGTTTTCTACTTAAATTTTTTTTTTTAAATGGTAACGCACACATGTGATAAATTTATAATGAAAAAAAAAAGAAAAAGAAATAAAAAATCTCTCATGACCGAACAAGATAAATGCATGGTTATTTGGCACTCAGCACTGTTATTTTGTTCTTCATTATTTTTATTTATTCTATGTAAACTTCAGTACTTAGACTGTGGTTCTGCTGCCAGATCACCTTTCAGGAGGCCTGCAATTTCAGTGTCCTGCCTCCACGCTTGGATTAATTTGGTTTAAACAAACCGGCTCTGGGCTTTGTGAAGCCATTCAGAGCACAATCATTGTTGAGAACCCAATCACACACCAAGGCAAGTTTTTCTTGCCTCAGTGTTTTACACTTCTGTAGACATTTGAAGTATCTTTTTACATGAAACAATGCGATTCATAATATCATATTTGTCATAATTAGACTCATCCTGCAACATAATTACAAGAAGCAGCGAGAGATTTTATCTCAGTATTCATCTCTATATAATTTTATGTGATGATATGTTTCATTCATTAATTTATTGTCCTATTGTTGTTATTGATGTTCTGTTTAATACTGTTATTACACAGTATCACACAGAGCCAAAGACGTCAGCTCAAACTGACTGGATTAGATTTGACATGATTTCATGTTTTGAACCCTTTCCATATTGCCACATTAAGCAGCCTAAAATCTAAATAATGTCTGCTCAGAGTTTCTAAATATCATGGATAGCAATGAAAATATTTCTATGAGGGAAAAACTGGCTAACGTTTAGCTTGTTCTCAATCCAGTGCACAATCCCATAAAAAAAGGTTATCTGTTTACATTCCATTCAAGATCGCATTGGGATATTTCCAGACATGTTGGATTTGTGCGCCGAATGTTTGAAAAGGCACTTTAAATTTGAGGGTATTATATGCCTCGCACAAGTTTTCTCATTAGTTGAAACGGGAGGCTTAGCTTTATTTGACATCTGAAAAATGAATTTCCAAAAGGTAATTTGGCAAAAAGGCAGGGTCAAGAATTTGTCAGGACTATCTTCCAGGAACGAAGCTGTTTATTAAAACTGAGAGCTTGACTGTTTTTGCAAACTAACCACACACTATATATTATGACACAAAGGTGTTAAGACTGTGTTTAATGATGCATGGGCACGGTCGTCACCAGTGTTCGGGTCGCTACTTGTAAATTCTAATACATCTCTTCACTTACTTCATGAAGAAGAATATTTGAGTCAATATATTTTCCATTACTTTTAAGTTACTCCACAAAATCAGCTGAAATGCTTTGACATATAATTGTTAGCAACACATCTCAACATAAACTCCTTTCCTGATGATCACAGTAAAGATAACACTGGTTATTATATACTGAGGCCTTTTGTCAAATGTGATGTTTACCAACATGGAAACTTAATGCTTCGTGTTGTGGTACAATAAGAGACCATGTGGAACCAAAAGCCCTGTAGCCAACGTGACTTTTTTCAAAGGCAGGACTTCTTAAGTTGTACTTTATTGCAAAGACTTTGGCTCTAGCTCTAATTAACAAGAGCAATTTAATGAGGTTCAGTGAAGTTGACCTACATCTGTGTTCCCTGTTCGCAATACACAAAACAACTTTATGAATGGTCTTTATCTGAGAGAAGTAATCGCTGAAGGAGCTTCTAACTTTGTCTGAAACTCACAAAGACTGATGGAAAGCAGGACAAACACAAAGACAAAGGGCCAAAGATTTCACGCTGCACATTCTGTTTATGACTGTGAAAGCACTTTTTTTTTCCATGCCCAAGCATCCCACATACTTTATAAATCAAACCATCAGTGTGAGGACAGGTTGATGACGTCATTCACGGTCGATTTCCAGCAGCCGGCAGGGCTTTGATTAGAGCAGTAAATCTCCTCCTGTTTGACTGTCCTCCTGAGTGAAAGGGCATTTTAATGGTCACTCCTCCATATGTTTTTGGATTTTATTTGTTTTGAGCTATGCTTTGTAGGTCAAACTTGCATTTGTCATCACTGAGATGTTATTTTTAGTTTCATTTAATCTACCTTTGTTGATAAAAAGAAGAATTTAGTTCAAGTTTGAATCCCTGTAATCCTGACTCCTAATTTATTGTTGTATGCACCACAAAGCTATGCATATTCACTGAAACTACTTTTGATGGCTTTGACAAAAATGACCTTTTACACAGTGAGACTGTGCTATCTAATGTAATACAGGTTCCTTCACAATTGTTACCAAGCAACAAAATCAACACCAAAACATACACAATGGCTTCCTACACGTGAATGTAAAAAAATCCCCTTCTCTTTGCATATAAGGTTAAACTGTTTCCTCATTAGGTATATACAGAACAAAAACCATTGATGAGCAGTACTGGGGAGAGGCTGGAGGAACATTTCCCCACTTTCTCTGGCAACTACTGGACTCATTTCAGTGGGAAAGAGGAGAAAATAGACCAATTAAATCAAAGATTTAAAATAATTACAACTTGCATCGCAATATGTATGATGTATTTACATTGATATATATATTGCCTATATCATGGTGGCTTATCATAGACACCAAAAATGGTTTGCCCTCAAAGTTTCAGGTGCTATTCCACAGAGTCATTAGTGATGGGAGACCACTATTGCCTGATTTCTTATCAGTTCTGTGCACCACTTAAAGAGATTCCTGTTATGGCCTAAGAGTCTAAAGACCAGCAGTAAGCAAAGTCCAACATCAGGATTATATCACCAAGCACCAAGGAGAAGGGAGGATACTATTAATATAAAACCAACTTCCAGCACTATGTCAGATAAGCTAGGTATTGCATTAGTTTCATGCATCTTGCTTGACTGATGAGGTGAGCAGTGTTGAGTGTAATAGTTTACTATAATCACATTACATTTTTCTGTAACACAGTAATCTGATGTTTTATTGTCCTAAATCTAGTTGTTCTAAATTTAGTAATCACTTTGCAGTTACAATTATGTCATTAAATCTTGCGTTACAAAGGTTCGTAAGTTATCTGCATGATCGGCCGATAGAGCAAAAAAAAAAAAAAAGCATTAAATGTGTCGTTTTCTTTAGGCGCACTTGCAGTTTGTGAATAGCGGAGACATGGGCATTACTTTTATTTGTATTGACCCAAAGAACAACAGCGCGATGGTAAAGTGCAAAAATTGCATCCAGGACAGAAACAACTACATCATACTGCTAACACAATATCGACTCTTTGTAAACATTTGCACAGACAACAGAGAAGAACCCGGAGTTCATGCCGTCCCAGCTGATCTTCAACATGAAACAAAGGCAGTGATGAGCTGTCAGGCTTAGGGATGGGTATCAAAAACCGGTTCTTGTTGAGAACCGGTTCCCACTCTTTCAATTCCTTCGAACTGTTTGCCATTTTTGCAAATAATTCCCTTATCGATTCCAGTCGCCCCGAATGACGTCACCACGTTGCAGAGCGTCATTTACCTGGCAGGAAACACGACGCGTAAGCGGCTCAAATGCTCAAAAGTTTGGTTATACTTTACAAGAACGGATGACAACAGGACAACTTGCAATACTTGAAAAATAGATATTTCACTTAAGGGAGGAAACACTACGAATATGCAAAAGCATTTGCTCACAAAACACACGATGACCTTAAATGAATGTCGTGTTTTTAATTCCGCTCCAGACTGGTGAATCTCAACCCAGCAGCAGCGGTAACGTTTGCACGTCCTCTCCTGTTAATGCGGCAGGTAAATAATCAACTAACAGTGCATATTATGTTAGCGTGATCTGCCTTATTACAAAACCTGCCATTACTGTGTGCTGCATTTAGGTGACCATGATGAGAGAGACAGAGTCTGGCTGGCTCAGATGCTGGCATTTCTCGCTGCAGTCTACCGGTAGCGTCTCCTTTCAGGCCAGGATAGATGAATGTCACCGAGCAGTGACTAAGTTTGTGGTAAAACATTACTGGATATTCTTGTGTAATTGCTACTGAATAATTTATGTTATACTTTGTTATTGCTACAGAAGAATATTTATTTTATTATTTTACATTTACATTTTTTTTCCCCTGGGGACCCTGTGACACCCCAATGAAGAGCCGTAGGCTGTGGATCTCTTAAGATCTCACTGTTGGGATTTTTCAAAGAGAAGATATAAAACAAAGTTCTAAGCTAATCGAACTTAGTGTTCTCCTTTTTAAAAAAGAATCGATAAAGAATCAAATTGTTAAACAGAATCGAAAATGGAATCGGAATCGTGAAAATCTTATCAATATCCATCCCTAGTCAGGCTTTTACTATTGTTGCCTCCAGTTCTACCTGTACATGTTCCTACAGCACAGTCTGTTTGGCCTGGTTTTTGTGTTAATATTTAAAAACTAAAGAAAAGTCACACTCTCAGATGAGCAATTATGTAATGTACTTTGATACTTTTAAGAAAAGTAAAATGAATTCAATTCAATTCATTTTTTTTAGTAACAACGAAAACACGGCACATGCTATACCGTGAAAGTCAAAATTCGCCCCACGCCACAGACTATAATGGACATCCTGGGTAAACACTGAGAGTAACGCTGCATCTCAACATGCATTTCACTGTTCAAGTTGTCATTGCTACGTGAGCCTGTCAGTGTAAGTGCTCAGCTGGTAAACAAATCAGAGTTTATTAAATACACACTTGTCACTCTCCACTAGCCAAGCGTGGAAAAATTTATTTTGACAAACGTTGCCCCACAAGACTTAAGTGTCCCTCGCTGACGCCAACAGATAAATACCTCTGAATTAGGAGATGGATTTCAGCAGATGTATGCTTTTAAAACATGAATTTCACGCTGTCCCTGCGGCTTATCTAAGGTCAATAAACAGCCAGTGAGTGACACACACAATTACTTAATCTAATTGTCTTCCTCAGGTTTAAATATCTGACTACTGTACACTAGGGCAAAGTGGTTAGCTAGAAAAAAAAACAGTCAGAATATATGCATCCACAGAAGTATTAATTAATGTGGAACAGTCTGAATCAATTATTTTCTGTTTGAAAAACAAAAAAGAACATATCTCAGCTTGAGCGTGTTTATTGCACCACATACTTTTGCACACTGGTGTTGACAGAAGTGCTGGAGTTGATGGTAAGCTGCTTGTTTCATGTTCTATAACTGAAGTTTTGAAACTAAATATAAATAATTCAGCATTTTATATAGTGTTGGTTATTTAGTTAGCTTATGTATTTATTTATTTTTTAGGGGACATGCTCGACCATCTGTCTAATCTTTGCAAGTTAGACAACTGAGCTGTCAAACCTACAGCTCCAACAACTTTTTTTTCCAGTTGTTTGTGAAGGAGTCAGCTAGCAGGCAATCGTTAGTTATTCTGTTTGAGCTGTATTGCTTTAACTGCTAGATAGCTTGTCTAAAGAGGTTTGATTCTCTTGCTCTTCAGCATTGCTGAATGCAACGGTTAGGCTACAGACTTTGGGGAACTGCAATGAGAGCTTCCAGACCTGAACGAGACCCTCAAATATGCACGCACACACATATCGTGTGAAGTTCCACTGCAATCATGGTATTTGACGCTATATGAAAACACCCTGGAAAGGTGGGAATGATAATAATAGCTGCTGTGCATTTCTTTACTTTGTACAATTCTGGCTGATGCTAACCGTTTCATGCCTTTTTACAATTTCTGTGCTTTGATCGCACATGCTGGACTCTGTCACAAAGCTATGAGATGTAAGAAAATAAAATACAGTTATGTTTCCATTCTCCTCTTTTTTTTCTACTGGTAATGTTTAGGTTTCAGTAGGGAAAAGGTCATCACAGCCTGTCATGTATCTTTGCTATTTGGTTTGTATTTAGACAACTTTTCTCTAGATCTCTTAGCTAGTGCTATCTGATACGTATGCCACTGTTGCAATCCTTATACAAATATCTGCTCTACCCTCTTTCCTTTACTCTCTTTCCATTTACCTTTCTCAATATGTCCACCTGAGCCACTTGTTGCTCATCTCCAGTTACTGGATCCGGTAATCTGTCAAATGTTCATCGTGATTTTGTTTAAACTTTCTCTATGCTCTTCTTTTCCGTTATCACTTTCTCTTATTTTTACCAGGTTAAGGGAGATAGCTACTCTCCATGAGCATGATGCTGCTGGGGTCTTCTGTCTCCAAGTCAAAGGGAAACACTGAATAAATCATTATTATTGTGATTATTTTCAATTAATAATTTTCTTTTGTAAATAAACTCTGCATATATAAACCACACAGGAGGCTTGCACAACATAAAAGATCAGGGAACTCTGGACAACTACATAATGTATTCAAATTAAATTATATTTACCCTTAAACAAGCCCAGCCAGTCCTCATGTAAGTTAAACAAGACAAGGTTGTTTGCATTCCATATGGGACTGTGGCTGTGTGTATGTGCGTGCACTTGAGCATTAATGCTAGTGTGCTAGCTCTTTTGTTTGGAAAGACTGACTTGACTTTCTGAGAGGAACTCAATAATTAATTAAGAATTCTTTTATATTTTGTCCTCTCTTTGTTTCCTATTGGTTTTCTCTCTTTCAATTTTGTCTGCAATCAACTTTTAACATCTCTCCTTTTTCTTCATCCCTTGTGGGCTGAAACATTACCATAACAACAGTCAGGCACAAAAGCCCTGTGGGCATGTGACAGACTTGTGGGACGGGGACACATGGACTGCAAAAGCAAGAGAGGGAGACAGAGAGAGAGACAGAGAGAGAGAGAAAGAGAGAGAGAGGGAGACAAAGGCAGGGAGAGAGAGGCTGCCCATGCTAATATCTGCAGCTGGGCCTTTGGTTTTGTTCTCTATGCAGCTGGGCTGGATGAGAGAGCCTGGATTCCAACACACCCCCGTCGGCATAAATCTTGCCATGCTTGAGGCTGCACACACTGCAACAATGCCACTGAGTCATTCTATGCCAAGTCGGCTGGCCCTGCACATACACACACAAATGCACACAGACACACACATGCTCACAGATAATTTGTTGTTGTGTGGTCATGTTTATAGCTACCAGGACGTTTTTTTTTTTTGTCTTTTAGATTGAATATATTAAGCATTTATCATCTGTTCAGACTGAGGGTAAATGAAATCCCAGACGATGCTAATTATTCCTTTCAGCCTCATTTGCATTGTCTACAGAACAAGACCAGACAAGATTGTGTCATGTGCAGGGGTCAAGTCCAAGATTAATTTTGTCAATCTCTTGTCAGTAAAGGTCTGGAATAATTGCAAGATATCCCTGCAGTTGTTGATGTAAGGTTGGGTGAATACTTCTGTATCGAGGCAGATCCCGGACTTTAGACACAGTATGACAATTTGACGTGCCGCCTAACCGCTTAAAAATTCAACACCCACAATATTGCTCCTCCATACCACTAAAATGCATCCTTACCAGGGCATCGTGCATTAAAACAAAGCAAAACCCACACACAGTAGCAAACTTGTTTCCAAAACATTTGTCTGCAGCTTTCAGCCTATCATTAATAACCCCATAAAGAGGTCTTTATGTCTGAGTGGACAGTGTCACTTTTTGGAGTCAACTTTGACGAGATGAATGTGCATGGTGAGCTTGAATGCTTCGCAGCTGGGTGTGAGCAGGGTGCTGGTGACAGCGGGTACCAGGGCACAAATCCCATGGCAGAAAGGGCATCTTTGTTTGGCCCAGGTGCTCTCTCGATGCACTGCCCTCACATCCTGTTTAGGCTTATTCATTATGCATGAGCCGTACATTTAAAATCATGAGCTTCCTGTCAAAAGCCAGAAAGGGCCAGCTTGGCCAAGTGTGCTTTCTGTGGCTTCAGAGGGAGAATAGAAGCGTAACATTTTCAAGGCTCTGAAAAGGCTAAAAAACGAAGGCCATTGTGGCATGGGGAAGCCTTATAAAACACATTATAGCTCTTTCTGAGATACAACAAGGTCTCATAAACCAGTCAAAGCTTTCAGCTCTGTTGACATGGACTTTCATAGTTGTCTGCCGCCTCAGGCAGCTCTGTATGGACCACATAAATATGCATGATTTTAGTGACATGCAATGAATTTTGTGCAGCTTCTTGGGAAACTTTTACTTGTATCAGTTTGTCATCATCATTGGCTGCCATAATGAATAAAAATGCAAAGTCCACTCCCCTTGTGTGCCCCACTGCTCCCATGAGAAGATGTGGCTCAGTAATTACTGGGGGATTACAATAATCTACGTTTAGAAGCGTAACCTCCCCCTAGCCTTTGTGGCTCAGCACGAGATGAATCCAGTACAATTAAGCCATTTTGTTTCACTGCATGACTGTTAATTAGCATTATCTACACCACTGGCTTCAACTCTCAGACTGGGTTTCTCTAAGGTTCTCATCATTTTGTCAGTTCCCTTGGTTACAGCTAGATCTCCCAGGGTCTGGGGTCACAGGGGTCACCACCTAATGTCGTGATCAGAATACAAGAGTTTTGCCTTCAAGTGTTAAAACTATCTAAGAGACTTTTCTCTTGTATGTCATAGCCTGTTGTACTCATTATGTATGTCGTCACAATACGCTTGCTTAAAATACTAATGTGGCTGACTGTATTCTATAGTCAGCAAATTAGAGTCTACGCTTTGCAGTTCACAGTGGGTTAACCTCAGAGCAGTGGGTTACCACACCTCTGGTAAAAGGTGTCACAACCCCAAGTAAATGCCATAGCCTGGAGGAGCTCTCCCCAGTTGCCACCAATCAATATAACCAGGATCTGAGCAACAGTCAGGAGCACCACAGGTGGAGACATTAACCATTAAGAAGACATGTCTACTGAGTGTCTGGGGATAAAGTGGACCCTGTGGCCTCACTGCTTGAAGTGATCTTCAGGGCAAGTTAGCACAGTTTGGCTTAAACAGGATTTGGGGAGTGAAAACCCCTTTATCATGGCTTACAAGGATGAAACTGTAGAGCTACTTAAAGAGATCCCCAAGTTCTGTGCTCTCTTAAAAGTGGAGACATAATAAAATAATAGTCTGTTATATGATTATGTGGGTCAAACTACCAAGTAGAAACAAAGATTTTCAGTCGTGCTGAATAATAATTGAAAAATATCACTGTGGACCCATGAATATATTGAATCTCTTATTTCATTTCACAAATAGACAAAAATTAACTCAAGCTACAGAAAGAAAAAAGCAATAACAGGCCTTCATTTTCAACCACTTTAAGTGGCTTCATTCCAGTTCTTGTACAAACTTGTGATTAACTTTAATATGAGTCCGTCATTTCTTAATTTAGGCCAAACTTGAGGTCACCTGGCCCGCTGTTACAGCTTTAATCATATCACAAGCAAAAACTCAAGAATATTTTACGCTTTTAAAATGTATTGCACATTGTTTCATTCGACGGCTATTCCAAATAAATGGGATATAGGAATGTAGGAATGTAATACACGCACACCCAGACACACACACACAGAACAAAATCATACAAAAAATGCCTTTTAGCTCATTGCAGGGTGTGTCGATATTTAGTTTGAGCTTCCAAGTTTGACTTTCATTTGCAGTTCTTACAAGCTGTCATATTAAATATGTTACTGGCATAAACTGAGATCACCCATTAGTGAAATGGAAAAATTAATTTGGCTGCGAAGCAGATTCCACAGTGAAGTCAGTGTCTGACGGCTATAATCTGGATTGCTCGCAGCCTGCTGTGGGTCTGTCTGTCCCATGTCAAGCCTGCCACAGGCAAGATATCCAGTCATAAGATCCAAAAAGAATGGCATCAGTCACACTTTAATGGATCCTGGATTATTGGGCCTTCATTCCTCCACCCCTATGGGGCCCAAGGGTGGGTGGCTGGCTCCGCCACAGTCTCCAGAAGCAACCTACATCTTCCCTTGTGACCCTTTCATCTGCCTGCGGGCAAACTCAGCATGATTGCTACTAACCACAGGGTCAGAGCCTGCTGTGTCATGCTGCTCACTGGCCTCAATTTTGTCAAATTAGTAACCAATCTTAACTCTTGTTCATTGAAAGTACTTAAAGTCACACTGGGAGCACTGAGGGATCGGTTTTTCCCACTGCAGGTGGACAGACAGAAACAAATGCACTCCCCCTCATCCTGCTGATAACATTCTTTCAGGTTAAAACTGGGAGGAAGCCACTCAGGATGTTTTTTTACATTTATATCTGAAAACCATATTGTCTAAAAACTCACTCTTTTATTGGCACAGAAACAAGAGAAAAGATATCACTTCAAATAAAAAAACAATCATTAATATTTATGAATCATCACCAAGATTTGCCTCAAATGGACATTTTCCCCTCAGCAGTGGTGTGCAAATAAAACAGACAGATGTAAAAGAGCATTAATGATTCAGTCAAACTCTATATTTGAAAATATTTACATTTAAACTTAAAATACTTGCTCTCACATTTTACAATGGTGGCTTTCAAATGAATGTGCATTATTGTGACTTATTTAGCCTAATACAGCCTCTCAAACCAAGGGGCTGCTATCTGATCATTGGTACCACTTAGTGCAGACCAGCTGAGACCTCTGTTTATGCATTAACTGGGCAGCAATAATGAGCACTGGTCTCTCACAGTGCATGAGTCAAATTAAATTCCCTTGCCAATTAAATAGAGATTTTCACAAGGCCCTGTAGCACTGACGCTAATCTACTTGGGTGATCTACAGTGTCCCTACACTAAAACACCCTCTTATATTCTGGACAACTGGTGCTAGCCCTCGTGCTGGGATTTGTTCCTGTTTTCATATGTTTCTGCAGGACTGGGAGGATGGAGCCAGTCTGTGTGTGAGCATCCTGCTTGTGGAACAAACTTGGTAAATGGCCTACTCAGGACATTTGACCCTGTGGATTTTTGATTCTTCGGTGTGGGTATTTTGGAGCTAAGACTTTTCCTCTAGCAAGGGCTAAAAGGCTCAAAAGGGTGGAAAGCAAAATATTTTTATAAGTCCTGGACGCCTGGTTGCATAAAAGGTTCCACAGGCATTTGCATCAAACCTGGGCTGAACTGTTGAGAATACTGATTCTGTTTCACACACACACACACACACACACACACACACACACACACACACACACACACACACACACACACACACATATATATATATATATATATATACACAAAACTCCATGATTTAGAGTCATGTAGAAACACTCTTAGCAGCACTAAACTGAAGTAACTGTTTTATGTATACTGATCAGTCTCTCCCTCAATAGAGGAATCTTAGCCCACTGTTCTTAACAATGTTGCTTCAGTTCATTGAGGGTTGCAGGGATTTATTTTTGCACGACCTTCTTGAGGTCCTCCCCAAATCATTTTATTTGAGCTCTGGACCTTGATTGAGCCTAACACTAACACCTTGGTTACTTTTTCAGCCATTTGTTATAGATTTACGAGTGTCTTAGTCCTCTTGCACAACCAAATTTAGTCCATGATCTGTGGCCGTAAAACAAGCCCAAATCACCACGCCTCCACCGCCGTGCTTGACAGCTGATATGAGCTGTTTGTGTTGATATGCTGCGTCTGGTTTTCGCCAAATGTGTCACTATGTGTTATGGCTAAACATCTCCACTTTGTTGGTGTCTATTCAAAGTACATTATTCTGGAATTTGTTTGTTGCAGCACTTCTAACCAAAAAGAGTTGTTCAGTTGTTCAGTTGTTCAGTCTTCTTCTTTTTTTTTTTTCAAACTGCTGCCATGAACTTTAATATGTAACTTTCTAGCTGTGGCCGGCAGAGCCTAACATGTAACTCTTGGGGTTTTTTGGACATCCTCCAGTTGTGATAACGTAGCAGTTATGATAACTGCCATAGTAACAGCTTTGTAATAGAGGTGCTAAATTAATTTGTCTAGGGAACACAAAAGGAAACCCCTAAGAATCTGGAGACCTCCCTTGTTTACTAATACCTTGTGCAATTCTCCTTTGGTCTTATAGGGCAATGGACAAATCAGATATGTGTGTGTGTGTGTGTGTGTGTGTTAGGGGGTGTTCCTCTGTCAGCTGTTCCATCTTCCTACTTTGCCTGATACTAGTGATTATAAGCTAGTTTGCTGAGGTTGTCTGGTCACAGTAATTGCAGGTTAGTTGTCAGTCACTCCGTGGTCTGCTGGTGGTGAAAAGAAAGGAAAACGCAGAGTGCTGGGAAGTATAGGATCCATTTAATCAGAGGGGGAAAGCAGACTCATATTGCATGGGGACTCTTCACAATGATGTGAATTCAAATAACTACAATATTGAAACGGGACTGATGCATCTAATAAATATCATATAGGATATTTTATACAGAACATGCAATATATTTACTGTGCGTCCTTACATTTAACAGTGTTAGCATAAATACTGTGATTTTACTCCCTTTTTTAAAGGTTATTTGAGAGAACAGTTTAGCCATCAATCATTGCATTAATGAGGCTCACTGGTTACCCAAAAGTTAAAAAAAGAAAAATGTTCCAGTGATATTTGAGGGTGTGAAGTTATATAAGGCTGTTTATAACTTACAGCTTTATTCACTGCCTGGGCTTTCAGAGGTGGCTGTGCTGCCACCTGGGAGCTGCTAAGGTTGGAAAAGCTATGAATAACTTTTTACCACATTCCCAGCCTTAAAAAGAAAAGCCACAATATGGATATAAACTTGGATTCTGGGAGTGAACTGAGAAATCTACAGGTATGAACACAGGTATATGTTTACATAACAAGAAGATTCTAGGAATAAGGAGGTGCTCTGTACCCGTCGTGTATTATCAAGGTTATCGAGTCTTCAATATGAGTTATAGGCTCCCTCGTGTATTGTCACTGCCTTCATTTTGTGTTTTCAGCGTAAGACTTGCTTTCATGACTTTATCAGCGACTGGGATTAAGTATATTTGCTCAGGAACAAGAATGCAATTAGCACAGTCACACTCACTGATCAATGCTGGCCTATCGGTAACAGCTCATGAGCAAACACAGTTTTGTTTTTTACTTTAAACAGATAGGAAAGGAATGTCAAATACAATTAAAACTCCAAATAGTTGACTGCAAGTGTTCGACTGATGTTATGTAAGAGAAAAATACAATTTCCCATGTAGTCTGCCTACAATGGCCACAAACCTTTGTGAAGTCGCCTGTCTAATGTGTGCTCACAAAGCCAGGGAGTCTATTTGTCACCCCTCCCTAGTTCTCATCCCTGTGTTTCAGGTAAACAATAGATATGGGACCCCCAGCTGCTGTGCCAGGTGACCTCATCACAGTTTCGCCAATCAGCCCTCGCTCACGCAAACAAAGGTCAGCCCGGTGAAAATGCCAGTGTCGGTTCTCACAGTCACCCCGATAATATCTCCGTCCTTCCAGCCACACACTCATTGACATGGAGCAACCACACAGATAGGGTTGCAAATGGGCACTTCTATGAGTCAAAGCAGGGGTGGGTGGGACACTGGACATCCCCCCAGCGGATACCTTGTTCTCCCATTAATTGATCGCTACTTGATCTTGGATGGTGATTCAGGGGTACTCTCTAGGGCAGGCCACCAGTCTCGGTGATATGTGTGGGAACTGTTCGGAGGCCACGAAGGTGCACCTGTTAAATGGCCATTTCGACCTATTCCCCCGGCACTCTGCCCATTGTTGGGGATTTATATTCAGTTTCCTTCTCAGATGGACACACAGTAGAGGACTGGTGGAGTGGAGTACTCGCTTTTCAGAAAATGGGATGCTTAAAGGCAGACCTGCTATGGTAGGGAGTAATGAAAGAGTGACATAGATCTTTATGATTACTTTATGTTCCACAGATCTGATCTTTTCAAACATTTCTGTAGCAGTCATTTATAATTTGATTCTGATGGAAATGTAATGAAACGATATAGTCATGAAGACCAAACAGAATCTTTTGTGGGACAGAGGACGATCACAAGCAAGCAATTAGCCTTAATGACAGCCTGATGTCCCGTGGCCTGCTTGTTGACCTATGACCTTCAGTTTAATGAAGGCTGTAATAAGTGCCATTACTCTGTCAGCGTGGCATCTCGGTCAAAGGTGAAAAGCTAGATGACAGGTAGCCACTGTAGTGAGGACTGCAGGTGGGATGACAGTTTAAGCAGACAATGAGAGGCAGGTGCAGTAATGATAACTAACAGACAAAGTGTGACAGTTGCCAAAGTGGGAGGTGTCCATGCCAAAAAGTATTTGCTATGTACAGTGTGCACATTATAATAGATGCAAATGTCACCGTTTACAATGTTTTGCCCCCTTTTTAAAAAAAAAAAAAATGCTGTTTTTTACCTCTTCGGTATCCACAGTATAATGAGCAAAATAGGTCAAATTAAAAATTTGGAGAGAAAATAAAACCCTGTACATCCTGAGATGATTATTTTAGTACATTTCTCTGTTAAACTGACTTTAATTTTATTGTTGCGCTCCTTTCAGCACTCTCTGTGTGTGAATTAAACCGTAATCCATATCATCGCCGTGTCATTCTCGCATGTCCACGCTAAGCTGAAGCTGCTACCCACTGACACACCACCGCTGTGATCTTCAGAGAGAAGATAGAAAGGCAAAGGAGTGGAGGAGCGGTGGGAGTGGAGTGTTGTGGGGGGTGGGGAGGGGTAGGGAAGGAGCCGGAATTACCAGATTTAAATAAAGTCAACTTTCCGGCCATCTGGCCAGTGTTTGGGATAGAGGGGAAAGCCTTGAAGGCTTGTGGAGCCTGAGTGAGAAAGCTGTATTTTTAATACTCCCGATCCAAACCTCTTAGCAAAACAAAATGCATGGTAGGTCTGCCTTACAATATAAAGCACCTTGAGGCGACTGTTGTTGTGATTTGGTGCTGTATTGAATAAATTAAACTTGCTTTTGTCCTTATCACAATACACCAGTTACAGAAATAATGTCCTTCAGTAGCATTTATGATGGGGGACATATTTGCCTAAGATCAGATACAAACAACTGTGATACTAATAATGAGGTTTAGTTATCAGTATCGACTGAGTGAATTTTAGATTGATGAGTCAGTCACAGCACAGCCTGGAGTCAGTGTAAGTGGATCTTGAGACACGCATCATGGTCCAAGAAAAGTGGCACATGGGCTGGTGAGAGGAAATCAGGAGAGGGTGACCAGGAGGACATATCCCTAAACCAAGCACTCTAAAATTAAAGACAAAACAATGTGTCAGGGCATGATTGATCAGTCTGTAGTGTTTTGTCAAAATTCAGCCGTCTTTGCAGCCCCACCCCCAGGCACTTCCTATAATCAAAGGCCATGCCCACCCATGGCTAATTAGACATTAAGCAAACGTCAAGAGGGTCTGATTTAAAGCAGCCATCCTAGACCTGAGCAAAACAAAGGGAGCAGAGTGGGGAAATGGGAAAGATCCAGATCAATACTGAGCGGCACTTTTGTTTGCTGAAATGCCATAGAGGCTGAAATAAATCAGATAGAGGAGGGAGAGAAGGCCCAGCGATTGCGTTCTCACGGCTCCCCGGGCACTGCACTGAGAACAGGCACACCTGGCCTAACAAAGCCCAGAAAAAGGGGAGGGATGAGCATGCAGGCAGGCATGCATCCACAGAACCACACACTCACAGACGCTATCTGACTTCAACTAAATCATTTGAACAAGAGGGGATTTAAAAGGATTTCCTATTGACGCCATCAGACATATAGCGTGAAGTCTCAGTAGAAGTAATACTAAAAATAAGAGGACAATAAGAGCATTCATGATAATCACAACTTTTATATGTATGTATATTAATTATTGTCATCATCATTGCCAATACAACTTCACCATAAAAACACTCTGAATTCTGAATAAAGCGAAAGGAGAACAGCCATGATAATTTGATCATTTGATAAATTGAAAAGTAAATTAGAAAATTGATTGGGCTTCAAAGGATATAGGTGGCATTTTAATTGGTATTTCATTTCATGTGATGATGCCCAGTGGTTTCCTGCTAATGCAGATTTAAGTAGTAATATTCATATGGCGGCACCACCTCTTGGTGTTCACAATGATGCCATCAAAATGAGTTTAATTCAGCTTTGGGTTTTCCCTGATCAGTGATCACTCCAGAGTTTTCTGATATAAAACGCCTCACTTCACCCCTCCTTCCCCCTTTCTGCAGCATCTGTGGCAGGGCTCCCCCTGTAAATCATACTGTCACTTCTCACACTCGGCACCTCTGGAGCGTGAGCACCCGAGCTGGTTTCAATTTGTGCCTTGAGCAAAGTTAATAAGTTTGAGATAAATTTAGCTGGCCTGGCTGGAGCTGATTTGGCACGGTGTACGCTTTCACCCCCATGATTAGCCGTGGTCCTAAACTTCACTGGTAAAGCACAAAGAGAGAGTCTGTTTCACCCTAATGCGGTGTGACCCCATGCAGAGAAGCCTGTTATCACTGCTTTTTAGTGAGTTCAGGTTACAGGTGAGCCAGGTACTAAAAAGATAATACTGACATAGCGTATGCTGCTTATGTGGGCGGGGGGGGGGGGTTCAGTTAGGAGGAAGTAGTAAGAACATCCACAAAACGTTCTCTAGCAAAGAAGAAATTCAAGCAAGTTAATTCGCCGAGTAAAGATGAAGGAGGAAGCTGTCACAGAAGAGAAACTGAGAAGTAGCACAAGTCAGGATTATACAATGACTGAAATTGTTCACAGTCAACGAGAGCCACTCACCAGAGCTGGGTTTAAGGGCCACTGCCATTTAGGTAAATTTACTTTACATCAAGCTAATACTCATCTATGCTAACCTTCAGCAACTGGCGAGATGTTAGTAAGCAGTCACTTGGCTATTAACCAGCTGGAAGTGACTAGAGCCCTTTTTGCTTACAACCACATGATTGGGGGCTACCCCCAGTAACCTAATGCAGGGACCAATTATACATAATTTAAGACTTAAGCAATTTCGACAGATTTCTGGAAATTACTGTAGAGCTCTTGTTGCTGTTGCTGAAGAGAAATGACAGTGGGATATTTTGACAGGTTTTTACTACAAACCAGTTCTCAGATACACAAAAGTAGGGGTACATGGCGGCTAATATCCATGTGTTGATTGGGGCTAAAGTCAGGGGGTTAAGTAAGGTCTAGTTAGCTGGGTTCTGAATTACCACAGAGAAGGTTAAGCAAAACAACAGGCCTTCATCCCACCTGTCTACAAATTACTGCTACATAAACACGATGGCCGGTCGGCTGCATGCACACGCATAAGATAAATTTACCTAGGTGGTCGAACGTCACGTAACACAGCTGACAACTGGAGACGGGCTCAAAGATTGTGAGCTTGAGCCTAATGCTAAAAAAAGCTGCGAGCTGTGCCAATCTTTGTGTGTTTTGGAGAGGCTACTATTAGTAATTTTATTCACCGCAACTGTATTCCATGGTTAAATGGTTAAGTCATTGACATTACAGAAAGAGAAGCGTGAAACTGGAACAAAGGTTTTCTATCATGGTGTAAAAATACACTTCAGCCCGAACCCTATAACATGCACATATCTCCATTAGGAGCTGATCCTGTCTCCTCTGCTGTTTTTGGCTGTGTGATTTGGCACTGTTAACAGGTGGATGCCCCTATGTTTACTACCCGTCTCTCTGTGTTTGCTGATGGTCAGACAGGAAGCTGGCCAGACTGTGGTCAGCCTGAGTCAGTACTGGAAAAAAAGACAATTTTCAGATTGGTGTGAGGAAGACTTGGTGACATCACTGTTATGGGATAGCCTTCTGAAGGTGGAGGCAACTTGGGTATTTCTGGCTCTGCTTATACACACACTATCCTAAACATGAAACGTTGAAGTATTCTCAAAATATCTGAGCAATGACATCATTTTGGATTGGAGGTTACACTGCCTCCGTGTAAGCGTCATGATTAGGTGAAGCTTAGTATGTGCTAGGGACTTCTGTGGACATTAAATATCCCAAATTAGTCATGTCTAATCCCTATAACTGTGATTGTACTGCATACATAATAGTATTTGTGTGAATGTGTGTGTGTGTGTGTGTGAAAGCATGTAATTGCGGTGTGTGGTCCTATTCACATCACACATAGGTGTCAGCTCCCCACTGCTGGGCCGCTACCACTTCACCTAGAGACACAATTAAAAGCCCCGGCCGGAAAGCGGGGCTGAGCGGGTGGATGCTGAGATGAGACAGGCTTACTGAGCAGTTCCTTTCCCTCCTCGTCTCTGAAGGCTACTTGGCAAGACGCAGACGGCCCGACATGTCAGTTCCAAACAAAAGTCCAATCTGTCTCAACACAGTTGGTTGACTGCAGGACCTGAAGCAAGCCCAACACGTAGCATCTCTGTGCTTGCTTTGCACTGAGCCATGCATGCTCACACAAAGGGAAACAGGAAGGCCTGATCAGGTCAGCATTTCACAGCTATTCAGGTGGTCTGCATGTAGAGCTGCAGAACTCAAGGGACACAGCCACTGATAATTTTCTCTGGCATACGCTGACTTTTCTTTAGAGGCAGTGAGAAAAGTGTTCTTTCTCATCAAGGCCACTGCTACATGGTCTGTAATTACCAACAGATGCTTGCCCTTTATTTGTATATGTCTTTATTTTTATTTTAATATGAGGCATTAGTCAAACACAATCAATCTAATAACTGAGATTTTAAAATTTTTTTTTTTTTTTACCGCTGGAATAGTTTCCTAGCAAACTTTTAGATAAACATCATAATTGATGTATGAATAAGCTGTTGATCCATGTGGCATCTTAATTATTAGATCTAAATAACATTTTGAGGATATAAATCCACTGTTCTCTGTCAGGAAACTGAGACAAATCATCTGATAAATTTCTATTCCTGGGATCCAGTGGCAATCCTATAAAATCCCACATATTGAACGCTGTCTTGTATTGCCTCTAGCAGTACGTTAACCTCTGACCTTAAACTTACATTTAGGACATCTGGTTTGTGTACTGGGATCAGTGATCATTCACCTGTCATACAGTCTTAATGCACTCATATTAACAAGGCTAACAAGACTAAAAGAGCTTCTCCAAATAGATGAAATCAAATGAGGGGAAGATTTGTTTTCAAGCCTCAGACGTGTACTCGGAACAAACAAACAGATTTACTACTCAGACAAGTAAGTGCTAAGTGAAAGTGTTGCATTTTGTTAGGTAATCAAGAGAGTAATCATCAAACCTTTAAGCTTCTCTCACATCAAGTGTTTTTTTTACTCTTTTTCACCCTTTGATGTAACGACAGAGAAAGATTTGCTTCCTTTATCAGTTGTGGTCACTCATAGCTCATAGCTTTCCAAAGATTACATTCATAGATGTTTTGCCCTCTATAAAAAGATGATTCCCAGAGTTTACAGGGGAATACTCAAATTCCCATTTCCTAATTTTTATCTAATTGGTTTTTGGCACTTCACACCCAGGTAACAGGTGTTTGTAGTATTTCCCTTCCTGAAACCTACAGTGGGTTTATTTAGGTTTTCACACTCACACTATATCCACCACCCAGCTCCCACTTTTCCCCATATAACAGGAGAAAAGCATCACTTGCGTGACTCACAGCCCAGCCAGTCTGTTACACAGCTGAGGTCTTGGATGCAACTTAGCCGTGCGCCTCTATAACACAAGTTGTAAAATGACACAACTCCTCAAGTAGCTCCTCAGCAGCTATCAAACCCCAAGTGCCTGTTAAAGCTCACTGACTCCCCCTCACCTCTACCATTCCACCCTTGTCTTATAAAACCAGGAGCCATAAAAGTGCCCCAGGGATCACTCTTTTTTTCTCCACGTGTTCTCAGTGTTGTGACAAATAGACAATTCATACATAAACATGCTGTGGCAATATTTTGGACGTGATTCTTTCAATTGGGGATTAATAAGAGCTGATTTATTTGCTGGAGATCAGAGGTCAGACCACAGATGGAGAAAAATAACCACAGTGGATGCTTTGTTTCAACGTGAGTAATTTCCAGTATAAGCAGGAAAAGCAGTGATTGTTCAGAATCAAGCTTGCCTGATCTGCAGTTACCTGATCTGAGTATGAAAAATATCCCAGTAATTAAGCAATAAGTCAAAAGACAATTTTATGACCAGTGTCCGTGTGGACATGAAGAAAATATTACAAGCCTAAATAGGGCTGAGGACTTGGAATGTCAGCTCCAGCAGCCCCTCCCAGCCACTGCACCACCCCTCCTACCCAGTGTTTCCACCCTTTTCCTTTTGCCACTCCTTTCCCTCCCAAATTTTTCCACAGGATTGCCAACAAAATTCAAGTTTTAGCAACTGCTGGCATTATTTTTAAAAGAAAAGCAAAACTATTGATCGACTGATCAAATGTTATGAGATGAAATAAAAATTGGACTTATAGCACAAGTAATTTAACCACATACCAGGTGCAAAATCTGCTGTGTTTCCTTCCAAGATAGGGTTTTATACCAAACATTCCTACTACAGGTATTTTAAATTGCAACCTTTGCAATATTGCTTTAATTTGCATATGTTTGCAGACACTTGCAAAGAAAAAGCTGCTGAGTTCTTATAGCGCAACATGGAAATGATTACCTCCTGGCAAATGCAGATTTGTTGGCAGATTTCTGCTTGAGTATGTGTGTCTGTGCACATTCAAGTGTGTAGATACACTTGAGCACAAAGAGACTAATTGCCACTTAAACATCACTAGGTTTCATTTGACAAGTGTGCTGTGCATCAGCCAAAGCAACATCTGGACTCAAACAGAGAAATGAGATGACTGCCAAGCACATGCGTTACAGCTCAAACCTCAGCGCAGGAGAATGCCTGCAAGGCTGAAAATTAGCTGAGAAAGTGTAAAGGCTGCACAGCAGAAATGTCTTTCTGTCTCTCTTTCCGTGCTGATTCTGCAAAATACATTCGAAAAAGGAGTTGAAAACAACATGGCAAATGTTTTTTAAAGTATATGACTGTTAGATGATTTTCGAGAAAGCCTACACAAATACAAAAAAAAAAAACTACCCTAAAATAAAGGTAAAGGTTATAGTCACCCCGAGGAAGCGTAAAAAAACCCCCTTTAAAATAAAGTCATCTAATACACAAAGATCTAATAAATATTCATTTCACTACTTTTAAGGGATACATTTATTTCACAAGTGGCTTTTACGACCAAATCGATGTACCCCTTACAGAGTGGTGTTTTCTTTTTTGTGTGTGTCTGTGTTTTCAAGGATTCAAGCATGGCTAACGTTTGTGGTAATGACAAAATATAGTTACGATTAGTAGCTGCGGAAAGGTTAAAAGTGGAAGAAAATGTAACAGATAGAACAGCTTTGGAATGGCTGTGGAAATATCATAAAAATCTTCTCCAAATGAAATGATCTCAGGAACATTTGCCTTTAAATATTAACAGTAGCTAACGTGACAATTTTGACATGTACTTAAATACAAGGCTGCAAGCATTTCCTTTTCTTGTCTTCTGTAAAATAAATTATTACTAATGATTGTAAATATGCCATACAATTAAAAACCAAAACATTATTTGCCTGAGGCAAATCACAAATTGTGCTACAGTAATGAAAATGGAGGTGCTATAGCCAGCCCCTAGGATTTAAAGATTCGGGGTGGAACACCTCGTGCCCTTCAGGAAGAAAGGCAGAGAGGACCGTTCAGCTGTCCGGAAGACGTCGGATATTCTCCCACCTTATACCAAATTTAAGGGTAAACTCTCACGACTCAACAACATCAGCAAAAACAAGCAGTTTTTGATCACAAACCTCCCTCTGAAAAAAAGTTGCAGTTGTTACTTGGTTTCTATAATGCTGCACACTCATCAATTCCCTACAAGAGCACGAATTGTAATGGAAACATTAAAGCAATGCTGATGTTTTGACTTCAAATACTGCTGTTATCTAATCTGCTAATGGTTTCATAATTAAAAACTTTATCATCAGACAACTCGTGTTTCCTGTCCAATGATGTTATCATAACCACAAAAACTCATGTTGCGAGCTGCACAGAAAAAAAAAAGTGATAAACTGTTGTTGGACCCTAACTATCAACATTGGCTGTAAAATTTTGGTATGCATATCATAATTGTCATGTGTAATATTAATACGGCAACAAAGCTACATCTGAAAATGCAGGTTTTCACTAAAACTGGAACTCCTAATGCCATCGAGTGGCTAATCAGCTTATTGATGCATTTCTTTCAAACCTAAATGCATGCTTTTTTGGCAGTGGTCCTGCTCATGTGTCCTGCGGTACCTTTGTTGGCCTTTTTCTTTCAGGCAGGCGGTGCTCACACATCTGTTGTTGGTTTCACCGTATTCTACCTTTTCATATGCAATAGGTAACATTTTGCAGAGCATAAGCAATAATTGGTGAGACAACTGTTAAATGGTGATCACGCTCTGAGTGTTGCAGAAATCTTATGACAGACTGTAAGGCATATCTGGCCTCCATTAGTCTGTCTGAGTGAATGGCTGTGAGGCTTAGTAATCTGAATTTTCATCGAAGGGTAAAGCAGGGAGATTTTTTTATTTTTTATTTTTTGTTTTTTTGGGAGAGGAGTAGACGAAGAACAGGGAAGAGATGGTTTAGGGAATTGCAGGCAAGGACATTCCTTTATGGTTTTGATTTGGGAGTAACGCTTCATCAATTGCATAGTAAACTGCCTGAGTAGAAAAAAAAACTTAATACCACTGAGCATGGAAGTGAAGTGATGAATCCAGCAATGCTGATGCTTTTTTTCCCCAAGTAATGTGACTTTTCAGGCTGCCTCAGTAATCAAACTGTGGATTTTATAGATAGTGGTGATGATAATGCTGATAACATTGATGTCACAGAATGTTTTACTGAAAAAGATAAATTAATAATTCTGCTGTTCATAGTAAAAACTGATCCAAATAATACAGATGGAGGCAAAACTCTGTTAGCATTGTGTCTACCCATTAAGCAATTTACATTATAGGAATGCTAATCCTCTCTAGACTCCACTACAGATGGATGAGAACATTATTATCCAATTGGCTCCACCATTATAGTTTCACTGAAACTGTAATGGTAGTGCAGAGCACTGAGATCCACTGTATTTGAGACAGCCACCCTGCCAACCTTCAGGCAAAGAGCACCTCACTGGCTAATTAAGACCAGAAGTCCTCCAAAAACAAAAAAAGAAAAAGAAGAAAAAGAAGAAACCCAGAGGATTTTCTTTAATTCCATACACAGGAATCCCGGTTTCACTCAGCACACACCCAGATGCAACAAAGGGATTACTTTAACCTTCAGCTGCTAAATATTCATAAGCAAAACAGTATCCATAACAAATATATCAGCAACATTCAGTCACCAAAGACCTATGTATCTTAGATAAACGCTGATGCACGGCACAGTTCAAAAATGGATTGCCTTAATGCGAGAATGAAAGCAAAACAAGCTATGCAAACAAAAACAAAACAGAATAGTATCAACAGACTAGAAAATCCATTTTACTCTGCTAGATTTGCTTAATGATGGGTTAAGTAGTAGAGTAAGTAGAAGTAATAACTGCTTCATGATCAAGCCAAAAGATGGTAGATTTTGAAGCGGTCTGATAAAGAAATACCTGATTTCAATCATGCCAGTGAGAAATGTATGCAGAACCCGAGAGAGCGGAGAAGTTGGGGAAGCGGAGACAGTTTTCAACACAGATAAAAATCAGCTGGCGCCTGCTGAGGAGGCGCCCGAGTACAGTATGTCCTGTCACCGCCACGGACAAAACTCTTCCTAGTCACGCCTAAAAAGAGGATTTACATCTCCATTTTCACATTTGGCTTTTGGTTCGTACTAATATGAAAGTGGCCAAATGTGTGCCATGCAATATGAATGAAGGATTTCACAGCTGTTTCTTAAAATAAACAAATAGTTGTATATGTATATGCTTTCTGTTTTCTCTCTTATATCTTTAAGTCAAAGCCAGATGGCAAAATTCATAAACAAAATTCTTATATAAACTAAACTAAAACTGCCAAGTAACATTGCGTTCTTTCCCTTTCACCTCATATTCTCCTTTTTTCCTTATGTTGTTGTTTTTTACTTGCTGTTAGCCAGCACTAAAAACTGCCCATTTTACCCCCTGTGGGACTGCACGCAGTCTCTGTTGCAAGCTCTCCCTCCCTTGCACTTGTGATCTTTGGGCTGGTGGGAAACGTGCGGAGGTATTCCATTTTCTCCCTGCTCCGTGCACGACTTTAAGCGCCATCCCAAGAGACATGGATTGGGTTTACCGTCCAGACCTTCCACTCCCCACATGCTCATCAACACTGTATACATCCACTGGTTTTCATCAGCTCCTTCTCAGGGTCTGCCACCTGCATGTTCTTCTACATAGATACTATTGTTAAAAATAAAGAGTTAAGCTTCAGTGAGCAACTTCAACCAAACCAAAGTGCGCTGGAGCCACAGTTTCAGGTCACAGGAGTGCGCTGAGGTGTAGGTGCTGTGTAACTCTAGATGGTTAATTACAGTGTGTCCGTGGCAGTGAAATAAGAGGGTCATAGCTTCCTGATACTCTTTTTCATGATTCAAATGTTCCTCTTCTCTGTCCAGATGGAGTGTTATCTCTCAACTTCTGCTAAAATCAAAGCAAGAGTCACCATCTGCTTGCTTCTCTTGTTTTGGGTTTCATTCATTCAGTCATTCAGTAATAAAAAAAAGCTTGTTTGTGGCTAAATTTAATGATGCTTTCTTGCCTGCATGTCCCATCATTAGAGTCATCTGATCTGCTCCTCTGCTGCACCCGCCTCACTTCACCATCTCTTGTTTGCAAGAGTTTCTTTGAAGCTTTACCACAGTGGATTATATTTACTTGTTTATTTTTTACTTCAGCTAATATAGAGAACATATTTATGCATTTGACTATTGCCTCCTTGTTTTCACTTTTACATGCATGCTTGCAGTTTCCCAAACTGACACGTTCAGACACTCATTTAAAGGTTAAAGATAAATGATCCAATTCTGCTATAGTTAATTATTCGTGAGCAGGAGCAGTGCTTTGCTTTGTGCTCCAATAGCCACCATCAGCAAGATGCAATGCTGTTTGAAAAACAAGTTTTTTGGTATGACTGGCTAATAGTGTAAACTCCTCTTTAAAATACAGGGCCAATAATCAGATAGCCCAGAAACTGATGCCCGGACACAGCAAGCTACAGCAAACAAGATGGTACTCAACTGTGCAGCAAATCCAGTAAATCAGTTAGAGTTTTCTTACTCCTACTAAGAAAGGTAACCAAACTGCTCAAATATTGGATATCAGGAAATAGTGGAGAACAATTTCCTTTCAGAGTAACATTAGAATGCATGAGCCTGGCTCCCGGAGGTTCAGGGCCAGCACCGCTGGGCTGCTCCAATTAGATGGCGCTTCCCTGCTGTGTCTGACCCAGCCAGAACACAGAAGCACCCAAAGGGAGCTGGAAGGAAGAAATAGAGGAATGAGAGAAGGGAGACATACATACACACAGGCGTGAGAGCTGTGTTATGTTTGGCACGTATCACCTTATGTCTCTCACAGTCTACATGTGCTGCGGGTCATGCTGCAAAGTGATCATTAGACAACTCCAAAATGTTTAGCAAAATAAAAAGATGAAAACTCAGAAGACTAATGTGAGGAGAAAGCCTCTCATATTTAAGAACAGTTTTCATGCTTTTTGTGTATGAAATTATTGGACTGCATGGTGTAGGAACAGTAAAGAAAATAGTAAAGTTGATATTGATTGCTCCTTTTTTTAACCCAATTATGTAATTTGTAACTTACTGAGTTTTAAAACGTTGTATTATTACACTTAACCCACTATGTAAACCATCTTTTCCACTGCACATAAATGATAACAGTAAAAGCATCGTATTTTGTGGAACTAATCCAAAGTGTCTGGAGTCAGAATCTCACTGTCAGTTGTCAAAATTCAAATTTAACCCCGTCTCCACAGGTTACAGTCACTAAAAGCAATTTGTTCACCTTCTCTTTTTCCTTTTCTCTGAAATAAGTTTTAACAAGAATCGACTTGACTCCCCCCCCCCCACACACACACACACACACACACCCCACCCCACTGTAATAAGACACTGTTTTAAAGCCCTTGAAGTATGTCATTGTTCATTTCACCTCTGCCCTTTCTGAATGTAATAATCTTATTGCCACGGTCTAATGCTGAAATCCCTGAACACCTAAGAAGACTAGTTTTTTTCTGACCACACAAGATATTCCTGCTTCTCCTGCAACAAGCGGTATCAAAGGCACATGGTGAGCAGCTAAGAGGAAGTGCATCTGTAGAGCATCCGTTTGCGAGATTTCTGCAAAGGTTGGGGCACTGGCTCTGATGCAGGTGCTATGCTCTGGAAGGTGATTAGATATCATCACTCTTTCATTAACTTGGTATTTCTAGTATCTCCATGACCGTGTGGAAAGAATGGCCCCTTTTCATCGGTGCTCCCAGAAAATGAGCCCTGCTGAAAGAGCCAGGTTAAGTTGGGAGGATAATGAAACAAGAGAAAAGGGGGGAGAAAGCTGACAGAGGAGTAAATAGGTGCAGTGTGGGTAATTTCTACTTAGTATTTAAACCCACGTGTATAACAGTGTAAACACTCTAATGTCACTGAGAATAAGCAAATATCAGCCAGCACACAAACAAACGCTGTACTGAGAAATAAACAAATGGGGATCTAAACAAGCGCAGGTGACGTAGACAAGAAGGGGAAGTAGGGGAAACACATTAGAGTTTATTTTTAGGTTGCGACAGTACGGCCGACAACAAAAGTCTCCTTTTCACCTGATCGCTGAAACAGGTGGAGGGAGGGGGTATGATATTCCATTTCGTAGACCAGACCCAGGCGCATACAGGTTCAACGTGAAAAGCGTCTCTGTGGGTAGGCGCTGGTCTGACATCACCCGGAGTCGTGGATGGGAGCTTTTATGTGTAGTGGTGCCAGGAAGCTGCTAGCACTGTCAGCCAGTCTGAGTCAGCGCTACGCTCTAGACACAAACGTGCAAAAATCCATGACAGAGACGAGTTTCACAACTCTGCCTGCATTCTGCTCAAAATAACCTAAACAAGAAGGCCTGGCCCTTGGGGGGTAAAGTATTTCACTGGCAACAAAAAAGAAAAACTGCAATTTATTAGTGTTTGTTATGCAAATTGTTACTGTGACATTTTTATCTTGGCGATGAGGCTTTTTATGGTTGTTTGACTGTATATTACACTGAACAAGAGTACAGCTTATTGAGTATGATTTTCAACTTTCTACTTTCTTTATGCAGTCTTTCAAAAATTATCTACTGTGTTTCTTTAAAAAATAAAACTCTAGACGTCAAAAGAAAAGCAGCAGCTCATTAATGTTGTTCAAGTAATGCTTTGTGACTGTCACCTGCTCTCGTTCCAGAGGTCCCCTGTTGAGAGTGCAATCACCTTAGCGACCTCTGCAAAGACTCGGGTAATGTCATAACATTTTGTCAACACCTTCCGAATGAGCTATTGTCATTCAGACATAATTATAGGTCAAGGCCTGTCATTGGAAATGGAGGCCAGTGACCTACAGATATCACACTCTGCTTTCATTAGCATTTCATTGTCATTCAAACTGAGTCTGAGGCCACTTCACCTGCAGGCATGAAAGGTACCTGAAAGTCACTCAGCTGAGTTCAATATTGGATTTTCTTTTCAGGTGTGCTTCCAGGAAAAAAAAAATAATTAAAAATATTGTTTAAAAACTGATGCTTGGCAGTTGCACCTATCCAAACAGCTTATGTTTACCAAGTACCATTGGTTCCACTGTCTTCCCAAATCAGAGTGTGTTTCCTTCCTTACAGATACACTATCAATAGGTACCTTCAATGTTTCAGTTTACTAGAAGCCAAGAGCAGATAAGACTGAGATTACTACTGCACTATCTCCAGGGGAGGTCAAAGCAAGAAGAAAATATGCAAGAAAGTGTGACTAGTACACACAGCTGAACCTGTACAGGGGTGAAGGCCAGAATACATCTGCTTCTCAGTTGGAAGGTATTTCCTTAGTGACATAGATAAACTATAATCTGATTTGACCTCATGAGTGAGGTGACTGCATGGTGCACTTTAGTATCATTTTAAATCAGCTTTTTAAAAATGATGTTAATTATAAATCAGAATTTTCCTGAAATATTGACCTCTAAATGTATCTGCAGTGTTTTGGGCGGAAAGCCGTTAGGCTGTGTTTTTGTCTCCTCTGTCTTTCTGATGAAGTGGAGCTGTTGTGGTTCTGAATGGGATATCAGGGAGGTGCAAGAGAGTCCGAGCAGGGAGTAAAAGGCTGGCAAAGTCTTAAAAAGTCCCTCTTAAATTTTACTCACCGCAAAATGCCAAAGCAGTGCCGAAGCACTCTGACCTGGAATGGCAAACACTGAGGAAGCCCATCCCTATGAGAATGCCATGGGTACTGCAACAAGTGTGGTCTGTTTCAGACATAACTTGTTTAAGAATCAGTTACAGCGAAACTGAGGAGGTACCCGGAAGGACACTTGATTTGTTTTGCCAAAAAGGATTTTGTTAGTTTTCCCTCTTGTGGTCTTTTGCATTTCTAGTGAATTATGTGCTAGTTGTGGTACGTCTCAAACAGATGTGATGTCAGTTGCGAGTGCTTGAAGCCACTTCTGGGGGGATTTTTTGTTTTTATTTATTTATTTTATTTTAGATATTTGGATAAAATCATTTTTTTTTTAAAAAAAAAGAACAAGAATATGGAAAACAAAAGATCAATGCCAATACCAATTCTCATCATAAAAACTATCATTTCTATTTCTTTCACACACTTCAATAGGAACACCACAAAGATTTGCACACCCACTAAACTAACACATCCACACACAAATGAAAGGGGGGGAAAAAAGAAGGAAAAAAATGAGGGGCGGTCTGTTCAGACGGTTGCAGTGGAATCTGAGAGCGCTAGGAGAGGTGGAAGACATGATTTGGCAGTTTACCCCCAGTGTTTGCCTCAACATTTTGACGCCATGGCTCGAAGTCAAGCTGAGAAGTTTCCCAAGACCTGCTCAGCCTGCAGGTGGGTGTTCCGCGAAAGCGCTGAGCCTGGCCCCTGAGGATGTGTGTCCCCTTGATCGAGCGTACGCCGCTGTGTAGGGCACCTCAAACTCTTAGCAGTCAGCACTGTGAGGGTGCGAACATGTCCCACTCCTCTGATGCCTCTGTGTTAGCCATCACAGGGTTTACTCCTCAGTGTGTCGAGACGAGCTGCCTCGCAAACTGAAAAGGCAGCAGCTCTTATTGCACTTCCCATATCTGTTTAAAAGCTGCAAATTCTGTAAATTAGATCAAATATTCAGTTTCTAATGAGATTATAGGCTGTATTAAAGGAAAAAAAAAAAACTCTACTATGTTCCTCTACTGCTTGTATTTCTCTCCAACAGCCTTTTTTACATTTGAATCTATGTCATCTAGTTATATGAAGGGAAGCTGTAAGGGCCGTCTGCCACAACATCTGGTCGACCAAGAAGGCAAGGAGCACAATGAGAAGGGAATTAAAATAAATGTAATGAAAATCATGGGAAACAATAGACGTTTACTTTTAAAAGAGAACACTTAAATGGGGGGAAAGGAGTTCTTTAAAATATTTAAAGATTAATCAACATGTGTAAAATAGTTTATGTACATGTTTAAAACACATATTTTGACTACACCATACCATGACAAATATTCTCTATTTAAGCAACATTAAAGCTATATCAACATGTATTAACAGCAAAGATTTTGAGACTTCTCACAGTGGCATTTTTAAATGTTCACTAATAGAAATCCAAATCATAAAGTTGTGATAAAAATGGGAAGCTTTCAGTCCCTTTCTGTGGCTCCATGTGATCTCATAACTTACAGTTGGATTTCATTTCTAAAATTGAATACATGGATTAGAGGGACTGAACTCTGAACAAAGTGTCCTTTGTCCACAGGAAAACAAGTGTTGGAGGAAATCCAGAAAAGTAGATTTTGCCATTGTGACATGTTTTTCATGCACTCTTTTTATAAAAATAAGTTGCCCTCACTTTGAATGTGTGAAATGTATAAACAAAATCAATAAATGTTTTATGCATTCTGATTATTTTTTTTAAAGACAGTACATCTACTTATAGTAGAAGTTAGTGTCTAAATATGTAGAGAGTGACAAAACCTTTTTTAAAATATAACCTGCGTGTAAGTTCTTAAGACAAATCACCCGTCCAATTCTAAATCCAAAGCTAACCTACCTCACTCAAATAATACTGAAAGTCTGTCTAAATGACGTTAGAAATAACCACCAGTGATGTCACTTGTTGAGTTTGTTTAGGGGAAAACATGAGGGTGAGCGGTCAACCTGTTTGGACCACTAATTGTCCACAGATAGGAAGCTACAATTTTGAACTGGCGATTACATTTAAATTATTAAAAGAAAAAAAAATTAAATACCCATTTTAATCATTGCAGCACCGCCACAAATCCACGGCTTCCTCTCAAGTTTCTGGACTGCTGTCTCCCCCTGTTGGTCAATGTGCACTGTGCAGGGAGCTGAGATGACTGAAGGCTGCCGCTCCGGAGCAGCTCTGCAGGGACTCACTGGCAGAGCTGTCTCTGTGCAGCACTAGTTTTTGACAATAACTGCCTCCCTGTATTCAAAGACCCATAAACATCAGCTCTACTCTTCATCGGTTCCTCAGCTCTGATTTAACCTAAGTGACCCTGTATTTATAAAATATAAATAAATAAAATGTTTTACTTATTTCCTGTAAATTACTCACACCGCTCAATATTTATCATAGAAAAATAGCAGAAACACAAGGATAAACTTAGTTGGTAAAGCAAAGGATTAAAACTGCAACATCCCAAATCTACATTCCACCAACAAATGTATTAAAATAAATCTAAGAAGAAGAAGTTGAAGAAAAGTTGAAGATTAGTAAGTATGACTTCAGTAAAGAAACAAAAACAAACTTGATTTTATAATCAAGTTTAAAAAAAAAAAGAAAAATACAAGAGTTTTAATGAGAATCATACCTATATTAAAGATAGGGCGGGTTTCTGTGCCTGTTACCATAAAAAGGAAGTTCATTTTATCTGATTTTAATGTACGAGTAACTAAATCAGTTTATATCATAAGCATGCTCTTTTAAAAAGGTACAAAGTTACAAAGTTGAAATGAAATGAAAGACAATAAGGGGAAAAACGCGTTTTCCTAACTTGAGCTGAGTTTTCGGTTGTTGACTGCAAGACTTCTCTGGAGCAGAGTCAAATTACGTCCCCGCCTACTAAAAAGTTTCCCCCAATCATTTCCTTGCCGTTAAAACATAAATCCAGGCATCGCCTCCCGTGTCTATAGACTCTTCAGCAATCCTGCAACAGCAGTTCTCTCATGTTTGTCTTCAAAGTCACAGTTTCGAAGCTAAGTATTTGAAAGCGACCACTTACAGATGGTTTTCTTCTCTGCGAAATTGTGAGCATTCAGCGGAACAGAAATATTTCCATATTTACTTATTTTTTCTTATTTTTTTTGTTTATTTTTATTTTTTCATTTTAAAGTTTGCCCCCGGCAAGCTGACGCTGCAGCTTTGGGGCATATCACCTGGATATAGAAAGAAGGATTTTTCCTCCTATTTTTTTTATTATTTTTTTTAACTGCGAGAAGCTGTTCTTTAATTTTTTCGCATGAATCTCCTCGACCCTTACCTGAAGATGACAGAAGAACAGGAGAAGTGTCACTCTGACGCTCCCAGCCCAAGCATGTCTGAGGATTCCGCGGGCTCGCCTTGTCCGTCCGGGTCGGGTTCGGACACTGAAAACACTCGTCCGTCCGACAACCACCTCCTCATGGGTCAAGACTATAAGAAGGAAACCGAAGAGGAAAAGTTTCCCGTGTGTATCAGAGACGCGGTGTCTCAGGTGTTGAAGGGTTACGACTGGACGCTCGTGCCTATGCCGGTGCGCGTCAACGGCTCGAGTAAAAGCAAACCCCACGTCAAAAGACCCATGAACGCGTTCATGGTGTGGGCTCAAGCTGCACGGAGAAAGTTGGCCGATCAATACCCACACCTGCACAACGCAGAACTCAGCAAAACCCTGGGCAAACTTTGGAGGTAGGCTCGCCTTAGTTTATCGTTCACTTTTACAATGCACTTTTACGCGCCGCTGTGCGCGGCACATTATTTATTAACGTACAGATTCCTGCTCTTTCAAGTTTAGCTTTGCAGTATTTTGGTTTGAATGCTTCTACTCACCTATGCTTTTGATTTTATGAGTATTTTAAGTTCATTGTTATGCATACAATGACTTCTAAAGAATTACGATGCTAACTTTTTTTTTTTGTAATGATCAGCGCTAATTACCAACTGCACAGATTGAATCAGTGTGCTTAGCTTATCCAACTGTTTACCAAGCGCAGTTTAACAAGTTTGTACAATTCCGTGTGTTATTTTCAGATTGCTCAATGAGGTAGAGAAGCGCCCGTTTGTGGAGGAGGCTGAGCGTTTGCGAGTGCAACATAAGAAGGATCACCCCGACTACAAATATCAGCCAAGGCGGAGAAAGTCTGTCAAGAACGGGCAAAGCGAACCGGAGGACAACGACCAAACTCATATCTCTCCAAATGCCATTTTCAAGGCGTTGCAGCAGGCCGACTCTCCGGCTTCAAGTATGGGCGAGGTGCACTCTCCGGGAGAGCACTCAGGTGAGGGAACAAGAAATAAAAAGCAAATATATTTTCTGTAATGTTTATGTTTTTTCAAAAGTTTCAGTTTGGATTAAAAAGATATTTTTTAGAAGCCCTCAGGGCCTTAACTGGAGAACTGTTAATGATTAGTAGTTAATGATTATTAGGTTTTACAAGCCATCATGCAAATACACCTGCCTGTAGTTACAATAAACCTCTCCTGGAGGCATGTACAGTTAAGCTTTTATATCTCATGTGGGAAACATGTTCTTAAATTCAAACTTTTTTAAGAAAAATGTTATGTTAAACAAATGTCTAACTTTGCCTTTGTCTCACTAGGTCAGTCACAGGGTCCACCAACACCCCCAACCACCCCGAAGACAGACCTTCCCTCCAGCAAAGCTGATCTGAAACGTGAGGGGCGGCCCATGCAGGAGGGCACTAGCCGCCAGCTCAACATTGATTTTGGAGCTGTGGACATCGGTGAGCTGAGCACTGATGTCATCTCCAATATAGGAAGCTTCGATGTTGATGAGTTTGATCAGTACCTGCCACCACACAGCCATGCTGGGGTGAATGGTGCAGCGCAGGCTGGTTACAGCAGCGGCTACCCTATCAACAGCTCCTCTGTCGGCCAGCCAGCCAGTGTTGGAGCCCACGCCTGGATGTCCAAGCAGCAGCAACAGCAACAGCAACAGCAGCTCTCTCTGACCACTCTGGGTGGAGGAGGAGAGCAAAGCCAGCAGGGTCAACAGAGAACCACCCAGATTAAGACGGAGCAGCTGAGCCCCAGCCACTACAGTGAGCAGCAGGGCTCCCCACAGCATGTCACCTATGGGTCCTTCAACCTCCAGCACTACAGCACCAATTCTTACCCCTCCATCACCAGATCACAATATGACTATTCAGACCACCAAAGTGGTGCCAACTCCTACTACAGTCACGCAGCTGGCCAAGGCTCAAGCTTGTACTCCACCTTTAGCTACATGAGCCCCAGCCAGAGGCCGATGTACACCCCAATTGCTGACACCACCGGGGTGCCCTCTGTGCCGCAGACCCACAGTCCGCAGCACTGGGAGCAGCCCATTTACACTCAACTTTCCAGGCCCTGAGGAGGCAGCCTGAGCACTGACTATACAACACATATATCCCAGACTTCTTTCTGCTCGGTGGCCTTTGCACCGTTACGTCACACACCTTTCATTGCCAACAGAAAAACATGACAAGAACTTTTTTTTTTTAAGGTTCTGAAAAAACACATCTTTGGATTGGCTCACAACAGTGCCTTTTGTATTGGTTTGAATTGTGATTATATTTTTTTAGATATAATGTTTTAAAAAAAGTTAAATCCTCTGTGAGGACATACTGGCTATAAATATATTAGTATGTACTGTGTATGTGTTCTGCTCTTGTCATTACTATCATATTCAGTGTCATCAGCACCCTCGTCGTCACGATTTGAAGGTTTAACAAACGTAACAGAGCAGGAATGCCGGGTAAAAACACCCTTCAGTGGCCTTACTTCTGACTAATGTATTTTTGTACAGGAAGTAAGAAACCGTTTACTGACACTGCCGTCTCATAATAGCCTATATTCTGCTTTGAACTTTTGTACTGTACATATTTTAATGTAATTCCAATGAGATGCAAGGATTGAGCGACGCACGTTTGAAATAGATTAGAATTTTTGGCCATGATATGACCGTGTCATCAGTGAATTAGTCAAATATTCTACTTCTTGTTTGCTTTAGCTCAAATTTATTGTGTTGGAAACGCTATAGCAGGTGCCATGTAACTCTCCTAAGGGCCTTACTGTGTTGCTAGCTGTAACAGCAATGCTTGCTTTGTTTTGTTTTCGTTTTGTTTTTTTGCCTTGAAACCATTGGTGCCTCAAGAGCTACGGCAGTGAGGCTTCGTCCACTTTGAATTGCAGTGTGAAAACTACAGCATAGTTCTGACTTCCTGCTTGATGAGATACAAGAAGTGACCTTTGACCCCATTATTCTCAGCAACCATCAAGTCTGAGTCCGGTGTGTTTCTATCAAGCCTTCTGCCTCAACTTTTTTTTTTCCTAACCCTTGTCTTAATTTATTCTTTAGCATTAATTTTATTTGAAAATAACTATTTGCAATTGTCGTTTTAATTCAGCAGCAGCTAGCTGAGGAGAAATAGGTTGCTGTCATATGTGGTACAAATTTGTTTATTTATCATTTGTAAATGTTTTCCTTATAAAAGTTTCTTTTATTCATGATCTAGTTATGTACAGAAGACTTATAATTACACGAGTAAGTAAAAAGAAAAACTGGAAGTCTTTCCTTTTGTCACTCTATTTCTAACAAATGTCTAAATGAATATAAAAGCAGCCGTTTTGTAAAGAATTTGCTGGAATCAACATGTTTTTTTTTTGTTTGTTTGTTTATCAAAAACATTGTGTTCCCCATTTTATATTCTGTCTCATTAGTTCCCATTTTGTCATCTTCTTAATGCAGTTTCCCTAGGTAAACATGACATTTTCTTAAAAGCTTATCTTTTGTATTATATTTGTTTGCAATAAAAGCAAAACAGAGAAATATGTGGCCGTCTTGTCTCGTCCTGTGTTTTTGTACAGCGCTGCTCGTGGTTTCCATCTGTCAGCATTTCTCACCAACACATCTGAGAGTTTCAGGGGCGCTCTGGCAGCACGGGTACCTTAATACGGTGTGCAATAAGTAGTTATGGAAAAAGGCATCTAGTCATCACTGGAGATGGAGAACAACAATAGGATTTAGTTCAGTTGATGTGAGGAGAGACATCCCCATCAAACCAGTTACAAAAAGGTGCTGACATGAGATCAGCAGATTGGCGATGCCACTGGATGAGTCTGAATTACCTTGGAACAGAAAAGGGGGGTGGGGGGGGGGGGGGTGGACAACACAGATAATTCAATTTCTGCATTACTTGGAACCAGCTTGTCATCCACCAACAGCAGTAGTTTGGTAAAACTGCACATCGACACTTCTGCCTTCTCAGACCGTGAGGTCACAGGTCCATTATTACCATGGACTACTGCCAAGATGTATGTCCACCCCCAGCCCCCCTCGCCTGTATACTCAACGGCTTAAAGAAACAAACTAAACACTGAATATTTTTTAGTCATTACTGGCCTCGTAACATTGGAGCACGGCTGACCTTAATAAATCAGTGACAGTGTAAACACAATCAGGTACTATAGGTTTGTGTTGAAATTTGAGGCACATTCACAGATGACGTCTCTTTCCTCACGTCAACTGGACTAAAATCTTTTTTTTCTTTTTCCTGCCATCCACTGCTGCACTTCATTTCACTGTGATGACTGGACATTTTTTTTAGCTTGTTCTGTAGCTACTTATTAGACATCATACTAAGGTACACAAAACCTGTATTATGGATAGAGAGCCAGATATATTAACTAGACCCATCAACCATTTCAACACCTCATTGTAATGCAGACTGGAATCGGTCTGAGTGACTTTCTCCCAAAGTTTTTTATGTGTTTTTTTTTCTTTCTTTTCTTTTCTTTTTTTAACCATATATTGCACTCTTATGTATGAAATTGCTTCTCTAAAAATATGTCCATCAGACTAATTTATTTATTAGATAATCTAAACTGTTTGCTATTCTGAGTGAAAAATGTCTAGTGGCTGTTTAACATTTCGTTTTATGATCAAAGTAATAAAAATATAAAAGTAATGCTTTGTGACATCATAACGCCAGCTTTACTTCGTTCATCTGATCTGGGATTTTCTGTGGCTTCTGGTAAAGCGTTCAGAAACTCATATGCGGTCACTTAAGGTTTATTGTGTTGAGGACACAACACTGTCCTAAGGCTTGACTTTGGTGTCTCTGGTTAAATACAAAGGTAGTAAACTTCCCCTCTAACAGTGAGGAGCATGCGGGGCATGTGAGGCCCTGAACCTACCTCCCACAGAGAGCCCCTGAGGCACATCCATCACTGAACCTCCAGTGGCTCAAACGTGGAGCTAGGCAACAGGGCAGCAGGGCCTCAGGGCTTAGCAGGGCAAAAGGAAGGCAGTTACCGCTGATTCAGAGCAGGGCAGAACGGTGATGTGAGAAAAGGACAGAAGAACAAGAAAAATCCATCAAGAGTTGTTAAGCACGAGTTCTTAATGAAAATAAAATGTTACCTGACTTAAAATGTCTTGATGCTGCCTGAGCTTGCTCCAGCAGGCGTGACTCAGTGCTAAGGACATGATTGGCTCCTCGTGAAAACTGCTGCCTGAAAGTTAAACTGGGGCCAACATTTCTGTTCAGTAAACAAAGAAAAAAAGTCAACTTTAGTAAACACAGGTTCGCTAGTTATAGGAAATGACCAAAACATTTTTGCTAAATTGTTTCACTCTCAGGTTGTTGGCAGTGTTAGTGCATGGGAAAATGTTAAATGTTTACACTTGCAAGTCCAGCTCCCCCAAAAAATCAATCCAGATCAATTCAGAACACATAAGGTGATCATATTAACACTTCTGGTAAAATGATTTAATATTTCTAAAAAGTATATTTTTGATCATTTCTTTTCATTGATCCTTTCTCTGTTTCTCTGTTGTTCCTTCTATGCGAGTTAAACTCACTTGATTGATTCAGGGTGAATCAAGTGAGTCTAAGTCACTCTGTTACCGAGGAAAGGTGTTTGAATGTTTATCTTTTATTATTCACAGAGAGTCTGGATAGGACATGTTTGAATACAGCCTCTGACTTCAGTAGAAAAAAGAAAAAAAGAGATAACGTAGATAATAGAGAACATGATGATAGTGACTTTCATCGTATTTCATCAGAATGATGTGTCATGTAGTGTTGTCAAATGGTAGCACCACGCCAGGAAATGACATCAGTACTGAGGTTTTCCCTGTGTGAGACCACAGTGATTCATTTCTCAGGCTTTTCTGCAGGCACAGGCGGTCTTGGCCAGAGGCGAGTCAAAAGTAATGTTAAATTTAATGTAATTCATCCCAAAAAATTGCCACAAGAAATGATAATAACATTTTCCCTGATTATAACTTCTGTTAACAATTCAAAGCAACTGCACAACATCAGATAGTCAGGAAACGACATATACAGTCACAGCCTATCATTACTGGGGATCTATATTAAAAACAAATCTGGGCACAGCAACAAAAAAAAGAAAAAAGAAACAAGAAAAGCATCTTTCTAAACCAAGCGTCCCAGCCTGCCGAGCTAGTGAGTGGATTGGGGCTGAAATGGGGCTGCCCACCAAACAGCAGGAGTGCCCTGATGAATGTTTCCGAGAAGGATCGGAAACAAGACCAAATTTTTCTTTCTTTCTTTCTTTCTTTTTTTCAGACAGGCCTTTCCATGGGCAATTTTCCCAGGACGACTCCATTATTATTCTGCAGAGACGTCTGCCCCCTCCGAACCCTATGGGTGGTCTTTCTAAAGGCAAAAGGAAGAGGAAAAGAAAAGAAAAGCTGAAAAAAATCTGGTGATACACCCACGGTGAGTGGACGACAATAAGATACACAATAAAGTAAAACGAAACAAACCAAAAGTCAATCTCAACAACATACTGGAAGCACACTGTACGCTGATGGACTTTGTGAGTGCACTTGTCTTTTGCTTGGAACATCAATTTTAAAAAACAAATACTGCAGATGTTCAATGAAACCAAAAATTATGGATGATATTTAGTTTATTGATGACAGGATTGTTTCAATGTCCTGTATAAAGAATTTAAATTGCTCATCCAGTCCATAAAGTTGCTTCTGAAACTATTAAGACACATCCAGATGAACAACGCTAAATCACATGGCAAGACAAGCTGACTACAAGGCTGTTTCCATGGAGGCTACACCCTCAGCTGAAGAACTACTGTGGGAGTAAATGGGGAGCAAATAAAGGGCACATTTCCTCCGTCCTGAACTGCATTAGGTGGTGTATAGCCGAAATCGCAATGTGATTACATGAGCAACAATAGAGTCTTCTTGCTATTGTGAGATTATATTTACAATAAAATTTCACAACCGTCACTGCTCAGTTTTGCTTTTTGGGACTGTTGGAGCAGACTTAGGAAGTAAGACTTTGCCCCAAAGCCATCCATCTTCCACAGGCCCTAGGAGGAGAGCGGCCTGTGCCAAGAGGCCGAGCCGGGCCAGCCTGCTAGAACCCTTGGTGAGTTTTGTGCCTTTGTCTGAGGATGTGGAAGAAACCTGGCACCAGCCCGAGGTCAGCGGCACAAAATTATATTACCATAATCCCATTAAGTGTGTCTGAGGCCTCATGAGCCCCAGCTCAGTCTGGGAGGAAGGTAGGTGAGGTCTGGCAGTGGGTGGTTTGTGCTAAAGTGCACAGCCAATGAATAAGATGAGACTGGCAGTTTAGGCATTTATATATATTTTTTATTTTTTTATTTTTAAGAAGTCAAAGATAAGTCAAAGATAAATAAATGACTAAAATCTTGGTGTCAGTCAAAAACATGCCTAAAGCATGTGTTTTATATGAGTATGTGGTATGTAAAATGAAAAAAAAAAATACAAAAATACAAACAAAAAGCAGTGTATTACAGAAAAAAAAAACATGTAAACATGCAAGACAGTCTTCCATAATTGAATCCAGCGGCCTAAACAAGAACATGGATCAACTGGGTTTGTCTATAAGCTTTATTTAATCAAGGTTTCTCATCCTTATCTCTATTATCCCTCATTGTTCAAAGAAGGATTCTCTCCAGTAATAGAGATGAGATTTTCCATCCATGTTTCCATTTGTTTCCAGTTAAGACACTTAAAGTTTTGTTGACGAACCAGCCACAGATATAGTAATTTGTCTCTACTGCGACTCTGTACCTGACAAGTCTTGACAGAACATATCATTTAACTGTCCATATTTGCTTATTCGGGACAGATTGTTTGAGAAAAGTCAAACTGACATGTCGGTAAAACTGATGCCATTCTCGCAGGGCATGAGGACTTGAAATAAGCCAAGCTCTGCTAGCTGATCCTTGAGACAAAGCCGAAGCTGTCATGTACATGGAGAAACTATGTGGCATGTAAGTCAGGCATGAAACCTAGTTCCTGTTTTGTTTCAGTGTTAAACCACACCTATTTATAAAATAAATATAGTGGAATTACTATTACATTCATCTTTTTAATAAGACTTTTTAGCTCATAAATTATAAACAGGAGAAATATTAGGTTGCTTGTTTTCTTAGATCATAATTGTCAGTTTCTGTTATTGCATAAAAACGATGACTTCTTAACTATCGAGTTATCTAATTCTCTTCCTGGGGCACAGGCTGGGAGAATTTTTACATGAAATGGGAGTGCACTGTTTGTGTTTCTTATATCTTTGTTGGTTGTCTGCAAAGCCACTGCTGTGACACAAGCTGCAGAGCATTATTAGCCGTTCAGCAGCCTGTTCTTTACTGACAGACCCTGGTATCTCAAACATACCTCCCCTATGTTTGTCCATTCCATCTATGGGACAACCAGTAAGCCTTAATCCCCAGTCTAAATAAGTTAATACCTCAACTAACATGTAAAAGTAAAGTTCATGGCCAAATGCAGATTCCAGAGAAACAGCCAGCACCTAACCTGGCAGTAAACCAATTAATCAAACACAGAGAGACTCTTTGTCACAGCAACAGAAAGTGACAACCAAACCAGCAGCCAGTTTGTACTAAAGGAAGAAATGAAAGAGATTTTGCATGCTCATGTGTATTTATTTGTTTTTAGCATTTATATGTGTCCTACTTTTTTTTCCTCCTTTCCTTCTGTACAGCTCTTTCTTTTGCTGAACCCAGTGGCCTGCATGTGTTAAGATATGAGCTGTCTCTTTTCCTTTGAGAGTGGAGCTTTTGAATATCAGCAGAAGGCCAGGAGTATTACTAACTAGAGCCAACAGCATATTTACCATCAGAACTTGCTTAAATCACTTTTATCATTATCATTTCACTGTGACCAAAAGAATCAGTAGTCTGGTTTTAGTTTAGAAGCTAGTCTCTGACTTGTGTCTTGTGATTTGGTGCTCATTGTTTGCCGACAGATTATAGCTGCAGGAAATCTGACTTTTTACAAAACTGGCTGACAACAGGGTGTAAGCAAAGTCTACAGACAAAAGCAGAGCTCTGGTAATTATAACATTTTATCATATAATTTTATAGGTCTGTCAAAGAAAAATAATGTATCCATGCAGGCAGCCTCTTAAGAGCATTAATTGGTAGCAGTACTGGGATGGCGATCGGAAAGGGCTTGGTATGATTCAGCTGTGTGTCTCTATTATTTTCTCCACAGGTAGTTTAATGCTTTCCAACTACCTCTGAAGGATCAGCAATTTTAGCGTCATTGCGAGCAGAAGGGAATACTTTAAAGCAAGGTGCAGGAGAGCACGCTGATGTTAGCTGTTCTGCAGCTCCGATTTTTTTGTTTTACAGATACTTCGATGGCCCCCTCCCTTTGCTGGTGATTGTCCGGCACAATCGCACCCTGTGATTTAAAACTCTTCATTAGGTGTCAAATGTATTTCCAAGAAAAGAAAACGTTTCTAAAAACCATTTCTAGTGTTTTTTTCCCCACAAGAGGTTTGGAAAACATGCAATTCGGATGTCCTAGAGTGCAATGAAGCTGCAGCAGCTGCAGGGAACAGGTGTTTGTAGTGAGCACAGGGTGAAGGGTAATGAGGTCTGCAGCAAGTTAGATGCATAAAACACAAAAAGGCAACTTAAACAGTGCAATAGTGAAAGAGAAAGAAAAATATAACTTAACCTCAACGGGAGCCATGTTTTTGTGTCTCTGTCAGATTATAAGAGTAGAAGAAAGTAGCCAGTACATCTGGAAAAAAACAGACAGTGGGAAAAGAATTAAAACTAGAAGAGACTGGGTGTTTCCTTTTTTTCTTCTTCTTTTTTTCTTTTGACGTGGGCTAGATGAAGGAGAAATTTGAATCGCTCGCTTTATAGCAGGATCACAGAGTGGGATTTCAATAAATGGGTGAGTGCTGTGCCCAGGTACAGAGCCAAAAGTGCCAGACAGTACATCCAGCTCTCTCTTTCTTTCTCTGCCCTTCTCACTTTCTGTAACTTGCTGTGAAATTCCAAGTAGACGTCAGGAAATAAAGAATCAGTAGGGACACATTTGTTTTTCAAGAACAGAAAAGAAAAAAAATGCATGAATTGAACGAATAATTTTAATTTCTTGTTGTTTAACCCCTGGCATTGAAACTATACTACAGAACACTGTTTCTTCTGACGCTCTCATAATTTGCTTCTGTGGTAACGCAGCCCGGTGTCACTGACCACCAGAGAGTGACATGAAGCCCTGGGAAAAATCATGCCCCTTCCTGATTTATGATACCTGTGAACACTTCGAATTTCTCTCCCAGACGTGTCAACAAACATCACAGCACAGGTCTAGTTATGCGTGTGCTTATGTGCGCAGATCCAACGTGCCTGTTTAACACCTTGTCAAGGTTTTCCTCTTCTTCCTCGCGCATTCTCTACCTCTGCACATCCATGCTCAGTGTGACCTTTTGATCTTTGGTCATTGACCTCAAAGCCCTGAAGTCCCCTTAAAGGAGCCTCCTAACAATCTTGGAACATTTGGCTTCCAGATTTTTTTTTGTTTTTGTTTTTCCCTGAACCCTAATCTAAAATTGTTCTTTATTATGTTTGACAATGGTTTTGCTGGACATATTTTTACAGCTATGAGCCTAACAATGATGCATATCAAATGCAGCCTCATCAGCATAAACTATAAAAGTGGAAAACAAACTTGTTTTTCTACGACTTTAAATCAAATTTCATTGGAAATAATTCCATGAAAATACAAATAACATGTATATGCATGTATTATATGTGGTGGATATGTGGTTAAGAAAATGAACAGATGGATAGATATATATAGAAGCTATATAAATATTTGTATGAGTGTGTCCAATTTTACAAATAGAAATTGATGGGTCTGCTGCAGGCTATATGTATATGATAACATGGACCCAGGAACCTGCTTCCATGTGTCTAACCAGCCAAACTACACCACAAAACCCATGAGAACAGACTCTCCTGTAAGATCCAAGAATGCACTGTTGCATATAAATGACCCACAACAACACAGAAAGACAGAGAGCGAGAGAGAGAGACAGAGTGAGAGTGCAGGAGGGAGAATGAAAGACGGAGGGAGAGACAACAAAATACAGAGGAGAAAAGGGCCCCTTCCTTACTGAGGCACACACACAAGCACGCCACAGACACACACAGGCAGGCAAGTCTGTGAAATATGACAGCCCCATGGTGAAGAAGGTGGGGGTGAGGGAAGCCATATTGTAACAATCTGATTCTGTGGTCATTAATCGTATCCTGCTGTTCCAGTCTCCCCGACCGTGTGCGCTGAGCGTATGTCAAACACATTTCCCCTCTCGCGGTGGGCGCACTCCAAGCCTGCTCTAATGCTGCACAAAGACACAAACCCCGAGAGCTCCTGAAGGCAGACAGGCCAGATAATCTCCCCCTCGGACTCCAGCGCCAAGTCCAAAGCCAACCATAAAGACACACAGAGACACGGGCATACAGGGAATGTCCTTTGGCCTGGCTGCCTCCGAAGCTGCTATTCTATTGTCACACCAAATGCTATGACAGATAATATCATGAATGAAAAGGATATATTTCAGCAAACTCCTTTAGCTATGTCCCTACTGGCCTCATAACTAAGAGCTACTGTTTAAATGTACACTGTCTCTGTTTCTTTCCACATGGCTTTCCAAATAACTCTAATCCTTTCAGTACAGTGGCGTGGTTCAAGTATCTGTCCTAAGACGTCTATTCGATGAGATCAAAAGGATACTTAAATGTCAAATTAAGCTGGAAACAAAAGCAAAAGGAATCATTTAAGAAAAGCTTCCTTTATGTAACTGATTATAGTTTTATAGGTCTAGTATTCCAAGGCAATCCTAAAATCTATTCCTTGATAAACATAGACAATCTCTGGGCAACCGTCGGTATTTGGCAACTATAAAGTGGTCTATCTTCCTTTTATCCATCTCTCCCTCCATACTGCTTGTCTTGCTCCATCCTTTCCCCTCCTGCTGTGAGCTCCCTCATTAGGGAAGTGATGATGTAACCCCTCTGTTTCATCAAACGCTGTCATTTGTCATTATGACTGATAAGTGCCGAGCTGGGCCAGCCAGGAGGAGGAAGGGTCTCCCTCTGACCTCCTAGCTGTGTCACTAGCTTCGCCTATCAATACAAAGTTCTATCACTTATCTGCCTCACTGCCCATCTCAATGCCTAAGTGCACAATGACAGAAGAAATGAAAAAGCTAAAATGCCTCCAATACTGTTTCCTGGCATCAGTACCAATGCTGTCAAATGTAAAAATATGACAAATATTGTCATCATCTCTCAATCTTTGCATTCCCATATTTTAAACTAGGTCTGAAAACATCTCTGAAACTGCACCGGATTACTATTGCCAGGAACCTGAGAAGCTTCTTGACAGACAGAGTCTCCGGAGCAATGGAAAATCTGCCTGAAACCTCATCAATCACAGAAAAGGAGATTGGATGAAAAAAGTGCTTTTCATCAACTACTTTAAGATCCTGACAAGATAATACATTGTGAAGTTGTCACAAATACTTGACTGAGGACACATATTGATTGCAAGCCTAAGATTTTCCAGACTGCAGCTACTGTAAATGCTGCTATTAAGAGAAAATCTATTTTATGGCTTTCATTAGAGTAGTGGAAATTGTCAACTTTGTAGGATGAAGAATGCCACATTTATCCGAGTACATAGTCGTTTCCTGGATTTTCCACATGCGACTCTGATTCAGTTGGTTTAGGAAAATGAACCACGTCAGAAACAAAGAGTGATACATCAGTAAGTAAGACTTGAGTATCTAAATAAGACGACAGTAAGAAAATGAACAATGAACACTTGGTGTATGAAGACACACTTAAAGTGATCAGATTAATTTGCCTCTGGTCAAGGGATGAGTGTAAGGAACTGGAGATGTCTTGACAGAACCCTTGACCTGTGGGTCTCGGTATGGGTGGGTGCTCGTCAGTAGGGACAGAAGAGTGGGGTGATTGATTGAGTTTCTGTTTGTGGGCTCAGCTGGACATCCTGAAGAAATTTCCCCATCCATCAGATCGTCCAGAGTTGGGAAGGTCTGTTTCCAGATGGGCATCATTGTTCCTGGGCCACCCTGACAGACATTTGAAGGACCCTGCGAGAGCCAAAATCTTGTTGACAGCAGCCACAGACAACCACAACATCGGCAACTGCGCCTGTCTGTCAACAACCTTCAAAAGTTGTGGCTTACACCACCCTAATCGATAACATGCACCAGATAGGACATGTAGAAACAATAAGTGTCATTACAATTACAAGCCATAACTCAGTAATCATGCACAGAACGGAGATAAGAGGTAGCAGCAATGGTGCCCTGGCAATGATCGCTGTGTCTAGTGACCAGTGAGGCGTAACATAGAGACTTAATTGTGGTGCGAGGCCTAATTGCATGGTCAGGATAGGGGGTAATGAGTTAATCCCAAGCCAGTCATCCATGATGAGAAGAAACAGGTCCCTTGCACAGTAATTACACGGATGGTCATTAACCTCTATGCTTCAGGACATGAGAGAGGAGGATGTCTTTTGGTAATCTTTTTTTGCAGTCCAACCTGTAAGCATTTGGACAAGTATACAGCCTTTTGTACTTGATCTTGAGTATATTTGAGTCAGTTTAATTGCATCTAACATATAATCTAGGGAGGATAGATGTTCATTCAGGGAAGTAGAAGTACTCCTGTCAGTTTGCAAGTCATTATGAGCTATTCAAGAAAAAGGACCATGTAGATATTTAGGGGAAATAATAGGGATGGAAAGCATGTGATCCCACAGTTCCACTGCAAAAGGCATAACATTACTGTCTATTGGGTGCTTTCCTCCATGTGGATCCAGGAATAGTATGTCTGTGTTTACATGAGCTGATCCCCAAAATGTGTCCAGAGACTTGTTTTCTGGCACTGCAACCGGCAAAGGCAACTGGCAAAGGCAACTGGCAAATCAGGGCACCCTAATGGAGATCCATTAAGGCCGTCTTCACAGTGACACCAAGCAGACCAAGAAACACCCATGCACTTTGATCCATGCACTTAAACACGCAAAGCACTATGAAAGATTCCCCGCTTCATATTTTCATAATTGTTGGAAGCTACTTAAGTCAAAGCCAAGTCAGCAAATTTTACCTGGCAACGTATGAAGAGAGCCATTTGTGTGGAAAAGTGTATCAAAATTTTTCTTCAGTGTTTGCTTTACAACACTGAAGAAAATATGAAGGTGTCACATTGAGGTGGTAGAATATGAGCTTCTTTGTCAACCTTGGACTGAAGAAAGTGTCAGTTCACGTTAACAAGGTGTAACCATAAAGTCTCGTAAGTTCTGCTGCCAAACTAAATTCTAGTGTGGAAATTAGACCTGGTACGACTGACTGAATTACTTACAACTTCCTGTTAAAAAAATGAGTAAACTTTGAGCACTAAGTACTTTTGGGGAATTTAGTGTTGGACACAAAATAAGGTACATTAAACTGCTTGAGGGATTTATATTAAAACTACTAGAGGGATCTCACAGTCACGGAAAAAATCTGCAATTTGGACAACCTACAGTTATCACGCCTTTCTCCTCTGTCTTCCTGATAGCGGTGCCTTAATTTATTGGAGATTATGTATCTGAATTTCAGGAGTGGGACCACGCCTCCAAACATGCTCCTTCCGGTTGTCATCTACATAGGTTCCCCCAGTTCTGCAAGCTGTTCATTCTCGTTTACGTGCTCCACCCTCTCTCCCTCCTTGTTCCCAATTCTTTAACTCTTTCGCTCCTATTTAGTATATGGGGATCTGCCAGGCCCGGGAGCTGTCGCCAGTCTCCTTTAAGGCCTTCCCCAAACCGCAGCTCAATTCATGTCCAAGCATTCACCTTTACCTACTAAAATGCTGTCAAGCCTAAAATGAGGACGTGGGCCCAGCTAGTGAAATACATCATTTCACGATCAGCTTAAACACCCCTTCCGTGGATGTTTTGAGAATGGGGGCTCTCCCTATAGTCTACTTAAATAACCACTTCTTCAGTAATGAAAAGAGATCCACTGAAGGATCTACTACACTGATATCTCCTTTTCTACTGGGGCACCTCTGTTAGTGTCCCATCCTTTCTGTTTTCAGAGGCTAGACAGGATGGGATGTCATGGCAGAAAACTGCCCATTCCCTGTTGACTCAGAGCTGGAAATGAGTAAGCTGAACTCAGACCAAGTCTCACTAGGGACCAGCCGCACCTCACTTCAGACATCCAACCCTTGACATTCTTAAAAAGTCTTTGGTTATTAAGGAAAACAAACAAGGACATCAGACACACACCTCTCTGTGTGATACTGCCCTGGGTTAATCACAAAATCAAGTAAAGCTATGATAATTTTTAACGTTTCGAAATGGTGACCACCATTTAGTCTATGAAGGAATGTGAATTTGATGCCAAATAATATTTGGAGTAAATGAAATGTGTCTATTTCACATGGAGGCTTTGCAGTTTGCTACCCCAGAAGGTAGCAACCTCACAAATATTTGCCTCAGTGCAAGGGGCTGCACGGTGGGATGTGATTCTCATTCCATAGGAGGGAGCTCTTTCACCCCTTCAACCTACCCCCACATCCTAAGCTCCTATTCTGCTTCCTTCCCTCCCTCCCATCTTGCCACACATCATTGCCCCACTAAACGCTGACAATTGGTGACAAATGGACTGCACTGCACACTGCGCGTCAGTTGCCCCAGGAGACAGTGGCAGACTCAGGGTAGCGAAGAAGTGCAGAGGAGGAGGAAAGGAGCAGGGAGCCCTCGCAGCAGCAGGGCGCCTGGCACAGGTGGCTGAAAATCAATACAGATCCGGCCACTGATTGGGCATGACAGCACAAGAGCAGTGGAGTGTGGGAATCCACTGAGTACCACACACAGCAGATTTGGATGATGGAGGGAAAGAGAGCAAAGAAAAGCCAAGGGGAGAGGGAGGGGAAAAGAAACATTATTCCACATTATTGCAACTAGGGCAGTCCCATTTAAAACATACTCGTTCCAAACTTTGTCTTGCAGCATGAGTGAATGATTGAAGTCATTAGCAGGAGGGAGAATGGATTATGTCAGCAAAATACACAACTGATTTGGAATGACAGCATTTCAATGAAATGATTCAGCAGCATCAGCCTTGAACTGCAATCCAGATATATGACATTATCAAGATTGATATCACACACATAGGATAGCATTTAACAACAATGGCTGAAGTGAGCCTATAGAGCAGAGCTAACACACACACATGTGCACGACATTGCTGTTCTGAAAAAGACAGCTTTGAGGACACTCAATGCATGTGTCTGTTGCTGCTATTAAGCAACCAGCATTTGGAGCAGAGCTAATGCTAACCAAGCAAGCCACCCATTTTCTAAGAAGCTTATGCAACCACAGAATCTAGCTGTTGTGGGACAAGAGGCAAAGTACTGCTCACCAGTCCATCACAGAAGACACACAACCGCATGCATACATTCTACAGCCAACTTTGAATTGCCATTTACCCTAACGTGATTAACTAATGTAGGACAAATATGTCACTCAACTTCACCCAAGAGGTCCAAATCAGGAACTTTCTAACTGTGAGGCAACAGTGCCAACTACTGTATCACCCCATGACAAACGAAAGGAAACTCCTTTTCTCTGACATAACCTTTGAGGTGATAAATACTCGGTGGGACGGATGATTGTTATTAAAGAACATCACACGTCAAGCGCTAATACCTTTTCCTACATTCAATCTCACTTTAAAATAAACTTTAGTGAGTAAATGAGCTCCGAAGGTTTCCCGCCGAGGTGCAAATTTGTGTGTTGGCTGAATGGGATGGAGATGGTTGTGGTCACAGTAGTAAATTTTGAAACCTGGAGTAAAATTTGTCAGCCCTCATGGTCTACTAACAACTCACAAATTTACCTCTTTGGCTGCAAGTCTGACTGTTATGAAATTATAATGGAAAATAACCTTTAAACAAAATATGAGGACAGCATTTTCAAACAACTTTATGACTGACAGTCCACTTCAGCAAGTTCCTGTTATCCACTTGCCAAGTCTGAAGCAAACAGTAAACCATAGAAAAGAGAGACCTTGTCGCACATACACTCATACAGAGAATCCCTTATTTGTTAAATAGATTACATTCTGACATGGCGATAAGGTATACTTAATAAAGAAGGATGCAGTTGGCATTTGGGCAATTCAAGTTTTGCATATTTCTATAGCTTATGTAAATAAATTACACTCCCAAAGTAATCACACTGCTCAAGTTAACAATGCAGCTGCTGATATGTTGAGCATATGTTCCGGTTCAGTGCAAATAACAAGGATTCATGTATTCATACATACAAAACCTTAATGACTTTCTGTCAAACAAACTCTTGTTGGGCATTCCACAAATTTCACTCAAAGCTGAGTGCATGAAAAACTTTGTCACATTGACCACTTCACTGCTGCTTGGCATAATCATGTGACCAGATGGATCTGCAGGCCAAGAGAGATGCAGGTCAGTGAAAGAAGAGATGCAACAGCAACAAATCTTTAAAAACTACAAATAAACATTATCTATCATAAGAAGACATAAAATATATTATCTTATAATCACAGAATTATCAAAAATGATGTGACTGAGTCATTTCAGCAACTTGAAGAACTTAATAAACTTCATCCCCAATGGGAGAGATTTTTTGCACTGTCAGAAAAGGTTTAAACTAAGTTTGTAACCTTGCCTTAACAGTTTTCAAAGCTTAATTAATGTTACTAACACATTATAAGCTGTTTTTGAACATTTAATTTAGTCAAGCTAGAGGTTCATGTTATTTATTACCAGTAAGTGTATAGTGCAATGTACACTGGTGCATTGAAGTTTACCCTGTAAAACATCCCATTATTTTTCCAGTGGTTTAAACAGCTTTTACTGAATGATTGAATTACTCCAATATTAAAACTCATTGTGTAACATAGAGTAATAGAGTAGTATCTATTTGAATTGAACTTTCCCTTCTTCAGCTTAGAAATCACAAGGCATATATTTTCAAGTATATACATTTCTATTTGATTTTGATGAATGGTGATTCTTTAATGAGTCTGATGCACTGGCAAACTTAAACTTGACATAAAAGAACTTGGGTGAGTGGCATTCCCACCCTCGTAACCCCTGGTGAAGGACCCCTCCCACATATGACAGTACAAATTAATCACGACAATCCCAGACAAACCCTCACCCATCATGCAACAAAAGATTTTCCCTGGCACTGTATGGCCCCCTCCAGGCAATAAATTACATGTGTGAGTGTATGTGCACATATGAATGAAACATTCAACAACGGCATCGCATGTCATAAATTTTTATTCATGCATTAAATGTTTCATTTTATTTATTTAAAAGGAACAACGCAATTTAATATAGATCCAATATGAAGCATGAAACTGATGCGCTGCACGCAGAGTTTATAGCTGTTGCTAATTTTCAGCTCTTGCTGTCCCTTGTTAGGCTTTACATTCGCAAAAGACTCAATTAGATAAAACCATTGTACACTAAGATTATAAAACTACAAAACTTGCACATGAGCAAATATCTGTGTCCCACCAGCAATGTATGCAGAGTGCATGTGAGCATTGGGTTTGTAAGCGTGTGTGTGTGTTGACACATGCATGTGGAGGAAAATTTTTTTGTGCAAGTGTTGTGAGTGGGGATGGGGGGGGGGGGGGTCGCAGCAGGGGACCGCGATCAGCTGTGTGCAGGTTGCCGTCTTTGAGCTGTGGCTGGGTGGGGGTGTGTGGACATGTCGGCCCTGTGTGTGGGAACCCTGCGCTCCTCACTTCTCATACATTGTTCTCCCGTTCCTACAAACCGTTAATGCCACAAAAGATGCTCAGCCTATTGTGGCCCGGGACAGCTGAGGGAGGGGGGAGGCCAATGGAGCGAAGGCAGGCGAGGGAAGAGAGGTCTAGCCAGACCTGAGCATGGTATAGATGTTTTGGTTACCGGCCCACCTTTTCTCTCCTCCCATCTACACTCCTGCCCTCCTCAACTATCCTCTCTGCTTCCATGCTCTCTCCTCTCCTGTTCTCTCTCCTCTTTGCTCCCCTGTGCTCCCCACTCCTCTTCTCTTCTTTCCTCTTCTCTCTTCACTCATCCTTGCCACTTAGACCCTCTTGAGAGGATTTGGCTGGGCCGGATTTGGAAGGGGGGGGGTGCTTATCATACAAAAGAATTAAACCAACTCAAGGTCCAAGCTTTCTCTTCCAGTCTGCAATGGCTAATCTGAGAATCTGTGAAGGAGGGCTTAGGTGATGTTATATTTTCATTAGACTAGATGGCAAACAGGCCACTAATGGTAAGAGCTGTGGGTACCATTGTGATGCAAATGCTGATTATTTCTTTAATTAAAGCACTGGAGGGGGGCAAGAGGGGAGAAGGGGTGGAGTTGACACTGATAGAACTGCATGTACTTACCCCTACTAGACAAGAATTCTCACGTCCGGCCCAGACTGGATATCTGGGGCTTGGGGGGCGGGGGGGTTTAGCTGGTTTGTGAAGTACTGGGGATTGAGGCTGAGTCTTTCAGTCTGTGACCCAGGGTTTTCATATATATTTATAATGCCTGAAGGCATACATTTTTCTGAACCTCAAACAAGATCTTTGACTCAGTTACAAGAAAAGCTGACTAACTACACATCCAACAATACGTAGAATGCATAACCTGCACTGACAATGCCTATTGAGCATTTACGGGTGAGGTAATATCTTACTTATTATGTTTCATATCCTGTCTGTACACGTGTGTGTATATTATTTTTATTAATACTATTCTATGCATTTTGAAAGGGGGATTGCTTTGAGCTGAACTGGAGCTGTTCATGAAAACAAATAAATAAAAACAACTGATTGTTGCAATGCTTGTGCGGTAGGAAATTAAGAGACATTTGCTGATGGCTTATACCCATTCAGATAATGTGCATTACAAAGGAAGAAGGTAGAAAAACATTCACTGTTGTGTAGAGGAGCCATCCACCCTAAGGATCTGTACTGTTTGTCCTTGCCATGGTTCTGGTATTCATGGGAAGTCTCTAAGGCTGTAGACCAGATGTGGTCCTAAAGTGACTGCGTAGCATGACAGGAACAACTGTAGGCACTGGAGACAGACGGAGGGAGACAGAAAGAGAGCGGTGGGTCAAATGGGTGCAAGAAGTCTCCCAAAACACCTCAGATGGTGGGTGAAAACTGTGCGTATGCATCGTGATTGGTGGTGAGTGAGCGCTGCTGCTGCTCATGACTGTTGAAGGTGAATATTTGGAGGTGGTTGAGGGCGGGATAGGAAGGGGTGTGTGAGGAAACCATGAGAATGTTTTTTCTCTCTCTTGGCATAGCTGTGCTGCTCTCCAGGACCACGAAGTGTTGCACCCCTGCAGCTTAAGCCTCTGTCTCTTTTTGTCCTCAGCACAACAGCCTGTGGCATTCCATGGCAGCAAATCTGGCTGTGCTGTCACATGGGGGAGATTAGCCAAACTAAGACCTCAATAGAATGCTCACTTTACTCACCCATTCCAGCAGTGGCTGCCCCCCTCCGCTACACCCCCACTTTCCAGGGCCCGAACACCCTCACACACCCAATTTAACCGTTCCTCGTCTAGACAGAGTGCAAAGCGATTATTATTGTCATTATTAAGACTTATAAGCAATGCCCTTTTTGGTCATTGTCACATTCCCAGCAGTACACATGAGCTGCCAAGCAATGAGCCCTATTTCCCACTGGGAAGGAAACTTCCTCCATGGTTGGGCCGGTGCAGCAGACCACCCGGCCAACCTTCAGCTTCTGGGAGTAGATGCAAATATCTTGCAGTGGATTTACATCTATTTCCTATCTATTTTCTTCTCTAACTGTGGCTTCTCATGGCTTCTGGCTCCTCCGGTCCACCTCCCTTTTATAATGTATTTTTTTTGGGCTTGGTCACAGATATTTCACAGGATTATTCTTGCAACACCGCCACTACCCACACTATCCTCATCTGGCTGGGGACACTGGGAGGAGGATCTTCTGGGAAACAAGGCTCAAGCAAGCAAGAGAGGTTTGTGGCTGCTTGAAGGGACCCGGGCTGAGCAGAACTCTCTCCTAGGGGGTACTGCAAGAACAAAGCCATCTGACTACATTTACAGACAAAGAGAGAAACACATGTGGTTCATGTTTGTAGCATGTAGGACTTACACCATTTTTCCCTTTCTGTACAAGCCCTTCAGGCTCATTTGCATATGCATTCATGCCCAAATGAGAATTATTAGATTAAGATTTACGAGATTCTCTCTGATTTTCTTTTTTTGACAAACATCTTGCATCAGATTGGAGTCAATACACTGAAAGAGGACACTTCACATATTATTATAGTAGACAGAATCTGATCATGGTTATGATTTGAGAGTTAAGCGCATTGGTACAGTTATTGGCTAAGCGAATCACTCTTTCTTTTTTGGGTTAGTTTTACAGTGCTGGGGAAGACTGAGCTTCATTAGGCCCCGGAGCTGAGGCCAGAGCACAAGTCTAAGTTTGCAGGTGGGGATTGGGGGCCACAGTACAGCAGCTCAGAAAATAATTAGGTTTACTTTCACATAATGGTCTACTGGTCAGATCAGCACCATTGCTAAGCACAGGCAAAAAGCAATTTTATCGCTTCTACATAAAAGGATCTAGCTCACCGCCTCCTAAAATGGATGTCATTAATAGACCAGGTCTGGCTAAAAAGGGGTGAGGGCAGGGACATTGCAGGCAGGGTGATAGCCAATAGATTAGCAAATGATATATGGGCAAGAGCTGCACCTTTCAAACTGGGGAGCCACCTATGCTGTGCCTCAGTGGCACTGCCTCCACCTGTTTTGCATTACAGGCAGGGCAAAAGAAATGGTAAACCTCAGACCATATGGTATATCTAAAGTCATATATACCTAAGTTGATGCATGCATAAGAATATAGAAAATCAATGCTGCAACTGAGGATAGTGAACATTTTTACTACCTATCTAATCTCCTTTTCCTTCCAGTACCAGTTCAGTGCATGCACTTTCTCTGAAGAGTTTAGCTATGGGCAGATAATTCACTAACATTGTGCACCACAAATAACAGCTCACTGGTTACTGGTTTCACCAATATGTGTACATTAATTTCTTATAACATCACCATATTTTAGATTCAACTTTAAACACACCATGCAGGCTGACTTTGTTTATCCTCATCTTTCGGTCTGCTGCCTGCTATAGTCAGAGATGTCTGCCAGCTGCAGCCAGCTGTAGCCAGCTCAGCACACTGCAGCCCAGCATAGTCACGGCCAAGCCTATGCAGGCGTGTTGCACCAGTGGGCCTGCTGGCATTAACTGGACAGATTAAGTCATGCTTTTACACTTGGGAGATATTGCGAGTCCCAACAAGCATTTATGCCACTGATGATCTAACACACCCAATGAAAGATAGCACCAGCCACTCACTGAAATTAAGTAATTCCCATAATATCTCCTACTAATGGCCAAAAATGACTCCTATCAACTTCAATCACAGAGCTAGGCTTGGCTCTGATTATGAGCCAGATATTTCAGTATCTTTTTGGAATAAAATGCTGTGTTGTAAAAAAAAAAAAAAAAAAGTAAAACTGATAGGGCTAATATGACATTAATAGCTATGGCTCACTGCAGTGCTGGGGGTTATGGGTGCATAAATGATCAGAGTTACGGTGCTCTCTGTCACTAAATGCGTATGGCTTTTTGGGTGTGTGCCTTCATCTTTCACCTCCATGAAAAATAAGGCGCCAGAGTTAAGTTTACCTCTCTTTGTCAGGCTTTGGGTTCCTGTCAAACAGACAAACCCTAATCACCTCCTCTTGGCAGTTGACCCAGTTAGGCTGGCTTTGCAACATGGAAGCCTTGGGCATATCCAGCACATCCATTATGAATTAATCCCAACTCATTACATCCCCGGGGTCATAGGATTACTTAAAAAAAATCAAAGGAAACAAGGAGCAGATTATTTATGGGGAGACCAGGGAATGTGTTTGTCAGAGATGACCTCTTGCAGCTCTTGTGACGCACACAAGAGCACGAGTGAAGTAAGCGCTTGGCAAAATGAGCTAGTCTAGCTGGTGTGGGTACCTGAGATGAAGGTTCCTGGCTCTCTGAGTTTTAGCTGTTTGTGCTCCTTTCCATGTTTCCATACTTCCCATTTTCCATTCACACACAACGGTGTCTTGCCAGTGGGGTCACCGTTTCACACGACAGCTTCACACTGCTGTATTTTCTGTAACATGCCAATTTTGGTAGTAAAAAGAAATGATTTTAGACAAAATTGACAGGTTTGTGATGTTGCTGTAGCAACAATTAGCCATTATTTGACAGTCCTACTATCAGGCTGTCCAACTGGCTTGTGTGGCACCCTTTAGCCTTATAGCATCATAAAAAAAAAAAAAAACATCCTACACTTCTGTTTGCTTTTTCGGTGCTCGATACTTACCATGAATTTGGATCCCTAGAACACTAACTTACACAAGTTTCACTAGTACTTCTTGTTTGTGACTGTGCGCATGTGCGCCTGCTCACAGTTGTTATGTACAAATGCACAGGATCATATTTGCTTTATTTGCATGTGAGATTCCTCGCAAAAGCTGCAATCTAAGAAGTGATTCTGGAATTTCCGAAACAACATTTGACCTTTGATGTTTAATTAGGTTTTGTTGGACTTTACAGGAAAGCTCTTGCTGATGCCTTTCAGTTCTGTTCTTGTCAAAATCCTGACATTTTTCATGCAGACGCACAAACATTAACTTTAAATTGAGGCAAGTGGAAATTTTTAACCCTTGGTGTGGTCTGGAATTCATTCAGCCACAGTGGCATGTAGGAGATGGGAACAAGGGAGTAAACATGCTGAGGCACAAACTGTGAATCCCCATTTTTAGGAGGAGCTGGGAATGTGTGAAATATGTACAACCCATGACAAAAGGGGATGCACCTCTGAAGACCACAGGGCACTCCCAACCAGCTCCAGAGAAAAGAGAAGCACAAGCCACAGAGGTTATATTAGAATACTACTTAGAAAGAAATTGTCATGCATGTTACGTCACTGTGCAGTGGAAATGAAAAATGAAAAGTGCATTTAGGCACAGTGAGAGACTCAAACTTCCCCTCTTGAGCAGGGTGAAAAATAAAAAGTGCTTGAATCATATCAGTAATTTCAGACAGGCATGAGAAAGTAAAGAGAAGTGAAAGAGCATAATGTCTGTGTTCAGCCCACAGTGATGATGTCAAAGCATCTTATGAAGATCAAAAATCTGATCACTCTGACATTGTCTCCACCATGTGAAACATGACTTAGGGGAAAAAAACAACAACTTCTGAGCTTAAATATGATTCAGCCAAATGAAGTTATTACCATCTGACTTTGATTTAAAAGAGATGCACGGCTATTACTTTCAAAGAGGAAGTTAAATGGTGAACATGACTTTTAAATGAGAGTCTGCAGTAAAACCAAGTTCTTTAAGTGTGTATTTGTTAATATCTAACTCACAGAGTTATCAGGTGTTTCATTCTCTTTTTTAAATGCATATTTTGGTAACTTTAAGAAGAATATGGGTACAGCTCTGCTAATTTAATATTTATAGGATAATTCATATATAGCTTTTAGAGGAATGAAATATTCTTTCCTCAGCTATACTCTTGGATGCTGTTTGTTTGTCTGTTTGTCTGAGTTTGTCTTGGCTACTAAGTAAACCTTGTACATGCTGTTGTCCTTGATTTATCTTGTATGTTCAGGTACCGCTGCTCAAAACAACAAATTGCCAATGGAACACTTGAAGTAGTTCCAGCCATAATATTGTACAATGATTTTTTGGGGTCTTTTTTAGCACTTTTTCCTGAGTGCAGTGGAACTAAAGTCTCATACTGGGTATCAGTTTCCACTTTCCAGCTCCCTATAACTGAACAAATTGCTTTGAATCAGATTTACTGGCATGGTCTGTTCTTTGTTATATTGGTTCAGTGTGATTACAGGATCAAGACTAGGCTTTGCATCAAATGATGACAGACTACATGGATTCTCCTAGTAATGTGTTCTCCTGTAGCCAGCCATATGTTGCTAAATTCTTGGCTTGTTGCTTGTTGAAGAGCTCCGCTGACTTCGGATCATAAAGGAAAGATTAGAAAGCTTGTAGGATTGAATAAAAAGCATAATAATCAAAAGCATTATCCCATTCAGGTACTGGCTGCACTTGAATTGAGTGCAAAATGTTTTTCATTATAAAATCATTCGGAAAGTGTTTTTCAGCCAAGTTGTTAAGTTATTAATATGCCACTTGCTGCTAGTTACTAACCAAGCCACTATAAATCCCAAAGTAGATTATTTGACAAATGCATGTTACCCTTCATCTGAACCCAGACGCACACCCTTTATAGATACCTTAAAACATATGCAAGTGGTGATACATGCAGTTGCACAGAAAGACACAAATGTACAGATAACTTCACTGGAAGATTACATTTTATTTATTGCAAACTTATAATTACCAATGTTGTCAGCTATGGCAAATTTGCTCTTCATGGCAAAAGAAGAAAATGTTCAACTTCAAGGTACCTGAAAGGTACTTTCAACTACTCCATTATTTTCCAAGAAGTCATCACAGCAGTAGATCTGCCCCGCAGGTTTGATTTGGCACAGATATTACACCGGATGCTCTTCCTGATGTAACCCTCCCAATTATCCTGGCTTGGGACAGGAACCAAGAGTACACTGACTTTGACCTCCTGAGGCTGTATTTTCGTCTCCTCCGGGAATCACACTGTAAGCCAGTTTCACATGAAAGGCAAATGTGTTATTCACTAACCATGGAAAAGCCATACTTTACAATACCTTACTTTATTATTATTATTATTATTATATTTATATACATTAACATAATCGAAGCATAGACACAAAGAAAAAATAATAACTGGGAGGATATTGAGATGTAAGAGCTGCTGACATCTAAATATCAGTGCCAGGGGAAGCCGGCACCAAAAATAAAAGCAAAGTTGGGGCAATGCAGTTCTACAAATCCTGCAAATAATCTTCATCAATTCATTAATGAAAAAGCTATGAAAAGTCTTCTTTTCCCATAAGAAAATCACTTCACACCATGTACTCCATACACAATAATACTATACAATCCTACAAGTGCCTGATGTTTCTATTTGACAGACATTCCCATGGTATCAGCTGTCCTAGGTGCTTGCCAGGATGTTGCTGTCCCACACAGCTATTTCCTCTCAGGGCCAGGTGATTGACAAAGACACAACAGACCACAGAGCCAAAACGACCCACTGCTTTACTGCCAAGCACTCTGGGTTACAGGACTATTCCCATACTGAACAAAAGCATTGAGCAACTGAGCACAGAGAGCCATATCAATTTCAGCTTTAATGAGCACCTTCTGTAGTCAAGCCTAATAAGCAGCGTCACCAGCTATCATCTCTGTGTATACTTACGGGAACATGAAAAAACACATTTTATGATTGCGGCTGTTACTCTAAGACTAACGCACAGTCAGCCAGTGGCAGATTTATGTTTCGATAATGATAATATAGTGTTTATGGAAGTGAGTAAAACATCGTACTCATCTCATCGCAGCACAAAACGCGATTGTGAAGCGACATCCGTCGGAAATAAAGGAAAAAGTGCAGATGTGACAGGAGACCTATCTCTGGGTTTGGGGGCTGCCTTAAGTTGTAAACAGCTGCATGTCATCCAGCTTAGAGCAATGAGACGTGACCAAGCCTCGCTCCCTGCTGCACATCTCCCAGGAACTCTTCAAGGTGAGATACCATCAGAGTGATAACATCACATGCGGGCCCCAAACATCCCTCCGTGAACAATATCACTGATTTTCTTTTTTTTTTTATCTCTCTCACTTCTCCTGAGTTCCACTGAACGTACATAAGCTTCTTTTTTTTTTTTGTCAAGCGGAGACAGTGAGACAAATTTTCTGTCAAAGCTCTTTTCCTTCAGGGCCCTTTCATGAACAGTTTGATGTCCGCATCAACCGCGCTGACGACTCCCCTCATCTGTGAGGTGCCTGTGAGTGCACAGTAAACATAAGCCGGTGCATTTCCACAGTAGTTGTTGAGCTCATCAAATTTCACAGGATAGGCTTTCTTTGACAGGTGTCCTTAATGTTTGAGTATCCGTGCGCGGGAACGCTTACGCACTCACAGTTGCCTATTATTAAAGAAAACAGTCTGCCGTCACCATAGCGATGGCAGCGCTCTGAGATGGCTGCTGGGAGCGCAGAGAGCCCCTTGTCAGAGCAGAGTTTCCACTCGGCCATTTAGGATCACACCATCTCTTCACCTCTACTCCACATTCTGTTAAACAACTGAATCTTTCTGTAAAATTACTTTTTTCTCCCTTTCCTTCCACTCATTTTCATTTTCCTCTTTCCATATAGCTTCTTATTGGCAGTAACTCTATTCGCCAACACGCTTACAACTCTCTGAGACACACCTCTATTAGTTTTTAGCTTAACAGACAGACAGCACAAGAAGGAAGGATGTTGGCTGTCCAAGTTTTCCCACCTTGGACAACCATAATATCCTCTTAAGGCCTCATTATCTGTCATTATACACTCAGGGGTTTTTTTGCACCTCAAACACAGTTTTCATCCTCAGTGAACTACAAATGTGTTTTTAGATTATACAATTTATTCAGATAAAATAAAGCATGTTCCGAGCTGGCAAGTACAACCCACAATAAACACTGTCGCTCACTTTAACATCAAGGCAAATGATTCTGTCTAAAAATACGTGAGTGTGAGTATAGCATAAAGCAGCAAGTACCCGTTCATGTGTTTCACCCACCAAGCACAGTTGACTGGGCACAGGCTGTCAGCTTATGTGTTCTGCATGACTCAGATTTTCTGATTAGTGGCCTGTTTGCATAGATACTGAGCAACAAGAAACAAATGTGGCTGAAGAAAAAAATATTCAATAAGGGAAAATATTTGGGCAACTGAAGGTTTACTTTACCTTTGGCTTTTGACTCTTAAACTGACCTGGTTTAATTGGTTGTGTGTGAAAAAGGCTGCAGATGTTCACAATCAAGCATCCATTAGCCTAAGATCTTACATATTCTACATTTTGCATCCTTGCTAAAGTGAGGTCACTTCCTGAATGTTGTGTATGCTCATCTTTGAATGCATAGTAACAAATGTGTCGGTCCTTTCCAACTCTTTCCAACAGGATGTCAGACAAAAAAGACAGTGATCTGTGTATCCGAATTCTTCACAATTACATGCTCTAATTTTCACTCTCATATGAAATGAAATATGCTGCAGAGAGCAGCAGCAGAGAGAGGTGGAGAAACACTAGTAAGCTGAGGTGGACAACACACAGCAAAAAGGCTGGATTTTATATGGCTATGATAGGCTGTAACTATCAGATCAACGGTAAGTAATAAGATATTTTGTGGTATGCATGTTTAATATGTTCTTTTAATGTTTATGCATTGTTTTCTCAATAGTGCACGATATATATGCTAAACTTCACAAGAGATAAATTATTTCTCTATACCCGATTGTTCATATCGTACAAGACATTGGATAAAGTTCATACATCAATTATGAAGCAGGTTACAACTTGGACAGAGCACTGTGTTGTCACTGACACAAAGAAACAGGCAACAACTCACATTCATATACACACCAACTTCAAGATTTGAATTGCCGGTCCAACCTGGAGAATATTCAAGCCAATAAGGAAGAAACATCTAAACACCATCTATATATACAGCACTGCTGCATTAAAATTGTTTACAATTTATTAAAATGCTTTAAAAAGATTTTTTTCAGACATACCCCATCTCGTCCGTGTAACCTGTTTAGCTTTGCTTTGTTTCTTTTTTAATGTGTTCTGGCAATCCAGCATATTTCCAGGTCACGGTCCTGCAAGTGAGCCTCTGAGAGACTGGTCATAGTGCAGCTACATGACTTAAGAATAATTTTCCACTAATGTGTAATCATCACCAGTGTGCTTTTACGAGGCGGATAATACTGTAAAACTTTGGCAACCCTAGCCAAGTTCTTTCATCTCGTTCTCTTCACCCTTAATTTTGCTCTTCATTTTTAAGGCAGCGGGATAATAAAATGTTCTAGTAAGAACTGGAATGGCTGCAATCTGATGACAGAACTTCGGAGGAAGCTTTTTATGTGATGCACAATAAAATAATCACATTTCAAAGAATGAGGGAGCGCTATGAAACTTGCTGGATCCAATCTGTTAACACAAACAGCTGTCAATATATGCCGAGTACAGAAGAGTACACATCGCGCTGTACAAATACATGAGCGTTGGGAGAGCATGACGATGAAGACAATACACAAACACACTTTATTCCTGCTAATCAATTTTGCACAGTCATGCGGTTCTAAAAAATGCATGCCAATTTGTGCAAGTGTGCAAACATATACACACCCAGCACAAAGCCACTGGATATAGAGCTACTGACACTTCCTCTGGGTTGATACTCTTGAGCTACAATGACAGGCAAAACAAGTCTTAGCACAGTATATTCATACACTGTTTAATAACCCTTGGCCTAAGGCCTTCGGCATACTAGGCAGGCAGTGAAGGGTGTGGCTAACGTACTTATTAGTCTCGGACCAGACCTGGCAAGACACCAAAATGTTCACACTTCTGGTGAGCAAACAGTAGTCCTTCAATTCAACAAAACTTTCCACTGATAATAAAAACAGTATTTTTGAGCATTTTATTTGAGGATCTCTTTTTGATTAAATGAGATAAAAGTTTGTTTTGCTTGAAATGCCTGAATGTCAAGTCTTCTTAAAACCTTTGTGAAATTCAAGACAAAATATAATTGCTTAGGTTCCTGGGAAAACTTTGTATAACTGCTGCAAACTGCTGACTATTCCCGTACATGACATCCCATAATTTGAGTTCCGTCTCATTCTCTAGCGGTTGTGTATCACAGAGACAACATCAACAGTAAGCCTGTCCTCCAAGTGAACTGAGCTCTGTGCCCTGACGAAGCGAAGGGGAACAACAGCCCTTATGGCTATGGGACAGGTAAATTGCACGGGGAGACAAGGAGCTGTTTGTGTGAGACAGTAACATGACACTTTCTAATGCAGGAAGTGATTTTTTTTTTCTCCCACTGTAAAATAAAGAATCAGACCCTGAAAGGAGGGAGCGTTATAGAAACAATACTGGCACCTTTGTGTCTGTTAAGGTGTTAGAACAAGGTGATGTATGACTGACAAGCAATATGTTCCCAAGCCATGCGTGTCTCATCGTGTATAAAAGTTCACCGCAGTTTGAGCAGCAGTGGCGATATTACCATTCAACATGGTATGGTACAAGAAAATTGCCTTTGGAGCTTGCCCAGGCAGTAACTGAGCTGTGGAAGTGTAACAGACTTCTGTGTACAAGTCGCTGCAAAGGAGACCTGGAAGGAAATTTAAAGTTCTCCTCTTTCCTGTTTATAATTGCTTGTTGCATCGGATAACACTGTCAAACTAAAGCTACAGATCTGAATCCAGCATGCATTGTAATTTGCATTCAGGTACCTGGTTGCGACTCATCAGCTTCCCTCCTTTCCTTCCCTGGAAGAAATCTCTTTTTGATCACTGAAAATAAACACCAGCGCTGTCCCAATGATTAAATCTCCGTCTTAATGTCTGAGCTTTATGTCCAGTTTAGCAAGGCAGTCATGTAGAGAGATGAGGGATATGGTGCTTTCTTAGAGGTTTGGCTCGAGACTTGATAGGCCTCTGTAGCATGTAACTGTACCCAAACATAAAAAGCTCCTCTGCCTTACCATATAGCCACCTTGGCAGTGCTGGTGTTATGCTAACATATCACGTCATAGCACCATCCTGTAATGCCAAGAAGCAGACACACTAATGATTTCTGCTGTGTGAAGATGGATGTGATCTTGATGAGTAAGATGACCATGATACAGATAACATATGTTCTGTTGCTTCTTCCCCAGATCAGGAGGTTGAAGGATGATGAAGTGTTAAGATGCCCGATCCCTGAAAGAAAGCCGTGTGATAGTGGAGAGAAAGAAGTGGGAGCAGAGGGAGAAGAAAAGGGAATGGGAGGTATGGGATTTAAAACAGTTCTCATGCAACATGCCAAGTATTAGGCTGGGGCACGCAGTCTATGACCTCACAGCGAGGTAGAGCCTCTCAACAGTCTCACTGCATCAGCCCCTCCACTTTTGTGGTTTTGTTTGGGACGGATCAAGAAAGCCCAAATTGAGCACAGAACATGGAGGTGGGATGGCAGCCCGAAAATTAACTGAAGTCGGCCAAGCGCTTGTGGTCGTCTAGTCAGGTCAACACTGGTCAAGGCAGAACATTGCCCCATCCATCCAGTAAAGCAGGCTTACCCTTGTTTTCTGGCATGACTGCGTCACAAAGAGAAGCCCCTGTTTCTGACCCAGAGCCTTTGTCTTTGAAACCTTTTTGGACAAAGCTGCCATGCTGCAGTAATGGTGCAGACCCTGGACCTGGAACAAGAATCACAGCCAACAGCTTTTGAGGTGGAACCACTGCTCAAGCCCCGCACTAATGTGAAAAGTAAGGCTGGATGTGAGAGCAAGTAGAAGGACCATTTTGGGATTAAGGAACTGTACTCTTAGTGGATAAAGTGAGGCAACCTCACATCATGCTGAGGCAAAAATGGGAAAATGATTACAAAAAATGCTATGTAAGTTGAATATACAGTTTATTTTAACCTAAATCTCATTCCACTGACAGAGAGACTGGAAGGGGTTTTTCTCACAATTGCTGTCTCATTTTTCGATTCACAACTGAGAAATACATGACTGTCAGTTACTGTTTGTGTTCTCATCAAATATTGTGTATCTTCTCTTGTATTATTTGTAGGGCAGGTCCACACACAAACAATGTTCAGCGGGCCTGTGTGACGCAACTGCAAAGTGCACTCTGAACATGATGCTTGGTAAGTGAGACATTAGACTGTGCATGTGTGAATTGAGAACATTTGGTGTCAATCCTGTTATGCTTACATCAGAAATCTCCTTCTGTCTTTGTAGATTTTGCTCCTCTCCCACAGAGCTGAAATTTATCCAGCAGCAATGTCTAGCTCTAGCCAGGATGCTAAACAGTCCCAGGTGCTGTCAGAGCTAAGCTAACACAATAGGCCTCCCTAAACTGTAAGGCCTTTGGTTTCACCTCAAGCAGCAGGCACCTCTCACTTAAGCATCCAAACTATAACATGAAAGTAATGGGCTAAGTAATTGAGCTAACCTTTGTGCACTCATACCCTGTCATGCATAACATCTATATTTCAACTACTATGAATCTCAGTTACATTTCTATGTTTTATGGGCAGGGACTGTTTTGTTTCGTTAAGTCCTCTGTAAGCTTGTTCAATGGAGGTGCTCAGTGCTTGCTGCCAATCATTTGGGCAGGTTTAATATAACTAACGGATGCCAAACCCAAAACCACTCTAGATAAATTTGTTGGCTTTTGTAAATCCTGCTCCTGTTTAACCAGTAAGGTTAAGGCATTTTGTTGAACTTCCTACATTACACACAATACTTCCTGTTTCTGTTTTAGAAGTACTATATGTGTCTGCGTGATAAAAGAAGCAGAACAAACTTGACTTTTTGTTTGAGTTTCTGCTCTGAATTCGATACACACTTTTAATCTTCAGCAACTGAGTGCGGTGCAAAACCAGAGCTGTGCAGCTGCTACTTTGATGCTTGTAATCCTCCTGTTTGTCAGGTGTGGGTAGCATTGGAGTCAGTATGGTATCTGCACTGCTTAAATGGCTATTTGCCAGCAGTATGTGAGGGCAGTGTGATTGCAGACATAAGCAGGTGAAGGGAGGGGTGCAGTGACTACGTGCTTGCAGAGTGGTTTTACAGAGGCCAGGTTAAGGGGACAGAGGAAGAGAAAGAGCAGAGGATAGATCATGATAAACTACGCTCTGCCACCATGCTCTGACTATAGATATGTCATGCACATTGTGCACAAATGCATACCAAGAATGAGGTAAACAATATACTATAGTTCGCACCATCAGAGCCCTTCTTATATTCCGAAAGTCATAGAAACTCTCCACCTCTGCACCTACAACCTTTTAACCACCCTTTTAGCCCTTATCTTTCCTTCCTTTTCCTTTTTTTCTTTTAGTTCTAGGAGACCAGCGGTTCTAGATAGCAGCCAAAATCCCTCGATGACATCATTGTTTCCACTGCTACTATCACCACATTACCCTAAAAATCTTTTCAACAGTGTTGTTATCTCCTCTGGCACCAGGCCAATCATTTGTTGATGGTGCTCCTTGTCACTCCATCCCCTAGTAGGAAACATAAGCATCCCTATACAGTGTATACACACACACACACACACACATGCATACTCGCTGCCACCTCTGCCGTGGAGAATGAGCCAATGTCTGCAGTAAGCAGACTTTGTGAAAACATGTCAGCACATATCCACTTTCTCGGAGGCCATTTTAGCTCGTTTAACTTGTCTAAAACTGAACACAAACAGTGCAAAGCTGCTCTGAACCTGTCTTCCAGTGCAGCTGAAATCTTTTTCATATCGTTTTACATCAGCAGCACCACGCTAAGAAATGGGCTGGGAATAGTGCACATCTCTCTGACTTAAGCTTTAACACAGAAAGCATGTCACCATGCCAAGTGGATCCCACCCCACAGCTGCAACACTGCAGCTTTTGGCCTGCATTGGAAGCACAGACACAAATCACTAATGTAAATCCTCAAAGACAGCCAAAGAAATAAACCCAAGCAACAGCAAAAAAAAAAAGAAGAAGAAGAAGAAGAAGAGAGGGAGAGAAAAAAATGAATCATTGCAAGAGATACAACCCTATTCCAACATAATGAGGTCATTTACTTCATCCTTTCTCTTCTAAACAGAGCTCTATCACTTCCTCTTACATGTCTGATAAAACCAGTGTTTTCTTTTTCTTTTCTTTTTTTTATCTCTCCAAACATTTGTTGCACCATTGCCGGGTCAGCCACAGGCCAACTGATGTCATCCGATTGCGAGCTCTGATTTGTTGTAGTGTCTCTATCAATAGTCATCTTATTCAGCTACTGTTTGTTTTTCAACCCACACAGAAGCTAGACGCTTGTCAGCGCTCACACATGACATAATGAGCGAGAGGTGGCTCATTAGTGTGTCAGTTACTCGGAGGATACGACCATCTCGTGTCAGACAGAGAAGCACAGAGACAGAATGGAAGAAATGGGGAGAAATGCAGAGCACACAGTAGGCAACGAGTTATGAGGAAATGAAACATAAGCTGCCTTTAAAACAGTGCCATGTGGAGAGAAGCCCTACAGAGAGTAAGGTAGAGGCCTTTAGTTCCCTCTGTCATCTCTTTCACAAAAAAAGGATCCTATCCTTAACCCTTAACAAACAGAAGGACCAATCTAATTGTTCAAACTGTGTTAAAAGGCTGTGGCACTACCGTTTAATGCAAAACTAACATTAAAGAAGTGTTTGTAGATGCAGGTAGATAGATTTGGAAATCATCACTGATGCACAGGGTAGGTAGGAAGGGTGATTTTTTAAAATGTTACAGATAAACCAATAAAGTGGTGCAAATAAATAAATTAGCTAATTAATTGAATGAATTAATGCTGCCGCATCTACAATTAAAACGAGACAAGACATATAGGTGCTCAGACTTTATCTTCACATGTCAGTCTTACATTATGTCTCTTTCCAGATGCTATCTGAGTTGATTAGTGAGTGATGAGTGAGTGAGTGTGTGTGGATGAGTAACTAAAATGGCATTAAGACAGAACACGAAAAACAAGTATTGTTTCCTGTCTGTCACTGGGAGCCATACATAATAAAGAACAATAAAGCTCAAGTGTTCAACCTGCAATGACAAGACATTTGTTATGAATTCATTTGTGAATTTGTTATTAATTAATCTATTTCACAGATCATTTGTTCGGTGATTAGTTTATTCTTTATTGTCTCCCTCAGGAGAAATTTGGCTTGGACAAATGTGACTATGAGAGTGAGAGAAAGAGGAACACGGCTCTAAATTCGCTGCTGCTAAAGTGTACTCAACATGTTGAGTACTGACAACGAAACTACGGTGCATGTGTGCGTGTGGGTGACCTGCCTGGTGTCAAGTTAGAAGGGATGGAAGAAAGGAGGTGAGTTATGGGCAATGTGGTGTTGCATTGCAAGCAGGCAGTGGGTGGTAGAGGTGGAAGTGCAGTGGAGATAATCCCCGGCTTTTGCCCTAAGTCCTGTGCATGCTGGGCAGATCAGTGGCGAGGGAGGGAGGACTGGTGCTACCCTGTGATAGTCACCCAGCCTCAAGCCTTCCACCTGACCAGCCTGGAAGCCCTGCGTCCCGCAGGCCTGGAAATTGAGCCTTCAGCTCCAATCAGGAGCTGCTGAACAGTTCCTGCTAAGTCTAGCTGAACAGACTTTGAGCTTGTAGTTGGTGCGGCTATGTCCTAAACTGCCCCGTCCACTGATGATGCTATGATCTTTTGCTCACATGCAAGGGGACCATTTAGTCTTCAACCTATTATTCATTATATCTCACTATTTGCAAATCAGTGTGTATAAAAGCCATTGCTGCTACTGAGTGAAAATGGAGTGTACTAAGGAGCACAGAGGGGGTCAGTGGGTTAATGTGTTCAGTATGGCTATGGGTTTGACCCTGGGGAGAGATGAAGCTGATAGGTCAACCCAGGGGCCGAAAGGTCAGCTAACCCCATAGCACTCTTCGAGGCTGAGCCCTGATTCAGCTGGAAATCCTGAAGAGAGACCCCTTCAACCCACACAACACCCTGCATGCAGTTGCGAGCGCCAGCTGTTTAGAAGAGAATGGAAGGAAAAAGAGAAAAGAAGAGGAAGTTCAGCTGACAGGATGTGCTACAGTCCCAAGACGCTCGATCACTCCCATCCATCCCACACTAGTTGTTATCAATCATACCAAGCATTTTCTTATGTTCATTTCAAGCTATTCCCTCTCATAAAAGCTGAGTTGTAATATTTTTTTTAGTGTCACAGCTATAAATAATGCATTTAATTGGGATACCAGTTTCTGAAAAGGTTCTGGTGTTAAAAACAAATACATACAATGCACTCCTCCCGGTGGCAATAAACTCTGTCTCCTCCTCAGCCCATCATAACCTCTTGGTAACCTCACCACCATCACCACTGTCATTATGGCCATCACACTAATCACGCTTGGCCCCAGCTGTAAAGCCACAGTTTAACTCCCATGTCCGTTGCTAAATAACTCCAACATGCCCCGGTTGTAAACACTTAAACACTTAGCACACTGCTATACTGGAGGGATTTTTCAGATTTTTCCCTCTACACCATAAGGTCATTGTTACTTCCCTCTGTTTACTGATTAAGTTCATCTCTTGCTTTCCCTCTTTCTGGGGAGTTCCCAGGTGCTTTAAAGGCATAGTGTGAAGTGTGAGCAGACTGTATCAAAACAGGAAAAGAAATAGTTTGACATCACTATGGGGAATTTAATGCGGTGATTCTTATTATATGTCAAGCAAAAGCTCAGCAGCAGGATCAGACTGAATTTGCATTTGGTCTCTTAGATGTTAAGAGAAAGATCAGATGGTAGCGTAACTGTGTGAAAAAAGGCTGAATCACTGGTTAGCGTGCTTCTTTCTCACAGCAAAAAAGCAAATAATGAAAGGTGTTCAGTCAGAGTAGTACATTCTAGAAGTTAGTTGCATTACACTGTATGCCATGAGAAACTGGGCCTAATCCAAACAGGTGCCAAATAACAATAACCTGCAGAGATGACAGTGTCATTCAAGCTGCTCCTGGTGGAGATGGGACTGTTTTCTAAAAGCCATTCTCAGGAGGATTCAACATGGGTGCTCCCATGAGTACAATGAAGCTTCACAAAAAGAGCTGACTCATTCAATGCCGGAAATTAGATTACAAGCACGTGACAGACTCACATAAACAAAGAAGCTCATGCACAAATACAACCTGTTACATTCTCTCCAACTGAGAAATAAACAAAATTAACAGTGAGCGTAGGTAGTTTTATGGCGCAAGTCTTGCAACCGTCATTTTACACTGGGAGGCAAATCCACCTCCCCTACAGAAACACATTCCCGAAGAGAGGGCATACGGAGCCAATTGCTGGAAAAATTACCCAACCAACCTAAAAGCCTGCTCACTGTCAGACACTGATGTACGTTCCTGGAAACCTCAGGAAAAAAAAGTGTCTCAGCATCTGAACATATCACACAAAACATTAATATTAAGAGGATCTCACTTTTTTTAGCGAAAAAAAAAGGGTTTTAGTATTTAACTTTCCCCGATCAGATTGTTTTAAGCGTTGTGTGTTGTCACTGACTACTACTCCTGCTGCATTTCACCCAGAACTAACTGACTGGAAGAGGGCCAGTGTGACACGTTTCTCCATCCAAATAAATTTCCCTTAAATGTGTGAAATCATGCTTGATTCTGCACACAGGGGAAGTAAACTGTGGGAGCGGCTCAGCTAAGTAAACACATTTTGTAAAGTGAATCGCTCAGTCATGGACAGACATTTTACAGATGTTTAGAAAATGTAGATTCATGATTTGATAGGTTGTGAAACTCAATGGTTTTTTTTAATTGGGGAGGGAGGGGGCAGGCATTATTACGCTATTATCCACCATATTATTTAACCAGAAAAAAACATCTTGTTCAAGGTGCAGAATGAAATGCAGTGACACTGCATTAAAAGTGAAAAACAAATACGAATTTTCAATTGTTTGGAATTCAGAGTTTTCAGAGACGTGGGAAGCTTTCTGAATTTCTAATAAGAAGAGGGACGTTTTGGCCTTCTCTGATAAGATCACATAACATCATCTTTCTGGGCTACATTTCAAGCAGGATGAATATCAAGAGAAAGCTGCCTTTGAAATACAATCACAAGGGAAGAAAAGCCCTGAGTCTGCAGTATTTTTACATCCTCTGTTTCAAGATAAAAGCGCATCTAAGTTTGTGTCAGATTCCTATGATTTCTGCACATGTAGAGTGCATCATGGCTTTAACCTTATTTACCCATAGTTACCAGAATGTTAAGCCTTAATGGGGACATAGGAGTGTTGAAATATTTATTTTAGCATATCTCTTGCTTTTCAGCACATTGTAAGAGCAGAGGAGCCACTAAGCGTTCCACATTGAATGCAGGACAGGATTGGCACAAGTTCATGGTTTGATTTTCCCAAGCTGTGATTTTTTTTTCCTTGCAAAGTGCAAACATGGCTATATGATGGCGACCTTGGTGTACATGCATGTGAAATGGTGTGTAGCAGCTGAATCAAAAGTGTGTGCTGGTACTGAGGGCCTCACTCATGTGTGTAGACTGTGTAAACAAGGGCTGGGTAGCTTCAGACGTGATGGCTATCAACCAGTCCAGATACAGGAGTGACAGGTCTTATCTGGCAACGCGATTGGCTGTGTATGGTACGTCTCTGTGTGTGCAACAACTCACGGTGTGTTTTAGGATTTTTCTCTGCAGATCTGTCAAAGAGCAAGCTTAAGAAATAAATAAGAAAGCAAACTGAACACGCTGGCACCGCCACCATCTTTGTGCTATCATTGTGACAGATCACTACTTGAATTCTCGCTGCTCCGCGCCGCTCTGTTAGCTTTACACGTCAGGAAATGAAATTCAAGTGCTGTGTGTAAAAAGGAACTTTGGGTGTGTGTGTGTCACAGGGTCACTTTATATCCCTGACCAAAGAGGACTGCTTTGGTGGGCGTGTGTGGGAGGCAGAAAACCGTCATGCTGGTTTTTACAACAAAATGAGATCCCACTATATTTTGTAATTATGCAACAAAAAATGGTAAATTTACCATTTTCAGGAAGTAATTAGCTTCTTTCATGTGTATACAGAAAATTCAGTCTTAAAGGTTGATTATAAAGACTTCAAGAACCACCTTTAATGATGAGGAACATGAACCTGTTTTTGTTTCTTGCTGAGTCAAGAAACGTCATAGAAATTTCTAACATACAAGCAAACAAACAAAAAAAGGTGTTTTACCTGGGATTCAAACGTGATGTTTCTTCCATTTAAAAAGGAAGTGATCTTTTTTTTTTCTCAAGCATTTATAAAACGTTATAAACTGTAAATAAACAACACGTGACTACATGTGCTTTTAGGGGAATTTTACTTTTACCCTAACTTACCACACACCTCTAAGGAGAAGTCTGACCACAGTGCCTTTTTTTTCTGAGCATTCTCACCATATTTTACGATACCTCTTTCTGACAGCTTGACATTAAGACATCATTTATCCTTGGAGCTGACAGGTTGACACCATCCTTCTAAATTCATCAGAGGCATAATGAAACATCTCTAGCTGACAATGTTTCTTTTGGTAAAGTCCAGAGTATCACCAGACTTTCTAACGAAGAAGACAAGTGCTGACCTGACCTTTGACTTGACCTTTTCTCCACAGAGAAAAGGAATGAGCAACTCTGTTTGAGAGAACTGACGCCCAAAAATTTTAGTCTTTTCCATTTAAATTTGATTCTTCCTCTTTATAAGTCGTTAAAGGTCACTCAGAGCTGATGTGGTGAATCTCCCTCTGCTGGAAAATTTTCAGATTTTCTGTGTAAAATTAGGGTAGGGAATAAAAAAAAAAAAACAATCATTTGTCATAATTTTCTTAGCTGAACAGATTCGACTCTGCCAGCTGGCCAAAGTTCAAACGTGGTGTTCAGTGGGCTGGGAGTGACGTTCTCACCATGCGGTGACAAGCCCAGAGTGTTTGAGGTGGTCTCTCAGCCTGGATTCTGAATCCAGGAGTGAAATGGCCTGTCAGAGTGATGTATGATGTAGGAGGGGAAGAGGGTTGGCATCCTGGACTTGAGAACTTCTACCATGCTCCTTCACTTTACACTGGCTCATATATGTCCATGCAACCTTTTTTCTTTCTAAAATATCAATTAAAAAAAAATACTGTACATACAAAAAACTTTCAGATTACAGATGTGCCCTTAACAAGAAGTTGAGAGCATTTTTAAAAATTGAATAATGGTTTAATTTAAGTCTAAGTAAATTAAATAATCTCCACTGACAGTAATTAAATAAAAGCACTGACCTGGACCAAAAACAAAATGAGAAGCGACTTAATCAGAGAAATAAAATGTCTGTTACAGATAGTCGTATAAATATATTCTGGTAATCACTTTTCCAGAAAGCTAAAGGGAAATGTTGCCTTGAATCAACATGTGCTTTCTCATAACATGAAGCTCACGTCATATTTACCATAACTGAAAGTAAACCCACAATTCTTTCTAATTCACCACCTCTTCTCATTTTCACTCTTGGATCTGCACCATTATTTCTATCCTCCCCCAACCCCCTTCCTTCTCCCCAATCCCACCCCCAAAACTCTCCCACACCCCTTGCCCCCACCCCTTGCCTTGCCACTGCCTCTTTGCATTGATGCTGATAATTACCACTGAATGGATCTGCAGATTCCCATGGATGTCAGTGGAGCCTTTGGCCTGCTCTGTCACTCCCCTCCTCCTCATCCTCTGCTGCTTACCGAGTCTCTCCTTCCCCTACTCAATGAGGATTAGGAGTGAGTAAGAGAGGCAAGTGATGGAGAGGATGATAGATGGTGCTTGCCCAGACCGAAGGATGGTTTGTCATGCAACCACCTTATCTAAGTCACCCCTCCAGTCCAGTCAAGGCTGTCACAGTGAATAAGCTGTGCAGTATCTATTACCTTAATGTCACTCTCACTTTGAAGTCGTTTTATTGATGAAGTTCTTACTTGGGAAAATACAGCCAAAATACACTCAAGGTAAATCCCATGACACGTAAAAACCTGTTGGAAATAGGTTCTCTCCATAAAAGAACAATTGTGGAAAATAAGGAGAAAGGGCAGGGTATAGCAGATTCCCACCATTTCTTTTTTGCAAGCAAAGCTGAGCGGATCGACGTCATGGACATTGGGAGCCCACGCATCCTCGGCATGCCAGAGGTAACCGATACCCAGTCGGTGTTCAACCAAGCTCAAAAACCCACTAAAGCTGCTTTCGTCCAACAAAGTCCAAAAAGGGGCCAACCCTGTGCACCACAGTTAATCACATCACACCACAGGAAAGACGAAAGGCAAAGTATGAAAACTAGAGAGAGGAGCACTTTAAAATGGGTAAGAGACTTTACATGATGGGCACGATAAAGACAAAAACCTGCATGGAAAGAAGGAAAAAAATTACCTTATATTGACTATTTAAATCAATACGTACCAGCAGAGGCACATGCGTCACACGACTTTTTAGTGCAATATGTAATGTTCAACATGAAGCATGGACTCTCTCCAAGACAAAGTGGTAATTGTGTCATTTTTTCTTGGGATACAGCACCAATTTGAGGAAATGGTTTGGAGCGTGCTGAAAGGCATCAGTGCTGCAGGAGAGTTTGGAACCAACAAGGTTTGGCTCAGAGCTGTATGTCAACCACCTTCAAATTATCCTCATTAATGACAATTCCAAGGGGAAATGGTCATTTGTATGTGTGTGATAGTCTGGTATACAGGGGCTGTAATATTTCTGGATGCATACCAGTATGAAAAGTGGCATTCATTAGTTAGGGACACAGGTTTTACAGAGCTGAGCCATAGGCAGCCAGCAGATTTTCTGGCTCTGATTCTGTGTGAGAACCTAGGATGTATTATTTGATGTTATAGACCAGTCGAATGACAAATACCACCACCACTGCCCACAGTTTTAGAAAAAGTGTCATATTCTGTCAAATTCGGAATACATATGCTGACATTTTTTTTTTTAAAGGTAACAAGTACAAAGTACAGCTTTGAAAAATCATGTATTTTAATCATCACATATTTTTACAGGATAAAAATCTGTAATTAATAAAAGCAAATTAGCCATGCCTTGTGGGCACATACTCTCTCCTTGAACTTGAATATAAATGGAGACAGAGTAAACCTTATACCAGAACCATGTGGAGGCTTCAAGTTGTAAGAGTTCACTAGTTGACAAGAATCTTCACATCAAAGGTTTGTGACTTGACACTTCTTGTTGAAATACTTCCTGACGCTGATAGCTACATAAATACTCCATGTAGAGGAGAGGTTGAATGAAAAGGCAACCTATCATTATCCCATCCCTTCTTCCCGTCTCCCCCGTATCATTTCCCAAGACTGTTTACCACAAACACAACAGCAACGCTGCCTGAGCTTATTATGGACAGCCAAGCTGCAACACGTTGCCAAGTCCTGCCCCATGGCCTGGGCCTAGCTCTGTTGTCTTGGTAACACAGCATCCAAGAACAGAGGGTGGGGGGGGGTTGTGTGATAGTGCTGGAGGTGGTGGTAGAGTGTTTGAGGGGGAGGCTCGCATGATGTCATCTTGTGGCATGGAGGGGGCCAATCAAACCCTGAGAAAATTATGTCACCTTTTGTTGAGCCGGTCCATTCAAGGCTATAGAAGTGCAGTGAATTGAGAGCTGCCGAGAGGTCATTTTTTCCCCCCTGAGTTGTGTAAATGTGTATGTGTGTGAGAAAAGGGAGGAGAGAAAAAAGGGGGGAGGCAGACAAGCAGAGAAGTGCATTGTGGACATGCTAATGTTGTTGAACATAAGCAGGGCCATAAAGATGTCACAAAGCTCAACTTCCAAAACATCACCACCGGGGCCTTTATCCCGCTTGTCGTCTTTTTTTTCAGACGGCTATGACCTCGTCCACCTCAAATTTGAGTCTTAATATGATTCCTATGATGCCCAAGACAAGTTGTCAAGCACTAGAATAAAAGCCTGAACAAACTGTAATGGAACTTGCCCAGTCAGCTTTGTTTTATCACTGAGGCAAGGACAACAATAAGTAACCCCTTGAGGAATAATTACACCCTTAGCAACTATACACTCCTTCACCTATGTGGCATTCCCTCTCTCCACATGGCCCTTAGCTCCCACCCACCCTGACGCAGACTTTATTGAATCGTAACTGAAATGACAGCGAAAGACAGCTGAATGGGAAGTCACTGCTGAAATGCTGAAGTCACTCAGACTAAATGAAAACAATGCCTGCATTAGCGACGTATGTTGAATATTTTTGGGACAAGACGAGGGATCTGTGGGGATTTCTTCCACAGTATGGTTGGAAACTCCCTGCATTTTGACACACGTTGACCTATTATGTGACATTAAGCACTTTTCCATCAACATCATACGTGACACGTTTGTAGAGTGTAAACTCAGCAAAATGATGTCATCTTTTTACTGTTACTTCTACAATTTTTTTGTGATTATAGTAAGTGATGCATTTACACATTACATTGTAACATCACCTAAAAATATACATTCAGTATGTTGCGATTGCCAGTAAAACTATTAAAAATCACTGTTTCAATTTAAATGTAACATATTACATTTTTACTGTAAAGTTCACCTTTACCTTGTCTTCCTTTGAAGAAAAAAAAAAAGATAACACCCCATTTATTCCTCAAATGCTAGACTAGCACATACTGGCCTAACTAGTAAGGAAGCCAGCATGAATAACCGTAACAACGAACACCACTGAAACATCCAACCATTCATCTCATGTATCTGGAATGACAACACAAACAAACAGCAGCTTGGATACACCTTTTAATTTCTGCTAACAGGGCTTAACAAAAACAACAAAAGCTATGGAGTCATAAATCATAATGAGAATAAACTTCTTGACAGGATTATTAACTGAAATTAGCAGAAGCTGCCAATGTGTCACAATGAAATGCAGCATAAGAAGGAGAATTCATGGTTTTACAATAATGACAATGGCTTCTTTGTCGCTGCAGTAAGAAGATGAAAATCACATATCCACTGACTGAGTGATTCATCTGATTAATCTCAATCACATGTGCATTAAGTCTTTTTACACAGTAGGAGACATTTTTTTGTGCTCCTCCCTGGATAAACTTTCTTAAAGTTTTAGAAGAGCCACTTTGAAAACAGTCACATTACCAAAAATGACAAAAATGACACAGTAAATGCTGCAGTTACTGAATGAGCGACACTGTAATTAAAATCTGCAAAACAAGAGAAGATACATAGATGGCGGGAAATTATCATTTCTATTAAAATCAATTCGAAAAATAAAGTCAACATGCTGTATCCATCAAAGTAACTATGGTAAATATATGACTCTTCTATAGAACACTTCTCCAGATGGGGCTGACTGATCTGTTCCATGATGTCTGAGCAGCAAAACGCGATTCACCGTCCTGCTGCGTTTATGTCATAGCTTCTCCAAGCTCACGCTGCTCACTGAATCCTGAGAGCTAGATTGCCAGTGTGGGAGCTCATGTTGTCGGCAGCCTTGCCAGGAGCAAACATCTGCTTCAGAGGATGCTGGTCCAACAGTCCAAACTGGGATTTAGTATGATCCTGGAAACATAATACAGAAACTAATGACTGACTGGAGCCCAAAACCACTTACTTGAATATTGAGACATTTCTCATACCCGCGCTTAAGAAAAAACAAAGATAAGTATAGGATCCTTTATAACAATGTTTTGCTTTTGCTGTTTTGCTAAATGTTGAGTCATGGCTTTATAAAGTTACATTAAATAATTATTAAATTAATAAAACATCTAAACTGATCAACTACTGCGCAGCTGATTACTTAAGCAGAACAGAACTGGCTCTTTTCAAAAAACTGCTGACAAAAGAAATGGGCCTGAGGAGAAGAATTACCCACAACCTCATTCGCTGCTGAAATTATCACATTATGGTGTGTTGGCTAACTCCAGATGCCTTTGTTGGATACAGCGTACCAGGCCAGGTAATCATGCAAATGAAACTAACTAGTTTTCATAAAAGAAAAGAAAGATAAGTCCATCTTTAAGACTAAAGATAGAAATATAAGCAAATTGCTTAATAAGCAGCTGAACAGCTAAATTATTTTCTGAATTCTCATCTAATCTGGCTTCAACATCTGCTTTTAAGATGACATATTCATCTTAAATGCATATGCTCTCCTGACAACCCAGGCTTTGCTTTACCCTCCACAAAATGACATGACGTTGTCTACCACCCACTCAACCCTGCATGTTTTATGGCAGAAAAGTAGCAGGACGGGCCTGCCCTGCTTGTTCTTTGCCCGGGGAAGGAACATGTCAGAGGATAAGCAGTCATCTATCAATGTTTCCTATCTTCTTTCTGCTTGTCTGCACCTCTGAGTTAGTTTACCTGTGAGTAGTCACGTTCCATCAACGTACAGTATAGCCTCATTCTTGTACTCTTTCTTCATGCGCCTACTTCCTCTCCCACTTTTTGTTACCACTACACATTCTTAGCTACCCTTCTTTTTTTTCATTGTGGTTTTAGTTTTGAAAATCAGGCAAAGGAGGACAGATTTCCTTTACCTGACTTTGTGCATCTCTTCTGGCCTCCATTCTGGATTTTCCCTTCCCACGTTTCTCTCACATGCCTCACCCTGGAGCACAGCCAAGCAGAGAAACATCAGCATACAGCACCAGGTTTCAACCTGCCTCTGAGTCTACGCCTGCCTGTGTATGTCTCTCTCTGCCCGAGGCTGCAACTGAGGCCTGCCCCTATCACCATCCCTCATCAGCACATCTACTGTACCTGTCTGCTGGCACCCTGCCATCCATACACAGTTCTCCTCCATTTGGTGAGAGAACAAGATGGTAGGGAAGAAAAAAAAAGATAAGGCAAGCCAAAAAATCTACAGAAAATGACTACTCATGTTGAGGTCAAGCAGATCTGACCTCCAATGAGAACACCCAGGAGTATCCTGAGAGGCACAAATACAGTACCACTCATTCAGTTGGCTGGGTGCACTGTGCAATCCCATCAACAGGTTTCTTTGAAAGCCACCGACTCTGTGGTGGGCCATCAAAGCATATCTTCATTCAGTTCCACTGAAAGGATCTGAGGCTCCTGAGAGAAGTTGTGTTTGAAGTGATATCTCTGTGTCCCTGCATTCTTTACTGTGCTGTCATGACTTGGGTTACACAATAAAAAAACCAGCAAGAACACGGGCATGAATCCAGTGGCACCACCCTGATCACATCTCTCATATATGTGAACTACCACTTCTTCGTCTGTTTATTTAGTCAACATACCATACTGTGGTTGTTTATAGCAACGGTCGCTGCTCCTCATAAGATGACAGTGTGTGTAATCACGTACTCCTAGGCTTTAAGATCAAACAAAAGACAGAATCTTACCTGTTGAATCTCTTGAGGTCATGTTTCCATTACTCAGCCCCTTCTTGGTGATCATCTGAAAAAGATAAAGAATGGCGAAATAAAGTGATTCAGAGAGAGGTGCACATATAAGACAAAAGAAAAAAAACTGGAGTCAAATTTTATCTTGGCCAACACTGCCCAAACTTGTATTAAGAAACTTTGATAACTGTAAATGAGTAATGGCAAATGTTCCCTTGATTTACAGATGCCACAAGATTAACCCGCAGTGTTGTATAATCTCTGAGTCTTGTTGGGTGTTAAAATGAAATCATTTAGTACACTTGCTTGAACTGATTTTGATTATGTTAATATTCCTATAATTAATTATATGGTTTCCCATTTTGGCCTCTAAATATTATAACAAGAAAAAACAGAGAGAAGGAAACAACAGTACAATAAGGATTACAGGTCATGTGTACTTTATCTTTTTAAAATAAATGAATAGTACATAAGACAACTTGCTTTCTCTCCAGTGACTGTAAAAACAACAGGTCTCTCACAGACATACAGATCATAAGTGACTTGACTCATTTAAGGAAAGTCACTTACTCATGCAAAATTATATTTCAAAAAAATAATCAAAAAAGCTGCAGTATGTAGAAGTCTTTTTTTTTTTTAATGGCATGTTCAGGGTTAAGCAGCTGGCATAGGCAGCTAAAGGTAGTACCGGTTTTCTAGTCTTTACTTCTGCTAATTCACTGAATGGGAGAAATAATATCCTGCTATGAGTTGGTAAACTCTGTGCACAAAGCTTTGCTCCACTGTCTGTGAGTGAAACCCCAGTACACTTGTGATATCTCTGTCTGTGAAATGGACCCATACAGCTGACAGATGTAGCTTGCTAACCTAGCTTGCTAGCATTAGCTGATAACTAATAGCTCATAATTACTCTCTGGCCTAAACATAGCCACTTTAAGCTCAAGAAATTTAACATGCCTCTTTTATATGGAGTCTATGGGCACTATTGTTTGTTAGCTCTAATAACTGAAATTTGTGAACATGTTGTACATGTAGAAGTTAACCATATGAAAAAGAACAAAAGCAGAAAATGACTCATATATGCATGACTGTATATAAAAATAAGTGAAAGCACTACTTTCGCAGAAACTAAAAAAAAGTCAAATCCGGAATAGAAACTGAGATCTACGTTTCATCTTTGCTTAATGTAAATCTAGGGTTTCAGGGGAGCTCTGCAAAACCTGGCAGCCCGGGCAAATTTAAGTAGCCAAAGTAGCTTTTCCATTGTAACATTTAAAATTTATTTGGTGTGCTGGTTTTTTTTTATGAGGTCAACAGGTTCAGGTAGATACTGAATCAAGACTCTTGCAGGTTTCTACAGCACACGTTAAGAGGCTGGACCAAAGACAGCGTCGGTCACTCTTCATCCATTCCAAGACAAAGGCGCTCTCTGCTTCTGAGTTTCATTGTCCCAGAACTGTTGCCTTGGCAACAAAGGCACTGTTTCCAAGTGACACAAAGCCTAAACTAAAAAAACTCTCCTTTTCAGGTTGAAGGCTCCAAGAGTTGAGGGGAAAACAGCAATAACAGGACGGTGGGGAGAGAAACTGAATACCGGCAAATTGCTTCCCAGAGTTTCTGGAGGACATGGTAAAATGATTCTTTCTTTCCTCTGCCTTTTAAAATACCTTTCCCTGGCACTAGGCACCATAGGTAGTTGTGTGCTAGTCCCATTTCTTTTATATCCTTTCTTATATTTCCGTTTTTTTCTAGCTATCATACTGTGCTAAGTGAGTTATCATGTACACCAGCAGACTGGAGCTGCATGTGGCTAGGCTAAGCCTCCAGATGAGGTAATGTTTAGAGAGTTGGTGAGCCAGCAGAAGGGTTGGTCAGGTCTTGATTAGCTCAGGGGTAGGGGCTCTATTTAATATTGGACACCCCTTTGTCTGGTCAGATTACTACCTTATGAAAAACTACTCCTGCTGACACGCCTATTGGGATCAGAGCTTCCTGCTTGCTACATCATCCTGCTTATGAGTTCTCCACACACAGGAAAACACTTTCAAGCAACAACACTTTCACACACACTTGCAACTCTCACAAACTCTCAGAAGCAAAATTACTGAGAAACTCTCAAGACCTGTGCATGCATTTACACGACACTCCCAGGAGCACTCACTGATATCACCTCCTAGGGCCTCCTCTCTGCCATTTGTGTATGCCATGACCGCAGTTGACGACCTCGAGATGGAAAACAACCTGCAGTTATTAACAAGGCCAGATGACACACAAACACACGCTCATGCACGCTCACTTGTTTTTATTGTGGTCGTCTCCTCCGGCCACTCTCCAATGAAAATCACATGATGGACCTCTTCCAGCTAAAAAAAAAAAACCCATCTGAGAATCTCGACCACAAAAACATCAATAAACTTTTTTTTTCTATTTATGTAAAAAAAAAAAAAACCCAGCAGATTCATAGGGGAAGCTTTAAGGGGATTTTAATCCTAGCAGTCTTGTAAAAAGGGCTCAGGCTATAGGATGATTTCAATTATTTGATATAATTTCTGATGGTCCATTAGTTCAAAATAAAGCTCTGATTATAAGAGATGTGTAAACAGAAAGCTGCAAACAAAACCTTCATCCGAGTCTGTAGCAGAGCTTTGCTTTTTTCCAGATGTGTAATTGACTGTTAATTAGTGGTGGCTTTATTTCTGCAAATAAACCGTGTTTAAACCGAAGAACAACGGAATAAAAGCAAAACTCTGGTGTGTTTGACCACATTGCAAACTTCAACACCTCTCTTTTTCTAGTGGAGACAAGCCTATAGTAGCAAATGCTCATATGTCTGCATTGCACTTTGTGAAAACAAATTAATACTTGTAGGTGTATACACACAAGTATTGAAGTACATATATCCATGCACACACACACACACACACACACACACACACACACACACACACACACACACACACACACAAATCAGTCAGGGACACTGGCACAACCTTGCGCCAGCGGTCCTTTAAACCAGTCATGTGAAACGACCCGTTCCTTTCTGCAAATCAGATTACATCTCCGAGCTGAGCTAAGGTCTGCAAGTCTACACACACATTCAAAGTTTGGTGGCTATACTCAGACACAAACACACAAAAACACCCACACACACACGCACTCAGTTAATCAGATTTTTCCCCACAAAACTTCCTGTCTTTGTGAATGTACAAAAAAAAATTGACAGCATCGGACATTGGCCAAAATAATCATTAAAAAAATGCAATATCCAGTAAATTTATCGCAGATTCCTTTGATTCCACATTCCATTAAAAAGAAATATATATTTTCATAGAAGGCTGAGATAAGCCTTCTTTCAGCAGCCTTCGACTGCTGTTTGGCAGATCAGCTATGGAATGAACACATGCGGAAACATGTTTATAGCGTATTTGGCAGGAATGCAAATGATAGATGATTCACAAATGATTCAAATCCTATTCAAGTTACCATGCTCCAGAGAATTAAGCCAGGAAAATAACAGTTTATCAAGCTTAAGTAAGTGTCAATTTGGCTTTGATCAATGATTTTACTTTAAACAAGCCTTATTATTCTATGGAGTAATGAAGTTTGGGTTAGCACATAAATAAGCACGGTGTGGCAAAGTTATTATACACAAGTTCTGTGTGCATATCCTTAATGACTGCTTGGTTCTATGATACGCTGCTGAACACATCTAACATCTCTGTGCATTTTAGCTTCAGTGGTCAGATTCGTAACTATTTGCAGTTTTTTTTTTAAGTTACAGTGTTAAAGAGGATGCTTGGCTTGATGCTGGTGGACTGTTTGGCTTAATCAAATCCAGACAGTTGGAGAAGTATAATCTGTCTACACAATCTATGTTAAGTCTCTACTTTTTTAGTCTACTCTCCGTCTACTACCACCTACCATTTATGTCTTTAAAAATGTTTTAAGGAAATCTAAATTACTTTTGAGTCTGGAAGAAGAATCAATACTTTTCAGTTTCCATTATAAAAACAAAGAAAATTCTTCATGGATCTACTGCATAGCTGAATGCCTTTGCCTGTTTTGCCCTTGGTTCCACAAAGGTCAGAAAGTGGGAAGCTGTGGGTGGCAGGTTGAGACAGGGTGCCTACAATGGGGTGTCAGGACTCTGTCAGTCAGTCCAACTCAACTGGGTCATTCTCTCTTCACAGTGACATTTGAGAAAACCAGCAATGGGGACCGGCTGCACAGGGAATGGAGGAACAGAGGCACCGCACCCTGGTTTAGGTTGCACTGGATGCTCAGATAAGACAACGGGAAGGGGAAGATTTGAGCAGGGCAACATGGGGAGCAAATCATGGCTACCATTACTCAGGAAGAATTCACTCATCTCTCAGATCACTTGCCACACCTGTGGAGGCCAGTGTCTAAATCACACAGTGCCACCAGTCAGAAGTTTAGAATTGGTCACCAAAGCCTCAGATTACAGTCAATGTAAATTGAGATAGCATAATGCCCACAAAAAGCTATTGAAGTGGAAGCTCTGGTTGTGTTGCCCAAAAAATAAAATAAACGATACAAATATTTAATATATGACACGAACCTTATTAGCTTCAACAATCCAAATCATGTCAATCAAGTAATAGTAATAGTAATTTATCAAAAAAGCTGATTTATCCCTGTATCTAAGGCAAGGTAACAACACAAGAAATTATTCTCTACAACCATATGCCTTATTTTTGTTATAACAGAACAAATGAAGGTGAAGGGTATCTAGTATCTGCTATGTAAGAGGTCCAGTGTCTAAACAGCTGTAATATGGTGCAAGACATTGATCAAAACAGTCTTAGCCACTGAGTTGCCAGTTGAATTTCTCATGTCTTATGGTTTTATCTGTAATATTTAGAATAAGAAAACGAGCAGTGTTCCACATTATAACTTGTGATGATAGCTGTCATTATTTTTGATATTTAGGATATTTGATAAAGTCTTAGACCAATAGATCAATAAAAAAAACTGTTATGATCCTACAATTAGAATAGATTGGTGGAAATGGAGATTGTGTGCTGTGCAACTCAAAAGACAGTCCTACAGTTCACTTACATTACAGTATGTGCACACCCACACACCCAAGCAAAATAAACCACAATGTAGTGTCTTCATCTGGAGTTTATTTCCTGCCCTCCAGTGTGACATATGGTTACTTGTTTCTGTTTTACACCTCTGAATCTTTCTGTTGAAGTTTTCTGGCAGCACATAAACCATTCATCACCAGAACTGGGACCGAACTTTGGTGACACAGGTCATGACCTTAGCTTTAGGTTAATGAAAATGTCCACATGGTGGATTAGGTTGGTGTTTGGATATAGTTTTTATCTCACCAAGTAACAAGAAAGTACAAAAATCTGTGTTATATTGGTGTTACTGAAACGTAGGAGGATAATGAAGTTCAGGTGGTTCTAAAATAAGACATATTCAGTTCTAAGGGTGTGCAAAACCCCCGTTTTTGGAGGTTTGAGTGGGAGCTCCCACTTGCTGTGCCATTAATTAACCATCATACACTGCACTTGAAGAATGTTAGACAAAGATCGAAACCGAGGCCTACGACTGGGAAAGTGTGAATCAAGCAAACGTGCTGCACCCCTCACTCATTCAAATGTACCTTATGTCATTTTGTTTTCCAAACCTGGCCTTGAACTCTTCCCTTTATCCATGCATACTTGGACAAAAATGTGTATCAAGTTTTACAAGGTGTGAAGTGAGGAAACAGTTTTATTCAGAAGCAGCTGCGGTAAAGATTCATCTAGTCTCAGATAAAAGTGTCACCTTCTACGACCCTTTTAAACCAGAAGGTGCAGTGACCAAGAATTGTCACAAGATCCATGAAATGTTAGTTTTAGAGCAAAGGTAAACAGCTTCTCCCATGGTGGGCCTGTACCCTACACAGAGTAAGCACATGTTTCCCATTGTGGTTGAAAGGAAAGGGGATTAAAGTGTAGCACAGCCGGAGCCACAGCTATACACCCCATGGTGGGATCAGAGTACTCTCAGGTCTTTGAGTATTGCTGATACAGCCAGTTAAAAGTGACTGGTGTGTAGGGAGAATGCATGGTCAGATCTAGCACTGATCCTCTAGAGTCCAACATTGGGGCCTTTTTTGGCGTCTAAGGAGGCAGACATGTTACCATGTTGACAGCATGGCCTAACTATGGCCGATGGAGTAACACACACCCACAAAAAAACCCAGAATAGTTCAGGGTTATGGGAAGGTGTTGAAACAGAGCGGATTTTATTTTCAGTGACCCAAAGCTGTTTCGATGAAAAAGAGATCACCAACTCACACTGAAAGCAGAAACAGAGGGAAAGAGGAGAAATGAGGGAAAAACTGTAAGTAGCAGATGGTTTAAGCTTGCAAATACAAGGTTCTCACCCCGAGGCCTCGAGGTCAAACAGGCCACATTTAGGTTCCACAGGGGAGAGTTAAGGCAGGAGACTGTGACTGTGCAGCCAATTAAAGGACACTTTAAAAAAAGCAAATAGTGGTAGGGACATTAAGGAAGATATGCATAGTGAAGCATATCTGCACATACCAAAAACTGCCAATTAACTAACACCCCATGAAGCTCAGCTGTGACTGCTTCTGCTGAAGAGCTTACATGTGCAGCAAGGACTTTTCTGTGGTGGGTCAGAAGGGCTCTAAAATACAACTCACTTTAAACAAGGCTTTAAACAGAAACGTCAAGAGCTCAGTAATGACAAATCACACACTAACATTTTTTTGAAAACCTTATATACCTTATATAACCTTATATAAGTATCTTCTTATATTATAAGAAGAGCATTTAGCCCTGGCTATATAGAACTATCATAACATCCTTAAATTATTAGAGATTATTTCCCTGAAAATTACCTAAAGAGACAAAAGTAATAAAAAAAGAGAGACTAATAATGTACTTAGAAACTAATGAAGTCTGACATGCCGTAAACAGCCAGAAAGCAGCAGTTTTAACATAAATCTAGTGACTTACTGTACTCCTCCGCCCTGTGAGATCAGATTCTCACCCAAGTTGACTACTCCAAACCATCATTCTTAAACTTTCGACCTCAAAATTCACACTCGTATGCATAGATACAAACTTCCTATATGTCTGCCCATCTTGCAGCAGTGGTGCATGCTTCTTTGCATGTTTGTGGGGGAATTTGAGGAGCGTGAATTATGTGCTGGGCGTTTGTGCAGATTTGCAGGACTTTCTCACCCACAAAAACACTGTTTGGGTGAAGCAGTACGGCATGTTAATGAGCATGTGCGTGGTTGTGTTTTGAAACTGGAAACAGATTTATGTAGTGTTTGGGATCAGCTCTGTAAAGGTCACACTAAACAAGCTAGCTCATTTCAGTAAACCCTATTCCCTTTCTGATCCAGGTGACTCTCGGCCAGTAGTTTCACGGCACACAGAACTGGCATAAAATCACCATTCTGACCACGTTCTCCATCTTCATGACATCACTAATTTCCGATTCCAGTGATGCCGCACTGACATTCAGCTTCTTTGATTAATTGTTTCCTACAGGGCTCTTGCGAGTGTTTCCGTTTGAAAAAAATAAATGACAAAAAATATTTTCTGGAGCCCTAAATTGCTAGATCCAAACACTCCTTCAGCTCCAAGCATTGACCACAAAGCAAGATGACCTGGCATGGGATAAAATATCAGCCACAGCAATAGTTTTCCTACCGACCCTGATCCCTCCAATAAAGAAGAAGTTAGAGGGGGTATCAGTCAAACTCTTGATTACAAACATCCTTCAGCGATTCATGTGCAATAGCATTTACTTAAACACACATTTGCGCATTAGTGCACAAGCCTAAAAGCATGTCTATGCATGCGCATGTTGTCAGTGCAGGCATTAGCAAAACATGCAAAATGTAAATGTCCCTAGATGCCAAAGTGGAAAAAGGTAGAATGAGAAACACCTAATCTGGCTAATCCAGCCAAAGATTAGGAGCAGGCAAATATTGCCAATAATAAACAAATGACTAACATTCTCAGTCTGTGTGGTTACAAGCCCAAGGGCTCCAGCTATAACCCAGCAGGGTCTGGATCCAATCCGTGCTGTTTATCAGTGCAAGCAGAAGTGGCCACTTGTGAAAGCTCTATGATAAACACTTGGGGGACAAACCGAGAATGGCTAACAGATCAGTATGACCAAATCACTCCTCTCAGTTTGATTTACAGATCTGACTTCAAGGCCCAAAGCACAGCATTCTCACCATATTATCACCACTTCATTACTCACTCTGACACTACCTTCATGATATATTCTGTGGGGATGTGATTTAGCCTTGACCATCTCTAGTGACGGTCGCATATTTAGACACTTAAATGACAAGTTTGTCATAGCATTATGGCTGAATTAGTTAGCATGCAATCAGCAATGCAAAAATTCAGTAGATACACAGACAATGCGATTAAATAGACTTTTTTCCCAAGTCGTGTACTAGTTAAATAGGTAAACATGGACTTCAACATCACAAGCGGTGGTTCAGAAGAGCGACTGAACTAGTTTCCAAGTTTCTTAAATATGAGCATGTTTGTTTTTCTTTGTTAAAATATAACAAAAATAAATATAGTTAGAAGTAGAAGACATTTTTGATGCAAAAGACAGCTGAGCACTGTATTTTGTTCAGGATGATTGACACAAAACCGTTCACATGTCGAGGTGTCACCATGGAGATTATGGCAAAATCATGTCTGATAGATACTGTGACTGACCATGAATTTCTTTAAGTAGTAACAGAGCTGAGTAAATAGTATCTGTGTGATGAAACATGAGATCAAAGGTAAAGCAGTGAAAGTACTGAATCTCACCTTCATGCAGTGTACATGTGTGTTTTTTGTGGGTGTGGTGAGAAGTAAAAGTTTCCCTTTGCTCGAAACCACCTATTTTCTTTTGGTTCAGTGTTAAGATTTAACACGGAAAAGTGCAGAGCAGGCGGTGCTTTCATTGTCTCGTCCACAGTGCTTTACCTGCTGTGCCCAGGGACTCAACGGGCCTAAAGGACTCTGTCACTTTAACCTTGTCCCCAAGTATGTCCCTGGCCAGCACAAAAGCCATCTGGGGTGCGGCTGAAAGCTTGAGTAACAAAATAACTCTTTCAATCTGCACACTGCATGGTTCTGACTGCAGGGTGCTAAGGTTGCCAATACCAAGACACTGGACCTATTTCTCCTCCTTCTCCTCCACCCTTCTAATTCTGGCCTACATGACTAACTCCAACTGAAAGCCCCACACGCCAGAGGTGGGAGCCCAAAGCACTGTAAGATTAAAAAAAAGACCACCTGCTCATCAAACTAAATTGTACTCACTGAAGGCAAGAATAGAGAGAATGGAAAGGGAAACAAATGAAAGGAAAGACAAGTCACCATTCTCCCTCTGTGATCTAGGCAGACAAAAGAACAAATTGTGTTTCTGTCTCATGGCACCAAGCGTCAAAATTGATATAGGGTCCCACTCAGGGTTGTTTGTATTTGAGCATACTGATATAGGCTCCATCAGTTCCCACAAGAGAGCCAGAGAGGTGCATGGACCTACCTCCCAGCCTTTCATCTAGGTTTCTTTTGTATTATGCCCACTTGTGTCTGTTGTTTCTCTTGAGTAGAATTGACTGTTATTATTCCAAACAGCATTATCTTTATTAATGCCACAGGTCTCAGGACTGTGCACTCCCTAGGAGTCGGGTCTGGACAGAGCTGCAAGCAATCTCCCTAGATAAAAGCTCAGTAGAGAGCTGTATGCAAGCCAGACAGCCGGACGAGCCTTTACCCTCCCTCCTCATTCTCTGAGAGAAGTGTAGGCCCTACAAAGACTGAGATTTGACTTTAATCTTAGCTCTTTCATAAGGCATCTCAGCTGAGGGCAGGGCTCTAGAAGCCTATCAGAGTCACTTTGTGTCAGCCACGAGTCAGAACAAACAAGTGTAATATTAGTAAAGAAAATAAAAAACTTTCTATAATAATTCACAGAAAGTAAAATATACATGATCAAAAAGTTTTGAGAACTTGGAAGACTGAAATCACAATATACAGATACACAGTTTATAATGTTGGTGGCTCATATGTGCTCAGAAGTGAGGCCATTTTCCAAAGGCAGCCATGCATGATGAGTTATTTTAGAGGTGGTGTGGAGAGCTGACGTGTGGCCAGGTCAGGGCAGGGCAGGGGCTGGGGTCTCGGTTTAGTGCCTAAAGCTGCTTGCTCCAGTGAGGAACACAGCATCAGCTCCCGGCCAAACCCTGGACACTGATTTATGGGACATGCGGATTACAATCAAATCAGCCATAAGGACCACCCAGATAGTGGCACAGGACAGCCACACAGACTCACAAAAGGCACACAGCTATTCGAATATACTTGCAGGCTAATAGTGACTAATATGGACATTGTTCAACAGACATCCACAAAACACCGAACCATTACTCAATGACACTTTAAATGCAAACACATATGCTGTTTAAGATGCAGTAAATATTGTAGATTAAGACTTTCTGGGACTAAATGAAAAGCTGCACATGCCATGGGTAATGGCTGGTTAACCACTCAAGTGCAGTGGGAGAAATGAGTTTGCTGAGCCTTCCTCACAACCACAAAGCGAGAGAGCCAGCTTCTCTCAGAGTTCATCTGCATCTACGGGATGTGCCTGGAGGATAATGGGTGATGTTCACACTGGCATTCATTTTCTTAACGGCAATGTGGACTCCTCTCACTCATATGCCATTGTTAATACTTTTCCACCAAGTCACACAATCCAATAACATGTCCTGAACCAAAGAGGAAAAAACACAAAAAAGGACATTTCTCACTTGAAAGGGCACAACGCAACTCAGCCTTAAGGGACCAGTTGGATGAGCTAAACAATATGACAAATCGGACATGGTACATTCCCTAGGCAAACACTGATCTCATACGAGAAGACTGCTAGGCAAACATTCACCTGCCCTAAGCTAATAACATGTGTGGAGGCAAACACACACTTAAGCTTGTCAATACGCTGAAACAATGATGGGAATTAGATTGCACAATGACTAAATGAAAAAAGCATCAGAATTTTCTTTTAAAGGACCATCTCAGTAATAGGCCTTTCTAACCTAGTTGAGCCAAGCTCCAGAGACAGCACCACGCTACACAGTGGGCACCCTTGACACTTCCTGACCACGTGACTCTCTCCAGCTGCCTTTTGATTGGTTGCTCTGAGACCAAGGGATTGAAGAGAAGAGGAAGCGGTAGTGGCAAAGGGTGGCGGGTAACTGCCTGGCAGCAGACACATGAGAAAAAAAAAAGAAGAAATTCCTGCCCCATTGCCATGGAGATGAGTCAACAGCAGGTCGAGGGAGAGCAGAGAGGGCTGGGGGGCTGCAGGGCACTGGCTGACCTGCTGTAGTTAACAATTCATCCCCGTATCCGGCTCGCAAATGATTGGGCAAACATGGAGTGCCCTGGAGGCAAAAGGGCCCCAAGGGGCTGAGAGAGGGGCATTACCCCGGGGTGACACACTGACAGGCAGACAGAGGGTGGACCAGCTGAAAGAGGGAGTAAGGGATAGGGGCTACCAGTGTGGGGTGGGGGGGTGAAGAGGCCTAATTGGAAGTGGGATAGTGGCAAGGCACACCAAGTACTGGGGGCTATAGTACAGTCACAAACGGTACTGATGGTTGTACCCTTTTAAAGTAGCGTAATTAGACGACTTGTGTTAAGATGCCATTTTGAGGATGAGAACAATCTTTTAAGGAGACCACAACAAACATCACCCTGGAAATTCGGTTTCTATTCGTCATTCTAAGCTAAATGGTTAACAGCACTTGGCTACTTTTACTGTTGTGCCAACAGTAAAAGCAGGAGTTACGTCAGTTTTATAAGCCTAAACCACAGTAACACCATAAGTCTTTGGCATGTGTCCTCTTTGCTACAGAAGATTTTGCCACAAATGCGGCAAATAAAACACTCATGCACACTTTAAGTTCACGGAAGGTTGATTTGCAATGGTTTAGAGGAGAAGAATCTAAAACTAAAACATCCCAAGCTCATCAAAAAAGTCTGCAGTGACTTTAGAAACACAAACTCACCAGAAGATCGCTAGCATGCAATTAAAGGTCGAACTCTCATCTGGAGAATTTGGATTCCTTCACTGTAAAGACAAATCAGAAGAGGAAATATGTCAGTTCACACCTTGATAATATGCGGTACAATTACATTGCTTACACTTCGCTCTCCTTAACAGTGACAGAGTAGCTAATACTCAACAGGTTTCAAATATTACCCACTCTGCAGTGGTGCAGACTCACATCCATAATGGATCAGAGAAAAAAATAACAGATGAGCGATGGGTGGATCTCATCAATGTCACATCATACAGACAAACCACAGGACTTCAATGCTGCACCTATTTTGGGCTAGACTTTACGTAGTGTTGGGTTCTGTCTCACTCAGCAGAAGTTCTCATATGTAACTTTACGCACTGTCACAACTTGGTCTGTTCCCCAGAATGGCAAACCAAATTTCATTATCCAATTGCCCGTCTTTGACTTTGAAGGATTGAAATGCCACTATTACAACAGGCCTTTCACTGGGCAGTGGTGTATAGAGGGTGTGTTAACAGAGCAGACCTTTTACTGGTCCTTCACTTCTACTAACGTCAGAGCACAGTGTTTTCAAAAACACAGCTGAAGCATGCCCTTCCTTTAGAATCCTCTCAGTAATAACGCAGCCAACAAATCTTATAAATGAAAAACAGAGCAACACTTACTGTGTCTGTGAGAAGAAAAAAAAAGAGAGAATAGAAGGAAAACAAGAGAAAAAAGTGTAATTATGATAAACATAGCAGATGTTAAGAGTCACTTCTCGAAAGGTGTGTCATTCAGGGAGTTTGGGACAAACTTTTGGCTGCGGCTGAGCTCTAAATTTAGCATATTTGCTAAAATAAAAAGTGAGTTCAGTCGCTGGCACTGAGAGTTTGTCCTGCCCATTCGTGACCTCAGTGGTGCAGCCGGCGTCACTCGTGACGAAACACAAACCATATAAAACAACAAAAAAAGACCTCCTCAAATACTCAGTACATAAGGAAACAGGCACACTTTAGTGTTTCCTGTAAACGATCCGGTTAAATAAGGCAAGCCAAAAAACAACAAAAAAAATATAGCTTCCTGCTTTCTATATTTAGAACAAAGTAAAAGTACTGCCTGCAAATGTGCCTTTTACATAACTTTACAGAAAAAGATATAAAAAAAGAGAATCATCTGTCTTCAGTTTCTGTGCATATTTGTTTTGTGTATCTAACGTGAATAGGAGACTGAGGATACATGAGTTTGCTGTATACATTCTGGAGATGAGCCTGTGTGTGTGTCAGAGCTGCAGAGGATGCCCTCGGGGATAAGATGAGGAGTAAATGAAGCAGAAGTCCCATCTAAGCTCAAAAGCATGTGTGTATCAAGGCTGTAACTAAAACACAAGCATAAACACAAGCGATGTTAGGGATTACACCCTGCAATACCACCGCAGGAAATCACTGACAGCACAGGTGTAACCATCATCGCGGACGCATTCTTCCCCGTCTCCACTCTGCCAGCGGAGGCCTGATTGGCAGCTCATTCTCCACGTTCGTTGGCTGCATGAAACCTGTGTAAACATCTTGTGGGCATTTGTGTGTGGGACATACAGGTGAGGAGAACACACACAAAGAAGGATTACCGTGGCCTAACATCGCGTCAAAGATGCCTTGCAGCACAATACCACACAGTCTCTCGAAGACTTATTATTTCCCCCGAAATCCTTTCCTTCCTTTGCCTTTAGAGTCGAGTCCGATCTGAAACAAACGATACGTAAACTATCCACTAAATGTGGGTTGTTGTATCTATTACGATCTTCTTTACACTGGTCGGATAAGTTTAAGACTTCACGTTTAGAAAGCAAGAGGAACAGAATTTAGTGTGAGCTGCAGGAAAGGAAAAAAGGGAGGAAAGCACATTTCCTCAGCAAACAGCACCCTCTAGAGTGACACAATTCATTCAATCCTGCATCTCACTCCTGGTCTCTGCATGACGTGCAGAAAACGTTGCTCAAGCACAGGATTAATCAGCAACATTTGCTTTACTTAAAATGCAGATAATTCCGTTTAAAACGTCAGGCTTGTGGTTATTTCTTTGGTTTTCTTTGAGACACTAACTAAGCAGGTTGCCTTGTTCTCTGGATTATTTGTGAGCCACATTACAGAGGCAAGAGTGAACCTTTCGTTTTCCCAATGCGAGCTGATAATGAGACAGGCCATTATTAAGATGTTTGCTTTAATCGTGTGCAGGGTTATTAGGTGCAGTTTACAGTACACAAGAGAGATTAAGTTAGGCCACGCATGATGGAAAGAGCTGAGGAGCCCCACGATAAGCCAGCTACCCCACAACTGTGAAGTGGGCTGAGAAATATGAGCGCACAGCAGGACATGAAATGCAGCAAGACAAACCATTTTCCCTCCTCTCTCTCTTTCTCCCTCTCTCTCGCCTTCTTTCTATCTCATTTTCTCTCTCCTTTTGCCCCAAATCATGTTACACAACTGCCAAGGAATGCCTGCTATATCAAAGAGAGACTTAAAACGAGCACAAAAGAAAAGAACAGTAAAGAGTGGATCGCAGAGGCAACTATGGAAGCAGTAGGTGTTTGATTCTTTTATGTTTGTAGAAAAGAAAAACATGGCAGGGAGCTCGGCATTAGTGTAACAGTGACACACAAGTCCGGACACATACACGCCTGACTGCTTAACAAATGCTTGTATAAACTAAATCAGACTGAGACACACAGCACGGAGCACCAAGCAGGGAGCCCCTACATGTTTCCTATATATTTTTTTTCCATGCCATTAATAAAAAAACACATTGGGCTGTTTCATTACATTTTGTTGGAATAAAGGGAGTGCTTAAAAATCCATCATTTTATGAGTGCTCAAACTTTCCCACAGAATTCCCACCATTTTCCGTGCGTTTGACCCAAACGCATTAAAGTAGCACTCAATTAGGCTGGCACACGGAGCCAAACCGGGGCGTTCGTTTGCTGCTTAATCATGACACACAGCAGCCACCAACAGAGATTGCGAGACCTGTTGTGCATGAATAGAAACAATTCCCTGCGTGAAGACAGTGGGGAATCTAAAAACTGAATAAATAATATGTTTTAATGTTTAGAGAGAATGTAAGGATTCAGCTAAAGTTAAGAATGAGTGGGACTGTCCTGAAAAATCATGTGGGTCACACTCACATCCTTTAGCAAAAGGTAAAAAGCTGTATGTGTGTGTGACTGCATGTTTGTCTGTGTGTATGTCAAGTTAGCAGAAGGTCGGAGCGGTGAAGTATTAGAGCGCTGTTTGCTCTCTTCCATTCTTCCATGTACTCTTGGGGATCAGTTTGTTTGAGAGTTTGAACAGTGACGTGTGAAACCCGTAAAAACAGGACATAGCGCCACACTATTTGCTCAAGAATACCCAGAGAATGGACTGCCATTACAAAACAAATCCCACCCGCATTCCTCCTGTCCATCAAACCCTACCTGTTGAACAACATTTGACATGTACCGGGAAAGGTAGCTTGCAGAAGGACTTCAATTTATTAAAAGGTTTTGACACTACAGCTCACTCCTCCTCCACGTACATGTCAATGCACACATCCGCAAAGTGTAATAGGAACACAGTATCTGCTCTGGACATTATTTCTAATGTATAAAACTTGCTGTACTTCCACAAAGAGGATAAATTGAATGTCACTGACATTTGATACATCAGTGGCTATTTTGTAATGTTGAATTTTTATCTCTTCTGTCTGTTATCAGTGTTTTCAGCAGACATGCCCAAAGTGCTATTATTGCTATTAGTATTTTTATTATGCGACTTCAAATGGGGATGATTACTCAGCTCCATTATGCCATTTTGATTCTTAACAAAACTACAGATGACTGTGCCGAACACTGTTACTGTAACAGAGTGCATATTACTCATCTCTTCATTGGTTGCCACACATTTTAGAGGATGCTGGAATTCTTCTGGTATCTTTATGTCACATGAAATCAGCTGATTTCTCTAAAAAGCTGTTAAATAATTTTTAGCATTTTCTTCGTTTATTTGTTTGCTTGTTTTTTTTCCTTTTTTATTGAGAGACAATGCCTAACAAATGTGTGACATGTCAAAAACTTTACATAATTTTTTGGTTGATGGAATTAACCAACTGGAACAGAATAAGTGGAAAGAGGCAGAACTAGATTCCAGTCCCTTTGCCTTTCTTTCCTGCCATCACCCTCATATTAGAGGAGCCACTGGGAGAACTGGATGTGATTTGTATGTGTGTTTTTGAAGAGGGGTGCTCATAAACAGCCATGAAAGGGGCCCCTCTATTCAGCCGGCCAGGCGAGATGCGCTTCACTGGGCTGGCCTTTTGTTTTCCCCTGGTTCACAAAACCTTAAGCATGGAAAAAAAGGGGGTTGATTCTCTTGATGTGTGCAGGCCCAAATGATGCCATTAGATTGGTGCCCGTTTTGGGTGAAAAAGGCTTCAGTAGCGCTTGAAGTGATTTAAAAGATGCAGGAGAGAGCAGCCCACAAATCCTGTTTGATAATAACGCCGGAGGAGAATGGGGAGGCAAAATGCCAAGCTAGTGATCATTCTATAGTATGCAAAATTGCTCTCAACCCTATGAGTGCCATGGATGTTAAAACAAAAGATGAGGAACATTCCTTTATCACGTGATGAGGGTCAATGTGCTGTGGTGGTGTGTGGGGTCAGGAAGTTCAACAAACTTCCCACGCTGCCTTTCACCACAAGACCATGGTTAAAGCCTGTGACACTTCATTATAGGCAGGGGAATTTTGTTTCCCAAAGGGGCAGTGCCTCAGTGCCCATACAAGGATGAGCCATAAGGAAAAAGAAGAAACAAAAAGCAACAATTAAAAAAACAACCATACTAAATTTCCTCCTTCACGTGGCAGGACTAACACATCAATTACACAAAAGAACGTCTGGGAAAACATTCCCACACTGTCCATCACGTGGAGTCTAGAGAAAATATCAAGGTACTGTATTTTAGTGTCACAAGAAAAAATAACAATACTCTACTGAACATGTGTTTCTGTAATGCAACAAAGATGAAATTTTCTTGAACATCTAAAATTATTCCGGCTATTATTCTGGTTAAGTCGATGGTAAAACAGTGGCGCTGATGTTGTGGAGATCATGTCACCACAGTCCTGTCTGTCAACAGCAATCAAAGAAGTATGAGAACCTGGCAGTGTCAACAATGGGGTAGTGCCAAACAAAACCACTTGTTGTGAGTAAAAAGACAACAACAAGAAAAAAACATGTATGAATTTTATTAGGGGAGACTTTTGACATGGATTAACATATTCTGATGTGAAAATTTTACTCAAATGTGCTTCAGATTGTTGGGTTTTCCCCCCACTTGGCATGATTATCAGGTGTCTGTCCTGCTGAGCAATATTACCTAGACTGAGGAATGGCCCAAATACCTCTCTTATCAGTGCACATTAGAAACACAGTTTAAAAAGTTTGAGATAAAGTTTCTGCTGTAGATAACAGTCACTTCTTGGATGTATAGACAGTGTATCCACATGAAGATACTGTTTCCTACATGATATCTATCAGCTTATTCTCAAGGTTTGTGCTTCACTGAGGAGGATACAGAAGTTCAGTCCTATCAGTTCTACCATACGTAATTATCTTATTACCTTTAGTTTTAGGAATAGATCTGGTGGCATGGCACCACTGTGGCTGTTTCTCAAAAGCTTGAGAGCATTATGTTTCCCACACTTGTTTATTAAAATGATATGGAGATATTTTTTTCTTTCCAGGAATGCAACCACAGCTGTCAGATTAAATATCTGTAGTCCATATTGATGGGGGGAAAGCCGTGTTTACATTTATACTCTGAATTGTTCTTAAAATGAATCTAGTCTCTAGTTCATTTGAAAAAACAAAACTAAACAAGAAGTTAATTTATTTCAGAATTTTATTATCAAAGGTGAATTTGAATATATTCTATATTTCAAGTGTTTTGTGTATTATTTTTGGATGATTATAGCTTATAGCTCACAGAAATCTGAAATTGTGCATCTCAAATTCTTAGAATATTCCATTTCAAGTTTGAGGAAAGAGGCCACCATGCACAGATATTTTATGTTGCTCACTGGTCCAAAGTCCTCTTTTCATATGAAATTACGGTATATTTTGCATTTTATTTGGAAATTAAGATCCTAGCTTCTGAAGAAAGTGTGGAAAGAAACAGATACAATGGTCATCTGTTGGTTGCTGGTTTACCCTGTTTTTTCAAGTCCAAAATCAACATAGATGTATGCCAGAGGATTTTAAAGCACTTCCTGCTTCCATCTGCTAGCAAGCTTTATGGAGATGCCAATTTCCTTTAAAAGCAGCACTCTAACATCTGCCCACAGAACCAAAACTACAACCAAATGATTTGTTGACTATATTATTACTGTCTTTAGCTGACTACACAACGTGCTTGACCTGAACCCCATAGAGAATGTATGTAGTATTGTCAAGAGCAAGATGAGAAACACTCAATCCAAAACTTACAGAAGCCCGCTATCAAAGCAACCTGGGTTTCAATAACATTTCAGTAGAGCCATAAGCTGATGGCCTCGATGCCACACTGCACTGATGCTGCTAAAATTTCAATCGATTAAACGGTTGTGAGAAATATTGCAGAAATTCAAATGTTGACAATTTATTTATGGCCAAAGATGTCTTGGTTTTGTGCCTGCTTGAATCACATTCATTTCATTTTCTGACATATTAACATCAGCACGATGGAAAACTGGACAAATGGACATACAACCCCAAAACACAATGCCTCCAGGGTAACGGAGTCATTTTTGTTGTGTTTACTCTAAATGCAAAAATTCTCATGACACCCCTACATTTACAGTCTCTGCCCTTGATAATGCAAAACAACACAGGTTCTCATTGTCTTAATGTTTCTTTGCAAAACCAAGTAGCCAATTCCCACCTAAGCCCATGGTGTCCGTGGAAGTGTTTTCCAGGATGCTTATGGATCCTGTGGCCTCCTAGCAATAAGACTGAGAGAAAGTCAGAAGGAGACCCTCAGCAAACTCAGTGTTAGCTAACAATAATGCCTTAGTTCCAGATATCAGGCCATCTCACCACAGACCACATGTGGGATAGCCGGACACAGGTAATCAGGGCTGTCAGAATAGGACCAGTTCCTCTTGCAAAAACTATAAACCACCAGCTACACCCTACTAAACTATTTCTACTGTATACACAAGACAGAACATTGTAAAAAGAAAAAAAAAGGAAAGAAAGAAAGAAAACACATTATATGATTATCATTTTAAAGTGGTGACAGCTCAATTCCTATTTCCTAGAAATCTTTAAACAGGCTCACTTTGAGCCACAGTCAGTAATATAAAGCAAACATTTCCCTCTTCTCCTCTCAAGTGACACTCCTTTTACAAGTTTTGCTACAGACTCTCTGTCAAACCGGTTGGTGGTGAAATATCTGTCCATTGTGAAGCCTGTTGTCATAGATACACCCAGGTGTAGCTCGTGGGCCAAAGCTGAAGAATCAGAAAGCCAAGGCACTCGCTAATCCTTTGCCATACCACAGTGTGTCAATAATCAGGAATGCACTGCTTAAACTGAAGCATTGTTCCTCTGCCAACAAAATCACAAATATAAGCACTGATACTGCCTTTGGGCACTGCCGTCTTTGGGACGGGAGAAGAGATGGATTGAAGAGAAACAATGAGAAGTCAATGATGGCAAAAGGAAGCTTTGATATCTTTCCAGGGAGCTTAATACTGTCCACAGCATAAAACTTTCTACTGGGGTACGTGGGGGATGTGTACAGTTGTGAATGACAAAGCAATAGCTTCTTCATACAGTAGGACAAAGTCGGAGCTCAGGAGAAGACCAGCTGCCGTCAACAGTTGGATTACTTTGAAGTAGCTCTGTGCCGTAAGACAGCAGGAAATATCCTCTTGATGTCTTTGAACCCATTAGACTCTGATTCATAATAGAAAGTTTAATGAAAAAATAATCTCACAAGCACTTATACACATGCACCTGACAAAGGGGGTCTGATCTTGGTGGACAAAAGCCCTCTGAGACAAACTAGTGATTCCCCGGAGTTTAACTGTCAGACTATTATTTTTACGACTTTTATCTTGAGAATGGAATGTGGAAAGCTGCCATTTTGAGGATGACTCGAGAGGTGTCTAAAATCATTTCTCACTTGTGTCATTATCTTTACGTCTCCCACTTTCAATAAACTACATGGTAGCTGACACGTTGAAGAGTCATCTTGGCAAACGCCACTAGGAACTAAACCGTCTTAAACCACAGACATGCAGACATGAGCAGTTCTGAGCCTATCCTATGTACGACAAGACAATAGCTTGCCTGTTGTCTCTGCTTATCCTCTTTCTCTTCTTCCTGTGTTTTTGCGAGCGCGTATGTGTGTTTTCACATATTGCGACATCACAGAAGAAAGATGCGCAGAATGGGGCAAACGGATGCGGCCAAAGTGGTGAGACCATTGTGGAACGCCGTGGGGATGAAAAGGTCCTCCTGAGAGCTTTATTGTGTGATGGGACTTGCCGCAGCCAGTTCTGTTTCCCCAAGATGCAAGGCCTTGGTGCAAAGCCGCAGCCACAACAATGAGCATCTTTGTCAAGCAGCGCTATTATCTTTATACATTACTGTAAATGACAGGAGAGTGTAGTACAGTGCATATTACATTTAATGAGCTCCAGGTATGTGTCTATCGTTAAAAAAAAAAAGCTAATTTAAACATCTGCAGATCTTAGCTCAGTGTTTAAGAGGATGTACTGTGTTGATCAGAAAGCTTATACCAAAGAAAATGAGTGCATTACACAGTCCACGCAGTCTGTTCAGTTATCCGACTACCATTGTTTCTAAAAGCACCTGTGCAGAAGATGCATAATTAAAACTCTTAATCTTGGGTGACGTAATAGATAAGTAGATATGGTGCAAAACCCACGAGCACAAAAGCTGCAATGAGCTTCTTGTGCAATTCAGTGCTTCCTCCATCAATCTCTCTCATACTGACTATGATCCTATAAATACAAGTTTGTGTTTTTTTAGACATAGTTTTGCCTTTGAATATTTGAAGACTTAATATATGGATTTATATACCAACATTTTATATTGGTCACTCTTCATTTTGAAACCAAATAAACAAAAAAAACAAACCCTGTAGCTGTCACTCTTACCTGCGCACACTATAGATTAGATACACGATTAAAGCACATTTGGTGCACATGAAAACTATGCAAATATTCTCAACTGAACAAAACAAATACTTATATGTTTATATGCACACACTTGGCACTCTTTACTCGGTATAAACGCCTAAAAAATTAAAAACACAGCTCAACTTGTTAAGTCAACGGGTCAAAGACAATGAGACAGGAAGCACTTGACTCTCTCAGCTAAATTACACCTCAACCTGAACTTGACCTCTCAGTCACCTGATTTAAGCACCTGCATATCAGACAGAGCTGCTTGGTTGAGGATTATCTGACCCCAAACTGAAGAACTTGGCCCTCCTCACTTGGCAAGTGCTTACTCGTCCTGATGTCATGCATCTAATTGCTTGCACTGCGTGGGATATGAAGTCTGATATAAGGTACATTGTTGTGTGCACAGGCTTGTGTGTGTGTATGAGTTTGTCATCAAGCTAACACTTGCCTGCAGCAAGATACACATATACACTCATGTCTTCACCCGCCACAACCTATCATTACCACTGTCACGTAGCCACCTCCGCAGAAGGCCTCACAAGTCCTAACAACCACCGGCGCACACACCTGGAGGGCCAAACACTTAGTTCCCAGCCCTTTCCTTCATAGAAACAGCCTTTTAACGCACACATACATAAACAGACACACAAACACATATACACACACACCTATTCATATCCTGCAGCCTCAGCTTCTGCCCTGCACCTCCCATTTGCTGTAAAATCTGTCTCACTTTTCTATCTCCCAAACCGCAAATGTTTTAGTACTATTTAATTTATTTCCTTCGTTATCATTTCCCCACAAGGTGAGTGAATCAGCACACAACCTGCAGAGCCCAGTTGGCAGCCACATCCAGGCTGCTCCTGTGACTAGACAAACAACAGGCCACAGTATGTACTCTAAAGCAAACAGTTTGGAGAAATGGAATCAGATAAGTTGAATAGTTCAACTCAACGGAAGAAATGAACTCTCTCATACAGTTTCAATAGCAAATTATGAATCCTTAAACCTGATATTTTAAATGCGATGCCTTCCTCGTGTAGATTTCTTCATCCATGATGGCCATTGTTATTTGAGAGTGAAAGAACATATAAACCCACTAAGTAAACGTGGATAACAATACACACAGTACACACGGCTCAGCTCACCTGGTACCCATATACCACCTTAAAAAAAAGAAAAGAAAAAAAGGCAAATATCTGAAGATCACAGCCTGCTGTTTAATGGGTTCTCTCTGCAAACACGTCATCTAATCAGGGTTAATCAGAGGATCAATCAAAGAAGGCTGCTGGGACGCGCTACCCCAACAAACTCTTTCAAAGGACACGGATCGCTGTAATGTTTGCCCCCCTTTATCTTCTGTCACGTTAATAGAGTTGTGTTAGGCCCTCGCTCGTTCTGCACTATGTCCTAGTCAGAGACGGCTTAGTGTGTAGCAACCTGTTCTGATAGGTATGTCAAAGCTGAAACTCACAAGCTTTACAGGCAAACTGTGCAGAAGGAAAATCAAGAAAAACAGCATGTCACACCTTACCAGTTTCTAATCCCAGAAACCAAAAGCTAATTATCTCCAGTGTCAATGTTCTTAAGACTGACAAAACTTTCTGTAGGAAATTGTAGCATACTGCTTAGTCATACATTACAGATATTGGAGGTTTGTATAAAGTACAAATTGGCTAAAAGTAGAAATTTGCTGCTGCACATTGAAGGTTAAAGAGTCTTGTGCTTTCTCTTACCTGTCTTAAAGGACAACCAATTTTGCACCTCTTTGCAGACAGAAGCAATGGTCTTCAGCAAGGTTAGGCTTTCTTCTCTCTGCCTTCATTATATCTTGGCATGAGCATGCTGCTTATGCACATGTATACAGAACACTATGTGTTATGAATGATCTCCTAGAATACACAGCAAATGGATCTGGGTAACATCAGTCGCAAATTTTGGCCCTTAGAGCTTCAATAAATGTTCTCTGCTTCAGTAACATACAACAATATACAGGTCCACTGTCCACACTCACTAACACTTACACAACCAATCCACGTCATGCTAAACTTAATGTTAGTCAGGGCATAACTGCACAAATATGTATGTGTGTGCGTGTTTCTTTGTAACAGGCATGAAAACACGGCAAAGCATGACGTGGCAAGGTGGTTTTGTTGCTCACAAATCAATAACGCTCCACTTTTTTGAATGTCTTTATAGCTTTTGGGCAGACTTTTGGAAATATACTCCACTTCTCCAAAGGTAGAGGCATAGGAGGTGACTGCTGTGAGAAATATGCAGAGCTGTCTCCATTTAGAGGACTGAGAAAAGATCCAGCCTCAGGATACGAGTATGTGTCTGTATATATGTGTATGTGTGAGTGTGTGTGTGTGTAAATGCAGAGGGCTCAGGCATGATCAAACAAAGCACACCCAGGTACAGTATGCCATCTGCACTTCCCCCATCCCCCCCAAAAAAGTACTCTCCTCCACCCTCTGCATCTCCAAGTGGAGTCTTTGCACTACATGGCGTATCAGAATGAAAGAGGCCTTGTCTAAGAGGCTAATCCTTGGGCGATTAGTCAACGCGTCTCGATTAAAAGCTAGCAGAGCTGCCACACCACACCCCCATCCTTCAACCCCCCTCAATGGAAATGGCAGTCCACAGGTGTCCCTACAATGCCTGCCTCATTAGGAAAAAATGAGAGATGGGAGGTTGGTCAGGGCTGACTTTCACATGAGACAGAGGAGTGGAACGCGGCAGGGGCAAGGCCCGAACAATCTCTCACAGACCAGGAGTAGCAGGAATGCCAACGCAGCAACACTGCAAGAATATGATTTTTTTTTAATGCAACAACAATAACAACAAAAAAGATTTTGTTTCCCTTAATTTTGCTTTGCACACGGAGTCAGTTGCATGCATTGATTAAATCTACTTTTTTTTCTTTCCTAAAGATGCAAGAGCAACAGAAGTCAGTGAGAGAGAGAGAAAGTGAGGCAAACAATGAAGGAGTGCACACTGTGCAGTATATTTTTGACAGATTATCCCCTCATCAGCCAATGTTTTCAGTAAACAGTCGTTTGAATTGGAAGGATTGAGAGAAAAGACGGGTGTTTCGAGTAATCAGCCCCATACACCCTCACTTTCCATCAACATAAACACCTCACTTCAGGAGTATTCCCATGCCCGAGCATGTCGCCATGACTAAAATATTGTGATTGATGACAATGTACACAATTTGAATGCTTAGAAAAAAGCTTCAATGAAGACACAGTCCACAGCAAAAATACAGTATGTTTGTGCTGAATTACATGACTGAATCCAAGACCTTTATACTGAGCTTGAAAGTGGGATTTTTATATTGTGTTCTTCAGCGTGTAAAGGCATACAGTAGGTGCTTATTACATGAGAGGTGTGTCAGAAGTTGCTACGTGCATCCTGAAAATCTCTCCACTTTACAACTGACATTTTTTTTCCACCTGTCAAATACAAGCCAACAAAATGATCAATTTATGTGATTACAAATAAATTGTACGTAATTATCAGGGCTTCACTTCCTCCATTGTCATTTTGAGTCTGAGCCATTTTTCTTAATCTGCTCCTAGTTAACCCGTGGCAGCAGGAAATGACCTTTGGGCCGGGTGACAGACTACTGTACTTCCCCAATCACATCCATCGTGTGCCTAACCTTGAATGAAAGCTTAAAAGGGGAGGGGTTTTTCTTTGGAGCCTGGACACAGGGAGGAATCACTTACCACTTTCCCCAAGAGACCCCAGTGGAGCTAAACAGAGACGGGATTCAAATAACAATAGTGGAAGGGGGAGGGGCTGAATGCTTCCTGAGATCACATGTTGTTAGAAAGACCACATCACTTGCCAGCCGGGCAGCCAGGCTGGCTGTATGCGGAGGTCCACGGGGTGAGAACACACATGGTTTCAGTTTGGCCTGGTGTAGTACCGGGAGGAAAGAAGGGGCCTGGTAGCAGGAACCCTCCAATTCTCACTTCCTGCTTCTGCTGGAAAGATGATCTGCGCGCCTGCCATCACCATCAACACAGAGCACAGTGTTCACGCAGCAGCCGAGGGGATGGCATGTTCATGCGCAGGGCAACCCATCACACCAAATCAGGCTGTCAGCACCCTGAAATCCGGGCTGGTGTATTTCCCCTAACGAGATGGCGGAACAGAGCAAAGACAATCCCATTCAATCATGCCGCCAAGTCTCCTGTGACACACAGGAGCCTGTTAGCTGTGTCATTTATACAGGAAGTAGCTTTCAAACAAATTAAAACGAATCAAGTTTAACAGAGTAGCCACTTTGTTTGGTTGGCTGTTTTTTTTATTAGTATTATTATTTTCTGAACTACATGTGACACGTAGAAACTACCGTAAGTGTGACAAAAGGGCTATGTATTGACAAAATGGAGAGAAGGCATAATGATAGGCTTGTGCAACCGTGTCAACTAACTTTACTACCTGAAAGCCAGATCAGTGTCACTCAAACAGCTTCTGAATGAAAGAACTCCAGGTGACCTCTCGGTCCCTCCTCGGCAGCGGAAGATGACTAACCTCCACAAATCACGGGTTGCATTCGAGTAAAATAAACACAGAGCACTAATAAAAACCATTGGAGCGAGAAGTTTGTATGTATGCAGCGTTGACCCAAATCTGAAGTAAAGATTTTAAAAATCAGAAAAAAAAACAGCTGCAGTGAACCGCTGCACAAATTGCAGAAATAAACAGCTTTTGGGTACTGACAATGTATGATGTGTGTGGTAATGTGTGTGCTTTCATGTGTGCTGCTAAAGCCTTAGCAGCATTGTTTATACTCTGCTGTGTCTGGGTCAGCAGGGTCCTTGACTGAATTCTTGCCTCAGCATGCCGACAGTTTTAATAGTGTTGTTGCAGGAGGAGGAATGATTACATTATAAAAAAATATGCCACACCATATGTCCTTGTAAGAGCCCAAACCACACACAATAAAATCCAGCAGGCCTTCTAACGTGGCTTCTGCACTTCACAAGCTGACACAGCCTCGCTTTGGGCATTTCACCAGAAGTTTTTATTTTTTTTTTTTAAAGAAAAAAAGAAGTTATCAAAAGGGAAAATTTGTGCTTAAAAAGTGTTAATTCTCTCTATTTGTGATTTCAGAATCTCCCAACCTAAGAACTACATACCAAAAACTTGTACCGCTCTTGACATGTTGCCAGATACTGCAGTGGGCTTGTGTAGTGTGTAGGCTTGATGGCAGTAGTCAACTGTGTGAGGTGGTGCGAGAAATGGCGTAGAAGAACAAACGCGAATCTTTGGCCAGATGCTAAGTCCAACTTCACACACACATACATAAAAATGGCACAACCAACTCAGACATTTTTATTCAAAGTTGCCTCTTCTGACTGGAAGCCAGCTTATTACTTCGATCAGAACCTCACTCTCTACGTTCCTCATCTCTGGTTCACTCTCTCTGTGCTCTCCTTGTGTCTCACAACAAGACAGAGCATGCTCACTGTAAACCTCTCGGGGGGGGGGGGTGAAAGGGATTGGGAGATTAAATTTATTTTGAATTCCTTTTCCTTAATGTGCCAATTACCCCCACCCTTCCCTCTCCTTCACCTCTTCTCTCCACCCCAAGCAGCACAGCACAGAGTCTGTGCTCAAAGCACATCTCGTTTATGTTTTGTACACAGAAAACATTTCTTTCACCCCCAGCTGCATCTCAAACTTCACAGCTGTAATGGCATGCTATTCGCTGAAAAAAAAGAGGCCGCATTAGATATGTTTGCACGGCTAAAAAGTGTGGGATAAGTGTGGGATAATAAGAAAAAAGGTTTGCTAGTTGTCAGTTTAGAACACGAGTAACTCTAAAAAAATGTTTTATAGTTTTTTAATTACAGGTATATCTCATTCTTAAGGTTAGCAGTTGTAGCTTAAAGTTTATGGGAACTCACGGCTTCTACTAATCAAACCAGTCTTGTGCAATATGTTTTCCTGAATTAGACAAAAGTAGATGGCCTTGAGCTCTAAAACCGTATTAAACCATAATATTCTACAGCGTCATAATCCCGGTCATTTGTGTCTAATCTTAGTAAGCAGATCAGAAACCATGCGTGTACATGTGCTTTAGCTTTGAAAGACATTGCCGGGCAATTTTTCTATTTTTTTTTCTGCATCAAAGGTCAGGAATGCTAAGGTCAATGTAATGCTACAGTTATAAAAGCGCCTGATAATGACGCCTGAAATTCCCGATCTAACCCACTTGTGTAACAAAACGAGCTTAGGATGTGAGATTTCTCGACTCCGTTTTTGTTCCACTATTCAGAAGTTTGTTTCTTAGCTCTCAGAGGCAACAAAGACTATGCTTTAGTAAATGAACCCTGGCAAAAAGCTCAATTTCCCTCTTTTCTTTGGTTGGAGGACCAGTCACAACCCTCCTTTTCACTACATTTTCACACATTCCATGCATCCAAAATGGTCTTGTTTTCTATCAACTAAGTCCCTTAATTGACCGTTCTATCCAAGGAGGGATTAGCTGATAAGAGGGGGTAAAGAAGAGAGTGAAAGCAAAACAAAAAGAGGAAGTAGACGGACAGTTGGGGGTGGCAACACACCAAAGGATTACCCCTGTCATCTGTGCTCTGATAAAAATACATCTTTAGATGTGTGAAGAGACTTTGTTAGGCATCCAAGAAAAACCTGCGCTATCAGGCACTTTGGGGGCACCTTCTCTCCAGGAAAGAACAGAGGAAGGCCCCTGCAGCGAGGATTCAGTATTTCCTCCACCAGCAGCTACAGTTAAGACACTCCGAGGACCCAAAGGTCTTTCCAAAAGCCTGTCTCCGATGTTCTCCCACAATGCTTGGCCCCACTTTCTGTTTCTTTATGTCATTTTACACAGCTGCAGGGCCCATTCTTGCACTAAACATTTCGCCGTCACATTATGCTGTAATCTGTTCTTTCCATTGTTTGCCGAGGTGCCAGCGTGGTTCATGATCTTCGGTACAAACAAGGAAAGTAGAGTTGTAAAAGGTGGTTTCGTGCTGTTGTGAGATCTCCAAACTCTTTAGAGCAAATCTGTAGAATGACTAAGTACAACAGGGACTGATATAGTACATAACCTGTGAGCACACACACACAAAGTAGCCAAGTGCCACCCACACTGCTGACGTAGGTGGAGTCCGAGCATCAAGCCAAAACAGGCTTTTATAATTGTGCTAGATTTATAGGTGTGGCGCCTTGTGTTCTATATTTAATTACAGATTTTACAATGAGAGCATGTTAAGTGAAATGTAATACAAGAACATTAGAACTTTTGCCTTGGCCTAGATGTAGCAGTTTATGCAGCCTTACCTTGTAATTTCACCATATAAGGTTTCTGCATAAAATGCTAATGTATGCTTCATCATTAAGGGTGATGTGAGTAACAAAAAGTTAGAAAAGTGTGTGTGTCCATCTCTGCCTCTCCTATGCTTTTCATCTACATCTATACGCTCTCTTTTTTGTCATTTTATGCACATTCCTTTTATCTTGTATTTGAAAAAAACGAAGCTGTTAAGCGGCATGCCTTCTCTGATTATTTAATTAGGTTAAAAGAGGTAGAAATAGCCTGTGCTGACTCCAGGGAAATTCCACCTGGGGGATGACAAGGGCTGTAAGAGTAGTGGGAGGGGTCGGGTGAGGGCGATTTGGTGAGGGGGGTGAAAATCAAGCCCCATCTCTTTTTGACAGATTGGTACAGACACGGGAAACTTTACACGCTGTTTATTTGAGCACACTTTCTGTATGCACATATCATATGAAAAACCACAAATGTCAGGAGAAGAGTCAGAAGAACGCGCCTTTCCTCCCCTTAACATTACCCGAGCTGCTCCGGCTGATTTATGCAGCACAAAGGTCACGGCGAAGAGAAAAAAACATACACACTTTCATGTGTCAGTCACCAAGTCCCTCTCTCTCTCTCTACTTCCACTAATGATTGGCAGTGACACATTCAAGCTGTTGTGTACACAAATACACATGAGCACATGGGCATAGGTGCACATATACGCACACTTTTCTAGAACATCTGTCGGTTAGTGCAAGAAACTTCACCTGACACCTGGCGATCAGCAAACAATTCTAAAGCAATCAAGCATGAAAAGCTGAAACCAGCTAAAGGTAAAAGGTGTTGAGTGTTTTCAAGCGCTGTAAACCGAAAAATAAATAAAGCTGTTGAAACAAATTATCAGAATATTACAAAGAAGACAAATGTCGTATGCTACTTTTGGACAAACTGAAAGTAGCAGGCTTTCTAATAAAATTCGAGACTGTAATTCTCAGCACTATTAAACATCATAATACATCAAACTGTGCTTTAGCTAAGCTCTGAAGAACAGGCTCCATGTCCCCCAACATTTGCAAAGCAGATGTCTTGATTAGTGCATACCAAGAAAATCTGTCATTCCCTCCAACACGACAAGGACCATAAAAAGTTAATAAAACTACAAAATGTTCTGCATTAAACAGTTCTGCTTTTTAACAGAGAAGAAAAAAAGCGATTTTACACGCAGATACCTGAATACACAGGACACCACAGTGCGCAGTGCATGCATTAAAAACACTGGGATTCTTTCCAAGATGATTAGTGAAGAAAAGTGAAGCCCACCCATGTTTACTCAAACAAAAACCCTGGCTATCCAATCACATTTTGTGGATCAGGCTATTTATGAGAGTACCTGTAAAGACCAGAGGCAAAGGCTCGGGCACATGTTTTACTGCTCTGTTTGAATAATCAGGTACAAGTAAAACAAACAGCTACAGAAGGGATGTTTAGCAAGTCGCTCAGGATCCAACTCAGGGCAATAAGTGTTCATTAGTTTTAATAGCCTGGCTCCCGGAGCAAATGAAATGAAGACCGGGAGACCACATCCAGCTAATGTAAATAAATCAAATAAACCAAAAAAACCTCATCAACTGTCTGTTGTGAGAGAAATTTGAAAAAAAATATTTAAAAATCATCCTGACTTTTCTAAGAAGTTTGCATAAGAGTAGAGCAGGAATGGGAGGAAATAGCCTATTTCTGAAATTAAAACTGTGTTCTCATATAATTGATGAAAAAGTATTTAATAGATGAGTTAATTCACTGTAGGATGATGATCGTAAAATACTAAAAGTGGGAGGGAGTACTCGAGGAAAACTTTAAAGTTACATCTCAAAAGCCCAACTATGTCTTTAGCCTGTGTTAGTCTGTTATGCTGGCGGCACATCTTGATTCCACCTGAGCTCAGAGAAAGGTGGTGATACACTCCCAGTGGTCCAGATGGTCCCCCCCAACACTGGCCCGAACATAAACATGGCTTGGGTCTGGTTGAGGAGAGGGAGACCCCGTTTATTTATGGACATGTCTGGGTCTGGGACACAAATATAGAAAGATAGATCGACGAGATGAGGGACAAAGGAAAAGAGCAGGGAAGCGGTGCGCTCAGACTTGTGGACGTCTTCCAGTATGGTCAGATGGTGTGATATGGCCCACCTACACAGGAGCTGAATATTCATGTGTCTATGTGCAAGTGTTTACAAGGTTAAAAGTGCATATTCCCATATACCGCTTCTCTTATCTACAGATTCAGTCCAATGTACAAACTATAAAGCAAAATATCTTTTTAACCTGAGGAGCTAATTACACCCTCCGTGACGTCAAATGTGCCGCAAACAAGCACATGTAGCCAGCGGTATTGGCTGTCGGGCGGCAAAAGTAGAGCGAGGGTGTGAGGCCGGGGAATTCAAAGAATTTTCCTGTGTGCTTACTGGCACAAACCAAGCCCACTGTACATCTATGAAAGTATGGCTGAGTAAGGCCCTTTTCATCTTTGCAGCGCTCTCCTTAAATAAATCGGTTCAATCTCAATTTTTACAATAGGGTTTTACAGCTTAATAACCTGGCTACAGAAACCCAGACATCGTAAGGTGTTTTATGGCTCTTGTAGTTCCTTTATGACCCGGCCAAATGTCATTGCTTCACTGTACACCAAAAGGGGCAGATAATTCTCTAGAAAACAAGACAGTTATGATGTTTTGGAACTTTGTTTAGGACAAGGAAGTGTTGATGAGGAGAGGATTGGTCCTCCCACACGGAAAGGTACCATTTGCTCTCATAGACGTCTACTTGAGTTCCACTAGAACACAGTGCTGCACAAAGAAATCTATTTCATGCATTTTTGGTGCCGTTTTGTCACACACACACACACACACACACACACACACACACACGACCTATCTATGCTTAAAACCAACTTGTATAATCGCACTGGATCTACCCTTATGGAAGACATTTTGAGATCGCGTAATCATGATGCTGCTACAAAGCAAGATGACGTACATTGATGCTACAACAGCAGCTGTTTTTCGTTGCTATAAGTCATTAAAATCACTATTCGTCCGTCGATCTTCTGTCTCCGTGTTAGGGTTCTCCGCTTGTCTCGCTTCGACATCGCACGGGGCAATAAAACTAAGGTTAGGTGATTAGCACTGTGGCCTGACACAGCATGCACTCACTGAAATATAAACATTACACAATCACACCAAACATATGAGCAGCTTCAGCTAATTAAGACCACGCTGCTTTTTAATGCCTGTTTATATCTGACTCCTAAATGAATGCTACCCCTGGAGCTCCCTCCAAAACAGGTCAGCCAAAGAGAAGAGGACAGGGGAGGAACGGAGGCAGGTTGGAAATTACAGGCAAACCAATCTGACCTGCGGCGCCCGAAACGAAAAGCTTTACTAAAAGAAATGAAATAAATGCAATGAAAATGAAAAAAGTCCTCGCATGAATCTTGATTATTTTCATAAATCTCTCGGAAATCTGACGATTAAAGAAGTTTACACAAAAGCATTTGAAGTAAGCAACCATTTTCAACTTAAAAATGACCAAATGTGCTGGACATATCCGAATTTCTTTGATCATAAAGATTTAGGAAATGTGAGCTTTAATACTTCTCAATCAGTACCATGTGGAGCTTTATTGGTGTACTGCTGCCATTCTTATTGCCTTGGCAGGCATGAAGGACACAGAAACCCAGGAGACAGGGGGACTGACCATCGCTCTCTAACATCATTAAAAGCGATAAGCTGGCAACTGGCAGAAGCCAAGCTTGCCATTTGTAGCCGCTAGGTCCCTGGCCACCTTACTCAAACTTTCCAAAATGTTTTCACAATCTAAACTCTGCCTCTCCTCCCCGGTTGTACACGACTCAGCCCTCAAGAGCTCAGTGAAGTTGATCTTTTGCATGGCGCCACAGTTCTGGGAGAGGGCCAGCCTCACCTGAATGACCTCTGCCTCGTCTTCAAAGCCATTAAGATTGTCTGCTGTGACCACGATCAATACTTCCACAGACCTCCCCTTGCTTTACGAGACAAAGAAAGCACACTATCTACATACAATAGAGCGCAGCATTGTCACATTTGCAATTATATTTGAAGGCGTATTACCTGTTTTTATATGCACACATTGTGGTGCACGGGGGTTGGATTTCAAGTTGCAGCTTGTTGAGACTTGGGGATTTACTGAGAAGGTGGGAAGGCATGTGAATGTGTGTGTGACAGGGAGAGCGAGCGAGAGAGAGAGACAGATGTCTGGAAGAAGCTAGGCTGGCAGAGTTTACAGTGAAGGAGGACTGGCTTTGTAAGCAAATGAAGGAACACACACAAACGTGTGTTAACCTCACACCAACTTTTCTCCTTACACCACACTGAATGCCAAGCTCACAACAGACATGCACCAGTGCTAACCTGGTGTCTGCATGCAGGGGCTGGTGTCTTTGTGTGCATGTACATGTCTGCCTCTAGTTCACCTATGCTATCTGTTGGGCACTAGACTCTCGCTCTGTTAATAGTGTTACGTGCTTTTACAGAAGCCATTAAGAGCATTAGCAGATGGGCAAGATGTAGTACTTTACTGTGGTAGGATTTCCCCTGGTTTTAAACTGAGGTATTGCCAGTGTTATACCAGGGAGGGCTTGTGTGGAGGTGACCTGCTGGAAAGTTTAACAAATAAAAAAAGAAGCTATGTACACCAAAAAAGGCCAGTCAAGGAGCTGCTGCTCTTAACACCCCTTTTAAAATCAACTGTAGGGAGCCACGGCACAGAGCAATAATAAATAGCTACAGAGAAATGTAATTCTTTACTGCCCAGCTGCAAAATGTGGTTAATGCAAAAGCCAGCCTTCTGAGGTTTGAAATCTAAAAAATGCAGCTAATGAACAAATGTTTTCCTAAAGTCTTGGCCTCTTACAAAGTAGAGAAAGATGGTGAACTCCGGCATCAATGATTAACTTGAACAGTAGACTGAGGTTTACCTGAGCCATTGACTAGACAGGCACATAAAAATACACTACAGACTTCCTCCTTCATATCGCTACCAAAGCTCCACCCTAACTTGCTCATTCTGCAGCTCTGCCATGCCTCAACAAACTGTCTGCAGTAAACAGCTTGGGGAAAAACACGGATCTTTACCGTAAAGGCAAGTGAGCTCCTAAGATTCCTGCCTGACAGTTTCGAACACGCCGGGTCAGGTTCTGAGCTCTGCTAGCCTGCAGTAGCTGTTATCAAAAGCTGCTGAAGGATTTCAGCGATCGATTATTATGAAGAGATGAGTAATTCTGGAGAGCTTAGAAGAGATGGAAAGATAAGCAGCTGAAAGCAGTGTTGCAATCATTTGCTTATGTTGTATACAGCAATTGTCTGAGAATGAATGAGTTTTAATTCAGGTGCGATTGTCAGCGAGCTTTCCACAAAGACCTGAAAATAAAATATGGGCAGTACAAGTTTGCACTTTCACTAAGAATAAACAGAAAGTATATGGAAAATGCAACAAGAACAGATATGAATGGTCAACAGCTTTGATAAGTCCGCAGGTTGAAAATGTATTTAGGCTTTGGTGAGAAAGAAATGAGGCGATAAGAGGGACCTACAGTACATGAAATATGACTAAAGTTAAGAAGGCTTTGCATATCTCAGTGTGTGTGTTCAACTTTTTTTTTTTTAAGTGTCAAAGGTCCAAGTTCCATGACTGACATACTCAAAAAGAGAAATCTGATAGGCTGTAGATTATGGATGACTTGATATAGTGCATTTGTGCATGACTTGCAGCTTTGCATTTAAAGTGCACGCACTTTACATATACACAAATGCATGCAACAGTAAATGTCTAATTGCACATGTGCACACATTGCATTCAGTATGAATGCACAAACTGTTTGAGAGACATTCTGAGACACTTACGTCAAAGACACTAAAGGGGCCAAAAGGTCACATAAAAATTCTCCTGTGATTAAAACCTGTTCCCATGACACTCTTTTCCATCTCTAATCTCAAACGGTTTATGTCTAACCTGAAAAACTGCATAGTTTCACACCTGTTTTGTTTAAAGCAAATTGGTCAACGTACAAAAATGTGATGTACACAATAAGAGGACATGGAAAACTTCACCTTTACAAATAAGCAAAAGCTGCAAGATGTGTAGACCAAAGTATGACTTTGGCCTACACACAATTTGCGCAGACACATGCATATGGGACACCCGTGGGAATGAAAACCCTACTTGCATTGTACTAATGACTGTGCTGTCACTTTGTCATAAGTTGCCCCACCTGTTCCTGAAGTAGGCCAGTTTTATCTCCGCTTCATTCATTCTCTGTTCGTTAATGTCTGAAGTTTATAGCAGAGCTGAAGTACATGAATGAATTGATTGCTCAGTAGTTGTTCAAGCTAAAGGACAGAGTGGGCGTTGAAGGCTGTTTTTGTTTTTTTTCAGCACTTTATCAAATTATCAGGTATTTAAAACTTTGTTGAAATTATTCAGATTATCTTGATAGCAGTAATCAAAAATGCTGCATATTTGAGTCTCCTGTAATTTGACAGCAACTTGCAAGGCTGGAAAAGGGTCATGGGAGACAGATGTACAAAGTGAACTTTATTGAACTTCACTCTGATTTTATCGGTGTCGGTACACACAGAGGCACGCGGCCACTTTGATCTTCAAAGGGAGATGAGCTAGAATGAGGGGTAATAAGAAGATAATAACGCCAATCTATATCCATTACTCCATAGATCACAGGTTCACTGCAACATGCAAAGTAGCTTTCCTAGCTTTTATTTTCCAGACAGAGAGCCACATTTCATGTTACCACATTGCCACCTAGTGGTCGCATGTACCCGGACCAGCAATGGAAACCTGCAAATCTATCCATGCATTCAGTTTCTTAACAGCAAACCTAAACCTTCTCCATCTTAGGTTAGGTCAGCTGGATGCAGACTCGAGCCCATCTAAGATGTGACAGAGAAAGCTGCAGGTTACACCCTGGAAAAGTTTTCAGTCAATCCCAGGGATCAAACAGAGACATGACCACCATAAACTCTTCCATCTATACATAAAGCCAATATAAAATCACCAGCAAGTCACTGGACTGTGTGAGGAAACCAGAGCACCAAGAGAAAAGCTATACAGCCACAGGGAGAACACGTAAACCCACAATGAAAGGCCCAGCCAACCAGGAGATTCAAGACCAGAAGCTTCCAGCACTGCATTCTACAAATACTGCAAAAAAAATGAAAAGTGAAGGATGTGAATGGATGCTATTCAAAGCATTTGTAAGTATAAAAGTATAAAAATATTAAAAACACTTTTAGTGATAAAAAAAAAGTCAACCTCTAGCAGTAGAGGACATATTGTACTAATGACTGTGCTGTAGTAGAGGAAAGAAAGCTCTGCTGTTATTTACAGTTAAACCGAGGGCAGAATTGGCAGCAAGGTGTAATAACTATATATGAAACGTGTTTATCTACTGTGACAGGTGATATATGTAATCTAATTCCACTTAATAATACAATAAAACACAAATAGAAAGTGGGGCCTTGAGAAACCCCACAGAAAAGATCCAATTGTGACCTCTAGTGGTGAAGTCAAGGAGGTGTGTGGGGGACGTCACAAGGCACAGAAAACCAAGAGAGCGAGCGAATGTGTCCCCAAAATGATATATTTTAATTTATTTTAACTATTTTATTATGTTCTATCAATTTTTAGACTCTATTTATATTTTATTTAGCTTGTGACATAAAATGAAATTTGCAATGCTTAACAAATTCAAGTTTGTCTTAATAAAAACAATAAAACTTTTAGTTTCAAGCAAGATTTTAACAGATTTCCTTTTTTATGACAGACTGTCATATAAATTTGTTAAGCACTGTAAATTAGAAGATCAGATTTCAAAGATGGATTTTTACACTACTACAACAGATGAACATTAGATAGATTCAGTGTAGTGAGTGTACATTACAATGGGAGATCATGATAACAGTATGAAAAGTATGAAAAGAATGCACAATCTGTAAATGCCCCTTTTTTTCAGTGCAGCCTGCACATTTAAAAATATATGTGGTGGTGGGTGATTAATCACACGCTGTTCAAACAGCACAAAGTGCCCGAGGGGGCACCCAAATCATAAGGTCCACAAAGCATGAGTAATACCTGGACCCCAGTGTCATATCTGACAGCAGCAGCTCCCCTACTTTGCTTTACTCTGGAACCCACATCACACAGTGTGATCAAAGAGGGTAGAAGGGTAGGAGGATATCATCAAAGACTCAAGTTGTTAGCCACTAGAAAATATTTATCAAGTTTAATTTCTAAGTGTTGTTTGTTAGCATGCTAAGCCAAAGTTGTCTGAACAAAAAAGGGTGATCTCTCCAGCTGTAGTTTGGAGAGCCAGAATTACTGGAAGTTTTAATCCGTTAAGGTGACAATGCCATTGTTGAGATTTTCATAACTCCTGAAAGTCATTAAAAAAAATCACAGACATGTGTGAAATGTTTTGAATTCCTTAAAAAAATAATATTTAACTAGTAATTATGATGATTTTGTCATTGATTTTAATGTCTCTTTGATTTCAAACCCCGATTTTCTTTCTTCAAAATAAATAAAGATATTGTGATCATAATTCGCTAGATAAAAGGCACTAAGAAAACCACCACAAACCTGCTAAAGCTTAAAAAAGAAATCCTAATGAAAACTAATGTCCTGAGGGATAAACCTTCTTCTTCCACAGGGATGCAGACAGATCTGCATGTTCGTTGTGTCATAGATTTTTCACTGGATGCTATTCCTGATGCAACCTTCCACTTTTGCTGGCTGGAGGTAGGAGTAAAGTTTCAAATTAGCACCACACATTTTAAGTGGCCACAGAAAGAAATGCAGGCCAGAAAACCAGGATTATGTTGTTGCACACATTAACCACAAGAGTGCAGCAGAATGTAAGGCATGCATCAAGATAATCCGAAAGCTTGACTACAGATGGCACTACAGCACAGCAATTCTCTCAGTGTTATTTTACACGGACTACTAACATCACACCTATGAAGCCCAGATTTCATTTTAAGCCAATGTAAGATAACAAAATAAATCAGTCCACTGGGAAACATGAATGGCTCTGCTTATTTGATTGAAGCCTTCTGATGACAGTCCAAGTAGAGGACAACTTCCAGTCAATTTAACTACTTTGGTGCTGTAAGTCTGTGACTCTGTTCAGTGACACTGGCAAGCAAATTCTTCCCTGTCTGTCAGGGCTCAAAGTAATAGTTTGACAGCACAACACACTGGCCTGCTCAGCATCTGCCCCCCTACTTATCAGGCCTAAATTTTAATTTAACAATGAGCCTCTATGCGTCAAGAAAACCAAAGGTATCAAACAATCAACCTTAATCAAGCATTTTATGTGGAGACGACTGCGAGTTGATGACATTCAATCTCTTTTAAAGAAACTAAAAGCTCGCACAATTGCACGGATCTCCAACACGAGCACATGACTTAACACACACATAAACAGCAGTCTGAGGAGCCTGGTTTTCTGCTGTGTCCCAGGGAGGTCACACAGGAAATTTCACGCTCCTCTTCACACTGAAAATGTCTCCTTTATCCTCCCGACTGGAGACAAAAGAAAAGAAAAAAGGAATGAAAGACTGAACTGGAAAAGAAAGGAAACCCACTCTGTCTTACTTATATAGGTGTGACTCGCTGAAACACAGCCATGGCAATCCACACCCAGCAAAGTAAAGGAGGAACGTGGTCACAGGTTCAGTGGAATGTGACATTTATGAGAGCAAAACACAAAGGGAGGAATTTTCCCTCCAAAACAGGAGCAAGAAAACTGAGGGAGAAATGTCAGGAATTTAAAGTATTTCTAACTCTCGATCAGATTTTTTTTTCCATACAAGGACGGTTAAGAATGCACCTGAAAGTCCGCTCCAAGTCTGCTTTAAAAGAAATGCATTTTAAACTAGTGTCATCATTGTTACACTGCAAACTATCAGAGCGGGCTGTTTGTATTTGAGTTTTACTATTAAAGTAAGAGTCTTTGTTTAGCATCATTCCTCTTTGGGACAAGTTTGAGGTACGTAGAGCACCCTGTGAGAATGGAGAGCTGTCTGCCCGTGCTGACAGAGGTGCCCCTGTAATGTGGTCTGCTGAGTATTTTCACTGTTTGCTCTCTGGTCTTAACATTTGGGCTGACACTCTCTATCTTCTATACTCCTGCAGAGGTCAGTGTGGTTTTTCTTATGCACAAAAGGTAAAAAGCCCACGGGGTAGTAGGATCACAAATACAGTTCCAGGAAACATACCGTTTTTTTTTTATCACATAACAGGAAGTGACAGGCTATATGACAGCTATGTAACTTCAAAAGGTGTAAACACAAAGTGCACTGGGAATTTTTAACCAAAGAAGTCAGGTTTCGCGTCATACCTCCCAGGCATCGCTCCAGTAAACCCCTCCACCCAGGTTTGCTACTTCCTCTAAAACAGCCTTCTTCATTCTCACCTAAGCACAGGCTGGATGCCTCTCTCAGCCTCACACTTCCTGGTAACTCCCACACCAGGATAACACCACCCTGAGGCAAATATACACACACGAGCCACATTCTAAGTTGTGGTTTCCCTTTAGGAAATCAGCAATCTGCTGCCATTACCCACCAGCATTTACACCTCCTCTCTGCACCCTTTAATTTTTCTTTACCCCCAATGTTTAAAACAAACAACTTCTCTCCCTTATGAGAGATCATTACAGGAAGAAAGCACCACACAGACTGTTAAAAGACGCCAAAAACAGCTAATAAATCTAAGACGGTGATCTGGTGTCAGAGCATCAGGGTGTTATCAGTGTTATTAACAAAAGCTATGTACACATTCTGATGTGACTGCTCTTGAAGGATGTTTCGTGATTTCTAAACTTCAGAATATTCTGCGAATTTGAAACTGTGAGCAAGACGAGAGGACACGATATTGGACCATTTAGCTACTGTATCAGTTCAGTTTGCGCTCTCCTCCTACCTTCAGCTGAACCGTGTGAGAATCACAAAATTTTAAACACGAGACAGCACATATGGAGACACAATTGCCAAAAGCCCTGAGAAGAAAAACACTTTATAAAGCGCTCCAGCGTTTCAAAAGCTCTCTCCTTCTCCCTTTCACACACACACACACACACACATAAACACATAGACACAAACACATACACCTCGAAACAAAGGTGCCATTTTACTCAGGAAGGGTCAGCAGTTCTCTCCATCAGACAGGGGCTTGTTCTTGGTCAGAGGCTGCTGCCCAATCTCAGGCCACCCTCCCCTGGCTCCACTGCCCCCCCCCCCCCCCCCCCCCCCCGGCCCCCACCACCCCGGAGACAAGCTCCCCATTGTTCCTGCACTACTAATAAATGACAGTTCTCCTGTTCAGACAAACTTTAGGGCCCATTCAAACACACACACACACAAAAGTTTAAATGGTGCTCTATATAAAAAGATACCAGGAGCATTTTCTTTTAAGGCTGGTATTTCTCGAGCTCATTAAGTCGTTATCTGACACTAATGATGTAAGGATGTCTTCCTGCGTCTTAAGCTTTGAACTTGAGGACAGGATGAGATAATCCTGAGGGCCGTTTGTGTAATAATGAATAACAAATGTTCCTATTGCCTTCCATTTCTCTTCGGTGGTCAAAAGCAGTCATGACATTGAGTCATAGTTCACCAGGAGGTCATGCTGCTCAGTGCGTGTTGTCACCCTGTGAGCTCAATCGGGGGCCAGGGAGCTGAGGTAGGCCTTGAGTTTAGACATGATAAATCACCACTCAGCTTAAGCTCATAAACACACCATTAACACGCTCGACCACATGAACTCTATCCGTTTACCTTAACAGCATGGTGCTCGGGACTATCTGCCTGTGATAGCACTCTTAGGGGTCTGATGCACATGGCTGTCACAGCTACATGAGGATCTGTGAGGAGCATAGGGAGCTACACGTGATCCTTTCCCATCACTAGTAATTAGATATGTAATCTGCTTCAGACCGCAGTGTAGAAACACTGCACGCGCTCCCTGGTTTGCTTAGGTGACATTTATATTCAGGCAGTGTAAACTGGTGTTAATCGTCTAATAAACATCAGCTGCATCTTACTAAATAGAAACAACTAGATTAGCTTATTATATTCCTGACAACACAAATCAACTTGAAGCTGAAACTCAATTGCCAGTGATGACAAGGTCCTCCTGAAACGTTGGTTGGAGTAAATACAGGGTTGTTAAGTCTTGCCCCGGTGTGTGTATATGGTTCTTTGCTGTGGTTCACCACAAACATATCATATGACAGCACAGAAAACTGAGAGAAAGCAAATTCCTGCTATTTTTAGCTATGACAAACATAAACAAAAGAATCAGAAAAAGAAATACACTTGCTGAAGCGTCATGGCTGCTTTGATGTCTATCTGATCACTCGTGGGCTTCCATTAAAGCATCTTTATTTTTTGATGGGCTTAAACAGGAAAAGGGGTGATGTTGGCCATGCGCAGGACAGATGCTGGGCAACCGGGGTCAGATATTGCTCCCGCTTTGCCGTTTAAATTACAAAAGGAGGAGGAGGAAGAAGAGGCAAAAGTTGTGAGAAGAGGAGTAAGGGGGAAAAAAGCCCCAGTGTTTAGTCAAGGCCTGCTCACTGACACAAAGTCTGTCTTTGTCTGCCTCCCAGGGTGCCAGATAAAGGAATTCTTGTGTGTCGGGGGCTCTGACCGAGTTTATTTGACACTTCAGCTCCTTTTGTGAAGCAAGTGTCCCACCGTCAATGCTGGCCATGAGAGTCACTTGGCATTAGACAGAGGGTCGCTCTTCAGTGGAGAAAGGGGGTCTTGTTTGGAGAAGATTTTTAATAGAGGTGGTGTGTGTGTGTGTGTGTGTGTGTGTGTGTGTGTGTGTGTGTGTGTGTGTGTGTGTGTGTGTGTGTGTGTGTGTGTGTGGACGGAGGGGTGCTCAGTCGGTGCTCTAAGCTGTATACGGACATATAGTGGAGCTCTGTGCCCTCCCACAACCACAACAGAATAAATTCTTCATTGCTACAGAAGTGCGTGGGATTGAGGGGACTGGGTAGTGAAAGATGAAGACAGGTGAAAGTGGAGGCTTCAGCAAATGAAGGAAAACACAGACACACACATACAGCACCCATTATGAATGCAATGCCGTTAAGTCACACAAGGCTTGTAAAAGCAGGTTATGTCACGCTATTCTGAGCATGTTTATCAGTTGGGTGATCACATGGACTTGTAGGTTCAACATAATCCAATTACATTCCAGATAGATAGATAGATAGATAGATAGATAGATAGATTGATAGATGATTGACAGGTGTTCCAGTACCACTGAGGTCAACGGTATAGTGCTCAAAGCACTTTCCTCTCACCTTGAATGGAGTTACTGTATGAGCGGTGGGAGGGCATGCTCCTTTTTATGAACACTGTATCCACACTGTGGATTTATTTCAGCTGCACCTGGTCTTTAACAACTTATAACAGGTCATTGCGCTCTAGGCTGTGAACACCCGGCAGTGCAGGTGCATAGCCAATGGCTGTGCTCAACCCATGCATGTGAAATATTAAATTGAGCCATTTTCCCTCTTCTGTAACATTTACCGATGCATGTGTAATGATGTTAGAGAATAATAAAGAAGAGTTCTCACCTACTGAACAGGTGAACTTAATGAGAGTTTGGTGAAGCTTCCTTTGTCAAAATACACAGCTCCCAACTGACAATGAGCAGAAACACACCTTCTGTGTTTGTATGTATAAGTATGTTCCTAATGAGTCCATTTCCAAAAGAATTTCAATATAAATTATAATTTGGTAGAGAAGATATGGGCACCCATGTGGGTGTGTTGAGAAGATAAGAACAGAACCTTTGGCCAAAGCAGACAGTGCTGAATGCATTGTCACGTCGCGAATGTATAACATAAATACAAACCTCCATAGGTCAAGCATACTTATATTTTTTGCTGACAAAGGGGTTTTTATATTGACGTTGTCCACATACCTGCGGAATCAGGAGATGCGCACATATTATCCAAATCACTGGACATCCACTGGAGCACAGCTTCCAAAACATAATCCAAGATATCCAACTGTGCAAAATTTAAAAAAAAAATCCACAAAATACAGATTTCATTTCCGAAATCAGCATATAACATTAACCATCTATGAAAATGTCAGCACTTGACCACGCGTGTATCCCAAATATCCCAAGAGACTTGTCCAGCAGCTGAATCTGTGGCAGGAGTAGAAACTCATCCCAGACTGAAGTCAGCATTTTCTTATAACACGCGAAAAGATCCATAGCTGGAGTTTTCAATCCATCAGCTGCTATCATCGTGATCACGTTTAAACAAAAACACAAAACAATAATAATAATAACTTCTCCACGTTTGTCAATGTCGCGATTAATCCCGTTAATGCGTCCAAAGAGCCCCAGTATTAAACGATTTACGCCCAGGCAAATCCAGCAAAGCAATCAGAACGATTATTTCCGAAGATGCTGATTCCTCCTTAGGGTCCAGCGCAATGATGGTCTCTGCGGCAGCTGCAGCCAGAGTCTCTGCTGACACGACGCGCTCTCGTTAAGAGCCGCAGCTTCACTGAGCCATAGTTTGTGCGGAGCACCTCAGCACATGCTGCTTTCACCAAACGTAGTTTCGCAATGCATGACGGTAAGTGGAGTTAACTGGAATAAGAAAACAGCAGCAGGTTTAAACCTTAAAAGCAGTTTTTAAAGACAAAAAAAGTAAGAAAGAAAACACGGAACGCAATGAAATGATTTCACAGGTTAACCTTAAAATAATGAAAGTAAAGCAAAGGTGAAATAACTTTTAAACTTTTAAAAGTTTTAAAATAACTTTTAAAACAGTTACAGGCATTAGAAATTAGATCATATTATCATTATTATTATTATTAGCAGTATTAGTATTAGTATTATTATTCTCTAAATATCAGTAAAGCTGTCATGGATATCAGCTGTTACAATCTCTGTTGCAATCGTTCATCACCTGTCAGTTTCATTCCAGGTTGCGTGTGAGCAGTGTGTGTGAGTAATAATGATCATCTGTAGCTGTGCAGAGATACAGAGATGTCGGTGCCTTGAATCACCTTCCCATGAATGAATCTCTTGTCTTTCTTACCTCACTTTCATGTCCTAACCACCTCCAGGCTTGCTTGTATTGCCGGGATCACGCTCTCAAACTTCAAAACGAGGCCTGGATTCACGGGAATGGAGCACAGATCAAAATCAGAACAGAACCCACTTAGTTACAAGAAGCTGAAGCTAAGTAAAGCTGGACATTTGTTCTCACTCCCTGTGAACTGTGGAGTCAAAGCTTGCATGCATGTTTGCTGTGATTTGTGATTTTGTTGTGTTTTTTACTTCATCATATTTAAGAAGTACTCTGATGAAGCGTTTATGACTAAAACACAGCAGAGAGGATATAAGTGACACAAAGCTGGGATTAAGGGAGTAAAGCTGATAACCTCTGACCCAAACCAAAGGGGAAAAAAACATGAATAAATAAAAAAGTATATTCACTAGAAGTTATATCAGTCTATTATACTTCCCTTCCCTATACATTACTCCTATTCACACAGGGCCTGGCACCGTTCCATTCCACTTTTTACTTTGTTCTTTTGGCTGTGATCCAGTCCAGTCCAGGAGTACCTGAATTGCACGCGATTCTGTCAATTGCAGGTACTTGATGGCTTTCTTGTGTGCAGGGGTTGAAAAGTTGCTGGAGGTTTGCGCACACAGCATTGCGTGACTAGCGCTGGGGACGAAAACACAAAGACATTGTTTTCAGTGATCAAACCCCCTTTATAGTAACTCAACAGCATTCCTGTCTCACATTCCTAAGCCACCGCTGCAGTGTGAAGGATTTTTTTCTTTCCTTTAAAAAAAAGGAAGAAAGGAAAAAAGAAAGAAAAGGAGGGCTGCACTTTTTTAATCTGGTTCACTGTGTCGACCTCGCTTCTTCCACAAGTTCTCTCGTAGCTCATTAATCATTAATCAAGACTGAATTAAAGTATTAGTTGAGGCAATTATCTGCCATGGGGTAATTAAGAGGTGTTTATCCCTTATCCAAAACAATGTGATGAATGTAAACACAGTGTGCCAGCTTTCATGTTAAGCCAGCAGCCAGCTGAACAGCAGTATTAAATCAAATGAAAATGCATTGCTTCTCAGTGTATCCCCTAAAGCATGCGCGGGTGGGATTTCCAGGTTGTTTGTGCAACTGCCTGCAAATGTGTTTATGCTCACTTGTGTGCATCCTCCTACACCGTGTCTCCACTCATGCCAGCATGCGTCTGTAGATATGTGCTAATGTGCACACAAATGTTTTCCAGATTGGTGTGACAAGGATAATCATATCCAGGGAGCACAAACCCATGCTGAATGCGTCTCACACAGATGGGAGGAAAAAGGAGGAATGCATTAAAAAAAAATCCCGAGGAAACGAGACTGAGTGTACACCCACAGACAGTCGTGCAAGTGTAAAACTTATGATATGTGGAAATCTACTGGCAAAGGAGCCAAGCGGGGCCGCCATCACCTGGAGTGGGTGAAACAAATCTAATATTTACTGAAAGCGATGACCCTCATGACCTTCTGCTTTCAACGTAGAAAACATAGAGACGAGGACAATTGAGTCAGTCATATCTCCAGTGTGTGCTCTGAGAGTGATTAAGACTAGAGCACATTCATTACTGGCCCAGCTCAGACAGAGAGGGACTTCAGAGCAGAGCCCTTGTGTTGGACTGTTTGGATGTCCTATCCCCTTGTATCTCTTTGACTACATCCAACACAAGGCTCTATTCAACCAGACTGGGATCAAATGTTTCCTTATGTGACCCTGAGTACCTGAGCTTTCAGCAGGATATAAAGAAGAGCCTATGAGACTAAAAGAGAGACATTACTGAAGGCCATACCTCTGCTCTTATAGAGGGACATAAGCTGGATCACAGGTGGGGACAGGGGGAAGGATGGTAATGACCTTACAGAAATAACAGGGTGGATGACACAATGACACATATTTCCCAATAACTATATGCTGTTTCTCTGGTATGGCCCCAACCACAAAATTGCTAGTCTGCTTAGGTTTCCGTTCTTTATTTTCTCACTTTCCCACTTCTCATGAGTGTTATTACTTCTACATCCGCCTGGGAATTAATTGGGTAAATATCAGCCAGGAAACATGAGGTTAGATTCCATGTTGGCAGCTCATGTAATTTCACATACAGCCAACATGCAGATTTCCGCCTGTTTTTTTGGCACGCCTGTGGGAATGGGCAAAGTGTAGCAAAACAGAGGTCAAGGCAAGGTTTCTCACTGAAGTGGGTGAAAATTTCTCATGTGAAACTAAAAATGGCTTTCACCAGTTTTACATAATGAGACACAATGTGGCGTGTACCTCTTTTCTATAGAATCACCCAGGATAAAGAGCTAATCCTCTTGTGCTATGAGACTGATAGAGCTGGATTCCTTCCAGCACCTTAGGGAGTCAGATCTATGGAAGAGAGAGCCTTTCAAAGAAAACCATGTAATCAATGGCACAATCCCCCTCAAACCCCCTCATTTGATTGATGCTAACCGTAAAGATTTTGGTAAATCAGTTCGCTCAAGCCTTTCTCATCTCATCCTGCATTAAGATGTCAAACTGTAACTGGAGTTCCAGTGTTTACCCAACCAAGTTTTCTCACTTGAGGAGAAATTAAATGAACTTTTGGCCTGGACTAGGCTTACAGAACCACTGACATGTAGTCTGTATGACTCATTCACTCTTTCACTGGGCACAGGCGGAATTTATTCGGAGAAACACACCCTTGCTGGCGTGTAGCATAGTTTGACCATTGCAGGTGTCTTGGTTTATTGGGTTTCTATGTCAAAGAGCAAACCTTAGTCTATAAAAACCTAAATTTAGAGCTCTAATTATGAACACACTAAGCACCAAGGGGCATGCAGCTGCATACTTGTGCATGCATTTCAAGGAGCATGAGTTCTGGCTTGGTGACTCTACAAAGAGCCCTCATGAAGTTTAAAATTTTAAACAGGGAAAAATGAAGGTGAGGCTGAAATTGTTCAAATAGGGGAAATACTATGAGTAATTTTACACCTCTAGTTGGAGAATAAGCATATGAAGCCTTTTTAAAAATTTTTCCTCTGGATGCTTTTCTAAATGTCTGTGTGTGTGGGGAGGGGTTGGGGGGGGGTAGATTTTGGTGGCAAGCAGTGTGTAGGCAGCTGGGAGTGTGGCAGGGCTATGCGTGACTAGGAGAAATACACCTGTCTCTGTGCTCAGGTATGGAGGGGGAGTCGGCAAGCAGGGGCCTGCCAGGTGAACAATGCTCCCTATTGTACCTTGCGCTCTGACTGCTGATACTCGCAGGAGAGGAAGCCCTGATCCCAGTGTGTGCGTAGCTCGCTTGCCCGTCTCTCCCTCCCTGCTCACACAATCACACAAGATACACAGCCAAATTATTTACAGTACACATATTGCGCTGACCGCAGGCGCCCTGAGCTAAATCCCAACAACTCTGCCTTTTACACGCAAGTTGCCAATCAGAGCAGTGACTGACAGTTTTTTTTTATATCCAAAAAGTTGAAATGTTGGATTTTGTAAAAGTTATAATTGTGTTGAGGATATTTTGTATGTGCAGTATTATGAAGGGGAATATACAACACACTATCAAATGGTAAAAAAAGAAAAACGTGTCTTAATAGGTGTGAATGTTATTCGTAGAGAGATTATTCAGAGGTGTCACTTTAAAGGTCTATAATTGAGAGCACACAATGTAAATACACGACGTGCTTGTTGATAGTAATCTATTATCAGTTCTACGCCAACCCATGTTTTTCCAGCCTTTTTATTCTCGTTGCAGATAAGGCAATTTTGACACGGAGAGTCATGCAGATACTGTAGATTGCAGATTGAGAGAGACCCCCCAAAGAAAGTAAAAGGGGGGTCACCTGTTGGTGAATTACTGACACTCTCTGTACTTTCAGCAACAAAAGCTGTCTCTCATTTTGTTGTGATTTGTTGGGCAATTATAGAGAAAAAAATGAACAGGGTAACTATGGGGAGGGTCTGGAATGTGTGGGAATGCTAAACATCTGCTTTGAGAAGTTTTAGTTCTGGGTTGAGCTTGGACAGTCACAAGTAAATATCTCTGCCAAACAGAAACTCCAGCTGTTCCACAGATGGCATCAGTTATTTTGTCCCATTTGGTGTTAAAAAAAAACATGTTTGCCTTAAAATAATCTAAGTGCCTTTGATCTTCCTTAACCTTTTCCATTGTGTGACAAGGAGAGCTGCAGTGTGAATGCCACCACTTATCTATTCCTGTTAAATTCCTTGACTTGTGTCGGTGTGTGCTTGTGGGTATGTATAACACCAACACTATCTCATGTGAGTGTGTGTGTGCTCACTGACTAATGAAATACAGTCTTCATAAAGGTAGTATTGTTAAGTTGCGTGCGAAGCTCATGCTTTAGGCTTCGGGTCCCCGCCCACCCCTGTAAACCACGGCCTTTTTTTCCTCTCCTTTTTTGCCTTCTACACCTTCCCCTTTCTCTTTGTTACAGGTAAACATTTGATGTCCGCACGCAATCCCCGGAGAGTCTCCTCCCCTTGTTCTTTCCTCAGCTCCAAGGCTTACTCACACTCTTTTACACACCACACACCTCTCATTCTCGGTCTCTCGCTCATGCACCCTCTGACACGCTACCTTTCCCTCCCCATTCTTCTGAAATTCCTCTCCTCACTGACTCAGCACCTGTTTCCTATAGAGGACATGAAGTTTCTTTCTGTTGCTCGAGAAACTGGTTAAATATCTGATTGACTCTAAACATTCAGTTTCACAAACACTTTACACACACGTTTTCTGTTACTGAACGTTCGTCTCCTTTGTCTGTGTTGCTCCTTTCCTGTTTGTTGTATTTGTTTTTTTTTTTAACCAGTTTGCCCTGCAATATTGTGTTACATTACATGAAGTTTGTCTCTTTTTTATTTCTATGTGCTTGTATTTTTTTTAACATGTTCAAAATAAAGATTCAATTCAATTCAAAGTTATGGACAAAACCAACAAGACTTATTTCAATAAATTTGCTTTTTTAATTCAAGTTAATGTTGCCAGAATCAAAACTAGAATTCCTCCTGGAATCACACTGGCCACAACAAAGTCTCAGATACCGGAGACCGATAAACACGGGGTTGGTGTGTTGAAGTTTCCTTGGGCAAGACACCAAACCCCAAGATCCTCCTGAGAGTAGTCTAAGCTCTTAGATGGTTCTGCCTGCAGCTTTCAAGAATTTATCTAAGGTTAGATTGTAATATACAAGCACTTAATATTTAATTGCTAACTACATGCATGTCACATCCTATGACTGCATCCCTTAGAGTTGGCACCATATGCTAAAGCTTGCCAGCCAGGTTACGCAAAACTGCCTTTCTGCTAGTTTCCACGATAGTCGGTGCTCCAAGAACCGCATTTTGTCACAGACTCATAAGATAAAAACATGCCAGCTCTGCTGTCACTTCTGGTAATATCGATACCAACAAAATTACCTTTGGCACACTAGAAAATAATCTGGTGGGGGTACACCCTGGATACGTTTCCAGCCCATCATAGGGATAAAAGAGAGACAGAAAACCACATCTAATGACAGTTTAGATTAACTTAAAAAGTGTGTACGGTCAGTGAGGGGAAAATGAAAACACAGCCCAGAGCCTGCTTTCTGTGAGGTGGCAACGCTACTGAGCACCACCATCGTGATATGATCTGACAATCCAAAATATGAGAAAAGGGAAAAAATGGATTTCTCACTGATTTAAATCAGAAAGAAATTATACTGTTTTAACCGCTTTCAACTTGTGTAACCTTCAATTTTCTGTTTCAGGTGTTGTACATGGTTTTGGTACAGCTTTTACTGACATACAAAAATATGTGTGAATAACTTCCAAAATATTTATTGGTGTGTGCGTGAATGATTATGATCTAACACTTAAACTCCTGGGGAAGGTAATAAAACAAGTCGAAATCTGGTCTGCAGACTCAAGCTCTAGTACTACTGCCAACCTCAGTCACGCACTTCCTTTGAGCTGCACTTCACCACAAACTGTGAAGCTATGAAAAGTCCTGTCAGGTTCCGATACACGAAGATCCATGATTAATGACCGTCATGGCTAAGCAGGGGAAAACCAAAACCTCTGTGCCAATGTTAGCAGCATCGAATAGAGCTGAAATCACTGAAAATGAATGCAAGAGAAAAGGAGAATCGTTTTATCATGTCAAGGACACACACACACACACACAATGCGAAACCCACACAAACGTGCATGCCTGTACACATACTCAAATGCTGCGTAGTAACAAACCCAAAAGTGCTTGCAAAGTTCACACATGAGAGACAACTGCATATACACATCACTGTTCTCCAGTATGCTTAGATCATATATGAACAAAGATTTAGGATTCTTTCAGATTAATTGATAAATAAATGTAATACATGAGTCCTGCCTCCATCTATCAGTTTTTTTTCTCCTGATCCAATTCAGCATCGCAGCATTTTACTGCTGTCATAGCAGTAAAAGGTGGGGTGCACCCTGGACCACACAACCAATCACACTGACACCGACGCTCAATTAAGAATGACCAATTAAATAACCCCATGCATGGCTACGGCTTTGGGAGGAAGCAAACATATCCAGAAAGAGCACACAAGAACACACAGAACAGCCACAGCCAACAGGTGGATTTGATCCCAGGACCTTCATGCTGTGAAGCAACAGCGCTAACCACTGCACCACCTTACTGCCCTGTGAACCCCTGTCTGCTCTTTTTTTGTATTTGGGAAAGTCAGACTGTCAGAGAGGAAAAGACAGTCCCATACAGCCACAAAAGAAATTATTTCAATCCCTTCATTGTTGTCTCCTGTGATCACTGTGCCTGCTGCTCTCTTTCATCAGGGGCTTTTGGCTCCTTCCAACCAGCCCAATTAGTAGCCCTGCAGAGGTGAAGTGTATTATGCAAATACAAACAGTTACTGTACCAGCTTGAGAAGCCCCCACGGGTAGCGTACAACAAGGCTATGTTAAATGAATATTAGATTTGTTGTGCCTACAACAAGTTACCTATTGTTGTTCTGGCCTTTCTGCTGCTCTGGAAAAGCCATTCAAACAAGATAATCTGTCTGCATCTCGTCAATGCAGCTCACTGTTTCACTGTGCTTGGACGAAACAGTGACACAAAGGGGTTGTTTGATAGGGGATATGAAGCAATTGGTGCAGGGGACTAAATAGATATTTCTTACAGCCACAGCTGCTTGTCACTGGACCACTGAATATGGCACAAACACTCTAAATGAAAATATCAGAAATTCTCAATTTCCCACACATTTTTACAATCCACCACCTTTCCTGTAACTTAAACTGTGTAATATTTTTTGCCATCTGAGTCCATTGTTTCATATTGAGCTCATTTCTGTCTCTCTCTCTCTCTCTGCTTTCATTGCGAACAATTGCTTTTGTCCCCGTCCTGGATAGGTGTGATGGTTGGGTCAGAGCTCTGAAAGGGCTGTATTGTCCTTCTTCACACCCCAAGGTGTGCTTGGAGGGAGACCAACAAAGTGGTAACTAAACAGTGAAACAAGTTTTCTCTGTAAATTTGTACCACATGGCTCCTCAAGGAACCATTGTTCCCTTTCATTACCCGCATCATGTGGGAAATATTTCAGTATGTATCCATAAAATTAGCCAATAATACAAACTGTGCTTTTTTGAGAAGTTAGAAGGCTAATGTAATTTTGACAGAAAGTCACGCAAATGAAAGCTGCTATCAAAGTTCTCTCTTTTTTTTGTTAAATTTGGTGAGTGCTGCACTTCTACTTTTTCCACACTGTAATGTTTTATTAATAGAGAAAGCTGTCACAAAGGCAAAATTCAGGGTGTTCTGTTGCTGTCTTGTCTGTGTCACTTTCTCTCTGGTCACGTCAGGCAGCTGTTTGCAAACAGTCTTCCCCACAAGCCAGTCATCTAATAACAGGGTTGAGTTGGACGATAATGACTGCTGTCTGGCACGCTCCAGCAGAAGAAAAGAAGCACATTGGCAAAGCACCTCTGAATACAAAAAAATAATCAACAATAAAAAGCAAAAAGTGTGTTGTGATTGTCATCATTGGTGCATATTTTCAGAAAAAAAAAACCTAAAAAGAGCTGATTTCCAACTACCAAAAATTAGAAAGCCATATTTCATTTTTGTTATGACATAATCACCACTTTCTTATACTATATTTCGCATTACTGATTTAAAAGGAACATGGCCTCTTACTCTGAATCGTAAATATATCTTAACAACCACTTCAAAATAAAAGTAAACATTTACTATGATTTACTGTATCAGTATAATTAGCTTTAGCTCTTATTTTGTCACCCTTGTCCCCTTTTGGTTCCCGCAAACTGAATGACCTCAGAACATTTTGTGATTTCTTTCCCGACTGGTTCTTTTGAATCCTGTGTACACCATGCCATGGAGGCTCAGCGTATGGAGTCACTTTAGCATGCGCCTTTGATGTGTGAGAATGGTATGCCGAGGTCCAATTTCACTTGCTGACGCTGACTCACACAACTGTAAGCTAGCGTGACAGCAGAGGCAGGTTAATGTGTTCTCCCTGCAGGCAAATACAGGGAAATATGAGTGACTGACTGTTGCCTTTAGCCAGAAGAGATGAAACACAGAGAGAAGGAAGTTCTGTTTGAACAATTTGAAGGTTTTCATTTGCAAGCCCACCTTTCAAGAAATAATTACATAGGGTTTGTGTTATCTTTGCATTTAAGAAGTCAAGTAGCAATAATTTGTGTGATATATCACGCTTACTGTATACGACTCAGTGCACACATGAGGATCATCACAATCCACGAGTAAAAGCATACTCTCCCTCCCCCTGGGTAGATACAGTGTCCCATGATCTCTGTTTAAACCATTATGTGCCTCTAACACGTATGCCCCTTAAATCTATATTCAGAACCCCAACAGAGAAAGAGTCCACGGCAGCTTTCAACGTGCTTGAAATTGCTTTTATGCTGTAGTCGTTCTTGAAATAAGTGTATTTCAGCACATTCAAAGTCCAGAAAGAGTTTAAAAAGAATGAATTAATCCACCGATGCATGTCAAATTTAAATACAACAAAAGAACAAAGCGACACTTCTGACTCATAAGATAACAGACCCTGTCTACATCAACCTTAGCGATGTCGTGCATCTGCATATAAAATGAATGCGTCTTTGTTTTTATGAACTCTAAACTTATAAAATCCTGTCTTTCAGATGGCTATCAAAGTGTTAGAGAAAAAGACACTTAAAGAGAAACATAATACCAGGGCCAAAGCACAACTAAACCATATCTGTGGCAGCATTGTATATATTTCCCACAATCTGAAATACACCCTCAGCACTTAACTGCGCAACCATATTGCGAGATAATGTGGGTTTGAGGGGAAAACAGATCTAAGGGCAAAGAGAAGTGGGCAAGTTAAGTAGTATGTGGTGGTGGGTTGTAAAGGTTGGATGATATATTCTAAGAAGTATGCGTGTGTTTTGGTGTGTGTGTGGTTTATAGGGGCTGAATGGGGCACTACTTTTGAAAGACGAGATACTGCAACACATCCACTGTTGGTGGCCCCTTTTCTTAAATGCGGAGGTCACAGTATCATCACTCACAATAATTTAGGAATCAGTGGGTGTAGGTTTAGAGGTTTGGGTTGTAATAAATTAATAAAGAAAGGGATGATGTATACATAAGCGAGAGTAAGCCACTGATATAAAATATATATTAGACACACACACACAGAACAAACATTAGGTGTCTCACCTCTTTCTACTAGCTGGCATTTATAGTGCTTACAATGGACTATAAACCTCACAGTAGCTCTTTATGATGGTGAAGGATCTGCATTTTTATTAGGGGCAAACGTTGAAATTACAACTCATTCTTCTCCCAAGCATTGCAATGCACAATTACCACCTGTGACACAAAGTCCAGAGTCTGCTGCCAACACACTGAGGATGACATCAAGGATTGGTTTACCTACTGAACCCCAGTCAGCCAGGTGCTCTGGCTCACCTCCCAGACTGGTCATCAGTGGCTGAAAAATACAGAACACAAATAAGGCATACTCATTTTAATCTTAAATATAAATGCAAACAACCGAATATGCAGGAATCAAGCGTTAAATACGAGATGTTGAATAAAGCTTAATTATTATTGTAGGACTATGCTGAGAAGGAATTGCATTTTTGCATCGAGTGTTCCTTCCTGTAAACCTGTTATTATGTTATATAGGTGTGCAGAGTTTGATAACATCACACTGAAATGTCAACAGAAGTTGACTCATGTTCTTGGAGTAGCTATAATTATTTTCCCTTCCTGGCTGAAGGTAAATTATGATTACAAATACAGATGAGTGAAGCAAAAAAAGGACATAGATCGAAGTGAATCAGTGGACAAAGTCTGCTGAAATATTTGACTGAGAAATGCGTAGATCAAAATTATACTGATCACAATGGACATGGATTAAAAGAATCATGAGTGACTGTGACAAAAAGGTATGCGCCTCATACGTGGCAACCTGCATGTGTATACAGAAATATTGTTAAGCTCGGTGTGAACATTAAGGGCACTTACAGCTGCTGTGTGGAGAAGTGCTGCCCCGAGGGCCGCGGCAGCATGAGTGTGAGCTTCGTGGTGCTCTGGAAACAAGAAAAGCGGCTCTGTTTTTGGATCGCTGTCTTGGCTTTGTATGAACGCTTCCTGGCACACAGTCAAGTTTCTGCCCCTAGTGAGGGAAGATTAATGACAGCAAGTCACGGAAAGGCAGAGAGCACAGGAAAGCAAAGGAAAGCAATAGGGTGAGAGGGGAAAGACAGGAGGGATGGGGGGTAAAACAAAAGGTAACGGCTGTTATGTTGTTGATGGCAGCAGGTATGAGTAAAAGGTGTGTGACTCTGTGAGTGTTTGTGCCTGGGTGTGCATCAGTAAGAGTACAATACTAACAGAGATTAAGCAGATTAGTGGAATCCTCATAAACATTCCTGACAGTTGTACAAACACGATGAATATAATCACTGGACAAAAGGCCGAGCCCTCTTTAAATTTCATCTCTGTAAATCCAGCTAATGTCCACATACTCTTGTTATCTCCCAAAACCTTAGCCTACTCCTCCAGCTGTGGTCAATCTCCATATTCTCACAACACCTTCAAATCTGACGGAGGGTAAAGTAGTAAAGTAGTTGAAATGTCAAACTTGGATCAAGAGATCAAGCTCCGCAAGTGGGAAAGCACAGACTTGGAAGTGAAGTAAGGAGAAAAAACAGAAAGGCATCAAGAGTTCTTCTTTTAGGTAACATGGATCATGACTAATCTGTGATGAAAGAGCCAAGAGCTGAGTAGAGCATGACGCTGCCAGGGCTGACCCCTCTCCCTATCTCCCAGCCCCAAACCCCCAACCAAAGTATTAAGCTCCAGGACAAGCATAGGTCATGGTGAACTCACTCTCCTCATTTCCCCTTTCTTTTCTTGACCACAAAAACAATGACATCACAGACCTCGGCGTCTCTGACAAACCTAAGTCTTTGTATCAGATGAAAAATGATCCTGAGAAAGAATATTCATCAAACTAAAGGGGAAAAGAGCGTGTGAGTCTGTTTTTTTTTTTTTTTTTTTTCAAAACAGTTCACTTCATTCTCGAGCTATGCTGGGTTTTCCCGATGACAGTGAAGAGCAAACTGTTCCGTTTCATAGTGCCAGGACATTCGAACAATGTGAATGAAGGGAAACTGTAAAAGCCTTTTAATCCAAAGAGCATCTTCATACAATTGTTTCATACGAGGTTGCACAGAGGTCATTTATTCTCGATGCCATTCTATTAAAAGCAAAAGTAAACGACAGGTAACTGTTGTTAGACGGCATGTGTAATGGGCTCAGCACTGATGCAGACTGGATCGTGACTCAGAGCAGCAACAGGTGACAAATGGTCTGTTCTCTTGTCACAGTCGATATTTTAGGGCTTTGCCAAACTTAAGTGAACCTGGAGCGGTGCTGCTATTGCTGTAAAAGTGCAGTTGAACAGATTTTGAAAACAAAGAACCCCATGCTTCTCTTGCCGAGCTCCACTAGCACACCTGGAGGAAATTAATTTAGCTAAGCAAAACAGTCAAAGCCCAGTGATACCTTTCAACACGTTTTTTTTCTAATGGAATATTCACACTTGTGATATATTTTAATATGGTGTTTCTAGAATTGAAACTTAACATTTGCAGATGACAGCAATGTATCTGTCTGCATACACATTCCCATTTGGTCTCCAATACTTGAATTCTTTTGAGCCAAGTCATGCCCATACTTCCTATCCCGTGGACATGGTGTTTTACCCAAACACCTGCCACCCATTCTGCTGACTTTATCTGGGAGAGAGCAGAGTAGGTGGCGGGGAGTGAAGGAAGAAGGGAGGGGTGCTATTGTTGGCACACTCCTATGGTTCTGTAGGATGGAGAATGTGCAGAGGTGGAGAAGGGGATTAAACAGAGCAATATTATTCTTTCACAGACCTGCTTTGAATCAGAACTCAACACCACACATAAAGCTGTGAGGACTGGATGAGCTCATTGGGGGGAAAATGCCGCTGTAGTGACCCGGAAAAAAAAATGGGAAAAAATGTCTAGCAGTAACAGGAAACAGCAAAAAAGAGAGGAAAAAAACTAGCTGATTGAGGAATAAAACATAAGTCAACGTGTTTACCTTTCTTAGATGAAATAATAGCTTTTGGAGGCATTCCAGTTAAGGTTTCTGTGATCAATTTCCAATCCTGATTGCTTTTTTGGGGTGTATTCCTATGTGGAAATAAGGAAATATAATGTCAGGTTTCAATCGTCTTCACATTGTGGCTGAAAGCTTGTTTGATGGTTGGTCAGATACCTTTTTAGCTAGCATGAGCGCAATTCAAGAATATTCTATGTATACAAATTCACAAAAATGCCCTGAAAACATTTCCTCATTCAGCAGGACAGTGATCCTAAATATGAATGAATATTTAGCCAATACAACTACATAAAAATAGGAAAATCTTCTTATGAAACATGCTAAATGACCATTTGCAACTTTTGTTACTTTTCAGGTAGCCTTAAAATTACAGCTAAGACCTCATTAGCTGTCCTAGATTGTATACTGTCACACAGCATGATGTGCTAAACACACAAGTAACCACACCTGGTGGAAATCACTCTTTAAGTTGAACACTTGTTGACAACTGACTCCATAAATGGCAAAGTGATTATGTTAATTTTGATGATGCAAAAAGACCATTTACAGACTGCTATTTTAATTAAAAGATTTTCATTAACAGAAATACTGCCTTGCCTTTGCCAATGAGTGAAGTTGTCCTAACATTCTATATCCAGACTCATCATGTGTTATGTGATTATGGGATACTTTTTTTTTCTTCACAATAAGTGCATCTATTTTTGAGGTATGACATTTTAGAAAGGGCTGCATTTTAGGTAAAAACGACCTCAGCCCCTCAACCCCTAGAAGAGGGAGTGGCGATGTGCAGAAGATCAAATATATATGGAGAGACTTCAAAGTAAGAAGGAGAATCTTAAAAATACCACAGACCTTCTGAGTACTGTTCCTCTATGACCACAGTGTACCTATCTTCTGATAACTCTGTCCAGCAGGATAACACAGCATGTCACAAAGCTCAAAATTGTTTCTCCATAAAAACTCTGATGCTGTCATGTCAGTACGGACCAAAATATCTGAGGAATGCACCTTGTTGACTCTCAACCTCAGTTTGTGTCTCCTTTACTGTACAATACCTGGAAGTTATGGCATGGTTCCATACTTACAATGTGCTTACTGTTTGTTTTTCTGCCAAATTACAAGGAAAGTTTAATGCAACACTTAAAATTACGTACACTCTAAATTTCTTACAGTATAATTACTTCTGTTTCTTGTAAAAACCTGACTTGCTTTACTTGTTTTAGTTGTTACTGGTCCCTGTACAGCTTTAGTGACAGCTTGGTTTGCACTGCCAGCAAGAAGTCTGATTGGAGAGACAGTTTTGTGCTTTTCATCAATTTGTTCTTATTATCTATGGACAGAATTAATAAGCACAGCCAAAGTTTCGACTGTGGTGTTTATGGTCTCAGGATCCCATCTCTGCTGTTTGGAGAGATTTGGTGCCATGGCTTAATTGAGCAATGCCCCATGTGCTCCACAATAATGTGGAGCACATGTTTGATAAAAGTTGCAAGTTATATGAAAGAAAACTTTGTTTAATTTAATAAATTATGCAAATTACTTGTAACAACAATAATTTCTTTCTTTAGATGACACTAGTTACATAACTAATAAGGCTGTGAGAAGAAATGTGTTTTGCTACTGTTATTATTCTGCTCTTATGACTTCTTCTGAATTATTCTTGGGGACCCAGGTAAACAGGTAAATACGCTAATAAGATCAGAGTTAAGAATTAAGTCCGTTATGAGGGCAAAAGGTGGTCCATCCTGGTATTAGCACGGTGTATTTAATGAAGTGGCCAGTGAGTGTGTGTTTGCCGCTGTATTTTAGTTAGTCTAATATTGATTGTATAATAAGCACACCTTTATACTTCAAAATCATAGCTTGAGATTAACCAGCCTGCAGACAAAGGTGGGTAGTGAACTTGTTGAGATTTGCTGAAGTGGTTATGGGTGTGAAGCAGGAAGAGAGGCAATAGTTGGTCATGGACTATAGGGTACAGAGAGGGCAGTGTGTAGAGGAGAGAGAATCTAGGATGGACAGGCACAAAGGGACCATTGGTTTGGCTGAGACGCAGCATGAATCCAGTCGGAGTTCCGTGGGAATACTGAGCTCAGTGAGACAGATCTCCCTCTCTCTCTTCTCAATGAGTTTGTGACGGAGAAGAGGAGAAGGAGACATCAAAAAAGATCCTCACAAGCAGCCCTCGCTGACACACTGTGAGCATAATTTCAAACCAACACAAGATATGCAGCCTAGCAACACGTCTAACAAGGAAGTGAAACTAAAAAAGAAAGATTGTTCTGAGGAACTCTGGAATACATTATCTGTAATTATTAACATGCACATTTGATAGACTTCCTGTTCTTGTTGAACAAACAACAGAAATAATTAGAGTTGTGTTTCCTCGTACATCACGTACATCAATACCTGGAAAAGTTTATTTCTGCCAAATCCTAGTTCAAAATACTTCTCATCCCCCACAGCCAAGTCCCCCCCCCCCACCATTTGTATCTGTATCATGACCAAATAGCAATCCAAAGTACACACCATTTCCCATGAAATAGAATCTGATCCAAAACTACTACAGAAATCCCATTGTTCTCCATCATGCAACACTGAGCCTTCACAATCAGACTCTATTGGGAAACTGCACTCGTGTTGAACGGAGCACCAAAATACACATATGGATACAGATTCTAGATTAGCTCTGAGAAGATGGGCGGGGGCGCTGGGCAGCAGAGGAAACATTACAAGAACATGTAAACCAAGAGCTTGACAAGTATTAAGCTTACATATTAATTACAGTATTATAACTCCTAATTCAATAAGTTGTCACATGATGGCTTAACTGCATTTATTTACATTTTTAGTTTATCTGTCTTCCTCTAAAGCAGGGGTGGGCTGTTGTGGGGGGCTGCACCAGAAACTCAGTTCTGTGCAATTTTAATTGAATCACTTCTTAAGCTTATTGATGAGGCCCTCTACAACAGCCCCATTTTCTCATGTGGCCCCTTGGGAAAATTAATTACCCACCCCTGCTCTAAATAGTGATAATCCCTAGTTTCCTCATTAGCAACTCCTCTTACATATCTCTATGTTTCTCAGAGGGATGTGGCCCTTACACACTGTTCCGAGTGTAGTCAGATGGTATCAATGGCATTTCTGATGCAACTGCACAGATACTGCCCTTTCGCATTTGGACGGGGCAATCACACAAATAACATAGTTTAAATAGAGCTAATGCATAACGTTATCAAACGTTTACTACTGTACATAAAGCTTTTATAATCTAGACACAAAGAGGAAGAATGTCAAAATGTCATAATCACAAAGTTGCTGACTGGTCTGGTTGTTTTAGACCAAATGGACTCTGATGGTAATCTCAGCCTAGTGTCTTGTCTGAATCAAGAGTCACTGCCCAAACTGAGACTTCGCTTCTTTTATTCTCTAGCAGCCTGCAGCATCTCAGACCCCCTGCAGTGTTCTAATACCCCTGTGACCTGCTGGACTCTGCCTGCCTCCTGCCCCCTGCACTTCCCCACCCTCCCGTGCCCTCCCTGGCACCTTTGCCCCACGACCATGCCTCATTCATCTAGCCACCCCTCTCCGGCCAGGGAAGCTGAAGGCCTTCTTTGTATGTGCTCTCTGGGAGATATTAACCCCCGTCTCTATGCTCCCACCAAACAAAGGAAGCACTTACTAACCGCTAAAGCCTTAACAAACAGTGGCTTTCAAATGAACCCTGCTCCATGCGGTGCAGAAGGAGGGGAGCGCCCAGGAGAGTAAAGCCCGAAACATTTGCTTGTTTTTGGAGATTACAGAAAAACCGGGTGGCGTGGTAGTCGATCTTTTTTGCATCGATGCACTACAAGTTCATGTGGTTAAGACGGAAACAGGAGTGGAAGTAGTCCACATATACATATATATATATATGCCAAGAGAGAAAGTCACAGACATTCCAGCGACAAAGAGTGCAAAATATTTTTTCATAATTTTTTATCTACTTCCTCACGTTTTTTCAAAGATTTGATATTTCAAATAGAAACCTTTCACATATATACATATCAGTGAGGTGTTTTCATCTCATGAGTCTCTTTCAGTTTTAGAATGTGTCATCATCGCACAATGCGATCCTTGTTTTACATGCCTATCTGTCATAGTTGTTGTCAAACTGAATGTGTGGATAAGTATTATAGTCAGGTCAATTTTGAAAAAGAATGTAGTCTAATACATCTGCTGTGATTAAAAGACTAGAAGTAGAAATGGGCAAAAGTCTTACTTGCAACTGAACTGTGGATGAGACACATTTGCAAGCACAAGGCCTTTTCAACTGTGGGCCTACCATAGCATTAGATGTCATAGAAATCTGGTGCATTGTGAAGTGTAATATAAAAACAAGTTAAAAACTGTATGATACAGTTAACATTAACTAAGGCTACTATATAACTGAATTTGCTACTGGAGCATAAACTAAAGTAGCTGCAGGGATACCTAACTCATCTAATTAGAAGTTAGCAATTATACTACGCTAGCTAAGGTTACTTTAGTCTCTTTCATTATGTTTAAATAGCAAAATGTCCAAGTGTGCTTGTCACAGGGAAAGCATTATGCTTGAGTGACATCAAATAGAACAAACAGATTTTCATTTACAATGGTGACAAAGACAAAAGATCACTTGCTCTCACGTTACTTCACAATGCGGGCGCTAGCATGTTTTGTTTGGGAGACGGAAATTGTTACGCCTTAGAAGGATATGACATGGTGCATTGCATGAGAAAACATACTACAATGGAAAAAACCAAGTAAGCCCTTCCTATTGTATGTAAACAAGTACGCCTGATAGCTTTTGTTGGCTTTGTTGATCAGGACCTATCGAGCCAGTAAAAACAGAGTGATGTGTTACTTAAATTTGTTTTGTATGTTTCTGGGAAAGAATGGAATATCTTTGAGTCACACATTACAATCAAAAATGCCTCACAGGTCTGAAATGAATGTGCCAGTGTCCATTTATCGCCTAACAAATGTGCATGTAATATCATAACTGCCACCATTACATTTCATTATATGTACTGGCAAGCTGACTGTTTTCTGGGTTAAAGCAGAAATGAGGTGAAAGGTAGACAGAAAGAGACAGAAAGATAGAGCACAAATGCAGTTTAACTGTGGGGATTATATAGTGAAAAAACACTGGACAATCATACAGCAGTGCCTTGTTTCATGAGCTTGTAGTTGGACTAAAGGTCAACAACCTCTAAGTGATGACTGCATCTCCAGTCTTAGCAAACTACACTACAAATGCAAACTGTAAAAACAATCAGTGTTTCAATTAAAGAATTGAAACAGAATCGATGCTTGGAATAAAAGTAAAATTGAAAAATGCGCTAGACGTCGGTCATTTCTTGGATTTAATTAACCAACATTTATCATTTAGCTACTGTACCACAATTCAAATGTGAACCTATAAACCAGAGACAACTGCAGTAAAGCGCTTTACAACAACTCTTCTACTGATCTGATAGCTGCTGTTTTAAACTGTAAAGTGTACGTTTGTGCCCAGGAGTGTGCTTCTGATGTTTGATTTTATTTTTTTTTTTTTTTGTGACTGTTTGAATTATTAGTCATCTTTGGTGGAGCTTAAGGTTTTATCCAAGCACTGGCGCTCGTTGATTTTTTCTTCTTTAGTCACACAGAAAGCAGTTCGAAAAAAAGGGTTAAGCTGTCATCAGCAGGTTGCCGGACCTCTCAAGGTGTGCCATCACCTTTCCATCTCTGCAGCCACGCACTGACATTTGGTTAGAACATATCTCGCTGGCCAAACAGATCATTAGCAAACAAGAATGGATAAAAAATATGGATAAAAAGCTTACTGGTATGCTGCAGGAGATCCAAAGCACACACGCTTGTTGCACGCTAACTGCAAAGAATGGTTGTAAGTACATCAGCAGATAATGTAGACAATTATTTAATGCCTCCAAGATCTATGGGTCAGTGCCTTTGAAGATTTCCTTTCTTTCTTTTTTTCACTTACAAAATGTGCCTGATTTTCAGCTTGATTAAAAATATCTGATATCATTCCCTTAGATCAATAAGATGCCAGATTAACTCTGGTTTCATTATCAACACTATCTAATGGAAAACAAATCCACTTTCTACTCTCCTAAGACAAGAAGACAACATAGCGTCTGATGTACTCTTACACATGTGGTCGTCCCCGCTGTTCACATAACATGAGACCCTGAAGGACAAAACCGGCTTGAGTCCAAGTTACAGAAACTGTCTTCCCACATCTGAGCCTTCTGCCAATGAATAAGGCTTTGTCTGCAGACGAATGAGATCCATATCTCCCATTTGGCATTACTCATGTCATCACTAATCAAAAGCAGATGAGCAGACAAGCTGTGCTTTCCACCAACTGTGTGTGTGAGTGCGAGCATGAATATGTGGTTGACTGCGTAGAGCTTAGATGGATTTTACTGTGGACCTGCGGGATATGACTGAGGTTAAAAACAAAGTTTATGGAGATATCAGAACATGCTGATGTAAACCATGCACTCTGGTCAGTGTTGTGTTTTACGACCACAGTCAGCAAATTATTCACAAATTTGTGTGCGGCTTCTGCATGTCTTCATCATTTCTATTCAAAATGACACGGGCTGAAACGTAAATATAGATTTACATTTGGCACATTTAAGTACTTTACTATATGCATAGTAAAAGTGCCACATTAGTGGCACCCATCAAATGGGTAAGGGAGTCTAAATGAAGTGAGGAAGTGATAAAAACAGAGGATGGGAAATCTAGGCAGGTCAGTGCCTCATGCACTTGTAAACAAGTGATGGTTTCTGGTGTCATCAAATGCAAATGCAAATAGGTAGCGCTAAACAGCAATAGTAAGGGACTGGAGGAAAGATAATCATCTGCCACCCAAAGGTCAACTAAAGAACAACAGCAAAGTCATTTTATCATCTGAAACTAATGGGAATGGTTTGAGGGAACAAACATTAGCTTTCAGTCTCCTTTACAAATAATTTAATAGTAAAACTGTAACAGAGTTTACCCTTTGCTTCATGGTATTATTAGCAGCTCCCAAGAGATCAATGGTTCATTTGTTAAAAATGAAAACTGAGGACACGAGGAAGTAAAACGGGAATTTTGAGAACAAGTTTTATGTTTCCGCAAGTCCAATAATAACACAGAAAATACAATAGCTTAGACCCTCAAAAAATGTTCAATGGAAAAGTCGGGAGAAATAACTTTATGAAAGGAATTCATTTATTAGGTCCAGAGGGATATATTAACAAAACTGGGACAGGCTGCAAAACACACTGCCTAGAAAGCAACCTGTTCAGGTGGCTGACAGATTTTGCAACCAAAATCTGTCAGCCACCTGACAGTATGCAGTGAAGTGGTCAGAAATCATTGTGTTGCTTGAGGGCAGCTTAGCAAGACAGACGCAGGGATAATCACGAGGTTTAAACAGAGTGTGCCATTGAACAATGTGTCATCTAATCGCTGTCACTGCCGGACAATTTGCTGAGCCACCACAAACATACTTTGGATTGTACTGGGAGAACGCTGACTTATATATTACTACAAACATGGACACAAACATGTGCTATGACCATCATAGTATGATGTTATAATATCAGTATATTGTGACACACCATTAAAATCTGACATTTAGTTTGGTGCTCAGTTGAACTGCCAAATATATATATAGATTCGCTATGATTGTTATATAATGATTCTGTACTTTTCTTTTAAATTTATGTTCTTGGATAAACAATGTGTGTGTTCTATAGAGTGACGGACTTTGTCAAAGGCAATATGTGGCCAACCGTGACGTCCAAAACCTAAACGTAGATGGTTTCCTACCAATGGAGCTTTTTGAAAGCAACTTTTAGATGTTTCTCGAACCACGCTGTTCCCAAACTTCTCATGGCCACATTCATTCTGTACAAAGGATCTCTGTTCGGCCTGGCCTCTCTCAGTATCCTTTTGTGAACTAAGTCGGCAGTCCTCCTGACTGGAATGCCTATTCTTGGAGGTAAAATGCACAAAGATAGATGCACAAAGACATATGCATGTTTTCCCACAACATATATCTCGGACACACCTCACGTTAACATCACTGAAAGCAAAAGACAGGTAGCTATAATTCCCAAAATGGAGAATACGCCTTACTACTTGCCAACCTGTAGCCTCCATTGCCATTCACGGCTCCTAATGCTCAGTGATTATGTAAGTCACATAGAGAAAATGAAGAACATTCAGCTCTATAAAGGAATGGAGACAGAGTGTTTGAAAATGGTGAAATATCTGAGAAAATGACAGGAGATACAGACGCGAGGAGGAAAAAAAAGAGTGAGAGCTTGGGAGCTTCAGACAGCCTCTTCACCAGTAGAGACTGTATGAGAGGGATGAATGTGGTCCTTTGTGCTGGGCAGACTGTGGGCTCCAATGTATGTGTATGTGAAAAAGAAAGAGAGACCTAGGCGGCCCAAACTCAGGGCCTACAGATGTCTGGAGCTGCGCCGCTCACCCCCGGCCTCCACAGGCAGCAAGCAGCTGTTGTCAGAGAGAGACAGGCCGCCCCGGAGAGACTGGGAGGGGGCCAATGGGCAGAAAACAAGAAAGAGCCTCTTTCACTGCCTGGTATGTCCTTCTGGATCCCTACACAATGTATCCTTTGAGGACCCAGAAGAATAACATTTAGATTTAAAGTTTTCTCATCCTGGGAAGTTTGGGTCAGCTCGCTCATTCCTCTCACTCTGTAAACTGTTGAAGGGTTGATGCTGAGGTTAGGGCTGGTGCTGTCATTGCAGTCAATCCACGAACTCAAGCAGATAAAGTTAGCCTGTCCTCGGAAACATTTCAAGCACCCCTGACTAATACGGTCAAGGAAATGTCAAATGTGTTGTAAAGAATTATGGCTCTCAAGGACCACAGAGAACTGCTCCACTGGTCATGGTAAATGTTTTTAAATATAACTTATTTGCCTCAAAGTTACCTAAGTGGCTAATAGACAGCACAACCTGTTTTTTAGGGCTAACCAAGTCAAACACTTTCAAGCTCTGACCGGTCACAGAGTTTCATACACTCTCACTCCCAGCAGGTGTTTATGAAATGTACTCGGAGCACCTGCAGAGTCAAGGGAACCAAGTGACTCTGTGTTTCCGCAACTCAAAGAAGCACAACAACTCACTTATTGCAGTACAGAATGTGCATTCACAGTCTTGGAGGCCTGCTTTGAAATGCTTTATTAATATAACAAAGAAAGCAATATCCCAAGAGTGTTCAGCTCTGAAAGATTTCTCTGTAGTCTGTGCAAACAGGTTTTGTGACGAGAAAAGAAGGGGTGGGACTTTCTTCAGGTAAACTGCGAAACTAAGAAAATCAAACATGTTTTTTTAACAAATCAGCCTGAACGTTAACATTTTATAGTAACATGTACCTGGCAAAGGACGTTGAGTTAAAAAAAAAAAACCCTTATTATCAATAAACGCCAATAGATAACTAACACAATAGTAACTGTCAAATAAAGAGGCTGTTATGATGCAGTGATGTTGGCTTTAAAGTCCACTGAGATTATATCGTTTACTTTTATGCCACTTCTATCCAAATAAAACAAAATTTGGTTCGTCACCAAAGGCCAGTAAGTCAACAATCCCAGTTGAGCGCAAGTCAAACATAGTCATATGTTCTTTAGTAATGTAAGTACTTTTTAAATAACAATGGTAATATTAAATGGGTATGTTTTGTTTTACTTTATCTTCAGTCATAAAAAACATATTAGAAGGTTGCCTAACAAGAAGTGCCCTAAATTTCAACAAGGTGCTGGAAATAATATAACCTAAGGTGATGTGGTCGGTAGGTTTTTTGAGTATCGCGAACTCGGTGTCATGTTCAAAGACCAGTTTGAGATGATCTGAGCTTCATGGCATGGTGCGTGTGCTACTCCTCATTGGTCATAACAGATGGGCTTGGTCAGCAGCAGAACTCAGGGAGATTGTGGTATTCAGATTACACTAAATTTGTATTAAGACACCCAAAAACTCTCAAGGAAATATCCCCCAGACCATTGCACATCATCACCTGCATGAAAGGGAAAGATGGAGCCATCCTTTTATGCTGTTTGGGTCAAACTCTGATCACACGATCCAGAAACCGAGACTCATCAGTCCAGTCAATGTTTATCCATTTTTCTGGTGTCTAATTTTGATGATGGATTGCATTTATATAGCGCTTTACAATTCCACTATTCACTCTCACATACTGGTGGAGGCAAGCTACAGTCGTAGCCACAGCTAGGCTGCCATATCGCGCCATCACCAGTAGGGTAAAGTGTCTTGCCCAGGGACACAACGACCAGGACAGAGAGCCCTGGCGACCTTCCAGTTACAGATGCGCTTCCCAACCCCCTGAGCCACAGTCGCCCCTAAATTTTGGTGAGTTGCAAAGGAAGAAAAGGCCGGTTGGTATAACAGATAATACAAAGGAGAACACACCGCCAAGACACACAAGGGAGAATTGAGTCACAAAGCCTCTTGCCATATATGTCCGGGCCTGACCAAATGATTGGCATGCTGAGGCAGGAGTTAGGCCCCAAGAATTGAGCTAATCCCGATGACTAGGTTTGGCTGTAAAGGAGATGAAACTAATAAAGTCTATGATAGAGAAATCCAGGAACTGGGATAGTAATCTTAAAAACAGGATAAATTTATCTAAATGTTTGGCCAAATCTGGCCATTATAAATACTAAATATTATGACTATGAATGACTAAAGCTGGGTGAAAAATAAAACAATGTTCCCTTTGTGTATGGCTGATGCTTTACAAGCAATATGTGTCCCTGCCACCATCCTACCATGTCTGAGTGCAGAATGAGCTCATCATCACTTCAGAGAGGATTATGGCCTTAAAAACCTGGATTAAACTTGAGAATAGTCCTTTTGTAATTTATGCTGAAGTTATTCTTTATGCTAAATTGCAGAATATGTGGTGTCTGATGCACGTTATCCAGTTTAAAAGCTGCATTCATCTCATTAGTCCCTGCACAATGGATGCATTTGTTATTATACATACACAGAAATTGGTTAATATAACAACACGAGTCCCAAACTACAAAAACACCAAATGACCTATAGTTGCCTTGTGATGTACTACACTACTTATGTGATTATATGAAGATCTATTACTAGTAAGGTGTGAGCTCAAGAAAGTGCAATTTGCAGGGTGTGTGTATACAAAGACGTATTATGACTCAGGCTACAACTGAGTCACTATTTGGCCAACTTTCAGGAAACCGAGAGGGCTGAATCAAAGCAAATAACGCAATGTAAAATTTGAAATGTAATAATACATTTTAAGTCAAATCACATAAACTTTTATGTTTGGGAGATTAGTTCCTTGTTGTATAAATGCTTCGTGACAATAAATCTTATACTGTTGGAGAGCCTGTGTATTTCCCTTTACATTTTGCCACGTTTATAAGAAAAATGCATTTGTGGGTTGAGGAGCATGGTTGAGTGTGTGGGTTGCGCCCATTAAAAACGTATGACTTCTTGACCCTAAAATTTGTGTGTGTGTGCACAACAAAGAGAGGGGAGAAATGCCTCCAATATGCACAAACATGTGACCACACAGTATACAATTAATTTGCACAAATATGTCTTTGATATGCTGCTTAGCGATGATACTAACTCTCAAACTGGAGCCAGCAAGAATCGATGAGGGAATTAGAATCCCTAAATTCTTTTCAATTCCCATCTCTACTTTGGTTTGCTTTTGTGTGCTTGTTTTTTTTTTTTGTTGTTGTTTTTTCGTGGTGTGAGTGCTCTTCTACTTCATTTGTAAGGAAGCATTTCACTTACCCACATTTTAAAGCTAAAAAGCAGGGACTGTATCTTTAAAGAAAATAATTTATTCCAAGTCTAAAAGCTGCAGATGGCAGTAATGAAAAGACTATTAAAACTTCTAACTTCGTAACTAAACAATCTTATATTATAGAGAATAACAGTGTTGAGGCAAGAGACAGACATGATGCAGGGAAGAGAAGGAGAAGACTAGGAGTGAGAAAACCTGGAAAATGTTTGAGAGAGACAACAGGAGACAGTGAAACATGGAATATTGGAATAACGCAACCACAAATAGCCTCGCAAATAGAAGGAATGTATAAACATACAGTCTAGTTTCTTGGGGAAGTCTGGGCATCCCGTGAATGGATTGTTTGTTTGTCTGCCATTAAAACGATGTGGGGAGCAACACAAAAAAATAATAAATGACTAAAGCACTGCATTAGCTTAAGTTCTGTTTCACTTAATATGTTTCTTCTGCTGACTTTAAAAGTAAAGAAGTGGCGAAAACAGCAAAGGTGATCTCATTTGAGAAAATTAAAGAAACAATCTTTGCCACCTTCTGCCACCAACACTCTGATTAGGGCTGGCAGCAAAGTCAGGACAACTGTTGAAAGCTGCTGGCCACCTTTTAAACTGGTCAGTTTAAAGGTGAAGGCAAGTTTGCATGTAAAACTATTGTTCCCATTAGGACTCAAACGAAGATGGAATGAAGAATGTAGACGAGAGGTGTAGGGAGGGAGGTGGAGAGAAGGGAAAAGGACCCCCATGGGCTTACCAAACAGCCCAGGAATGCAGTGGTAAAAATGAGTTGGGCTCTCTGGCACAAGATGGTCCGTGTGACTGGGTTTAGATGATGGCTGTGACAAAGACTCCTTTCTTACTGACTTTAATAAGTACAATGCACCGTGGAGCCGCAAACAAGCAACCGCTTGTTGTCGAAAATATGGATACACCCCAACACGGTGATGCACCCACGCATTCACACGAGAAACCTTTATAGAATTTCATCTATTATATGTGGACAGCCGACACTGCCTTTACAATGAAAAGGGTTTGTGTGTGTGTATGTTCATGTGTGTGTGTTTGAGCCACTCCCTTTTAAAAAACATCTCTGAGAAGTGCAGAGTAGGCCTGTCATATTTACAGTAACAGCAGACTTTATTGGAAAAGCCTTCAATAAAGCTCACGGCAATATAAAAGATTTCATGTGCTGCACATTTTCATAAAGATCGGCATGTGAGAAGCCACTAGCCAATTTAAAATCTTTCCGCCGATCTCAACATTATTTCACCATAAAAGAGAAATACGTGCCTGTCAGATATGCTGACTGTAAAGGTTTACACAATCTAGAAAATGCATACTAGTCGTTATCTCACATTTTTCAGTGAAAATGTCTCTATCTGGATATATCAGAACTCAGTTGACTACACAGACAAACCCTGGTAGAAATGGAACATACAAAAAAACTGAAAATGTCTTAAAATAGAGCAGAGCTCTTTTTATTTCCAAGTTTGCTACTAGCTCAAGTGACATCACATCAGGCAGTTGGCCAGATTCTGAACACAAAAGGACATTTTCTCCATTTATCTATAAAAGTTCTGAGGTGTAAAATATATGCTCAGGTCAAAACATTAGACTGTATCAATGTTTCCAACAAGTGCGTCACCATTCATCAGTGGACTGTATGATATAAGGGACTAAAGTCTCTTTCCTGAGTATACATTAGCTTTTAATAGAACCTCCTCAGTGTTGTGCTCATCATTCATCACCATTACAGCAAATGTGTATGTGTAAATGTGAAAAAACATACAAAACGAAGTTGACATTAAGCAATAACGAGCTGGTCCTGATATTTCTAAATAAGAAAAGGAACAAACTGAGATTTTGGGTTTATGAAATTGGCAGCACCAGGAAGAATTTCAGTCAGAAAAATGTTTTTACTACATGAAATATTACATAAACAAAATATTTATGTGTCTCAAGAATGGCATACACACGTTTTTGTCTTTGTAATCATCTTTGTTGTTTGATATTCCAACTAAATTGAACTCAGTTTTAATCATTTAGCACCAATTCACAACAACCGTTGCCTCACAGTGCTTTATATTGTAAGGTAAAGACCCTAAAATGATACAGACGAGACCGCAACTATCACATGCCCCCCTAAGAGCAAGCACATGGCAACAGTGGAAAGGAAAAACTCCCTCTTAGCGAGAATAAACCTCCGGCAGAACATGTACCAGGGATGGGAAGCCATCTGGCGCAACTAGCTGGAGGTGATGGGAGGACGACAGGACAAAAGGCACACTGTGGAAGAGAGCCAGAGATTAATAATAACTAATGTTTAAATGCAAAGTGGTGTATGAACACAAACTGAGTTGCAGCATAACTAAGGGAGGATTCAGGGTCAATTGATCGAGCCCTAACTATATGCTTTATGGAACAGACTCAATGCACAGCTTTATGAACTTTTATTAATAATTAATACCTGAGAATAAAAGTCTATCTCTTTAACTTGTTAAATGACAGAAGGAACAGAAAATACTCATAACGCTGAAAATAAATACACAAAATGTGTTGTTCTGTTGAAAGTTGGGCAGTATGTGCACATGTATGCAACCCTAAATGCTGTTCCACCTCAGGCACCACCACTACATCACCGTACATAACTCCTTCCCTTTTCACATCTGCACAGCAGTTTGAGTCTCTCACTTGCTCTACACACTTCCACTCACCACCCAGCATTACACACACCTTACATATGTGTGAAAAAAAAATCCCCAGCCCACCAAATGTTATTCCACATTGTTTTTAAAGTGAAAGATTTAAAACCCAGCTGCTGGCCACCTAATGCATTTGGGAACAAACTTGGTGTAAGGGGGTTAAAGTTTTGTATTTTTAACCAGGCCTACTCCCTAATGCATCCCATCTGGTCTGGAAATAAAGTAATACTATTCACTGCTCATAAAGTTCCCACCTGGATCCATTACAGCTGATTCTAGTGGGATATGGCTTTGAGAGGTTTTGAGGTTTGTTATTTGAAAAATGCGAACATGCTGTTATCTTTGCACCGGTGCTCTGCAGAGGACTCGCACTCTTGAGCATGTTGAAACCTTGGCTGTTCCAATACGAGCTTTGTTCTACTGACAGTTAGTGAAGATTTACCATCGCATGGTCTAAAAGGGGTGCTTTGTGTGTCTTCATCACAAGACAAAAAGTGTTGTCTTTGAATTTTGAACTACAAAAACAAGCAAAAGCAAAGCCAAAAAAATAAGGCAAGCAGAGAAACTGCTTTTATCACACACCTTACTACTCCTGTCTTAATCTTTCTTGCTATAAATTCTGCAAAAAGAATTGATGTCGTGCTACAATTAAATATATACACATCTATATTTTTAGCGTTGACGCACTTCTCCTGCGCTTTCCGCTCAATAAAGAAAGATCAAATTTTTACACGAGTTGTTCCTTGGCCAGAGATGAGCCAGTTTCTATCTCCTCCTGATCAGTTTTCACTCCTACTACCAGTTCAGGTGTTACTCTCAACAATAGTCATCTTGTCCAAGCTGTCACCCTTCACATTCCTAAACTCATGTAATCCCAGCTCCACTACATCATAGTGTTACCACATATGACAAATATCTCTAGCGGACACAGTGTACCCTTTGTTCCCCTGATGTTTAGTTATTCTTAAAAACACAGGATAGCCCAGACTGGGCACAGATGCTGGTGAACTACCATATGGGGGGGGGGGGGGGGGGGGGATTGATTAGGCCTTTGAATCCAAGGCAGGTGTAGGGCTTTGACACTGACACCCAACACCTGCTAGGAACAGCAGACAATCACTTCATCGGGTCCAGTCAAAACATTTCACGTCAATGAATGAATTCCAGTTTTTCTGAATGTAAATGAATACTCTATCCAGCGACTGTTTATGTGAAACCTGCACCGAGACACAGCTGCAGAAGGGCATATGCTGAAAATTATGCCAAGAAAGAAATGTTTAATTCTGTGGATAGGAGCAACCCACATTTTGACTAAATACACGGTCGAATTGGGAAGTTAGGTTTAGTCTTTGATCACAAAATAATGTGCAGCCACGGTTAATCCAGTAGGTGGCATTACTACACAGTAGACAGGGACTAACGCTTGTCTACACAAAACACACAGATTTTGCAAGAGTGCCTGTACTGAAATGATAAGTCTTGTTGGTAAGTTGGGATATGCGTATATGCGGGATAGGAAAATAAACAGCATCTGTGCAGAATTGTTGTAACTTTCAAACATTTCCCAGTGCAGGTGGATACAAACTAAGAGCACAGCAATATGGCCTTTTACTTGCGCATCACTAAATCTCTGTGCTGAGTTGACCTTCATCCACAATGCAGTCATCTCTCTTTAGATTTTCCATCTTTCACAGACAGTGAAATCAATCATTCTTCAGATGTGACATCAGAGACACTCTGTTCTTGTACTGTGCTAAATAACTCCTGAATGTGTGATCTGCGGCTCAGCCTATCATCCTGTCTTGCATCATGGTACAGGAGAGATGTGAAGAATGTTTTTCAATAATCTCTAAAGCTCTTACTTACATGAAAACCGTCTTAAATTATGACACAAACCTCACAGCTACTGTTAGTTACTAGTTTTCTTTCTAACCTCATCATCTTCTGCAGCAACACATTCCACCTCTGCACTGACTCCAAAGACGCCTGGTAAAACAGCACCACCACCGCCAGAGGCCATCTGTGCCTTTTCGCAGCATACTCGCTTGCCAAGGATTAAATCACCAAATTGCTCTACAAGTTTGTCGCTGCATATTTGTTCAGTTCCTGCTTAAAGACAAAATGTAACAAAACAAAAACAACGTGGGAAGACTGTCTAAATATGAGAACCTTAAATCTCATTTTAGTGCATAGAAAGCCTTCAGACAAAAATCCAGTGCAGGCTAAGATAGGGCGAGAGATCATCTCGCATTCAAAGGGTTTCACCAGCTCGGTAGGAGATCACAGCCGTCCATTTAGGCCTGCAAGGAAATCCTACTCTTCTCTGATCTGATAACAGAGCTTAAAAGCAAAAACAGGGACCAATTTGCTCATAGTCTTCTAAATCTTTTTAGAATAGGCTGTGAGTTCTGAGCCCCAGATGGAACAAATCTCCTAGAGAGATGTATAGTACTCTATAAGAGTCGCCTGCCAGAAAAAAAAAACAACCCTGCTAAAAGGACTGAAAAGTGTTACTTGTAAATCTTTTACTCTTGGAATCAATACTACTATACATCTAGACATGTCTGGGGATATTATGGTCCTTATTATAAGTTACTCCAGCTGAAAGTGGTAGTATTTATGGAGACATTTGTTGCATCTGTCGCCGGTTGTAACTGTTTATTTGCTGGTTTATCAAAAGCCACAGCTTGGGCATCTGTGGTGGATTGTGGATTATAAAGACATGCAGATAGTGCACATGTGCAGCCAAAACACACCGATGGCCTGTGATTTCTCACATCACCAAAGTGCACTCCACAGGACAAGAGCGAAATGTCTGGAAGGCAAAACTTAAGAACACCTCTTAGATATGGAGAAGGCTGCAGGGACTCCTTGTGCCTTCACTTATTCTGATTGCATATGGTAATCTGTGAGGTCGTGGCGGGTGTTTGAAAAGGGCGGGTAGGTGTATATATTAAGACATAGTTTCCGTGTTGGGTCATGATTTAAACTGAACAGTCCCAAATGAAGGGAATGCTTCATTTTTAACAAGCTGTAACTGATGTAAGCTTTAGCCTTTGCATTCCTCTGACAATTGATCCAAGTATCCACCAGCCAAAACCACCATCTGTCTTTCTCTGTCTAATTCCTTTCTTTTTTCTTCTGTTTGTTTCATTGATTTCAACAATAAAGTGGGGAACACAAGGGAGCGATGTTGCTTTGTGAGGTCGCTTCTGTCGAATTACCCCACAATTCTTGGTCCATTTTGCAGGCCTCATTTTTCAACTCTTCAATTGGTTCATTGAATCACTCCGGTGCAGCAGTCAGTGAGAAGGAATTAAAAAAAAAACAAAAAAAAACAGCACCTCACACAAAATCTTTCACTAACTTAAAAACAGGCATGTGTTGTGTTCCTGCGCAGAGTGAGTTTGTTTCTATTTTCAAGCAGATTCTTGGAAAAGACAACATGAAGTATTTGTTTATAGGCTGTAGGGATGGGTACCGGTATCCGGTGCCATGATGGCACCGGTTCTGACATAAACGGTAGTAACCAGACCGAAAAGCAGCGCACATTTCGGTGCTTTATTTCGGTGCTTTTTTTCCTGAGCTGTGATACACTTTCTTCTTCCTTACATTTGTATTGGCGGTTGGCAAACAACTGAAAGGTGCATTACCCTTTAGATTCTAGCCAATCATTTTAAGTTTCCGAGAATAGTAGGCGGGTCCAGGTACGTACGTTCTTTTAGAGCAGAGCTACAGATTAAAATGCCCAAGGCGAAGCGGTCAAAAGTCTGGCTGTACTTCACAGCAAAAGATGCAAACTCAGCAGCTGCAACAAGTGCTTTAAGCTGATACTGTGATACTGTCAAAGAAGGTAACACCTCAAATCTGATGAAACACCTGGCGACGCATAGTGTTTTTTTTTAAAGCCGAGAAATGCGCCGTATTTGATAGCTTGCTGCGAGACCTCACACCGAGCACATCTACTGCTTGTGGGTTGCCTGTTATCGGACCCGGAATTAGCAACATCCCCCAAAAACCCGAAGAGGAGAGTCCTGGCCTCTAGCCCTGCCAGTGTAGCAGAAATGATGAGGATGATGATGGCAGCAGCAGCAGCCGTTCTTCTCTGCGTGAGTAGCTTAATGTTGTTCGTGTGTAATTTACGTTGAGTAGGCTAACCACGTTATTACATTAATGCATGTAAGGTGAACAGCAAACACCATCATAGCTACATGCAGCTGTCTTCTTGTTTGATGGCAGATACTCCCTTCACCCTGGCCAAAAAGGCTAAAATGACCAAAGAAAAAGTGGAAAACAGTTAAACATGAGAGGTTTTTGGACAAAGTTTGTGTTTTTTTCCATTGTTTAAGCACTGCTTCCAGCCAAGAATGATACCATATATGCCCCATAGCTGCAGAAAAGGCTAACATTGTTATCTTTTTACAAAAAAACAGCTGAACATGAGAGGTTTTTGGACCACTTTTGTGTTTTCCATTCTTTAAGCACCGGTTTGAGCACCGTTTAAGCACCGGCACCGTTTCAAAAGTACCGGTTTGGCACCAGTATCGGATAAAACCTAAACGATACCCATCCCTAATAGGCTGTCTATGAGGGATGTACCTAGTCTCTATAGCCTTCACAATCCTGTGGAGGAAAAGCAAGCACAGAAATTTGCTGGGTAGTTGGTCTGAACAGCACTGTTCAGCTCAAAGTGGCTAGGAACCAAACAGATGACACATCCTCGTAACTTTTTTGATCTAGTGCAATCCAAAAGTACACATCTGTTTTGGTGAAATAAGTGACTGACTCAAGATTAATTAAGGACTTTGCAAACCCACTAACCGTTTCTCTAGAACAACCTTTAGTTGCTTGAAATAAAATGGTAAAAATGCATTGAAAGATTGATAAAATGTCTCTAAAAATGTTACACGCCAATTAAAATGTGAGGATGTGAGTCGGTTAAAGATACAGAAACAACTGCGGGCAAACCATGCAAAGGTTTAAATCTGCAGAAGGATATCGGCTACGCTCGGTAAAAAGAAGATAGCAAGGTGAAAAGATTTAGATATGTTTCAGTGACCTGAGGGGGACTTTAAGCAGTTTTGCACCACAAGAGACAGGAATGAGTGACACAGGGACATCATGATTGGTATTTCATTTTTAATAACCTGCTGTTGTACGGTCTCAGTGCTCCCTGTCATTTGAGTTCATAAGTAATTGCTATGCTGTCGTATACCAACAAATAGCATAGATTGTCATGGGCATAGCTGGAAGTCACAGGCTTTCATTTTGTCTCCTATAATTGAATACTCCGAGTTCATTAAAACCCATCTGGATGAGCATAAATGTAAGTCCCTGAGGAATGTTACTGAAGGAGATTCACTTGTTCTTATAAAGACTGAGAGACTCACTGCAAAACTACATGTGACAGGGATGAGACTGAGTTCATCCAATTTATACAAGATGTGTTCCAAGCTGGTTGCAGAGAAAATGGGAGAAAGCGTCCAAAGGCAACACACAACAAAAGAGCGTGGGTGGAGAACAAATAGAAACTTTAGAAAAGCAGAAAATAAAATAATGACCAGTATTCTTCTTTTACTAATAGTGTCGTTCCAGCACCGTTAGAATGCTTCACTTGTCACAGCACAACATTAAAAGCTTGCAGGTATTAAGAGAATGAATGAAATTATAGCAAAAGGTTTGCATATGAAAAAGTTTATAAGTTGATGGATTCATTTTCCATCAACAACCGCAAATCAAGCACAGAAAATAAACAGCTCTGTTTCACATCTCCTGCCCACATGCTTCATCACCAAGTAATTATCAGTAAAGGTGGCAAACAAACAATATACCATGAGTAGGTGAGGATCACTGGCTGGTTGCTCTGGAGAGCAGTGGACCAGATGATGATGTGATGAGGTTTCTTAAAGGAAACTTCTAGATTTAAAAAAATATATATCTTGATGTAGTTTACATTAAAATGTCAAGCACAGAGTTGGGTCAGAAACGGCCTATGAGACTATTCAGAAGGTGATTTTATCTACAATTTACAGGAAAGAGTTTCAAACGTAGTGAACTGGAAAACAATATATATAATATCAACAAATGTGCCCCAAGTGACATTTGGTCCATTGTGGTTGTCAGATATGATGAATTTATTGTATTGATTAGATTTTCCTCGAGTAGCCTGTTGGTTTAGCTGCTGTTTGCCAATAAAGTGTCAGCTCTGTGAAGATCATTTTGACTCTGCTTCAAGCAATAAAGCTCAGCCAAGTATTATTAGACTGTGGAAGTATACCCAGTCATGCGGGGGAGAGGAAAGCACCCAAACAAATCAACAACCACTGTGACAAGGTGTGTGTCTGGGTGCTTCTCTGCTGATTGTGATTATCTTAGACTGTCATTCGCCAGTGGCTCATTTTGTTCTTTGCACCTTTGTGCTATGCAAAAGCCCTAACCACCCCTCGTTTCTTTAAATTTTGCCAGGAAAATACAAACATCAGGTTATTAAAATATGAGCAAATATAAGTGGAAATACAGTATATAAGACAAAAATATACTGCATGTTCAGTAAATATACTGGAACTTGTTACAGATTTTCTTCTTACAGAATCTTATTATCATTATTAAATTATTGTACTATTTGCCCACGCAGTCTTTCAATGAGTGGGAGCTCTTTTGATCATCTTATTAATTAGTTGTCGGATTAACTATTAGAAAGTGTTGGTTTATGTTTTATTTTTAGGATTACACAGCTATCCCCATCTTATATTGTTCCGCTCCAGACTTACTTCAAACATGCTGCTGGGATCAGTTTCATAGATAAAATATAAAAAAAAAAATTTCAATACATATACGAGTTCCTAAAATTACTATAGATCTTACACAGTGACCAAAAACCTTTGGGAAAAGCAGACTAGTTGGTCCTTCCAGTTCATGTACCCTCATGTACCTGCACCACTAGTAGCTAGCTAATGGATTAAAGAGTGAGGATTTGAAGAATCAGCATTAAAATTCATATGTGAAGTAATGAGGGTGATTCCAACTGATTAAAGGTCTCAGGTCACAGAAGGTTACTTATTGATGTAATGTCAGTGTAGGAGTAATGTGTCAACACAAAGCAATACAGAGAAGTCAACACAGGGCAAAATATGACTGCTCACTGTTAGCAAGACAAGCATTTTTATCAAAAACTTGACCTTAAAATGTTTTTTTTAACATTTGAAAGCAAATAAAGCACTCTCTAAATCAGCACTGATCTACTCACATCTATTCACTGTACCGCACAGCTTTAAGTTTCCTGGACTGGTCTAATGAATGACATACGGTGAACGACAAATTTACAACAAAATTCAGACGTCTGGCGCAGCCAGAGAGCTTGTCCTGCACGTGACATTAACGAGGACAAAATCATATTCAAAGAGGGGAAACAATGTGAAATGAATGTGTAATGTGAAACACTGACCTTAAAATTTAACAAAAATATTGTGATTATCATTTTTGTCATAACTGTGCAGCCTATTTAACCTGAATTCAGCTTCACCAGAGTGAAGTTGCTCCATTGTACTATAGTTTTAAAATAAATAAATAAATGCATGTGTTAACACTACATCCGAATTTTAACTCGCCCTGGCATTGTTCATTAAGTTTACTATATTTCACAAAGCGGATGTTGCTCAATTAAAGAACATACCGACTCCAAACGAGGAGGATATGTGAGTCACTCTTGAAAAATATTGATTCTTCTCTGCTCTCTGACGATGCCTCAGCTTGCTGTCAAGCTGTCTTTCAGTTTTGGTGACTGTTAAGGAAAACAGTGTGAGAACTGTGGCTGAGGATATATTGGCTGCAAAGGAAGATTGACAGATGGATCACTGAGACTGGTATTGAAAGCAGGGGTTGCACTACAAGTAACTCTGAAGGACCTACTGAGCGTTTTCCTTTTGCAGAGTTCTGTTCTTAAGCTTCAGGTATACAATATGTACAGTACTGCCATCTACAGAGCATACTGATTACAGTCATTACAGATAGACATCGTTCTTGAGGCAAATATCCCATGTGTAAAGACACAAGCCAGAGATAAATATCTATGCTGTGGAACAATAAAGCTAGATCTGTCTGTATGATATCATTCAACAATTTAATGACAATCCTCCCAAGGGTAAAGTAGATATAACAGGATATTACCAGGAAATTGCAGACCAATATCAAGCCTATTTCATTTTTAATCTTTCATCACCTGATCCTGACACCTCTTCCCCTGCTGACACCTGTTGAAAATACAACAGAGATGGATTCTCTGTGCAACCTTTGTATAATTAAGGGTTAACTGATATTGGAAATTAAATAGTGGTTTAATTTCCAATTTCAGCCCAGCTTTAGCTTTCATACAGATAGCTCTCAAGTCCGATTGACCCCAGAATATTTTGGCATACAGATGAGTTAACCCCTTAAGACCTACCATAAAACCAAGTTCACCAGAGCTTATCTTTATATTTTTACAGGCTAAATTTAATAAGTTTAATAACATGTATGCATTTAGTCCATAAAAATTACATAAATTGCAAAAAAGTGCAATAAACTACAAAAAAAATCTTTTTTGTTTGTTTTTTTTACAGGTATTTCTAGTTACAGAAATTTCAGAGGTTTATCCCTCAAAACTGTAAATACAAAAAGGTTGCACAAAATAGTTTCAAACCATAGGAAATGTATTTTAAGTGTCTTCATAGTTTTATTTTTGAGATACACCAATTTTTATATACTGCAGGAAAAATTTAAATAAATATTATAATGCAAATTTGCAAAAGACAGCATGTGCATCAAAATAAACTATTTCCAACAGTGTAATTTGAGTTCTAAGCATCGCAGAAACTATATAGAAAGGTATAAACTCAAACATTAATTTTTAAAACACCAGCACATCTTTGTAAATGCCCTATAGGAAAAAACTACATTTTCTGTGAAAATGACTTCACTTCCGGTTTTGACAGGTAATGGCGGACATCAGATCGTGCTGACATTTATTCCAACGTAGGAAGTGTTATGAACAGCTGATCAGATGGGCAAAGCATGTTTCTGGAATATTTTGTTTTTGTTGTTGTTTTTGTTGTTTGTCAGACTTGTGCCAAAACATCTTTAGATGTGTCGAAAAGCCTTTGTTCGAGAAATGTTGTGATTTTCTCAATTTTGCCATCCTCATTTTAGGGTTCCTGACGACACTTCAAAACAAGTCATACTTCAGTGTTTTTGTATGTGTACTGTCATGAATGTGCTTAGTGAGGCGTGTAGGTGTCTTTTTACATGAGTGTATAGAAAACCTTGCATTTGCTGAGGCGTGGACTTATCAAAAGAATTATAATTCTGAATTATAAAGATTATATTTTTAAACAAATAGAGGTCCCTCGACAAGCACTACTGAAAACAAATTACACCACCCTGTTGGTTTTACATTCAAAATTCATATCAGTAATGCCAAATCAGATGACGCGTTCAGAGCTATACATGTTCTGTTTCTAATTTGAGCTTGAGTTATATTTCACTGGCAGCTAGACAACATTTTATAATCAATGTGCTCACACTCTGATTCATCGTATATTACTGGATAACAAACATGATCATTTGAATCAAGAGAGCACAGAAGAGCTCATCAAAATTCTGCAGAATGACTATCACCTTTTTTTATATGACTAATTAAAAGTCTTTCTGCCACCAGAGAAGATAAAGGTTCAGAAACTACAACGCTGAGAGGAGATAACACTGTTTTGTTTTTAAGTGCTTTTCATATTTTCAGCAGTAAAACTTCGAAGTATCAAATGGCTAATAAAAATGATTTAGCAGAAGCAATTGCAATATAAAGAAAATGAAGAAATGAGTCCATGAAATACAATTGTAATCAAATACATAAGTGAAGTAAGTGCATGAGATAACTGAGAGATTATCAATCTTGCGTATCATTCATGCACACAGTATGTGCAGTAGAAGATCTATTGTAGCTAATGATATAGTGGTAAAGCTTAAAGCCGCAACAGAAAAAAAACAAAACAAAGAAAAAGAACTTGCTGCTACGCAGATGTCAAATTATTTTCAACTAGAAAATGAAAAGCAGATTAAATGAATACAAATGAAAAAGGACATTATAACAGTTAGAATAGAAATCCAAAATGTACCATGTTATCAGTGCAACTTTTACAAAGCGTTATCAACTTGCAAATCACAGCCTATTGTTATACTGTTTGCTGGTCTTTCATATATCGATTGTGTTGGACACAGCTGACTGGAAGCTCTAATGAAAGCAAATCTCCCTCAAGCCTGCTATCTGCCCTGACAAGAAACAAAGTGTTAGCTCCCAACCTTTCAGATGGAGAAAATATCCCCACTTGGCTTGCAAACAAACTTTTCACTCTACGGCTCGCTCACCACAAAGTTAGACTGAGCTAATGACAAGTGCTTTAATTTGAGAAGTGTCCTTATGGTCCTTTATCTTAGATGTGCGACGGGCATCGGGCGCTGTTTTCCACTGCTGCGGCCGAGCTGAACGCAGATGATAATTTACTTGCAAGTATAAAGTCAACAGGAGAACATCCAGAGACACATTTGTCCCCCTGCTGATGACAGTGGATGGCAAGTGAGAAATTAAACGTGGAGAACTTTCATAATATAAAAGTAATACTGCCCACATGATGCTAACATAATGTCCTCTAATATAATATACATACTTAATGTTCTGCATAATGCATTAGCGTCGTAATAAACTAGACTAATGAGCAAGGTCCCATAACATGTCAAGTCTTCTTCTATAATAGGAGAGATCACTTATTCTGCAACTGTACCGAATAATGTTGTTAAATAACCAGAATGACATGAGCAGTTATGAGAAGCATTCAGCACTGAGCACTGCACATGCACTTGTTATGAAGCTTCAGTACGTTGTTTAGATTTTGGTCAAATGTAAAAGTGTTACTGCTAATCCACTAAAGATTCTCAGTTAGAAATAAACACCAGACCGGTGAGGGGAACAAAGAATAGTCTTTTTGCCATCTTATCAGAATGACATTTTGAGCAGCATCTGTTGACAGTTAATCCTCCCAAAGTTTGATGAGGAATGCTCTCACTGACTTTCTCCTTTTGAAATGTTCCTTTTAATCAAATTCAGTCTGGTATCTCAATGAAAACGCATATATCATGATGGTAAATAGGAGCAATGTAGCAATATAAATAAATTCAGAGTGAAGGCTTAAGTAAATCATTTAGGTTAGACATAAGTCATCACTTATTCTTCAGTTATCCATTGACATTTTATTATTTTACCACAGGTCTTTTGCTGTGGAATATTTGCATAATTTTGAATTTTTAGATGAAAAAGTCAAAAACACCACCGGTAAAATGTGTCTGTTTGATAAGTGTATACTCATTGCAAAGATTTGAAGAAACACGTGCAAAATAAAAAGCAGCTCAGTATTTTTAGTGAGGTCCAGTCAGACCAAAGGCCTGTTATAGCAACTCCTCACCTTCAGTTCAGTTAATGCCATCACTCCGAGACAAGTGAGCAATCCAAAGACAAATGCAGCTTCCAGCCATGAAACCTAAAGCCGATACGCAAGTGTTTAAAACCTTCATTTTTCTTAAGCTGCATCCACACAGTGGGCACTGTGCTTGTGGATCACATGCCAGGCTCCGGATGCCTAGGTAACCCTCTAATGTAATTACCTACCTTGCCATATATCAATCGCCATCACTCACCTTGAAGGAGAGAAAGATTTATCTCAGGGCCCACCCATTTCAAATTGATGATGTGATTTTGGTTTTTAAGTTTTTCACCCATATTCTCTTTACATTGTCGAACATCATTGAGTTTCTATGTTCGCTGGTCACTAGGTTGCTGTGGGTCACTCCCTGTGTGGATGCAGCTGAATGTTCCAAGTCTATCTGACCAAAAAAAGACCCTGCAGTAATCCCGTAATGTCACAAGTTTCTTTTGACAGTAAAATCCTACATTCACTTACGTGAACCACAGATGTTTAGCCCCCCACAGTGCAGCAATAAATGCCGAGAGAATCCCAAACCGTTCTCGGATGACTCATCTGAGATCTAAAGCCTTAAATCTTTTCACAACAGGTATGGTCTGGATGAGCCTTCTGGCTTAGATTTTCAATTAAATTAGACCCAAAGCATCCAGAGATATTGTGTTTGTTCATGCAGAGCACTGCATGAAAAATATGTTCATAAAAATAATTTATCCGGCCATTAGAATGATGGTAATGAGGACTGTAATGAGCTCTGCTGAAGACCCATTTGTGTCTGAAAGTGCACTTCATTTATGAGAAAAGCCCTGCTTTTCACATCAAAAGTTAAAAACAAAACTATTGTTAAAAAAGTGAGAAAGAAAAACTGCTTTTACTCATCAGTAAATTGTTATAGATGTACAAAAAAGTTAATGCCATTTTTTTCCGCTTACCCTCTGGAAGAGAATACAGAGGTTGCTGTGTGGTCTTCAAACAACAAGCCTCTTCGATTCACATAGGCAATCAAAAGTATGTAAAAAGTTAAATTATCATAATGTATACAACTGTGTATGTGCTATTCAGAGTAAAATCAGAGTAAAAGGCCAGTCGACATCACGTGTTTCCACTTAATCATTTGTGGTATTCCCATAAGAGAAACGGTTTTCTATCAAATCGACTCACTTTATTTGTAATTAAAGTTGCTGAGCAAAGTCTGGACTTCTGGCTCTCTGTCTGCTGGACACTTGATTAATGATCCCAAACATGTTTCTCACTCCCCTGAGCCTAAACCTATTTCTTCTGATACTGTAATACATTTCAGCAAAAAACACACAAACACAGATGTAGTGCACACACCCACATGTATAAATAGGACAGGGCAGTGAAATTTTTCTCCCAGCAGGGGCAACCTAATTGATGATAACATGTTTGAGAGCTGTCAAGACATGCAACCAAAGAGGTCACACACAGAATTCCTTATTCTACAAGGAAAAGAGAAAGTACAGTGTTTGCCTGCTGTCTCTTAATTCCTTTTAAGCACATTCCAGAGCGAGACCATGGATTTTGTCATGTTTCATTTTAAAACTAATATTTGCTTAAGGTGGAAAAGCTATTTTTGTAAAAGTGTCACTTGCTTATTGATATTCATAATTCTTAGCAAATATCTTTTTTGCACTCAAATTCATGCCGATCTAAGACATATGCTGTTTTTGTTTTCCACTGAGAGGTGGAAGCGTGCCTCTTTTCCTTTCAGCCCCATCTGTGCAGGTCAATGGATTAATGTAAAATCTCAAGTGTTCTGACTCTTAATTAATGCTGCAATCGAGGGTCAGCATGAATGCTGATGGAGAATAAATGTATGGAGTTGCTGCTGTTGCTTTTGAAAGGAAATTGGGGTCAGTAATGATGCAAGGTCATATAAAGGGAGCTTTCACAGGCGTAAATGTGATGAGAAATCAAACCAAACTTGTTTCAAACCCCCCCAAAAAACACGTGGGATGTCTTCAAGGTGCAATAGTGCAAATGTCTTTAATCCGTGGGCATCATTTACCTATAATATCTGTAGCTTGATGCTTTATACACTGTTAAGTGTTAATGGTGGTGCAGTGCATGTATTTTTTATACCGACATATAGCTTAGTGCAGGGTTTTTTTTCCACGCCAATTGTTTAGCTGTGAATTTGTGTAATTTATAATTAAATCTATTAGTGATATATTATAAATGGCATCTGTGTTAAACATATTATTAAGTCACCAATATCTGATCTCTACAACCTTGCTATTTGAGTCAGATTCATCAAAGGCTTATAACTAATCTATAAAGCAGTAGTAAATATTTCTTAACATGGAAAAATATATAACTTAAACCAAGCTATAACGGAAAGATATTCTTATGCAATTTTCATGTATTTAAAAAATAATAATATTAAAAGCTAAAAACCTCATTTAGATCGAAAAACAACCTGTGGCGTGCTGGTCTATAGACCAAATACCTGGGTCGGGTTGGTTCAGAAAGGACATTCGGCATTAAATTGTTTCCAAATCAAATATGAAAATCATCAAAAATGAGATTTTCATATGTGAGTGATAAAATGAGATGGAGGGAGATTATCCACTGTGGTGATTCCTAAGGGGAGTAGCCAATAGAAGAAGGTTAATACATGGATGTATGATAGGGAGACTTACTGGTCTCACCCTAAGCCTTTCACATAGGGACATCTGTTCAAGATCCCTCTGTGTTCCATTTGAATGTACTCTTTAGCCCTCAATGTACTTTTTTTAAAGTGGAGACTTAACATTGTGAACGCATGTATTATATAACCCAAACCATCATTGTATTGTAAGCCTGAGCAAGTAGCTTTGCCCAAACCTAATCGAACAAAGCAAATAAACAGAACTCTCTTTCTGAGAGCCTTATGGTTTACAAAACTGATGCCCGTCCTTCATTATTAAGCAGACTTTTTTTCTCGTGGTACCCAGTCTGTATGTCAACTAGGGCTTTGTCATATTGTATCATTTGCGTTAACACAAAAATTAGGATGAAGGAAAGGCCTGCAAAATCTCTCCATCCCACATCGTGGGTGCTGCAGCCTGCAACTGAAGGAGCTGCTCAGTGCTGTCAGAGTCTCCTGCACGGGGTGGAAGATGTTGTCCAACAGGGATGACAGCCACCGTTCTCCTGTCTCTCACCACCTCCACTGGGTCCAGAGGGCAGCCTAGAACAGAGCTGGATAAGCCTGTTCAGTCTCTTCCTGTCCCCAGCAGAGATGCTGCCACCGAGGCAGACTATACCGTAAAAGATGGCTGAGGCCACCACAGAATAATAGAAGGTGTTCAGGAGTGGGCCCCTCACTCCAAAAGATCTGAGTCTCCGCAGCAAGTACATCCTGCTCTGCCCTTTTCTGTAGAGGGCGTCTGCATTGTGAGACTATATCTCCCACCCCTAATGGAAAAGGAGTTGTAGCTGGAATCAAATAGACAGCATTTTTAAAGTATCAGTTGAAGACAGTAGAGCCAGCAGTACTCCTGGATATATTTGGTTACACTTCTGACCTTGATGAAGAAAGAGCTGTGGAAATTTCATTAACAATTCATTATGCCAACAGCACAGCTTTATGCCCATGCTACTACTGTCTTCAGTGACTGCAGTCTTAACGATGCCTTGCAAAGAGACATATAATATTCGAGCAAGTAAGTAGGGTCACCTGGGTGGCATTGTGTTGTCCTGTTTTGGGGAAGTTTGGGGGAGGTATGGTTTCAAACCACACTGACTGCTTTAGCCCAAAATTGTCCCTAAATCGGTTTAAATGCCGGTTGCAAATGTAACAAAATCACTACAAAATAACATTTGAAAAATAAAATTATACTGAGTACAAAAGATAAAATATCTCCCAAGTGACAACAGAATTACCAGACACAAAAAGAAGCGACGTTAATACATCTCATGTTGTTTCGTATCACAGCTCTCAGTCTCACAAACCACTCATCTCAACGTGCTAGCCGTCTTCCCTGTAAGCCTTTAACAAAGTCCTTCAAAACTCCCAACTCAAGCAACAATTTCTCATTGAACACTGAAAGCCTTCACCACAACAGCTCCCTGGGCAATCAAGCAATTTCAATCGCACCTTCCAATTCCAACAGTGGGGGATGAACCTACCCCTGCTGTGACATCTACAACCCTTCAGACTTCCAATATACATTCTCCCTCTGTCTCGCTGTGAACACTACGTGCTGCAAACAGTATGCACTCTAGTGCAGACGCGAGACAAATCCTTGTGATTTTGTCAGTTGTATTTTTGTTTGCAGAGCCATATGGCTTCGTCTCGGCAGCAGTCACCAGTCACTCATCTCAGTGTCCCAGCTATAAACGTCTCAATTAAATAAGATTCAATCTTCAGATGAGCGGTTTCACGACTGATTTGATCCTTTAATCTTCATGTTCATCATTTCTACAATTTAATTTGGAAAAATGACAAGGCTGGGTTGAGATGTGCCTTTGAGCGTGGTACACTAAGTCCTAAATCACAACTGCTATGATTAGGTGGCTCACGCCAGGATGGTTATTCCAATGAGTACTCCAGTTCAACCCTCTTTTAAATACAGAAAACAGACTTGGAGTGTGCACGCAGTGTTCCAACAAAATATGTGAATTCATAACTACGTTTGTGAGGGTCTGATCAAAACTGAAGAGCATTATAGCCCTACAGCTATGCACTAAAGTATTCCTTACTGTCACATAACATCTCTGATACTCAAATGAGGATTAGTTTGAGAACGAGTGACGAGCTTGAAAAAGATTAAATGCAAAGAAGCAAAGATATAAATGGTTGCATGCAACAGCACTGCAGAAATTCTATTTTTTTTTCCGAGTGCCCAGACTTTGATATGAATCTCCTGCCTATTCATCATAAATCAGGAACAGTCCATCTGAGCTGATATTGTTGCTCAGGTTTACTGTAATCCATATATAATTAGAGTTGAGCAATCATACAAGAGATTAAATCCAGGATATGGAAACACAGAGAAACAAGTTAAAGTGACCCCAACTGTAATCCAGAAAAACATATTAGGATGAAACACAGGGCTTCCACTGCAGACTGTCTTGGCTTTATAAAGAAAGAACAATCGTTTAAAAGGACAAAGAACTCAAAGATATCATATTTATCACGCTCTACCATGCCATAGAGGAAGAACAATGACCAAGAATGCCATGTTCTTGTCTTTAAGCTGAATAAGTGTACTTAAGTGTGTGCGAGCATGTCACAGGCACTCCTGACAGACATCAGCACACAATGTACCAACACCTTCAGCACCGCGGCAGGCCTAATGAACGCAGCAGAGACACGCCTGTTGTTTTCTTCTCTTAATTTACGCTCGTTAAGACGTATCCTTTCACATTCAGCTCCCCTCAACAGAGGCAGGTCAGACCACAAACCTGACACCTACGGCGGTGTGAACATAAACACAGAGCGCTCGATTTTTACTCTTACTCGGGTAATGTGACTTGAAGACATTCGTACTGTGTAGCATTTGGTGTGAAAAGAGTGGGCAGACTATTCTCTCGAGGATTGCTTTCAGAAGTGCAAGCTGTTGTAATATACATCCCCAGTTTCCCGTGTTGATTTGTCACTATTCGCTCACATTCATAAAGCTGTTAGTTGCATACAATATGAAGCTATTCTTATTTATCTGTTCTGTGGCGCTGCAGTGTACTTGTTCACACTATTGCCTAACAAGCAAAAGGGGGAAAAAAATCCTTGGTTTGGTCCTCATTGCTTCCAGGAGGAGACATAAATCCCTTTGGGGTTTGGTCAGGAAGGGCGTGATGATCCTCGTAAATAAGAGAGCAGCCGAAAATATAATTTCATATGAAAAGAAACAGCACTATAAACTGAATATTAAACCCTGTTAGCTACAGTGGCAAACAGTGTACTATTTGCAATCTGTTGTGCTTTAATATAATTCCAGCTTGCTATTATTTCATTACTAAACCATTTATAAATCTCCTCCTCAGTTACACAGCCCAAAACCAGTGGCGGGTTCCAATAACAACAACGCTCATGGTTTGTTCAATATTAAACATTCATTAAGAGGCAGGCAATGCTTTATTGAAACATGGTTTGTTTCTGCAGCCGGAGGCGGCTAAGCTCTCCATCTCTGTCACTGCGTCTCTGGTTGTCTTTAGCAACACTCTGCTGCTGCCACAGGAAAGCAGCGTTCTCACTTTGTGTTGCTCCCTGTCTCGGTTTGCCACTTGTAATTTTTTTTCCTTACACAGCCATCTGTCCCTGGCCTGTGTGTTTTGTGTTCTGGGTTTCTGAACAAACATTAAGCAGGACTCACCGCTACAAATTTCGAACATCAATCCATGAGAAACACTAGGGCCTATTCACATAAACAAATGATTACCTCTTCTACTGGTAGAACACTTTTGAATAAACGTGTGAGTAAATAAATAAAAGCATTCAATCTGTTTGGGGCTGATTAACTTCATCTTTACTGATACTGAATTTCTGCTAGGATGCAGCATTGTACCAGTACTATGATTATTACATACACACACCGGTATTCCAGATCTCTTTCTTCTGAAAAATCAATGATGCTGGAAAAAAAAAAAGAAAGGAAAAAAACACAAAAAGATTTTTTTTCTTTTAGAGAGAATCTAATCTTGTGGATTTTGTTCTGCTTTTGTGGAGCAAGAACAGCTTTGGCAAGCTTGAATAAAGCAAAATAAAATAAACCAAAACAACCTATTAGTAGCATAAGTGCCTGAAAGTGTCAGACAAACAATATGTGGTGTAACTTTTTCCTAAGCCTCTCTCACACAATCAAAATATAGCTATGGTATGTACTCCTAGCAAAATTACTATCAAATGTCTTTTGGAGCATCCGTAATCTTTCATAAAATCCATATCTCCACAAGAGAAAAAGGTGACCACTGTTATATACTGATGGCTTGCTAAAAAAAACACTGACACACAGAAACACAACCAGGATTTGATGCAGAAAATATACATTTTCATCCCAAAATGAGAGGATTTACCAATGTGTTTAAAAGAGTCAAAGCTGTTTCAATTAAGCAGGACTGACATGCACATTCATGGCACTCGATGTAATCCCTGCAGGGCAACAGGCTGCAGACTGTAAGCCAAGAATGAGTCATCTCAGACAGACAGAGATGGAGAGAACATCATGAAGCAGGTTACTTTTCACCCACTTTATTAAATTGGATGTCCAAACAAGCCTTATGTCGTGGTGATCAACTCTCTCTCCACTACCTTCCTTTTAACATGATCTGTTGGGCTTTTATGTGCGTTTCTCACACGTTTAATGCATCGAAAATGGATAGTACCAAAGAATCATTATGACCATCTGACAATGTGACTGCTGCCACGTTCTACATCTAACAAACCACCTAAGACTATTCGTTATGTAACACGAATAGTGCACTGATAAAATGTGACCTTGAAACAACTGTTTGAAAAACTGAATGGAATAAATGAAAGGAAAACGTTCAATATGAAATGTTGGGGGATTCAGTGAAGAAGAACATCTAGTTTAGTAGTGGCAGTGGAAGCCCTGGTTTCATTATGTCTCCTCCAGCTGTTTTTATGACTGCACCATGGGGACACAGCAGTTGAAGAACCACAGAGAGATTTTGATTCAGTAGGTTTTATAATCGTTCTCTACTCTGTGGAAATCAAACTCACATTTCATTGAATTTTTTCCCCCCACTTTGTGTGGCTTGGAAGAAATTCCTAACACTGCCGAAAGGTTTCTATATTCCATAACTGTCATGATGGTACAGTATGAAGGGTTAAACTGCTGCCTCTTATGACCAACTAGTTTGTGTTTTACTGGGAACCTGTTGCTTTAATGCATTTTATAACCTGAACCACACTAACTCATTTTTTGCAGCGTCATGCAACAGGAACCTCTACTGCTTAATGATGCTAATCAGGAAAAGATGAGCATCATGCTCCACTTGCAGAACTGACTGGTCAGTAAGGTGTGATTTAATACACATCGATCATTTAACCTGTTTAAGAGCAGGTTAGGTCTGCACCTTAAGTTACCATGGTGATGTACCCCAATGAGAATAGAGCAACTCCTGAAGCTACCTTTCTAAGCCCCTAGCTCCGCTTTGTAGTAAAAGTGTGGTGGTGGCCTGTATGTAAAGTGGTGGATTTATTCAGACACAATCTCCCTATTTAGAATTTATTTTATTTTCTTATTTTTCAGTAACTTATTGTAAATTTCTGGCAACATTAGACTTGTAAAAGGGTCTTTATCTACACTTGATGCTTTATTTCGTTTTAGGTAGCCCAGTGCCAATACACTCTTAGCATGACTTATCAATTAACTTTAAGTTTAAATTGTTGATTACAAGCCATTTAACTATTTGTACATTAATTTGCTTCTCATAACTGAAGCTTGTATTTCTATTTCTTTATTTCTATTTGAATATTCTGTTTTGTTGTCCGTGTGTTTTGTATCTGATTTGATTCATCTTGTCTATTTTTAAATGTTTGTTAATAATTCAAATAAATCCTTATATTATAAATGATGGATACCCCCAAGGATTTGTCCAGTTTAAATAAAATGCCTTTTTACCCTTTAAGACAGGTTGGAGCCAACACTCTCCATTTTGCTAACTAGAACTGCAACCACGCAAGCTCGTGCAATAATTTTTTTTGCACATGAAACAGGAGTTGTACTTACAACTTATCCCATCAGCTTGCCCGAGGTCACAGTATCCATATAGCTTTGCAAAAGTTGCATAAAAAGCACTTGCACTATTCCAGAAACAGGCTTTGCCGATCCGATCAGCTGTTCCTAACACTTCCTAGGTTGACATCAGTGTGAACTATTGCATATCCGCCATTACCTGCCTAAACCGGAAGTGATGTCATTTTCACGGAAAATGTAATTTTTTACTTTCAGGGCTTTATAAGCCTTCATTGGTGTTTTTAAAAGTCATGTTTGACTTTATGCTTTTCTATATAGTTTCTGGGATGCTTAGAACTCAAGTTGCACAGCTGGAAATAGTTTATTTTGATGCACATGCTGTTTTTTTTTTACAAATTTGCAATATAACATTTATTTTAGTTTTTCCTGCAAGATATAAAAATTGGTGTATTTCAAAATTAAAACTATGAAGACACTCAGAAATTATTTTATGCAACTTTTTTGTATTTGCAGTTTTGAGGGATAAACCTCTTAAATTTCTCTTTTACATATATTTCTCTAGAAATATATGTAAAAAACCAAAAACGATTTTCTATTTTTTTGTAGTTTATTACACCTTTCTGCAATTTATGTAATTACTATGCACTTAATGCATACATACTATTAGAATTTGGGCTATAATGGTTGTATTGATGTATAGCAACTTGAAATGCTCCCAGAAATGGCACTTTAGCATGTAAAAATATAAAGATAAGCTCTGGCAGACTTGGTTCTATGGTAGGTCTTAAAGGGTTAATACTACAAAAATAGTAAAAAATCATAGCTGTGAATGGAATACACCTCTCCGTCTATTCCCATCTGTACGTGCCACTTATGCTGCACAAAGTTTGTTGTTTCTTTCAGCATGATTAAATATATTGAACACCTCTATTTGTCAAATCAAAACATATAAACATAACCTTTCATAAGAAACCTTCCACTATTCCAGAAAAGCTCCGTTACCTGCTGATATCTCTTTGTGTTTTCACATGATGATGCTTGCAACCCTGAGCCTTCCTCTTTGCCTTCTATATCGATGGCAAAGAATTCACTAGAAGATTATTGTGGAACATATGGAAATGATATAATAATAGATACATGTCCAAAGATGCTACAATATATGTTACATATAATGTATGTAACAATTTTTTTGTAACATATACCTAACATAGATCTGACAGAGACATGGCTAAAGAGGGAAATTTCAGACTATCCAGTGGAACAGCTAGTTTCTCACTAATTCTGGTGACTGCGGAAAAACAGCAGTAAAAGCAGTAAGAAGGGCTTAACAGCTTTGTTTACTCAATATGTTCAGCACTGGATTGAGGCCATACTATTCACCACTGGAGTTTTCATCATTGTTCAAATTATGCCATCAGCACTCTGCACATGTGACATCATTAATTCCACAGTCACAGGCCAATACATAGCAACCCAGTGCACTGCTCATGATAAGAGTGGAGATGGAGCCCATTTACCAGTTCTTGACAGTGCAATTAAACAACAATCTCAAGATGCTTTCACACAGTCACTGTAACTTTTTCCAACTATACCAGACAGAGAAAGCAGTTAGACTGCACTGCATTGTTAAACAGTCTGCACCATGCCTGCTCTCTAGTAAAAAATTCACTTACACCGCACCTCATAGAAAACCAGAATAGTACAAATTCTGTATATAATATCAGAAAAGTGAAGCCAATGCAGAAATGCCTTAAACTTGCATTCTTTTGAACAGCCAGCAAGTCGTATTTCATGAGGAAATTATGGTTCAGTGATAGTAGCGCGTGGGCAGCACATACGCAGCATGTGGGCAGTCCGTTGGCAGTCCGTGAGGCAGATACAGACACAGTCTACCTGCAGAGAACGCTTTTTGTCAGATCGAGACAGTCTGTGGGTAACTCTTGCTTGTGCTGTTGCTGGTCCATCAACCAGCTGAGGAGAAGAGACAAGTCCTTCCCTTCCCTTGTCAACCAATTACCATTCAACCGATGCACAGTGTCATCCACATCATGCACTGGGATGCTGGGACTTTGGGAAGCTGCACAAGAGCAATGGTGGTTATTGATATTTTATAAATAATCAATTAACATTTCATAGTACAATAAAGCATGATATGCTTTAAGATTGGCCTACCTAGCTTGGAGCAAAACTGAGACTACTGGGCCACATTAACTACTATCCATGTCCAGCTGATGTAGACATGCACAGTCTGCTGTGGTTGTTTTTCCAATCTGCAGTGGTCAGTGTTGTATTTTCTATGGTTTGCTGGGGAGGTGGCCTTGGGCCTTATGATGTCAATAAGCTTATGACGAAGGCCAGCTCTGTGACATGGATGGAACTGGGCAGTATGTAGGCAGTGACAGAGAAAGGGATGAAAGGAAATCTGAAAGCACTCATGAACAACCCCTCTTATCCTTTGCCAAGCTGAGGAGGCTCAGGAGCACATTCACACACAGATCCAACCAGCCTTGTGCCTCAAAATGCTTGGAGGATCTCTCAGAGGATCTCTCATGCCATCAGCAATCAGACTCCAAAGTTTACGTCCAACCTCAACTAACCGACACTCAAAGACATGGTCTCTATAGGTTTTTCCATATATAATGCATGAAAAACAAATGATGTTGCCTGGAGAGGCAAAGAGTCAAATGGAAAAAGTGGACTGTTGTGTCTATTACACACTTTGCTGTGATATGGGGTTGCACCAGCAGATAACATGGCACCTCAAATCATTACAGACTGCAGAAAGTATACCCTGGACTTCAAATCCTGTATTCTGTGCCTCTCCACTCTCCCTCCAGAACCTTTGGAAATCGGAAATGTACCACGATGTGAAGATGTGTTGTACGTGGGTTCAACATCCATTTAAATGTCAAATCCAAGAGTATCCCAGCGAAATACTGCACTGCATAGGACTTTATTTTAACCATCAGTGTTTTTAATGTTTTCAGATCATGTTGAAAGAATCAAACTCCCAAAGAGTGGTGTGAAAAAAAGTTTCGTTTTTTACACATTATTTATGTAAAAGAACTCCAAATGTTAGCAGGTGTTTCTGTGGTCAGTTGATAAGAAGTCTGTAATATGCAGATGGCTGTGCATTCTGTTTACACTTCCTCTGACGAACAGAGCTGCAGCCAGATATGAAAGCTAATACATTAAGTGCAAGACAGCCCCCGCTGATGATAGTATTCATCAAAACACACTCAATTATGCACATGTCCACACAAAGAAAAACTAACCCACAATCTCAAGCGAAGGCTCCCCTTGTCTTCAACAAAATATATATAAGCTCTATGAGTCAGTATTTTTAATACAGTCACTTGTTGCTGTATCTTATTTGTGTGTACAGTTATCCAACTGCTCTGTGAAAAGGATTGAATTGAAAAGAAGAAGTTGGATTGAAAAGAAAAGTGATTTAAATTGTTCGTTGGAGCTCATTGGTTTGAACATTTCAGAAACTGCTGATCTACTGGGATTTTCCCACACAACCATCTCTAGAGTTTTACAAATTATGGTCTTAAAAAGAGAAAATTTCTCGTGAGCAGTAATTCTCTGGGTGAAAATGCCTTGTTGATGCAAGAGATCAGAGTAATTCTAGCTAAAAGGAACAGTAAGTCAAATAATCACTTGTTACAACCAGGGTATGCAGAAGAGCATCTCTGAACTCACGACATGTTGAAATTGGAAGCAGATGGACTACAGCAACGGAAGACCACACCAAGTGACATTCCAATCAGCTAGTAACAGGAAACTAAGGTTAGAGTTCTCACAGGGTCACTGAAATTTGGAAAAAGTTGCCTGATCTGACAAATCTGACGAACATGGTGTAAAAACATAAAACGTCAGCTCCATCCTGACTTGTGTTAAAGGTTGGGGCTGCTGGCGGAGGTGTAACAATCGTACACTGAGCATCGTTTAAACACCACAGCCAGTTGTTGCTGACCATGCACATCTCTTTATGACTACAGCGTACTGATCTTCTGAGGCCTGCTTCCTGCAGGATGTCACACAGCTCAAATTTATCTTGGGTTTCTTGTATGTGAGAGTAAGTTCACTGTACTCAAATGGCCTCCACAGTCGCCAGCTCTCAATCCCATAGAGCACCTAATGATTCTCTAATAAAACTAGGGAAAATTGCGAACAGTGTTGTAAAAGCTAATTGTCAATTTATCTGTTGTTTGTATGTGAGATTAAGATGTATTTTTTTCATAAAGTTGGCCTGAAATATCAAGCAGTTTTCAACATTAGCGATCTGGTATTTTCTAATAAATCTTCATCCTCATTTATATTTAGTTCTCATCTCCTAAACTGTCATGTATCTGAGAAGAAAATAGCATAATGGCAGCTGTTGTTTTAGTCATGAAATTACTGTTACAATCCCAAGATAATTACAAGAAGAAAATGTATTTGGAATTATATGACTTCATTTCACGCCATCAACAATATGGCACGCTACACAACACTTACTAGAGAAAGAACAGGCAAAACAAAAGCAAACCAGTAGCAGACTGAACTTTTAAACCCTTTAAAGTCAGTTTTTGAGAGATTTTGAGACATCTACATAATCAGTGTTATTTTTTTTTCACTCCAAAAAAATCGAGGTGAAATTGGAGAATACATTTTTAAGCAATTTATTAAAAAAAAAAAAATGCTGGAATTACCAAATTTTGATACAAATTAGCTAATATATCCAGATAAATTAGAAATTTCTGGCAATTATTTCATGGTTTGGGATTTAAAGGGTTAAAGACTTTACTTTAGATGTCAAAAAATGGGACAGCACAGTTACAGCAGAAATTTTCAACCCTTAATAGAAGCTTTGCACACCACATAATGCCCCAGGAATCAGGCAGAAAATGACACCTGAAATAAAAATCAAAGCTACATTTTAAATCAAGGGGCTCTGTTTATCTGCAATAAGCACTGATGCTACGATTATAATTTTAAAGTGGAAAAGTCCGACACTGAGCAGTGCGCCACAGAAATGCAACAAAAGCAGCACTGATAGCTTATTCAGACAGAGCATACCTGAGAAATCTTATCCAACACCTGTCTCCCTCCATGAGCTATTTTATCTCTCATCTCTGGGCTCTGAAAAGTAGAGTGAAAACCAATTGGTTTCATAAGATTAGAAAGTACCACACAACGACCAGGTGCTCCACCTGTCAGCTTTTACCCTCACACACAGCTGTGAAGCAGAAAAGTGTGTCAAAAAAAAAAATGTTTATTAGAAGATTGCAAGATTAACTGGCTTTTTGTGGATGGAAGGCTCAAGAGATTCATTAAACGCCTCTGTGTTTAAAATAAAGCCCACAAAAGTGCAATGCTCGACTCTATAATGCTTCTAACAGTATAACAGTTCACTTTTTCAGAAAGAAAAAAATGCTAAACTACCTGCTGAAGTTAAAAATTATATTTGATCATTTCAAAATATATTTCCTCTAGTTTTCATTTTATCGTTTGACTCACAGCAAGTTCCAACTGCTTCCCAAACCACACAACCAGGCAACCAGGCAACCAGGCAACCAGGCAACGCTTGAAAGAGAATATGAGAATATGAGTCATAAAGTTACAGCTGTGAAGGGCATAAAATTCTGTCTGAAGTCTGGTTTGAAAAGTGGAAGAAAACAATTCCAAGGACCTTCGAGAGGAAAAGAAATACTCAGAACATGAAAGAAAATGTGTCTATAAGCAAGCTTTCAGTGCTCTGTAAAGAATCCAGCCTTTATTTTGGAACGCTAACTTTATTAGGTGTTTGGGTCAACTGCCCATGGCAGCAAATTACTGCATTTAGCCATGTAGGCATGGTCAAAACAAACTGTTAAGTTTAAACCAAGCATCAGAATTCAAAGAAAATTTAAGTGACTCTGAATTTTTCAATCTTTGTTGGGCTAGTTTGAGTATTTCAGAAACTGATGATTTACTTCCCACACAAGCATCTCCAGAGTTTACAGACATTCTTCTCTTGTTTAAAATGCATTGTTAACGCATGTCAGTGTCATGGCTCTGGTTCTGCTTTCCAGCACTCGGTGTTTTTGAACTTTAAACATCTTTTTTTTTAAGTAAGTTTACATTTCACACAGTCACAGTGAATAAAGAAGGTTAGAAAAACATTGTCTCGGTTTCTGCTTCGACATTCAGATGATAGGGTCAGATTTTAGCTGTAAACAACTTGAAAACATGGCTCCGTATTTACAGCCTCTTGTTGAATATATGGCATGAAGAATTAAAGCAGTTCTGAAAGTAAAAGGGGGCCTGGTCCCATATCAGCACGATGTACCACTGTACTTCTAAAGGTTGTGAGCTGGCTCCTCTCCCGTGTCTTTCTCCTTGTGTGTGTGTCAGTGAAATAGGGTCTACTCCTTATCTGAGGAGGGCAAGGTGTGAAAAGGAAGAGAGACAGATGTAGAAAACATTACTTGAATTAATGACGGTGACAGTGAGTGCAATAAAACCTTCTGTATTTATCACTCCAGAGCCAAAGATGGAAGGACACTTACATCAAACATGTGAAAGTAAGGCCAAAATATCGGATTTTCCTTTAAACAACATGAATGCGGTGACAGTGGTACAAAGTCCCCTGCTAGTACCATCACGGCTGCCATCCTCCAAAGCAATCGACCGAAGGGAAACACTGTAGCAACAGCCCTCCTTCCAGATCATGGATATTGGGTATTGACAGTCTCACATGGTGTTGACTGAACAATGTGACTATGGAGAAGATTACTCTGCACAATAAACAATAGTCACAAACGTTAGCTTTAGTTCTTTTTTTTAGTTTTTATCATGTTACACAAATTACATCCTTAATTGTGTTTGGTATGTGTGTGCAAATGGATAAGATGGAAAAAGGTATGCTATCTGTAACTCATAAGAAAGCAATTAAAGAAAATTCTGGACTGAACCTGAGAGCGCTAAAAATCCAGTGGAACAGTCTCCAGCAAAGATAATCAATCGCACTAAACAGCTCTGAAACAAGCAGTTCTTTAGCTCTGTTCCAACAACAGAAAAGAGAGCAGTGACTGGTTTGCATACCAGATAACACCCTTTGACAAAGCTCTAAAAGCACATTTACAGCCACATCAGGAACTGACCGGCTGTCAGCTGTTGCACACAAACAGCTAAGCTAGGCTGATGGCTAGGTGGACAAAATTCTGTGCTGTGTGTTCTGTTCAGAACTGTACAATAAAATAATAATATTAACAATAAAAAATGAAAGTCTGGGTATGTTTTATTTGAATGTACCTCACATTAAAGGTTTAAATCATTCCACTATCATACCTCGTACCTCTAGGGTAGCATCATTTCAACTTAACCAGCTATTTCAATCACAAAAAGCATTCATAAATTAATTATACATGAGGAATTACAAAGTAATTAATTTGGATTTTACATCACGTTTTGTCAAATGTCATTGGTACAGCTATTATGGACATGGCTGGCACTCAAAACGTCTGTCAAGCGCAGTGATTTGCGCTGACTTTTAAATGATTCCTAATCACCCATCATTTTTTGGAGAGCATCAACCCACACTGTTTATTCCCAGCTTGATTATAACCTGTGCTTCCTGCTACAAAGATGAACAGTCCGGCGACATCATGCCAGCAAAATAAAAGATACCTCTGACAGCAAAATTCAAAAACACATAAAGCTGAATAGCAATCAGAGGTCTCAGTTTTTTATTAACAGTCACGGCATCTAATACCAAATCTTATCTGTGTTAAGATTTGGTATTAGATGCCGTGCCGGGGACATCTTCATTTGTATGAAGATGTCCCCATCTTCATACAAATGAAGATGGGGACAGTGAGATCCCACTGAAACCACTCTGGATAAAGCTGAAAAAGTATAGTCAATATGATTGAAGCCTTCCAATGTCAACTGTGAGCCTTGGTGCTCAAATCCGACTACTGTGTTCTAAATGTCCCAACAGGTGTGTTTCAAGGTAACGTCTGTATTTCTTAGTGCTCAGTTTGTTGTAATAGTCTATGTGGAACAACATGAAGCAGATCCTTCAGAATCACTTTAGTCACCGCAACAGTGTCTCACAGGAGTTAGAGTTTGTTGCAGCAGGCAGAGTCATTTTCTGTAAATAAATCGCAGTGTGTTAAGACTACTGATAGAGCCGTTGGCACAGACTGGGCAAGGCATATGGCTGATAGTGCCTTAGTCACAGAAAATACTTAATAATGCCTTAAACACAAAGTCCTTGGTTTGATAAATAAATAACTCATCTAATTTATTTTGTTCCATACACAGTTGTGTGTTGGAAAGTTTTTCATGAATGTCTGAGAAATTAATTTAGTCCTTTTTATTTAATGTTTTAAATCAGTCAAAAATAATTTTAGCAGGTTATAAAGGTCTTTCAAAGATCTATTTGGGCATTGCCGTCTTTTTTATTCATTGCCAGTCTAAACCTTGCATCTGACTATTCTTAGGGGAATGTTGTTTTTTTAAGCAACTTAACACTTAAAGATCCAAAACATGTAAACACAGAAACTTTTTCAAAAAAAACCCTCATAAAATGTATTTCATTTTTTCGAGAAGCCTCTGTCACGGTTTGGTGCTGCATTTCAGCCAGTAGTGTTGGGGCTCTTATTAAAATCAATGGAATTATGAACATATCATAAAAAATATCTTCAGATTTTGGTCCAAAATGCAATATTATCTGAAAAAAATCTGGACAATGATTCACACTGCCAATGCAGCAGAAGCATATCTGGATAGAAAAACAAACAGTAGAACACTATCATTTGTGGACTGGCCTCCCCAGAGTCCAACAAAAGGTAGCCAACATTCAATGTCTCCCAAGAAGGCAGGAGAACTATTCCTGAAAATGACAAGAAAACTGGTTTAAGAGAGTTCAGGCTGTGGTGAAGAATAAAGGTGGCTATAATAAATTCATTTATTAGACTGTTTTTGGCTTATATACTGTATTTCCATGTATGTTTGCAGGTGTTGTAATAAATTTCTGCCCATATTTCCCATTTTTCTAGCTAAATATAGGAATGAGGGGTGGCGCCAGACTTTTACACAGTCCAGTAGTAACCTTTTTTTCTTTTACAATTTGCAGCACTATAAGTGACAAAACACTAAAGACAGAAAAAGGACAAAATATGTCAACAGTCTCTGAATGAAGCCTAATTTCCTTCACGTTTGCTAACTTATTATATAAACAGGTTCCAAAAACACCTGTTTAATTTTTGTCACTGGTGGTACAGTCATTACATAATTGCCAAAAGCATCAGTAGTATTCATTAAATATTTTACAGCTGCCTCGGGCTTCTAATTGTTTGTCAATTCACCATGGTACGATGTATAATCAATGTGTTCAGTTCAGGGCCTGGACCAGTGAGGTACTTCATCATGCCTCAGTACTTAGAAAGCAAATAAAGACCTGAACTACCCAGCAAAGCCAAGTCAGGATTTCATTCTGCACATCGTTCAGTGCTATTATGTACTGCCATGCATTTTTCGCAGAGGGAATACCCGTAATAAGTGTTAGTGCCTAAAGGCCTCATGAAAAAATCTTTTTTTTTTTCTTCAGTTGCCATAATATCCCAAGACACTTGTCGAATGCCAAGGTTTCAATGACAACACAGTTTTACCTACAATATCAATGTTAAAATCATACAGAAAGGTTAATAGATCACTTTAATTTAATTATATTGCATTGTACACAAAACCAAGTTAATGGGTCATTGATTCTTTGTCGCGGCAAGGTACCTACTAATAAATTACAGTTTAAATTCCCCCATGACCTTTTCCTTCTTTGTCTTTCTTCTGGACAGTCAACATGTGCTTGTTTCCTGGCTTTCACAAAAAAAAAAAAAAAAGAAAGCCTAATATCCAATCAATAACTGCTTAATGGCCTCATGCGAATTTCAAATGCAGGACTAGCAGACAGGCATTGACGATGAATTGCACCCAGTACTAGATTTTCCCTGAACTGCTATTTATGTAAAAACAAAGTATGCTTTTAAGCCATTAACGCCCACCCTAAATCTGAAAATAATGTTACAAACATTGCACTTCCCTAAGTTCTTTTCTTAAATGAAAAAGAAAAACAAGGCAGACACAGTAGATTAAGTCCAATTTTAAACCCGATGTGGTCTGACATCTTCCAGATTGGTTGTTGTTTCATGTGTCATGAGTAATAGTGTTAGGACAGAAAGTGCAGGTCTGTCAGCTTACTAGTCATGGCTTTTGTGGCAAAAAACCCACATTCATCCATTTGCAAAGAAACCTAAGTGGCACCTTAGTATTATGCTATCATATTGAATAATGCCCCCAAATTTTCATGCCAGCCTGTTACTTACAGGGTATCATTTGCTCTTCTTTTGACCCCATGCAGATTACAGCAAGTACCGTACCATTTACCAGAGGTTGCAGTACCATTGATACAAGGTACAAGTGCTTAAAAACACAACTAACAAACAAAATGCTTAAAAATAAAAGTGATAAAAGTGTGTCTCTCTTTTACGGAACCCCGCAAGGGACATGGGAGAAAAAAAAATTACGATGAACTTTTGCGAGATCTCGCAAAACTAACTCGGGATCTCGCAAAAGTTGAATTCCAACAATGGCGGCAGCTACTTAGTTGTAATATTACTCTTTCTAGGTCACAAAATAAACTTTTAAGATATTTTGAGGCGTGAATGTAGTTGTGTAAACATCACATATGTGCTCGGTTTACAAGACATCACATATTTGCAAAAGTGCTGCGACGTTTTCGGAGATCTGACACCCACCATCTCGAAGCTAACGGGAGGTCGAGACCTACTACAGCTGGGAGGAACACCGCTCTCCCGGCACATCGTGCCTTGACCTCCCGGTCGGCTTCGAGCTGGCGGCCTCTGAAGAATGCGAGATCCCGAGTTTGTTTTGCGAGATCTCGCAAAAGTCCGTCTTAATTTTTTTTTTCTCCCATGTCCCTTGCGGGGCTCCGTACTCTTTCTCTGTCACTATCAGCAAGATGGAAAAAATCATTATATATGTCTCTTTAACCACTTTATACAAACTAAACATTGAATTTTTATAGACTATATAATTGCAATTAGAATATGATTTTCTGAAACATTAATACTGTGTTCTAACTGTGCAGAAGACTCACTCATAATGCGATGGATGATTTGATTGGCACTCTTGATTGGCACTTCCTGTGCTACTGAGTTACACTCAGTAGCACAGGAAGGGGAGGGAGAGAGAGAGAAAGAGCCAGGGACAACAACGTCACATTAGAAAGGTATAGTAATCATCCACAACTATTTTCAGTTGCAGATGATAAAGGATTGAGAAAGTTTTTTCATGCAGGCCCATATGACAGAGAATGTGCATGTTCTTTTTGTTTTCATATTATAATTTATATTTAATTGTGTTGTGGTTTGCACTGTTTTGTGTTGTTTCACTTTAAATTTGTAAAAGGAAAAATCTGAAAATTTAAATAGATAAAAGTTGAAATGTGAATAGTTGGTTTTTGTATTTTTTTTGTATTTGTATTAATTTATGGATTTATTTATTACATTTTATGTGGAGTGAATAAATAAAAGTATATTTACGGTGGCCCCTACAGACAAAGCACGTACAAACTTCAAAACACGTACAAACCCCGAAGCAGTAAAAACTCCAAAACATGTACAAAAGACAACAGAAGTGCTCCAGGATGCTAGGCGCAGTGTTGAGCTTTTGTTACCTAGTGGCTACACAAGCCAGCAAGTACCAACAACCGGATTTGGTGTGTGGTAGTAACAGGTAAATGAACTTTTTTTTTTAATTATTTGAATATATACGAATGCTTGTGCATAAATACACAAACAATACACATATGCTTTCATGATTTCAATTGTGTAATTTAAGTGATCTAGGTAGCTCTGTTTTGGAAGTTCAGTTCAAGCTAGAAATGTGTTTTGGAGTTTGTATGTGTTTTGTCTCTAGGGGCCACCGCATATATTTATAAATAAACATATATAAATAAAAACACTTTTTTTTACATTAGTAATTCCTTTTGTGCATAATTTTATATTATTGTTAATAATAAATTAATTAAAGCAACAAAACAACCTGAAGAGCAGGTTTGGAGCCGAAAGAGCCGGCTCTTTTTAGTTAGCAGAACCAAAAGAGCCAGTTCTCTAAAAAGAGCCGGAAATCCGTCGCAGCACTACTCTGCAACTAGGGCTGGGTATCGTCACTGATTTCTAGAATCGATTCAATTCCGATTCACAGGGTCCCGAATCGATTCGATCCACGATTCGATTTAATTCGATTCGATTCGATTTAAATCGATTCGATTCACTTTGATTTGAATCTGGGAAATTTTGACAGTCAGAAATATTATAATTCAGATCAGTACATTTACATATTTTTGTATCTATAAAAAGGAAGCTGACACACCAAGACTTTATCAAAGGTGTGAGCATCACAGCAGAGGCACTTTGTGTCAAAGTAGCTGAGGATAAAACACAGAAAAACATGAAGGTGATTTTCCTGTTCTGGGATTTTATAAAAAATTTCTGCAGTAGATCAAAAACGAAAGAAAACCATTAATCAACACATGAACATTACCTCTGAAGTTACAGCGGTTTTATTAGAGACAAGGCTGAGCATTTTGCATTTTGCATAATTTTAAAAAGTTTAAATTTGTTCGGTATTGAACGGCAGAAATTAGGTTTGATTTTCGGAAGTATATAAAACGAAAAAATAAAACATCGGCCGACAGCGCTGTAAACAACGGTAGACTTGTGCATAACAAGCAAGCGAATAATGCAGAAAACAGTACAGAGAGAGAGAGGGAGAGAGAGGGAGAGAGAGCGCGCAAGAGAGCGAGCATGCGAGAGAGAGCTGTGCATCGTGGTCAAAGCACAACAATAAAAGTCAGAGTGAATTCATGACTTTGTTTATGTGAAGTGTAGTTTGGATCTTCTTTTGCTGCTGGTTCGGTCAATATTGTTTGGAGAGAGATAAAACTAACAGCTTTAGAATCAGCGCATAAAGGGCGTGAACACAAAGCGCGGACCGCCGACAGATCAGAATCAGCGCGCTGTCGGCTTTCAGCCCCGACTGTGAGAAAGGCAACATCTCACTGATTCTGATCTGCGGTTGGGCTGTGTGTTTAAGTCTTTGTGCAGAATCCATGTTCCTGCTCTCATTTACTGTCTTAGCTGTTTGGTGGTTGTTGAAATTTTGTGAGATTTCACCAGAGATTCTGGCATTTCGGGCAAAATAAATTTATATTAAAAAATCGATTCAGGATTTTAATGAATCGATTTTACGTTATCCAAGCCAGAATCGATTTTAATCGATAAATCGATTATAAAAACCCACCGCTATCTGCAACCACCTCAGCAACATCCTGCATCGTTGAGACTGCTAGATATGTATTGTGTTTACCGCATTCTGGAAACAAGATGAAATTAGCTTTGCATGAGTGCTGGAGTTTTCTGCAGCACCTGATTGTTTTACAGCTCTGTGCTCACTACTGCCACCTGAAGGGCAAAAGTTGAACTAAAGGTAAAGTATGGGCATGAACTTGCACTACACTTTTTTTTTTTTTGGCTGAAAGTAATATTTTCCTTTGTGGATGACATCCAAGTCTCACTCCAGTCACTCCATTTTTTTTCCGTTTTGACAGTTTAACTTTCACTGTGCAATGCCTATGCGGCATTGCTCAGACTGTAAAGTTTAGGTTCATTCGGTTAGCTCTAATTTCCCAAGGGCTGCCACAGCGGATGGATCCATATTGTTTGATTTGGTACAGGTTTAAGGGCAGATGCCCTTCCTGACGCAACCCGTCCTTTTATCTGTGCTTGAGTAACAGGTGTCGTACCATTTGTGTTAGCTCCTGGTTTCGAACCGCAGAGTTTTCACGTGTAAAGCGCATGCGTTAAAGGTTTCAGCTAAAGGTAAGCTCCTTTTTTTGTGCGCAATCAAAAATCTGAGTTTGTAGCTTCCGGGAAAATTTGTGACAACAGACCGTCTCCTAGCCAATCCTAGTCTGACTTTAAGGAAATGCGTTCTGACATATTTTACCCAGAAATTACATAAAATTTAAATTACAAAAAAATGTAATTTGGGTAAATAAACTTTAGTAAATAAGTAAATAACTTCTTTCATGAAAAATAACTCGTGCCTCGATCCTGTAACCAAAATGTTAAAGTCAAATGATAACTGGATGATAAGCTGATATGAACTGACCTCCTTTAAGTCTTGGCGTCAACTTTATTGTCACATCCCAGAACTATCCTATCCACAGTGGCGCAGGGCGTTCGCCACCAGAGTCGCTAAATTATAGCATGCTTCATGCAGATCAGCTCCATCTTATGTGGGATTGGCTATCTGCATCATTGGAGACGGTCCCTCTTCGTTCAGAGGTGAGTCTCTTCAGCACCTCCCCGGCACTGCTTAAACATCCCCGCGTCCTCCTGCCGGAGACAGTTACTGCGCGCGCCACACCACGAGGGCATCCGTCTCCTTTTCTCTTGCCGCGTAACACACAATACAGTACGGAATTAATGCAAAACGAAATTTTGCATCACGCAGTGGTTTTCCATCTCGCCCATAAGACAAACTTGGGGAATATTTGAAGATGAACCTGCCGTGGACACTGAAAACACTTGAACCCACACAGAAGCGGTGTGTTCTGTGAATGCTGAAAAAAAGCCCAGTTACAGGTAAGATAATAACTTCCAAGAGCAACTGATAGGGATGTGTTAAAAAATGTACGAAAATAAAGTCAGATTTACGGATTAATGAATTAAAAACGGGAAATTGAATGTGCTTGAGCCAAAGAAATGTCTCGCCCGTTTACCGTGGGCTGTGGTAATTGTGTTAACTGTTTACACGGGCGCAATTTCACAATGCACATAACCAAACAATATCCTATCCTGTTTGTATACAGAGTTTCCTAATATTGTTAATGAATGACTTAACCTCACTCTTTCACAGTTTGTCTTTTCTGAACCAGATTTGTGTAATTGGTCTTGTCTTCTGCTAAAAAACCCCCAAAACAAAACAGGTTACTGAAGGGTTTTAGGTACAAAATACTCTTTTTACCATCTTTGCTGGAAGCAAACTGCATTCCTGACTCCTTTCTTCCTTTGCTGGCTCTTGGCTTTATATTTTTATAGGGAGAGAGAGAGAATACCTGTTGCTCAGTTTGCACAGTACCTCAAACACAGCATTTTTTCCACAATATACCAGACACCTGCAGTGTTTAGGTGTGTGATTCATTTTTCATTTACACGAGTGCTTTAGGCACCATGTTAATCGTGTCTGTGCTCTGCCTCTATAGAACTAATCACTAACCTTATTTATTCTTTGCGATGGGAATGTGCTTTTTCCAGTTTCCAAGTGATAGGTAATACAACAGTGTAAGCACCCGAACAACAGTAACATGTGGTCGGCTGTTTACCAAAATACAAGGCTGCAGGCAGAGTCCAACCTTTCCTGCTGCTATGGAGAAAATGATGCACTGGCATAATAAAACCTCTTATCTTTTTGGCTTCAAACTAAGTTGTCAGACCACGTTTGCCTCCTGTGTACTGGCAGTGAAAAGCACTTCAGTCTCACTGCAACAAGGCTATTGGCAGTGCCGTGATTCCCCCCATTCAATTACTTAAGCTGAGATAAATTTACATCCATGCCTTCCCCCTAATAAATTGGGGGGTGGGGGGGAATGTGTCAACAACGAATCCAAGGTGGCTTGTCACAGCTGATCGTTTTGCAGCGTGTGAAATGAAAGAATTTCCCCCGGGAGAGCTTATGGCTTTAGGGGGTGTGGAGTGATTTCCCTCGGTAGCAGTAAGCCTGACCGAATAAACAGGCAAAGAAGGTCTAACCTCAGGTAGAAAGCACCATCTAAGCTTCTGTATGAGAAGATATTCATCCTAAGACATGCTGTTATTCAGGTCTGTTCTCAGCAGAGATACAGATAATCATGGTGTAGACTATTAGATTCCCTATATAAACTGCTGGCCATACATGTGAAAAACAAATTTTCTTATTGCTACATCGTATGCTCAGATGTTTTCTGCCATATAATAGCCACTCATATCATCTGTCCGCAAGTGGATTAACTCTCTGCTATTTAGACCATCAGGGTTGAAAGAACACAATAAAGAGGTCGGTTTTCAAGAATTTCATACTTTAGCTGACATAGCTTCTCTTGTGCTTGTGTCCAGGTGGGATGTCATAATCAGTGCGACACAGAGAGACTGAGGTGTCATGGACTCGTGGATCTTCCCGTCATCCCCTCCAAACCTGTCGGAGCACCTCATGTACGACAGCTTCATGCAGGACAATGAGTCCAACCCCCACGGGAACTACACAGACCACAGCTTCAACAGAACCAGCACGGTGGTCATCACCTGCATGTACTTTCTGGTTTGTGCTATGGGGCTGTGTGGAAACGCTCTCGTCATCTATGTCATTCTGCGCTACGCCAAGATGAAGACAGTTACTAACATCTACATCCTCAACTTGGCGGTGGCTGATGTGCTCTTCATGCTTGGCCTGCCGTTCATTGCCATCCAGTTGGCCCTGGTCCACTGGCCTTTTGGGCCTGTGCTATGCAGGGTCGTGATGACCGTCGACTCCCTCAACCAGTTCACTTCTATCTTCTGCCTGATGGTCATGAGCATTGACCGCTACTTGGCCGTGGTGCATCCCATTAAATCCACAAAGTGGAGGAAGCCACGCATGGCCAAGACTATCAATCTGGCAGTGTGGGGGGTGTCGCTGATGGTTAACCTGCCAATTGTTATTTACAGTGGTGTAATTACAAAGCACGATGGCTGCTTCTGCACCATCGTATGGCCTGAACCTCAAGAGGCTTACTACACAGCATTCATGTTCTACACATTCATTCTAGGCTTCTTCCTGCCCCTCATGGTCATCTGCCTTTGCTACCTGTGCATCATCATCAAGGTGAAGTCCTCGGGCATCCGTGTGGGCTCCTCCAAGAGGAAGCGCTCAGAGAGGAAAGTCACCCGGATGGTGTCCATCGTGGTGGCAGTGTTTGTTTTCTGCTGGCTGCCTTTCTACGTTTTCAACGTCACATCAGTGACGGGCACCATCAGCACCACCCCGATTCTGAGAAGTACCTTTGCATTCGTGGTGGTTCTAGGATATGCCAACAGCTGTGCTAACCCCATCCTTTATGCCTTCTTATCAGAGAACTTCAAGAAGAGTTTCCAAAATGTCCTGTGTCTTAAAAATGTGGGAGGGCTGGACGAGGTTGATCGAAGTGATAGCCGACAGGACAAATCTCGCATGATGAATGACCCGACGGAGACCCAGAGTACTCTGCTCAATGGGGACCTGCAGACAAGCATCTGAGGGGCGGCTGATTGGACTCATGTACACACTCTCAGAAACAGTCATCAGTTACCAATCTCTCTAAGGTTTCATCAGGAAGAACATTGTTAAATATTAAACTTATTAAAAACCAACACAGAGGAAAAATCAAAGGCATGTCAAACTGCAGTGTCCCTCTTGATGTATTATCAGGTTCTAAGCAAATCTATTATAACATAATAACACAAATTCATAAATGCTGTCTTTAGGCTGTAAATGAAATGCAAATTTAATCTCCTCAGTCCCGAGTGTATTAACTCTGAAGTAACTAAACAGACGCCAACACCCAATTGCAAATGTGCCCAATTAACCAGTGTAGTAGAGACCCAGCACTATGTACAGAGTTTATAGCAGAGAGGCTGTGCCAAGTTTACACATTTTTGTATTGGCTGAAAATAACAAGAGAACAGTGTGCTCAAGATATTGTGTAACTGCAGATTATTTGTTTCTTTTCGGGAAGTGTTTTGACAGTAAACAAAATAGAAACTGTATTTAAAGAAAGTCAGAAATTGTATATAAATATATGAATCTCTCAATCCTGTCTTGTACAAAACGAATGCTGTCAGCTGTAGAACATAACGAATGTCACTGCTGTTGTGTGTCGTTATGTTCTGTAATATAGCTACTTTTTTCTTATTTTTGTGAGTGATTTTCCTTGTAAGACAAATGTATCTCATGTAAATATGAATGTTCAGTAGGCCACCAAATATTTAGTCCTGTGTCACTTTCTCCCTACATTACACTATGTAAATATATAATTTAAGTCCCATTAAAGGGTACTGGCTTGACAGTTTATCAAGCAAGCCTCTAACCAAAGTGCTGCTAAGATGTATAGACATTTCGTAGGGTTGTAGTACCATGGTGGTATTAAATAGAGCAATGTTACCTTCCTGTTTTACTGGATTTTTCACAACACTGCTTATTATTTAACGACATCTACCATATAATAATCTTGCTGTCATTGTTTGCAAAGTAATAATTACCAATTAGCTTAAATTTTGGAGAGCTGTTTCTAAATGATTAAGAATGAATCCAGAGTCTTTTTATTAGGTTTTTTTCCAAACCTGAAACCTGTTAAGATAATTTCTTATTTATAGTTATTTTACTGCATTTTTTTCTGTCCACCGGTTTCCCAGGAGCTGCAGTGTGCATCAAAGGGTACAGATCACTTGATCTATATCTTAAATCAGTTCCTGTAGTTGGAGGCTGAGCTTCCACATCACATATTATTAGTTAACACTTTGTATCCTTTGACTCTGACCCATCGTCCTCCGTGGCGTCTTGGGGCTACATTTTGAGTGTGGTTTCTAATACTCCGTGTCTGCGTGTTGTGAATTTGTGAAGGGCTAGAACACTTATCCTAAAGAGGCTGTGGTGTTCCTTTTTAAATCGTCACTGTGCTGCTCCAGGAGTCCACAGTTCCTTCTGGCAGCCCGTGACCTCTCTGTTCCTATAGTTGGATTACTATCTTTGTGTTTATGAAACATTTATATTAGATGTGGAGGTTTCTTCAAAAGCATCAAAGCTACTGATAGATTTTAATTAATTCATGAAGAATAGTGACTGCCCATGTGTTGATGTGAACATGTCAGCTAGCACTCTCTAGCAAACAAGAGGTAAAATACGTGTTACTACTGCCTTAAGCATGCCGAGTTCAATATGTACTTCTTTCTGTGAGTGTTTACATGATATGCAGAAGTGCACACACACACACACTTAGTCACACCCCATCCATAACTAACCAAATTCCATATCCAGCCTGGCACTCTCTCTGCAGTATTGCTGCATATGTTAACAGGATTGTAACTTCTTATTAGCATTGAAAGACATGGAGCACCTCTAGTGTCCTATATTTCTATAGCAACAGTGACCAGTTGGTGTTGGTTGCATAGAAACATTTATAGCATGACAATAATAGAGAGATGACTCCAGGAATACATTATGACTAGATGTTGCTCAGAAGACTGAAGAAGAAGAAAAAAACTCAGCATCTCTGAGCTATGAAACCAAACACATCAGATACATGTGAAGGCTTATAGTCTGTATTAGTATGTGTGAGCAAAATAAACACCTTGCATTAAGTATCGTGGTAGCAGATATCAAGGGAGAGCTGTGTTACTGCTGTTTATTAATGCTGATTTTTTAAAATCCAATTTTTTTCCTTTACAATATCTGAATTGATTACATTGCCTGTTCTGTTGGTGTTTTATTTCACTTTTCTTTGTTTTGTGAATGTTACCATTCTTGTATTTTGGGATATATATGTTCCCCCAGCTCCTGTTTAGTTAAATTAAAGTGAAATAGTTATCTAATGAGATGAGATTGTGTATAGTTGTGTTAAAACTAAATAAAGAATATGTTCACAAATTATTTGGTGCAGTCTTTTAAAACTGACCTTTGTCACAGCATGAATGAGCAGGTAAACACAGAAGTTGTTTATGAAGAGTGTGGGACTTAGATGTCAAAGGTATCCAGAGGTGTGGCTAAAGGGGAAATTTGATTGGACCCTCTCCCTCCCTAAAATCATGTGGTCATGTCAGTGCAATCATGGGTGGAAATTAAAGGGGTATAGCACCGCTCATTGCAATCATCAAGCTATCACTTTAAATTATAACTATTTCATGTTAAATATTATTAAACCCAATGAAAGCTATTAGTTTAAATGTAGACTGGAAGATAATTTATTTTGAAAGTTGAACTCCCCCTCATGAACCTCACATTGGCACAGTCCACTATAGTACACTGCACAAAGCATGTGTGAGTGGTTTCAATACCCACTAAAATTAAGTATGTTTGGTGTTGTAATAACCAGACTTTATTTTTATTAATACGCTACCTCGCTGACTTGTGTTTCAATATTGTTACAAGGTGGCTACGGCTTATTTCCTAATGGGTGTTTATGGAGACGGGGGATTTGTGCACCCATTTAATTCTCAACCAATTTTCTAAGGATACAAAATGTTAAATTAAAATCCAATTTACTTTAAACTGTTTTAATTAGTCGGACGTTATAGTCACTTAACACAAATTAACACAAAATAACTGTCATAGCAAATCATAAATACGAGACAAGTTTAATTTATGTCATAAATAATGAAGTAATGTAACGTAGTGAAGGGATACAACCTCATCTTATGTGCTGTTTTAATGCAGGATGTGGTTAAATGCCCATGACCGGGCTTGTTCTTTTTTTGTGTGTGGCGGTTTTAAATGTGACCACAAGGTGGAGCCATAATCACATGCCTAACTACATCTGATCAGTTAGGCATGTGATTATCAGCTATCAGCTGTGTTTCAGCGTTCAGTCTAAGTTTTGACAAAGTGAGACTCCATTTTTGTTTCTTTGTTCTTCTATAACAGTACATGCACTGCAGCGCTTCACTTCTGAAAAATATATTTTAATGTGCAAACAAAAACAAAAAGAAAGAAATGAGACAGACAGCATATCCATATTCCAGTTTTGTTCTGAGTTTAATCACTGAAACGAATGAAGCTCTCCTCTTCCTTTTCGTTTCAGCTGTGTCCCTGAATGTCCTTTGAGCGGTCTCAACTGCTCCACCACAGAACAAAACCACAGTGTGACCATTTCAGAAGTCTTCAATTTCACTCTTCAGAAATTCATCACTGTCTACGAGCTGAGGTTACGCAGGAGACCAAAGGATATGCATGTTGGTTTTCAATAGAGCAGCTAAACAAACAGGGGTTCTTTTTTTTCTTCTTTATGTGGCATTACTTTGTGATTGGTTAGGGCCCTGGTCCTCTTTTTTTTCTTTTCTTTTCTTTTTTTTTTTTTAAAATACAAGTTTCAATCCGTCAATTTTTTTTTAATACACACAATCAGTGACCACAAAACCCTGACACGTATGTGTGTTATCTAAAGTCTGAGTTGACAAACAATTTAATAGAACACTAGGTTTGCAGAGGCAAGACATACTGTAAGCCAAACTGGTTTACACCATCCACAGTTGCCATGGAGAAGATTAATACTGATGGATGCAGAGCCAGACTGCGGTCGCACAGGGCCCATATATGTGCAATGTGTTTAATCCACTAGAATTCTCAAACAGCCTTCTCACCCAAAAGTACAGAAAAACAAATCATGATGGGCAACAAGCCTCGAGCCATTACTAAGGGCAATTTTTCACATATAAGACCATGAGAACCCAATCGCATGCAGTGCTGTTAACAGGGCTTCTTTTTTTTCCTTTGCACAGAAACATTCAAGGTGTTCAACTCGAAGAGAACACATCAGCCTCACATATTACAGGACCTGATCTGTAGTTTTGTGTATTGAATCTTCTTGTCATACAGTACAAAAACCCAAAGCTCACATTCAACATACACACTTTCTAAACAGCAAAAGGTGAGCCAATTAGTCATCACCATCATTATACCAACAATTCCACAAGAATGAAAGTATAATACGTCAAAACAAAAAAAGACATTTCCAGTACCAGGACAGCAAGACACATATATGAATGTACTGAAAATAACAATTAAAAAAATAAAAGACACTGAGAAGAAAACAAGTAAACAAAAATTCAACGAGTCGCTAAAAAAATAAGATATTCCCTGCCCTCAGCCAGACTTTAAAAAACAAAAATGAAACAATCAACACAGTAAATAATGAAACATGAGAACACACAGGTCCAAATCTGTTTAGTTTCCATGGCAGCGCTTCCCCAGCTACTGGCAAAGGCAGCGTGTCTCCAAGCTCTCCCGTTATTTCTTTGCCCATAAAAAATAGATGTATACTAGATTCATACAGTATTTCATAACTAAATTCACAAATGATAAGAATCATAACCATAAGTTTAAAAATGTTCTTGCAAAGTTCATAATACGCTGATTTATATATTTAATTTTTTTTCCTTTTTTTTTTGCATTCAGTCCTTTATGCATATGACAACATACTGTTCTCCATCATCACTAAGTTAAATGCTTGGTCAGCTGAAATGAGAGCACCATGGGAGAGAGATGGAGAGTGTGTGGGAGGTGGAGAGGGACAGAGGGTGTGGGGTGTGGGGTCAGAATACTGTGAGAAAAAAAATCCAGATATGCCCAATCGGCGTGACAGTCAGTCACGCTCAGACTCTGCCCCTGCAGCAGGAAGGGGAAGGGAGAGAGAGCGACGGGGTGTGGAGCCTCTTCCCTCTGCCCAAGCCTGGAACTGGCGGCGCCGGACCCTTCCTCCTCCTCCTCCTCTTTATTCAGTTTTGTCAAGTAGATGCCAAGAAGTAGCTCAGTGCTTGTTTTGTTTTCTTTTAAAAGTATGTGTGACTTTTTGTTTGTTTGTTTGTTTGTTTTCATCCTCAAGAACTGGAGGAGCAGACTGGTAGTCAGAAAGTTTCAGGTAGCTTTGTGTGTTTCATCCTGTCGCCAGTCACATGACTGTCTCATTTAAAAGCAAGTTCTTCATGGTCATTGGTCACAAAGACTACTCATACTCAAGGAACTGTTTATGGTAGAATAAGAGATACCTAGAAAGAAAAGAGAAAACAAAATGAATTACAGTATCACACTGTATCAGACTGTGTAGCACTAATGTTGTGTTTTGACTTTTACCCTTCACTATCGAGTACATCCTTAATGCTAGCCTTGGTGATTATGGCATCATCACATTTGAACCACTGATCCTTGTGCTGCCGGATAAAGCTGGTGTAGTGGCCACTCTCTAATGTGCCTTGGTGGTTGACCACAGCAAACAAGGAATACCTAAAAAGAAAAAAGAAAAGAATTGGAAAAACTGAGTTTTTATGCAAGAATATCCCATCATCCCACCAGTAAATGAGCTCTCTCGGTTCAAAACCCAGCACCATTAAACTTTAAGGTCATTTTTCACACTATAGAGATATTAAGGAAAAAATATTTTCACTGTGTCCTCTTGCTTTACCCACAAGCTGTCAGTTTTAACGACACAGTATATTCCCAATAAATGTCCTGGAAAATTAAGTTGTAGCTGCAATGGATGAAGAAAACTAAGCAGCTTTTAATAGGCTTCAAATTGATTTAATTAGGGGAAGTCACAGCCGGATGGTTTGGGTCATTAGCATGTGCTGCTGTGTAAGAGCCTTTGATGTCAGACAGCAACAAATGCTGATAATTTAGTGATATTTTGTTGCAAGGTACTCACTTATTGTCATTGTTTAATACATCAACCGACTGTTGATACTGCCCGTTCATTCTGCTCTCTTTACTGTAAAAGACAAAGAAGACAGTTAATGTTTGAGGCAAGTATAAACTTCCTCAAAAATCCACTAGGTGGCAGAATACTACAACCAATGAAAGCATGTTGGTTCTCTGCCTGTAACACTAATGATGTTTCAGTCTATGAGCGGAGCTGAATGGATGCAACATTCAGGGGTGGGGCAAGACTGCTGCTGCATGCTCTAGTGACATCAGTGTATATTACTAGGGAGCATTTACACAAAGCATGTCATAAAATGTAATAAATGAATTGGGAAGGTGAAGGATATACGAGGAAAAGTATTTTTTTTCCCATTTGGATCTTAGCTGCCAAATATTTACTATAATATATATGAAAAGAAAAGCTGAGGGCCTCATCACTAGTAGAAATGAAACATGTAGACTTCAGCGATCACCTTACCTGGACGCCATGAAGGGTGTCATGTCCAGCTCTAGGGGGAAGGAAACATACGTGGTAATCTTCCTCCGTAGTTTAGCAGAGTGCTCAAACCGCTGGAGAGGGCCAGAGAGGGTTGATGAGAAGGGAGACGGGAAAAGGAGAAGGGGCAAGAGAGAGAGGTGGGGGGTGGGGAAACCAATACTATATGTTTAGAATTAACAGGCATCATTTTTACAAAAAAACCAAACAAAAAAAAACATGAGTGAAATGTATGTTTTCCACCCTGGCTGTCAAACATTTCCATATTTGTAATGAGATAACAAGTGAGGCTGATATCTATCTAAGACAACATTACTGCAGCCTACAAATACATTATAGGTCTCCAGTATTGCAATAAATAAAACATGAAGATAATGGAGCACCATATGAGTCATTAAAAATCATAAATGTCCTGGGACACTGCACAAAGGTGCAACACTGTAGGAGGCAACAACAGCTAAATTGAATTATGAACACACCTACGCACATGTACCAGCCAGCTAAGGCACTGCATAATGTGAACCTTGCTGACATCAGATGAAAGGCTGCATACACACAGAGCAAAATGAATCATATATTAATGCCACTGCAATATAGAACAAGTACAGATAATTGAACAGCAGAATGCATTGGCATGAAGGCGGAAAGGAGGGAAAGTTCACGTCAAGATCAAATGCATTTGTTTTCCCTCTGGCCTGCAGTGCAGTCTCTAACTAAAGGAAACGCAGAGCTAATCAACCTTATAGCTTGGCATTAATGTTTACATCCAGTCACGAGCGAGGGCAGGTTCAAGATTCTTCTCTGTGCAGCAAAAAAGCTAAAAAAGATGGGTAGCACGATGGAAAGAAAAGTAGTCCCTACATAAAACTGCTCAAATTGCTGCTCATGTTTTTAGGGGATGAGACCTTAGCATTATAAGGAAATACTTATTAGCTCAATTACATATAAAAGCATGCAGGAATCTCATCAACACATGCACACATTTGATTTTAAGGGTGAACTTTCCTTTTAAGTCACACAGCTCTTTTAACTATTTCGGAGTGGTGACAAAATTAGACGTGCGAATGTTAGATCCTCAGATTAGCCTTAAATAATCAAACTGTCAGACAGTGACAGACAATGTAACGAGTGATAATTGGCAGCGCATGGGTGACTCACTTTGAGATGGAAACATGCTACGATGGGAAGCTTCTTCATTGTCAGCTGTTTGGTGGACTCCTGGTAACTATGGCAACCACCACATTTTATTTTGGCACTGCTTCCTAGATGCTCAGGTCGCGTAAACCTGCAGAGTGAAGAATGCAATAAAGAGAGAGGGGAGAGATGACGTGTTAAAACGTGCAGCCAGAAAATGGATATGGAACGGAGGCATGAAACGGGAGAAGCAGGAAGAAAGATTTCTGCGTGGAGTGTTTCTGGTTGTGTTAGATGTCCCTTGAATGTGGAGCACACTAAGCTGTTCTCCGTATCAGTGGAAGAACATGAAGGTCTGTATAATATGCCTGCTTGCCCAGTTTCGCTGCAGCACATACGCATGTCAGTTTGCCTAACGCAAAAGCCCATGTGGTGTCGTCAACGCCTTTATCACCATGGCAATAACATCAACCAGTTCTGTAGCTTTAAGAGACTTGCTGCAGCAACTAGAGATGTGTGAGAAGCTGCAGTAAAAAAAAAAAGTCAGCAGGAGAGGAGGTGAGAAAAAGAGAGGGGGAGGATGAGACAAATGTGAGTGGTAGAGAGTGAGGGCAAACGGGAAAAGAATGAAATAAGATAAGGAGAAGAGGAAAACAAATTGAAAAAATGAAGAGGCAGTAGAGGAGATATGAGAGGTCACACTCCCTGGTCAACCTGGTGATGGGAGAAGATGAGATTCAAGGATAACACGGCTGTTGTGCCTGAATAGAAACTATATGTGACCCCCTGTGCATGTGCAGGGGTGGGGTGAATGTTTGACTGCTCCTGAAAAGATGCAGGTGCACTGATAAAAGCTTATTTCCTTTTAAGATATTATAAACTGATTTAATTCTATCCAGCACTGATTAAAAACTATCAGTGTTACGGTCTATCAGCGCAGATTAATATGCCTACTAGGAGCCCGATAAACATGTAGCATCCAACCTGAGAAGGGTTTTGGTTTGCTTTCTCCTTGTGTTTAGATATTTTACGTCACACTCACTGACACATCCACAAGTATTTTTAAAATCAAGAAAAAATGTTCTTCTTTGACTCTCCAAAAGAGAAAAAATGGCCACAGAAACATTTATTAAAAAGCAAAACACAAAACAAACAAACCTTCATTTACATAAAAATGTGAAGAAACACTTTTAAAATGCAAAATGCCTGCAAAATCAGCAGGTGACAGTATAACTCTAATTCCAGCACCATGCTGCCAGTAGGCCCTGCCGCTGCCACTATAATCCATAATATCAGTTTTCCATGTCTAGACATAAACAGGGAGTATCTGCACCTTTTATGGAGTTTTCCAGCAGGCCTTTTTTTCAGTGGCTTTAAGCAGTTTTTCAAAATGTTAAAGTGTTGCATTAAAAAACACAAAGCAAAAGAAAGCACTCCTGGGGAACCTGGACTGAGCCTTATGAATGAATGAATGAATGAATGAATATATACCTGCGCAAGCAGTCTGTAAGCGTGGTGGATCCTGACAGGTGACTTTCGCCATTAACTGTGCTTCCATCCCCTCCAGGGCTGAGGGGCCAAAAAGGCGTGGATGAGCCAGGAAGGTCCAGACTGATGTCCCAGAAAGGGTCTATCGTTGTGGAAACCCCACTACAGGGGAAAAAAGAAGAAGAAGTGAGTTCAATTATAATGTTTAACTATTAGTGTGTGGCTTTGTGTAGTTTGGCGTCACTTGGCAGGATGATGACATAGATGGTAACGAGTAAGATTAAACTCCCACAGCCCCCTTGAGATTCTGATCATGTCTTTGTTTAAGGCTGATGGAAGACTGAATGTGTGCATGTGAATAATATCTACACAGCTGTTCCGGGTTCATCTGCAATTCAATGATGTGTTACGTCAAAGAAAATGGCTTTGCGTAAAGAATTTGTATTATTACAGCCCAATAAGCATGATGGACTGCAGCCCAGGCAAAACAGTGCAAAATGCGTAGAGTATACATAAATATATATGCACAGGAGTGGGCTGCCAAACATTATCACTGTTGGTTAGATGAGTCATGGTTTTGCAATACCCAGAGCAACCAGTGGGTGGCTAGCAAGGCAAGCAGACATGCATTTATGGCAATAGGAGATCAGCTCTGCAGTAATTTGACACCAGTATGGCACTACTTTAGTTTGAAAGCCTTTGCTGATGCATTTTATTGCCTAAGAGCTTACCCATTATATTCAAAAAATGATTTTAATGATTATGAAGGGGCGTGATTTACTGCCACGGTGATGCACTGTCATGAGCAGCTCTGCATCAGCAGTCTCTACTTTCACAGTGGAGGCAGGTAATGTGACAGTAGGCTGGGCTGGGCTTGCCTGCAAGTCTGGGTGAGGTGCTTTCCAGTTCAGTGCAGCGTGCTAGTGTTAATGTGACAGGACAGCTCTAGGGGGAAGCAGGCAATGCTTGGGTTGCGCTGCTGTCTAGACAACCTCCATTAAAGCAGCTCTGCAGGGACTAGGTCTTTGAATAAGAGCGCAAAAACCAATGGTTCCCCCACTACTAGAAGATGACAGGAAAATGTGGAGGATGCATGAATGAGTAAATGTTGGAGGGAAAAAAAGACAGAAGGCGTGATGCTGCTTCAACATGAATGCTTAGTGAACATCTCGAGACTGGGATTGTCTTTCAGCAGTCCCTTTCCATTGCATCATGACGGGGGTTTTATCTGAACCCCCCCCCCCCCCACACACACACACACACACACACACACACACACACACACACACACACTTACTGGCAAACTTGACAGGTAACATCTGATTGCAGGCCCCCGGTGAAGATTTGGTCAATGATGCAGTTACAGTGGTTTGGATTGTTGGCTTTCTTGCCATTGTCGTCTGTTGACCAGAGAGAGGAGACAATATGAACACACATGACTACACACTGCCCACCTCTTTAGCACATTTAAAAGCTTCACAGTGCCTCGCTCCCACTTCACAGCTCTTTATTCTCTCTAGCCAATCAGGGTAAGCCTTTCCGTTGTGGCTATGACTGAGTCAACCTGTCATTGCACTGCAGCAGGGCCTATTGACATTCCTTACACTACTTGCTTGCTGTCCTTTTGGTACATTGTAAGTCTCCTTCAGTATGTTTCCAGTGAAGTAAGGCACTGTTGTCTGTCGGTATATTTACGTATAATTCGATATGCCAGATCAGAGACAGTTGGTGGCTCTGTCTCCTAACACTCCCCTCAATCTCAGCCGACACTGTTTTTATCTGCGTTTACTCATTTAAGTCAAACTGGAATTTCAAACTAAAGTATTTATGGGCCACAAACTCAATAAATAAATAAACCCATTAAACTAATTGTGTTTAAGGACGACTTACTGATAGTGTCTCCTTTGCAGTGCCTATGCAGTACATCCAATGCTGCAATGAGGAACTCATGGGCATCTTGCTGCTCGTAGCCTGCGAGGTGGCGTGCATGAGTCCACACCAGGTGCAGCAGCCGGAATGGAATGTGGGGCGAACGGTGGCCCGAGTAGAACTGGGAGAAGGGATGAAAGATGGGACAGGTGGGTGAGGGTGAAGAAGAAAGGTGGTTAGCCTATTTTTCCAGGTGTTATTAGGTGTGTTATTTTATCCACTTCATTCCAGTCTCTTTTGGCTCTTTTGTAAGCACTTCATTCAACAGGTCTTGCCAGATATAAATGAATTCTAACAAAAGTTACAAAACAGAACCAGCTCTGATGACAGCAAATCCACAGAGAGGGAAAGTGTAAGACACAACAGAGGCAAGTCAAAGCGGATGGGTGGGGGGAAAACAGGGAGAGTGTGCAGCAAAAATATCCGTCTGTTATGTGCTGGAGATCTCTGGCTTGCTGTTGAAATTGGACTGAGAATTCAGGGCAGGTCAGGATGGACAAGCAAGTGACAAAGCAAGTACTGGCAGGGTGCAAAAACAGTGCAACGAAGTTCCAACAAGAGCTCATTAACGCCAGAGGATCTCACATCTCGATGTGCGGATAATGCGCGCACGTCGCTTTATACTCCTCAGTTTTCTCTGAAGTCTGATTGAGCGGTGAAAGAAAAAAAAAATGCTGAGCTGACATCTCTTTTTGAATCTTACAGACTCTTCTCCTTTTCGGCAGTCTGAAGGTGGCTGACAAATGAATTACGCGACAACACGAAGACAAGAATAGGGGAGAGGAAGAGGAGAGAGTTGCTGATCAAAGCAGGCCACACCTCCGCTTTTCAATCCAAAAAAGCTGCCTGAGATCACGCAGGTGCCTACAGAGCCACAAGATGACTTTTGATGAAGATACAGAGGGGAGCTGGATGTAACCTATGAAAAAAGGCTTAGGCACCAAAAAAAAAAATAAAGAGACTGCTCACGTGCCAGGGACTGTTTAAATGTAAAATCCTGAATTTTATGCCTCAAAGACACTTCATAGGAAATACAACTGAACAGTTCAGCTAACTGAGACAGGACAGACATGTCTCTGTGTGTTGCGGAGGTGGGGGGCTGATGATTCAACTCGTTATATATTATAACACCACTTGCCAACTGTGTGCCCATATACACTGCAAATGAGAGGATGTAAGAAGGAAGTGAGACAGTGTGGGAGCAGAGCAGGCAGTCATTACGTAAGACTCTGGGTTGATGAGTTTATTAAACGTAAAATGCCTATTTTCTGTTGCATGAAGAAAAAACAGTTAAGACTTTTTAAGGGCTACGTAATTTAAATCTGGCTGATCAGATTCAATAAAGGTGTATAATTACTGCATTGTATGTTGCACTCTACATTCCTTTCAGGCAGGATTTCTTCCCTCGTCTCTGCCTCCCTCTTTGGACTTGACAAAAGAGCACAAGAGTGACTCAGCCTTTTATGGCAGAGAAAACATTCTGTTGTTTGGTTGTTAAAAATCTCTAAAATTATAGCTGTGTACACCAAAAAAAAAAGATGATAAAAAACTAAACATTCACAAACCCATTTTCTTTGTGCCATTTACCAAACCTATCTAACAAGTTTGCACATGTCGACTGTGCGTCGTACCTCCTGAAAGAGCTGCGACATCTCACACACCAGACAGGAGTTTGATTGCATCTCGCACTTGTGTCTGTCGGAGAGAAAGAAGTCTCGTAGCAGTGGTGTGTGTGTCAGAGCCTGAACGATGCAGTTCATGAAGCACGTGTTGCCCAGATTTATTAGCCCTCGTAAACCTGCGGAACAAAAAGGGAATAAAAGAAGAGGGAGAACATTTTTGGCTTTGAAGGTTAAACACGGCGGTGACTCCAATTCGCACTGGTGACGATGAAGAGATTTTTAAATCATATTTATCTTTGGACTACAGTGAACGTCCTTGTTCAAAAAGTAATTCAGTACATAAACTATTTACAAGTCTTTTTCTTTTTTCAATGCTCTCTCATTTTAAAGACTAAGCTTTCGCTCAACTTAGCCAGACAATTATCCCAAACCCAATTCAGCAATGTTTTAGCCGTTAGCTTTGGGTTATCATCATGCTAAAAGGTGTATTACTCACTATTCATCGCTCACTGAGTTGCAATGAGTTTCCCTGGGCCTGTTATTAAGAACTAATCCCATAGTATCATACTGCTACTACCATGCTCTACCATGGGGTAGTGACCAGAAGATGAGCAGTGCTTCATGTTCACAAAGAGCTCTTTCCAGAAAGTAAAATATTTATCTCAGAGTCCTTTAAATGGCATTTGGTAAACTCTGTGAGCTGTCATGTGTCTTTTACTGTGAGCGATGGTTATCCCTACAAAGGACTTCTGAAGATGACGCAGATCAAAATTCTATGCTACTGGGAATACTTGTTGGTTTTATGCCTTTAACCTGAGCTGTGGCTCGACATAATTTTAATCACAGAGCTCTGAAGAGTTAATTGGATGTCACACTTTTGTGCTGGCATGTAGTGTAAATTGTGAAACAAATCCACCTTGTAAGAATATAGAGTCAAGTAAAAGGTTTGAACACTTCTTTTTACATTTAATAAATTGAGTTAAATTTGGTTTTTAACACTAGATTGATATATAAAAGGCTGGTTCATTTATTTAAACATAATGAAGTTATGCATAAAAGCCACCAATGCTTTGTGATCCATTTTTGTTTGGCTGAAAAGTTCATATGGTGTTGGGTCAGGTATGCCAGCAACACTGTGTGCAACTTGAATGTGTTCCCAAAGCTTTGAATGAATTCATTTAGAGTGAGAAATGATGGCCAGAAGAACAGGTGAGACACAGCTAGATCGTGGGTCTAATCCAACTGACCAAAGTTTGGTTCTTGATAAGAGTGCTCAGTGAGCGCCTAAACAATTTAGACTGGTCATGGTGGGCACACACACATAAAGACACCAGTTCCACTGCCCAGTCAAGTTGACCAAGCAAATTGTTTGAAGGTATAAAGAGAGTGAAGGCTGGTGGGAGACGGGGCGGAAAAAAGGGTAAATTACTACATGTACAAAATTAGAGACACAATGGAAACAACAGGAGGGGTAAAAGCATGGCAAGAGATAACGCCGAAAAAGGAACAAAGAGAAAACAAGTTCTGGGTAGAGATAGACACACATTCTGATGTAGTGTGCATATATCTGAGAGGGAACACTGTGTCCTGCCTCTCCCAGTCCACTGCCTGCGGGGCTGCCCAGTCTGGTTGACCTTGAGTATTACACCTAAATGCATGAGTGACTCCAAGCACACGCGCGCACACACACGTACACAAACACACAAAGAGCCATGGAGAAAACCCACAGCAATCACAACTGCGATGAGAAGAAAAGCTGTGCAGATTAAGACGTGCAGAATAAACAGTGCAATCCATTTCCCACCTATGGTGCAGTTTGTAGTGATTTTCCTCCGCTTTGGATTGTGTCGTAATAACTCTAGCTCCCTCTTGGTCGGCTCCCACGTCGTGTACTTCTCCCCTATGCCTGTGGACAAATGTGACGGCACAGAGATTACCAGGCTGCTTTAGTTTAAAAAAGAGAAAAGAAAGAAAACTGTATTAATGAAAACAGAATGCTATACCTTGCAATTTCCATGCTTTCCTCTGTTCCTCTTTGGCAATCTGCTCCATGTCTTTGTCATAAATGTAGTCTTGACACACAAAACAATATATTCCACCATATAATAGGTCTATTGCTGTAGGAAGGAAGGAGGGGGAAAGAGAGTGAGTATTAGATTGCAATCAAATTCTAAGTATATTTTTTTGTACAGTAAAATGATTAAAATTGGGGTTAAAATGATTATTTTGCTGTCTAAAACCACTGATAAAACCAAGTGTTACCATCTTATTGCTTCCACGTGAGGCAGGCAGTGATGGAAAAGGTGTATTTGTCTACCACCCCCACTTGCGCTTCCCATTAACACAACCCAACTTCTTCCATTTTCAAACTCCACAGCAACAATATTTCAGCTCTGTTGCTGTGACAACCTATTTTTAGATTAACCGGACATCTTTCTGTTTTTGGCGCTACTCACAATAAAATATATATATAGAAATAGGATGCTCCACTGCATACAACAGCACCCGGTTAATGAAGAAAAATTAGAATAATACAAGTGGCAGAGAGAGGAGGAAGACAAGGTCCTGCATAAGGCATAAGCACTCGTGCTGAAATGAGTAAAGCATAAGAGCAAAACAATAAGAGGATGAAGAGGTGGGGAAATGAGGTTGGTAGAAAAAAAAAAGCAGACAAAGAAGGCATGAGCAAAGTCCTGTGAGTGAGCCTGCTAAGAACGGGAAGTGAAAATGATGGGTACAGAGCACTGAGAAGGGAGCTTGACATCTAGCAGTGGAGCAGACAAGGGAGTTTGGATTAATTTGATTAGAGGTAGAGAGGAACAGAGTGCCAGTGTCAGGGAGGCACCTGTGGAAAGCTCAACGCTAATTAAGACCGTATCCCCGCACACAGGACGGAGTGTGTGTGTTGTGTGTGTCTGTGTGTGTGTGACCAAACTGCTGAAATGGATTAAATCAATTAAAGCCATTAAGATGTGTACAAAATTGTTCTATTGTCTCTGTTGTTTCCACATTTAATTGTGCTCATCAGGGTGATGTCAAAATCTTGCTCTTTAATACCTTTGTCTTATTTAGCATAATTAGTATGTAATGTTGAAGCTACTCTTTTTGGTAGCACGAGATTAGCAAACGTCTACCATTCCCTTGCTGAAGAAGACTGCCAGTTTAAATGTGACTGGGACTAGGCACTCCCACAGGAACTGTAATGCAATGCAGTCAGCATCTATTTTGCCAGTGGTCGTGAGAATAATTTAAATATAACCAGCTAGGGTCTTAGAGTGTGTGAGAGTGAGCAACTTACCTAGATTGTGTCTCTTGTTTTTTGCGTGTTCGTGGATGTGTTTCTTTGTAAAACAGCCAAAAAAGACGCAGTAGAGACAAGAGTGGAGTCGGTTCAGGTGGGCGCCACACATGTGACAGATACACGACTTGGCCTGGGGAGAAGGACCCAAGGGATTACGGGGGTTGGGAGAGAACAGGGGACAAAAGGAATTAAGATCAAGGCAGGAAAGGACAAGTCCATAATTTTGAGAAAATCCTCTGCAGCAGGACAAAGCTTCGAGGCCTAGTAAAAGTATAAAGAGCAGAAAAATAAAGTTCTATCTTAAAGTCGGTCAGACAAACTATTCTGAGGACACAAAGCTTGAATGAACCTGACAGGAGGACAGACTAAAGACTGCTGGGCCTGCTGACAAATCAAACGCAGCGACAAATTAATTTCACAGTGAATCTTTCTGTATTAAACATGTGCAAGCCATAAAGGGTGTTGATGCTTGACAGGCACACCAGAGGATGCAAACAATGTGCAGGTAACTCACTAACAGCAATAGGTGTGTTGCCAGTGATTTCATTCATAATTGGCAAACATGCAAAAAAAACTCTTCCTTAAAGAAATCAATGTAGAATAATAAGCAGCAACTATAAAGCTAAAATGCTAAAGAGCATGAGTGACACAGAGGATAAAGGACCTGTTCTATGAACACAATGTGTAGAACTATAGTCCTGAATAACGTGATCAGCAATAGAGTAGGACAGAACTGCTTGACATGCAGGTCAAGCATTTAAAAAGGGTGAAAGGTCAACATGAAACTACTATAAATAAATATATAAATACAGTATTATTGATCTAATTAAAATCAGAGCGTTGTCTGGTTTTTGTTTGTTTGTTTAGGAATCTAAAGGACACTACAGCAGAAAGTTGTCAGCATGCCTGTTTGAAAGGGAGAAATTGAATAAGGAAAGGGAGGAGAAAGAAAGCAATCTAATCAAAGCCTTTCAGGGTGCAGACCTGATGCAATGAGTCACCCACTTAGAGGGGAGATAGCACAAAAAGAGCTGTGAAGTAGGTGAATAGATACTGAAAATAAAAGGAAAAAGTACTGACCGGACAGCTTTCGGTGTTACACTTTTAGGCACAGTGTGTGAAACTAACCTCACCCTCTACTTTATAACTAATGCTACTGCATATAAACTCAGCGGTCCCGCGTTATGTTGTCTGCCTATTGTTAACTTTGAATTGGGATTCAAAAGCGTAACCCGAGACACTCTGAAAAACATAAACCATCATTGTGCCATAGAAATAAAAAAGAATTTAAAAAGAGGTCCAGTCAGTTTTGCCTTCTTCTTCCTGGACAAACCACATATTAGAGTAGTGAACAATGAAATGGTATTATTACACAATTATCAAAGATACCACTAATAATGCAATCCCTAAAATAACTAACTACAATTGTAAATATGTTCTGCAGTGAAACTTTGTTCCCATGACAAAGAACTGGGCAAAGAAGTGGGACGTTGAATTGGGCTTCTACGGGCACATTAGTTTCAGGTCTGTGTAGAGGTTTTGTGTTTCAAGAAACTAACATTATAGCTGCAAGTAACAACGCCGTTCAGCAAGGCACAGTTGCTAAAATCTCATCTCGCCGCTTGGTAAGGCTATGCATTTTGTTTCCAGTGGCCCCTAAAGGTGAAATGCAACATTTTTATGCTTCCTTAAAAATTAACTTTCTGTCATGTGATATTTGGACAGAAAGTATATTTAGACCTCACTTCCTGAGACAGATACTTTTAAAAAAAAATTCTTACAACTCCTGCAAATGGTGATTTGAAGCTCATCTGCACCAATGTTCGAAACAACTGGAGAAAACAAAAAGATTGCAATTACCAATATGGTGAAAACACCTCAAGCTGAATTAGCCACAAGCCCACAAATTCAGCAAGTCACTTTCAAAAGCCAAACGCCCCTAGAGACAGTCTGCTCTATTTACATTATATATTTACTTTAGGCATTATTATTAGATGCTGCATACATTTTCAGTACAATAAACTTTCCTTTTTGCTTATTGTTAGCTTATAGTTAATGGTAGATCAGGTGCCTCTGAACCAATAGTTATGCTGCTACAGTCTCAGATAAAGCATCTTCTCTAGCACATCCAAAAGTTTTTCAGTGGGGCTGAGGTCTGTATTCTAATGGCTAATCCATGTGTCAAAATAACTCATGCTATGTGGACCCCTCTTTCACAGGCTGAGCCTGATGAATCTTAGCATTGTCATCACAAAATAAGCTTAGGGAAGAAAAAAATTTAAATGATGGAAAAACCTGGTTATTCACTATATTCAGGTAGTCAGCTAACCTATTTTCTTGTTGAACCTACCCCTCCATTCTAATGAAAGTTTTTTTCTTACTTTACAGTATACCTGGGAATGGGGGGAAAAAATAATCCTGATGATACAATGATGGTTTATTCACTGTAGCATTATCAAATGTGTAACGTGTCTTTTTTTTTTTTTTTTAAATGGCAAATGAATTACCTGAGTCACTTTCTTCTCCTTCTCCAACACTGATTAGTTACCTTCTATTCACCTTAATCTGGCTTAATAAATGCCACCATGACTAGTTATAAAGTAGTGATGGATTAGTCAATTTAAAGAAAAAAAATCAGTTTGGACTACATACACAATAATTTATATAAAAAGTAATGATATTGGGTGGCAGTGTAATGATTCTCCCACCTATAGCACATATCCAGATTTAATACTTGATACCGAATACAGCTCTATTTCTATCATTTCTCTTGTCAGCTACTTGCAACAGAATTTTAACAACAAAAGTTAACACAACTATTTGATATGTTAACAATAACAGAAATGCCGCTGTTAACTGTACTTGAGGCATTATGTTTTTTTAGCAGGAAAAAAAAAACAGTTGGATTGAGACCTGAATCCACACAGAGATGATTTATCAGTGGGAGTGGGCAGAAATGGTCACAAATTGTGTAGGAGCCAGTGGTTGCAGGATAAAAATTCCTGTGCAAAATTCTACTGTCAGAAGAGAAAAGAATTCAAAATTCACTTATCTGATTTGCAACAAAGTATGCTAGTCAGGGTGTGATACCTCAAATGCGGACAGTACCATGCAATGACACAGAGGTAGCCAGCAGAACTCCCAGTGCGGTCTATGTTTTGGATAAGCATTAGTAGGCATGGGCTAGATTGTGATGACATTGCAGTGGAGGGGATATTCAGGGTTGCAGGCACTAAGCTCTGTTTTTATTCAAATTGGTCTGTGAGGCAGCCAGCTTTGAATGGGCAGAAGGGGCAACACCAAAGAAAAGCTCTATGAGCTTGGTGAGTGAATGAGGAAATGAACTAATTACGTCACTTAAGACTAACATCTACAACAAACTCAACAACAAATCTTTAAGGTCGAGTGTAAAACATAAAAGGTAAAATGAGAGACAGTAGTGGTAGAACAGATAGAGTGAAGAAGCAGTTCTGTTTTTAGAGTATAAATTAAGCCCTAAATACACCAGTAAGAAAAGCTACTCACTGTACTTAATATTAATAACATGTTTTTAACTGCCTGTCCAAACGATTCCCACCAGCAGTGATGTTAATCCCCATTTCTCCACTGCACCATAGCACCAAAAACAAGAAACCCTGCTAATGCCACGCCTTACCCTACTCCTCACCCTCCCCTACCTCAATACATCTGTATTGGGCAGAAAATCTATCCCTGTTCTCTGCCTCTTACAATAGTTCACAGGCTGTCTACTCCTCAGTGTCAGCAGTCCTGCATCTCTATCTGCACCTGGAGCTTTTAATGTTCTATTAGATCAGCTATTGATCAGCCGCTGGCTCAGATGACTGGAACAAGTGTCGGGCAGGTAGCAAGCTCATGTTCGTGCTGCGCTAGGCTGCATCTCCCACCTGGGATGCACGCTCTTTGAGGGCGGTTAGGCTGTGGTCTGAGTGAAGGGAAATAATGCGCAAAGTTGCTGATTCATAGAAGAGCAGATTTAGACTATACCTCCGATCTATTATTAGCATGGGCAAAAGAGGGCATAATGCTTTGTGGAGTCCACTGATGCTGTGTGGAGCTGCAAGCAAAAAATGACCATGATGGAATAAATATGAATCCTCCAGTGCTCTAGATCTAACTTCACAAAAGTGCCATCAATACGTCACACTTACTCCAAGCATTAAGGGTAATGCATTCAGTTATTCAAACGTAGCCAGTAATGTGATGAGCTGTAACTGAGGAGGAGAGAGAATGATGACAACAATTATGATGTGGACAAAGGTCTGGCTCAACGGAGAACCTTCTTGCTGCTGTAAAGAGAGAAGCAAGGAGGGGAGGGGCAACAAAGTCAATACAGACTAGAGAGCAAAGCTATATGAGAACAGTGACTCACCATGCTGCTAGCACTCATAAGCCCATGCATGCTTTTCAACACACACACACACACATACATTAACCGTAACTGACATTAACAGTGCATACTATAAATACGCCTGAAAACACACACAGCAAACACAGACATTGTTAGACATTTGCTGTGGTACTTGGACACAAGTGTGCACATATACCGAGTCTTCTTTGACTCTATATTTAACAGGAACAAGTCAACAAGAGACTATGGAAGGAAACTGATGGTGATGCTCCAGAACCGCACTGCTTCTGACTGACCTCATGGGGCTGTTGCCTGACACTGTCTTGGCAGAATGATGCTGTAACCCCCCACCCCCACTATTTTCACATAACAATGTGATATGAATGCTGTGTAGTCTTGGCTTGAGAATGTATTCCCACCTCATACATATGAATTTTAACTTGTAGGAGACATAAGGGATTGTTAGAGTGTGTAGTTTAGCCTCATACTGTCACATATAGTGGTATAACGACACAAAGCTAAACCCTAAGCCCCTAGTGTACAGAGTCTACTTTTCCCAGGAAAACGAAAAAGACAGACACACTAACACACATCTGAATAAACAGTGTATGAAGGAGAACTCCATACTGGGGATTTGTGCAGATTTTGTAGGCCTGCTGAACACATGACAATCTACATAGTGAATATGTGAAAGTAATTAAGATCACTGAGTAAGGGAGTGACAGTCTGCATTCTCTATTCTTTTACTCTTTTATTTAAGACATTAAATGATGTGGGAGAAAACAGGCAGTAGAATGCAGCAGTGAAAGATGAAATATGGTATTTAATTAGTAATACTGTATTCAGAGATTGTCTTCTGAAATATGCATATACTTGGAAACCAGCCATACTCCCTTTAAAGGTCATTGTGAAACAATGCAAAAAGCTCCATCACACAAGAGCACAAAGCCAACTTTAATTCAATTCACCTCTTAAAAACGATAATAATTTATGAACAAGTTTGTTAAGCTGCACAGATGTTTAACTGTCCAAGCTAACAAATTGCAGCTATCAGATGCCCAGAGCCTGCTCTACCAAAATAAGACAACTATTTATTTAATCAGAAATTGAAGAGCAGCTTGTTTTGAATGGCACCCTTGGACTAATCATCAAATTGCGTGTTTTTCCCTTCAGCGCCAATAAGCCACAACCATCACTTGTGAGAAAATCTATAAGCACCACTGAACAGAGCCACAATGGAGCTATTGCAATATAGCGTCCTTAAAAGTGATATTACAGAGCAGACCCAAGTAATTGTCATCCAAGTGTCTGATGCTATTGTCTTTTTCACAAGGAGAGAGAATGTTTTGTAGACATAATGTCAATCCCAAGAAAAGCTGTCACTTCAGTGAAAGGTTTTAACTATAGGGAATGACCAAGTGTCTACAAAAAAAGAGATTGATTGCCTCTTGGTTCTGGTCAGCCGCTGGAGAGTGAATGACAGCTCATTAGCCAGATGGTGGTACTAAGGGAGGGCTGGACAGCAGCCTCATTGGCTGGCTCATGCCACGAACAGCATGCTTTGTGGCAGTGATGCTTTTCCAAAGCCTGCTGGACGGTCAAATGAGAAGTGTAGTTGAAGGGAGGGCAATGAAAAGAAACAGTCTGTGGGAGAGGAAGAGGGAATCAGTCAAAAGGGAATGAGACCAATGAAATTGCAAACTCATGCTCTTTTTCCACTTACACAGACTCCCATATCTGAATATTCGGGTGTAAGGATCAATGAGGCCATTGCAAAAGATAACACCACAACAGAAAAGCTTTTTGTTGTTTTAATGTTCCTCTCCATTGTTTATCTAAGAGCAAACTTTCATGCAAAATCCTATCTATATGCTTAACCAACACTTTACATATGTGGCTATTATTTGTAAATTTTGTACCTACTTACTTAAAATTGCTTCCAAGTGGAAGATTGTTAACATTTGTCTTTTGGTATGTCTTACCAGAAAAGAAAAAACCCAGCATGGTATAAAATGCACCTAGGGGTACAGTACAAAGAAGTTCACAGAGTATGTTACAGTTCCCTCAGGACATAGTATTTATGAGGCAAGACTTTCTATGACTAAAAAACTGGGAGGCAAACAGCATGTGAAAGGGGCACCACAAGGTGACACACCAGGTCCATGATTACTCTGGGAGGGGTTTACAGACCATTTGTTTAGTCTGACTCACTGAGCTTGACAGACCGAAACCCACATAAGAAGAAACCAAGGAGTGACAGAGAGCATACAGACATGGAAAAAACAGGCCTGGACAGGGGCCCAGAAACCAAAATCTGACATCACCAAAGCCACAGAGTGTTGCCTGCAAGCCAATCGGATGAGAGGAAAAAAATAAATAAATAAATAAATAACAGAAAAATAGACCATTTGATTATGCATTTCCCAGGATCCACAAAATCAAATTAATTCAGATAAAGATATAATTAGAAAAATAATAATTCAACCCATGTTTTATTTAATTCTAATAAATACAGAACTCAGCATAAGTCTTGAGTAACCCAACCATTTCTTTGTTCCATTTCCAAGTAGCCACATAACAATACAACCCTTTAAATTGTATAAAATAGCATTTTTACACCAACAAGATGATTCCCAAAAAAAAACTATTAGCCAGAAGATTTGGCATATATTGTCATGGTGTGCAATGTGTCCTTAAAAATTTAAGACGTGACAACTGAAGCTTGAAAAAACGAAGTGACAGACTTAAAAACTATCCAGGGAAGATGGATAGTATTAAAAGCCATGCCCTTAACAAACGGGGGGGCGGGGGGGTCTCACCAGACCTGAGAGATGTATGTGGCCCTTATTTTGATCCATCTACTGTTCACTGAAGCCTCATCAGAAATGGTCTCAGTGGAAGAGTGATTGTCAGAAGCCATTCTTAAGGAAGGGAAACTGGAAAAAAAAAGCTGGGGTATTCCAAACTACAAAAGAAATCAATTTTTGGTTCAGGCTGTGTGGAAGAACAGCGATGATACAAAATATTGACCTTCAACCTATTGAGAATTGTACAAATTCTATTTGTGCTTTATATACACTATATTTCCAGGCATGTATGCAGATGTTTAAAAAAAATAGCTGCACCTAAAGACATGAGGAGTAGCTGAAGATTTCTGTACAGTACTGCAGACCAATAAAGTTAAATAAAATATGAATAATCAAAAGAGTATTTGAAACAAACTTAATAGGCTAGACTTTAGAAGAACCATGGCTGAGCAAGGTTTACAAATAAAATAAAGTCAAGGTAAAGCAGGCAGCAGCGGCGTGGGCACAGAAGAGGAAAAAAGCGTGATAAGAAGAGACTGTAGGAATAGATCCTGGTGCTAGAAACGTATGCTGATGAGTCAAGGAGCAGGCCTGTGATGCGATGGAGGCAGATCTGACAAAGAGATCTCCTCATAGCACAGAAATCAGGCGCTCTCTGGGATGGGCCATGCCTCGGTGATTTTGTGCATGCCAACTGAAAGAAGAGGCGGGAGAGACGGGCGTCGTAATTGTGTCAAACCTTGAAAATATATCCATTTTGTGAAATTTCCAGCAGCATCTAGCAAATGATTTATTTCTCATCTTCTCTCATCAAAAGCAGAAAAGCACAAAAGGGGGTTTGCACTTATGGGAAAGGTAGAGGAAGGCTGGGGGGCAGGGGGTGTGGTTTCTCATATCATATATGATTTATCAAAACTAGAAAATACAAGTTCACTACTGTCAGCTCTCTAATCATTACTCTTTAATCTAAGTAACAGCACAATCTTCAAAGTAGTTATGGCTGCAAAAGTTCTGCCAACCCCACCCCACTCTTCTTTCATCTTACCCCATTTCCACTCAACCTAGGGTAATATCTCTTGTTTAACTGTATTGCACAGACCCTCACTGTGGAGTAGTCCAGTAAACAAAATAAGAGTTCATCGTCCTGGATTAAGCAATGTCAAGATAAATAAGTATGAATAGAGGCATTAACACGCACAACCATAGCCATTCACAAACTATACATTTTGAATACGACTGAAATAGATTAGCCTCAATCAAATGACACAAAAGCCGCTCTGACACCCTTCTGTCAAAGTCCACTTAAATGGAAATCTGGCAATTAAGAGAAATAAAATGTCAGGATACAGCAGAGAAAAGGTCCCACACGGCATACCCATTTTAATCACACACAGAATTTAAAGCACACTAGCTTAGCATATCAAAAACAGAAGGGAATTGAAAGACAGAAGGGAAAGCAAACCAAAGCAATGGTCTTTCCTTTCCAATCCTGTGGCCACCCAGTATGGCTGATGAAGATCTTTCCACTAACCAGCATCTAGGTTCTTGTTCAAGGCTAAATACAATGAACCACAGACTTATTCATCTGGAATAAATCCACCCCGAAGACAAACAACAGTACATACTTGTTTATTCTTGCCATTTCATTTCACAGGGCATCTTCAAAACGCCACTTTATTTGTATTTAATTGTTTCCTCAATGGACCGTTTGTGTCCCAATTATAAAATGATTTAGAGGCCATTTGTGATTGTGCAGAGAAGACGGTTGCTACATTTTTAGAACAAAATGACACCAGGCTTCAAGCGTGACAGAGTCTACAAAAAATAACAACATTAAACATGGAGTTTATGGTTAATATTTCAACTGTGTGTCTGTAGCAGATTACAGAGCATTACACAGCAGATAAGAGTACTTGTCATTCCAGATGAATGGGGAATTTGCTCTAAAACCAAAATGCAAAAAATAAATAATCCTAAGGTCCTCAAAATGAAACACACAGGATCCCAGGCCACACTGGGTCACCACATCTCTCCTGCAGTGTCCTATTGCTGATGTTCAATCTACCGGGTTTTACCAGTGAAGGGTTGTACATTCAGAACAGGCGACAGCGTAAATGCATCACCTGGGAATTGATATTGGCTTAAGGTAGGAAGAGTGACAGCTTACAGGAAGGCTGCTGAGGACAGTTCCTTCTAAAAGAAGATGGGAAAAATGCAATACAAGATTACAAGATTATAAGGCACTTCTAAAACCAAAACCACACTCTCATCTTTCAAGAAGGTGCCTCTTAATTTACAGGGCCACCAGTGTAAGATGAATATGCAAAAGGAACTGCACAGATAAGCTTTTATCTAGTGAATGAATATGACATTCACAACATCCCTCAGTGTCAGTGTCATCTAATCAAACCATTTAGATGCAATAAGTATTCAACATAAAGTCATACTGGTATCTAATGATCTTAAGAACAAACACAAAGTGGTCTCACCTTATGAAGACATTACTTTTGTACCAATGAACCAGCACAGTAGTGCTCTGCATGTTACATTCGTTAGAAGCTAAACAGGCTCAGTGACAAGTTGTAAGGCACAAATATTTCAACTAAGTAAAATGCAGAAACTGTAACTTCTCTTTTCTACCTGCTTTCAGCCGTATGTAAACATACTAGTTCAATATAATAAATAGTCATAGGCTCAATGACAGAAATATAACAAGGTATAGCAAAGAGAAACATGGAAAAAGCCTGCATGACTCTAAGGCTACAGGCGTATTGTGATAATTTGACATGATAGAGAATCTAGAGGGGATACATTATAATGAAAAACTGAACTGATAAAGCACATGGAAATGTGGAGCACAGAGCATGAATTAAAATGCAATCCAGCCTGGAACTGAAAATGTTCAACTGTACAGAAACCTGCTCGTCACTACTTTCAATGCAAAACTGTCATCTATCCTTGAGCACTTAACATCTAGCAGGATGGATGACTGTTATTTATGCAGCATACTACCAAGCACAGATGGTGCAGGATTGGTGGAAAAAAATAGGAAAAGAAACATCACTATACCTCTGATAAACTGCTGTTGTGTTTGTCTTTACATTGCAGACACATGGAAAGATTTATTAGACGTACTTTTTTATGTGAAAAGCGGTGCTTGCTGCTGATTCAGAGACTCTGGAAGATATTATCTTGCAAAAAAGATGGTTGTGTGGAGCTGACAGGAATGTTGCTGAGACAGAGAGCGCTGCAAAACAGATACGGAAAGATTCCTCCCAAACGTATAGGACAAACCAGATTAGCCACCACTAAACACAACAACAGGAGTTTAGCCATAACACTGTACATCACTGAGAAGTGAGCAACACCTATGACAAGTCATACTTTTATGACGGACTTGAGCTGCTGTTGAGCGCTTTCTTGTCTGTAGTGTGCCAAAGAAACCAAACAGGTTTTTAAAATAAATTGTAGCAGTGCCCCCCATTATACCGTCATGTATACATTTTCAGATGCTCTCTCACAGTTTTGCTTTATAATTCTGTCGTCTTGGGTGGGTGAAAAAAAGAATTAAGACAGACAGGGTGAGCGCTGTACTCAAGTTAAAGCATGTCATTCCAACACTGTATAAGCAAAAAAAAGGGTCACTGGCCATTTAGCACTATTTGCTCTAACATACCTGCAATGTAACTGAGCCATGCTTTTGGCTGTTCTACTCATGGTCCACCCTCCCCAACAGGCAATATTTCTGGCTCTAGCAGTGCATCACAAACGATAAAAGGATGGGGCCGATTCCTCCTGCTACACTGGTTTACATCCAATATTCTGTCCACTAAATGAAGAGGCACTGAAGCGGGTGGGTGAGCGGGAGGAAAGCAAGCAAGCCAGCTCTTATTCATCTGAACTACCTGCATTATGTCAGTGAAGATGAGGAGAGGGGGGAAAAGCATCAACTCACCAGCTCTGCCCATCCTGCATCACTGTGAAGTACCTATTTTATCACAACGGCATAAATATGCATTACAACATGCAGGTTGTAATGCATAAATGGCTTATAAGCAAGCAACAATCAAACTGTTGCTAATGCAAGGTGAAAACAAAGCCAAGCTAGACAATGTGAAAACAGTGGCTCAAAAAAACAACAGGAAAGAAAAAGAAGAAAGAAAGGGAGTGAAAGGGTGGGAATATAACAGAAACTGCAGCACGGTCCAGTGATGACATCAGTGTAGAGAGATACTCGTAGCTGTGTAGGCCAAGCAGGTGTGGGATGAGCCCAAAAAGAAACTGGGAATAAAGCAATCAGCGGAAGCCACTGAAAGCGACATGGCCAGGGTAGAGAAGAGAGCAAAAAAAGAAAAAAGAAAAGAAACACGCACACAAAAAACAATGACCCAGGAAGCCCAAGAGAAACCCGCTAATAACGTGTGTTCGTGCGAAGACACAATAGGTCCCAATTGGTGTGGTTACTGTTAACCCGTGGCCACAACTCCAAAAAAGGAAAGAAAAAAATCCAAGTTTAGACATCCAGCAAAACGCTCAGCTAATAGCAGATTTTCTCGAATTATCAGTGTTTCACTTAATAAAGACAATTTCAGTGTTTTAGTTAATTCTGCTAAGGATCCTACAGTATCCGCAGTTCACTAGGCAGAGTCCTGCTAGCTAACTTACCGGTGGCTAACCATAGTACTGGCAACATTTGCTGCTGCAAGAGTACTTTCATTAAGATTTTGTGATTGTGCTTCGTGTGGGACACCATTTGCACTCCAGTTCTTTGTCTGTCTGTGCCACATTAAAAATTATTTCACTTCTGTTTGTGAGGCTAGCGTTGCAGTTCCTGTGTTTTTTTGTTTTTTTTTTACCTTGCGTCTCCTGGTCTCAGCAGTACCACTCCAAACAAAGCATTGGTATATGACTCGAAGATTTTGTTTCCAATTATCCACCTTATAACCGTTCACATGGGAGCACCCGGCCGGACTCATGACAGACAAAACATTCAGTATGGGTTTTTAGGTGACAATGAAAAGTCTCCTGGATTATTCACTTAGCTAGGCTAGCTAGCACGAACTGTCTGTCCAGAAATGGTTTCCGTTTGGAAATGGGACAATCGATGTAGTATCCAAAATGCTCCTCGGGCATCTGACAAACACGGTCTTTGATTAACTAGGTCTAAATCTTTTCATGTAGTCATCAAACAGAATTATCACTTCACTAAAATTCTGTTCCCCTTGCTGTTTTGACAGTAGGCTTTTCGTTTAGCTCCACTTCCACTCTCACGATTAGTTAGCTTTCTTTCTCTAGTTAGCCTGCTAACACTCAACTACAGCTTCACAATGCCCGCCCAGCCTGCGCTATGATTTGCCACAAAAATTACGTCACTACGTTCGTGTTGGAACTCGAATGGTGTGCTTGTTTTATAACCTAGAGTGTCCCGTAACCATTGACTTCGTCGATGACACAGGCTCGAGACAAACGCCTCCTGTCCCGGATAACGTGGAGTATATAACCGAACCAAATTTTACAAGAACGTTATTCTGAATGGTTCACGCTACATCCATGAGTGGAAGGGTTTGTTGTTTCTGAAATAAGCAATATTAAAAAAGAAAAACCTATTTGTTGCTGTCCTGTATCATGTCCGCCTCGGTTAGAGGATGTTCTATTGAAGCGATGCCTTTTTCTTACATAGTCACTCTTTATTCATGTAAAAGTTTCAGTTTATGATTGCAGTGCAGTTGAGTGTGTGATATAATAGCAATAGTGTAAACTGGATTTTTGTTTATTTGAACATGTGCAAAAATCTCCAGCACATATTTGAAGGTACAGTCCTATTAAACGTGTAACCCCTTTAAATTAAACAATTGAAGCCTACCACCTAGTGGATAAATTGTGCATGGGCATAAAGGATGCAAGGAAATTTGAAAATGTTTATGCCGAGATGACTGACATGAAAGTAAGACAGTTGGGGAATAATTACCCCTGGTTGAGGGCTCAAAAATGCAATGCTAATCTTTAAATATAACTATATTGTATATATACAACAGAGGACCTTCTTAAGCGTTGGTAATACCTAATAGTCACAACATTAGGCAGGTGGCTTAGTGGATAGTGACTTATAATGTTCTCATACTCGTGCTGTATTTAGGAAAGGTGGTGGAGAAAGTTGTAAATGAGTGTATCTGCACCTGAGATGACGGCAACCAAGATCAAGGAGCTGGTCTCAGTACAGCCCTACTCCATCACACTAATTACTACCTTTATACATTATGAACCGAAGGCTGAGTTCCGACAGCCTGTGTCTGAGTTGCATGATTTATTTTTGTGATTTAGTTTTTAAGATTTATGAGAGGGTTGAAAAAAGAACAGAAAATGTTTTTTGTTTGTTTGTTTTGATTCATAAAGTGTTACTTTCTTACATTTTTCACTTGGGGGCAGTGTTAGCCAATTTTGCACAATGAAGCCCACAATTCTGTATTTTCTATACTGATTTCTATCTATGAATTCATTCCCACATTTAATATCTCTTCTTTTTAATACAGCCCATTTTGGAGAAGTCTGTGCAAGCCTCAAGCTTGTCATTGCTCTGCATCCCCTGTTACTTGTAACATCTCTTTTTTTCCAGTATCATTAAATTAAAACAGACTTTGAAGTCTGATCATAAGCACACAGAAAAGGAAAAGGCGTTGTATCAGCAATATTACCCACCAGATGTTTTGCTTGACACCAAACATCCGCACCTTCCAAAGGCTGTATACACTATTTGGGATTTCCTGAGGAATCTTTTTAATTCCAGTTATCCAGTAAAATGCACTGCTATTCCAATAGTGGTCATTCCACAGGAGTGGAATTGTTTTTCATGAATAAAATGGTACTGTATGGTTCCAAAAAATCTACACTGAAAGGTTTATGATGCTTTTGTCAGCTTTACTTTGTGGGCATGTCATGATAGTGGACTCTCTGAATGTAGAAAAAAATTAAATATGAACTCCTTTTGAAATTGCAGCTACTTCCCTCAAGACATTTTCCGAAACGTTAATGTTTTCTGAATGCATGTTATTAATCATTTATTAGTTAAAAGAAATACATAATATTAAGGTGAGCACCATTGGGCCTGAGACTGTCTTTTTCAATCACAAATAGTAGCTTTTCAGTATGCAGCAGTGAACCTGACACAGCATGCCTGTTTTAAGTTTCAGTAACCTGCTGTCTTGAAGACATAACAGTTCAGATGATGCTGTTTGTCCTCAACCAAACGTAAATATGTTACTGTCCAATATTGAGACAGGCCTCGGGCACATTGGTGGATATTTTACAAACAAGCTCCTGCTAGCAAGAAAGTAGCATGTTCGTACGTCAGTATTTTTTTCCTTGGAGTCAGGTTAGTGTTAATTTACACTGCAAGAAATCTTGTCACCTTTCACAAACAGTATTATTTTGTATTATTAATTATATAAGCATTTAAGATTATATATTTATTACCTAACACTGTATAATTAATTATTAAATAATGCATAAAAAAGAGATTAATTCTTTATGATGGTGTTATAATAACAACTGTTATTATTTTAATCATTATCATTGCTAGCAAACTTTTAGAGTACTCTAGCATTAACAAACATATGCAAATGCATTATTACAGTATGATGCTGTGATACATGCATATATTGCCACACACCATTCTAATCTGAGATTTTATTCAAATGTACTGTAAAATGTACAAATATATACAACTATGAGATTTAATTAAAAGATTTGTAAACGTCATGTAGACCTTGGCACTCACAATGTTTGACAATGTTATGAAAAGTTTCATTAAGATTCGTCTGTTCGTCTAGGAGGGGATAGGAAACATACAAACATACATTACGGTCATTAATGTATAATTATTAAAATTGGCTCCATAGTGTAGTGGGCTGATTCTAGACCAGGAGGAGATACAATTCCCTTTGGGGTTGCATCCGGAAGGGCATCTGGTATAAAAATCTGCAAAGAGAACTTCCTCCTGTTATTATTTCTCAGTTGTCCATGTGTGTAGAATAAAGTGAAAATACAATACAGTACTATTCATATTTACGACATTTATCAATCTTACCAGTATCTGTCATTTGGACTTTGGATTTTTTTTGCTTTCAAATGCAGACATGCACAAATTCCCTTCTTATCTTGAAAACAGTCAAAACCTTTTTCCTGCAGTGCCCAATTTATTTCCTTTAACAGGCAGAAAATATACTGTTTGTTCAAACCTTGCCTGAGTCCTCAGCAGCAATGACTCCATCTGTAATTCAATTATGGAAATCAAAGAGGCCTGTTAAAACCCCCAAAGCTTCGTGGAACTGAGCTTCAGATTTCTTGGAAATAAGAGATGATGAGCATGAACTTACTCTGGTTATAATCAGGATGTTGAACAGTAAAATGTCAAATGAAGTGCAGGAATCAGTTAATAGCTGCACTAACTTATTATGTTCTCCTGTTTTAGATAGACCAACAACTAAGAACAGACAGAGTGCAAATGTGCATTTCATGTTACATGCCACAGAGGCTGACTAGTACAACTGAATCCTGACCCCTGATCTATTTCCCTCATGCACATATCCTCAAGTATCCATGGCAGTGAAGTAGTGTTTATTAAATGAAATGCAAATTTGGACTGGATTATGACCAGCAGCTGACCGGCTAGCTCTTCGGTGCACATAAAGACACTTTGTGAAAGCATCTTTCCTAGAAACTTTTATGAAACCAGGATTCACATGATGGGAACAAATCTCTTGTCAAATAAAACTTTCACTTTGCCCTAAATCTAAATAATACAAGAAAAGTTCTTTTTATTGGGAAACGATTTGTTTTAATGATGCACAGCTTCAGTGAGTGTGTCTTTCATATAGAGATGCATGCTAAGATTAGACCACAGATTAGCAGACAGGACATCTGCATCCTGTCAGAGATGCTGGGAGGTGACACATCTGTTGGAAACTGTCAGCTGCCCATTCACGTCATTACAGAGGCTGAGTGGGGAAAGGCAAGCCTCTCGGGGACTGCTATATAGGGGTTCAACTGGAAGTGTCCTAAAGTCACCCAGGCTTAAAAGATATCTATAATTCCCTTGTTAGCTATAAGTTACAAGTTTAGTCTGGGCTCCATATGAGATATTTTCCAGGGCAAAGTGATCTTTTACTGCTGGAGTTCCTACATAGAAATCTATATTGAGAGCTAGAAAATAAATGAATCACATTTTGTTATGAAGTATGATGAAATGAATACTTCTCAAGAAATTTCAAGTAAGAAATAAAATAGGAGCTTTGTGTAAAAAAAAATAAGCAAACAACCAAACAGAAAACAAAACAGAAGAACTACTTAGAAGAGTTTTTTCTGTTGAATAGCTAACCATAAATACGTAAATGCATACTCCATTTTAATAAACATTACTGGGAAGGATATACACTGTAAATAGTGTATATCCTTCCCAGTAATGTTTATTAAAGGTAGGCTGAGGTTGATATTTACAATTGTCCTCTGTGAAATTCACAGAGGACAATTGTAAATATATATCAACCTCAGCCTACCTCACATCTGAAAATTGACTTCTCCCTTCTTCTACCTATTGCTGCTGAGATGAACTAGATGTGAGAACTGTGATCTTTGAGAATTATGAAGGATCGTGCAAGTGTGAATAGATCTATGAGCTGAAAGTGATGTTTAGAGCTTACAGAACACATGTGACTGCATCTACAAATCATCATTCCTTCACTACTACCTGTGATGTTTAATAAAACCTCACTACCTCTAATAAAACCTCACTACCGACTGAATGCCTACTTCACTGCAGGCATTCAGTCACTTTACTTGAAAGTAGAGCCACTGACATTTTCACTAAATATTACATAAGCATAAGCAGCACGCCCCAGCACTGTTGACTAGTATGTGCTGTTGGCAGCAAGTAAGTCCTGGATTTGAATCCACTGGCTGGCTGGGGCCTTTCTGTGTGCAGTTTGCACATTTTCCCTGCGTCAGCATGGGTTTTCTGGCCTGATCCCACAGTCCATGGGGTTATTAATGGTGATTTTAAATTTGCCACATTGGTTACCGTTCTGTCTGTTAGCCCTGCAGTAGAGTGTGACCTATTCAGGGAGTACTCCACAGTTTACCTTTTGTCAGCTTGGATAGGCACCAGCCTTAAACTGGATAAATAGAAGAAAACGGATTAGAGTAGATGGATTACAGAAGACATTAAAAAAAAATAACATGGATTTTCCTTAAATCTATCAACATTTTTCTACTTTTAGTTGCATCACAAGGTGTTGACAACAGGTATTTGGTTTTGCAGTTTTATGCTAGAACATGTTTCGTTAACACAGCAAGTGTAAGTAGATGTGTTAATTATCATGTTCTGCAGTCACTGTATATATGGAACAACTAATTTCAAGAACTATAATGAAAGCAGGCCACTTACAATAAAACAAAAATATAAGTCATAATTAAAATGTTACATTTCTAAATGCTTTTCATATACTTTTAACTTCATGTTATCACTGTCACTGCTTTCGCCGAACAAATAGTCACTTGAGTATCAAGAACAGGACTAAAGATGATGTCACTAATGTTCAAGAAGCCTAAAAACCAGACCACACCACAAATAAAAAATGTTCAGTCAAATAAAAGTCAATGAACTAAATTCCTGTGTTCATATAATAATGGGATATTTATTCTCTCTACTGTGTATGTTAGCCATTGGGATATTTTCATACCTTTCTAATAATGCTGGGTCATAAAATGACCCACTTTTTAAAATGTATTAATATGAGGTGTCAGAGCTTTCCCTATGACCCAAATGGTAAAACACTTAGGGAACATAATGCCCAACAAACTCAATATAGGTCACCTGTACTAACTCATGTAAGTTTGAGCAGTATGTAACACTCTGTCATACTGGAAATTAGTGTGAGGACTGAGCTTCTGGTAGGATCTTCTTTTTTTTTTTTTTTTTTTTTTTTTCTTGCCTGTCCCGTTTGGCTCTTTTGCCATCAGAATTATTGTCTAAAGGCGAAGAAAGATGCCCAACGGATTTTCTTTACCAAATTGACCATCCCAGCTTTGCCGTAATGGTCCATTTGATTCACCTTTTATTCTTTATTTTATTTTCACTTGCTGAATACGGGACAGACTTGACTGGGGGAAAGAAAAGGGAGAAAGAAAGAGGGAAAGAAAAACAGTTGAGAAGAGGGACGGGGGAGAAGGGCAAAAAACAAAAACCAACAGAATAAGCAGAAAAAAAAAAATACATATATCGATCACCTGGATCACCTGTTGAGAAAGAAAAAAGAAAACAAGCAGAAGAAAACGAGAGTAATACAATAAACAACATCACAATGATATATGGGAATATGACAGTAAATACTAAATATTAAACATTATTGTGCAGCACGTAAGATCGACAGCACAGTGTGCATTGAAGTAGGAGCCAAAAAGGGTGTAGTTTGTGTGTGTGATCACCCGTGTGTACACCTGTGAGCATGGACGCGCTTGTTTTCTTAAAAGGTTCCCTCATGTAATGATCTGCTAGAGGGTGTGGGGGGCCACTGCCCCGTCCTCCAGGGCATGAAGCAGGTATGGAGGAGATCAAAACTCCAGACATCCAGAGGCCCTCAGAACACAAGAGACCAAGGAAGACCAACAGAGGGGCAGCCGTGCCACTGTCCCAGAAAGAGCTGAGGAGAGTCCCAGATGAGGGGTCACCCAGCAGCCACGGAGCAGAAGCCAGGGGGGGTTGCAGTGACGTGCCCGTGAGCTCCGCCGGTGTCGTGCCAAACTAGGTATCCCCGACAGAATTTGTTTCCCCTGCGTCGGGAGCACACGCTGGACTGTCCAAATCACGGACAAACAGTATCCCACATTGTTGATTTTTAGTTTACAAACACTTCTTATAATGACTAACTACTCCTGACATTTTTGAGATGTTAGCTCTTTATACAACGAAGTTATAGTGGGATACAAATAATATCAAGCTGATCCTGCCACAATTTGTTCCCCCTGTGTAAATCACGGACAAACAGTATCCCACATTGCTGATTTTTCGTTCACAAAGACTTCTTATTATGACGCATTACTCCTGAAACTTTGGAGGATTTAGCTCTTTATATAGTAAAGTTACAGGAGAATAAAAATAGTTATCAGCCAAAATGTTAATGGTTTATTAAAATAATCCCACCTGACACCCGTGAGCAATAAATATATAATTTTCTGTTGTAACCCTCAAACTGAATGGTAATGTAACGATACTAATTTTTCACAAAATGAAAACATCAGTACTTCTTGCGTGCTCCCAGCACAGGGGAAACAAATTCTGTCGGGGATACCTACTTTGGCACAACACCGGACCCCAGTCGGACGACTGGAGAAGACTCCTAACCTCCCTCCACCCGCTCATTGTAGTGTTGATGTATGTGTGTTCTAAGGTGCATTTAAAACCCAGGAGAGCATGGAGCTACCTGCCACACTGAAAAAAAGGGATTGGCCAGCTCTTGGATTTACATAAGCATCTTGCGTGTATTTAACACAATTGCCTCATGCTTTAAAGTTAAGTGTAACTATATAGTGTAGAAACTACATGATATGCAGAGAGGGTAGATTAAATTGTTCATATCATGTTCAAGTGAAGTAAGTCAATAATATAGTAATGTTAAATCCCGCGACACTGCACGGGATTTCAGTCTCGCACTCTTTGGATCGTGGTTTGAGGAAGGCATCCATCTCAGTCAAGTCAAGCAGCCACCTCTTTTTTTGGTATACCAAAAAAAGTAAATTGGGTGGTTGTTACATTAAAAAATCTACCTTGTAATTTGAACACAATAATTTCATGTTTCTATGAACGTAATTAAATCATGAAGGATCTGTACGAAATTCAACAACTTAATTTGTTCTTGTTGAGATGACATGATACAATCTAGTAAGAGTGGTTAGTTGCTGAACTCATGAAATTCACAGGATCGCACAAGATTTCAAACTGCAGGAAAATCAGTGGAGTTATAAGAGGCAGAGAACTACACACACACCACGTGCATGCTATTGCTATTTATTGTGGATTAACCTGTCAAGGACAAAAACAAAAAAATTCTGCATCAAATACAGGAAATCATAGCTTTCCTGTATTTCCTAGATTGTTGGCATGGTGGTTAGTGCTGTTGCTTCACAGTAAGAAGGTCCTGGGTTCAAATCCACATTCTGGCTAGTTTGCAGTGGCTTCTCTCTGGGTATTCTGGTTTCCTCCCACAGTTAAAAGTCATGCAGTTATTAGAGTTAGGGTTAACTGGTGATTCTAAATTACCTGTGAATGTAAGTGCACGTGGTTGTTTGTTTCTATGTGATAGACTGGTGGCTGTCCAGGGTGTACCCTGCCTCGTAACCTATCACTTCAGGGTTATTTCCCAGCTCTCCTGCAACCCGGAGAATGGTAGTCATTGTAAATCCATTAAATTTTTATGGTAACCAGGATCTAGACTTTGTTGAACATTATGTAATATGAAGACAACATGTAGTATTTAAGTGACCAAGTAGTACTGGGGTAAAAGTTATTGAATAGTGTTGAAATAAAATGACAAAATTGTGAAGGATTAAAATATTCCAAGAGCTCAACTTACTTCATCTAAACATGTTTCAACTGCGTTTTAGGAACACAAAATGCACAGGTTTATTGAATATGAAAAAGTTGTGTTGATTTAACTCAGTTGTTTAAGTTTCTGCCAAAGCAAAACATTTGTGTGCAACAAATGTCCACTATTGAATCAAGTAAATCCAACATGGCCTTTTTTTCAGTGCAGAGAGCAGCAGGTAAGCGCATAGTCCCTCCTGCTAGCCCTCAATGTCTACGTGTATTTAAAATTGAGAGGTGGGCAACGACGCCAGGGGTGAGGTGTACACCCTGATGGTAATTGGGATTCCGTGTAGCGTGCCCACCCCCAAGATCCTATATGTATGTGTAATGAGAGTGTGAGTAATGTGAATGTCTAAGTTGCGGGATAAAATTGAGGCAGAGGCAGCCAGAAGGGGACAGAGGGGGGGGGGGGTTACCTCCTCTGCACCCTGGTGACACACCCCTACTCCAAGGCCCTGCATGTGTGGGTGGTTGTGGTGGAGCGGGAAGAGGGAGGCAGCTGGAGATGGGGAGGGAAGGAAGGGAGGGGCAAGTGACCCCTCCCTGGGGCCAGCTCCCCCGCTGACCCCAGTAGGCACCCCCATACTCCGCGACCCGCCAGGGAAGGGGGGCCCAGGCCCATCCGAACCGGGGCCCAGTGCAGCGGCGCCGCCCGGCCCCACAGAGCCCGGGGCAGTCCACCCAACCCCTCTGGTAGGATCTTCAATGATGCCACACAGTGTGAGGTACGAGAGAAAATGTTTCCTGCTGACCTATATATTTTCATGGCTATTTGTTTTCATCAAAGCTTAATTTCAGCAGCTGCTCCCTTCCTCTTCCCATGTCTGGCTCACTCATTACCCACATGTAGTAAACACTATAAGGAAGCATTCTCATTAGTCACCGCAGCAATGAGACCACCTCTGTGACACAGCCAATGAATATTTAAGATCATCTTTACTAAGATTTAACTTCACATTTAATGAGGCTAATGACCAACATAGAGACCTGCTGGTGACTGATCTCCCAGGAATATGGGTCAATGGAAGGGAAGACAAGACAGATTAGTTTTATATTTGCACATGTCGTGACAATACTGTGATTTGTTCCTGAGAATTCATTTAAAAAAGGTATTGATTCCATCCTGTTTTCTAGGTTTATCGTATGCCACTATTCTGCATTAATCTCTATAAGTTGAATATAATATATAAATATTGTATAGTCGGATACATTGTAGTCCATTAGATTATATTTGTGCATGTCAAAGTTTATATGGGTTGCCATGCTTCACTCAACATGCATGACATGTGTCACACTTGTAGGGATAGTAGATTTCATTTACTGCCAATATAGATGTTTCAGGTTGCTAGGTATTGGGATGTGAAGCAAATTTTCCCACTCATTGCAGGTCAGCTTTGTTTGCTCGGTGTATTAATGGATTATCTGGGGCTTATTTAAGGGCCAATGTGTGCTGCCGTGGGTTTCATTCAAAATAAAAAAAACACCTGGGGAAAGTTTTTAGCATAAATAGTAGGAAAAAAATAGGTTTCATTGGTTTCTCTTAAAATACAGTTAGCTTTAGGCTAACCACCACTTTAACACCTTAGACTCAAGATGAGAAGACAGCACCTTTGTTTCCTTGATGCTGTGTAATGAATTCAATGACGACACTTTTAGCTTTTTTCAGGCTATATCGCTTAAAGTCATAATTCCTTTTTGCATTTTCATAGTTCATTGGGTGCTCAAAAGAGAACCTAAGTCAGCAAAAGGAATTACATAATTTTAATTTTGCTTTTTTATTTTTTATTTATTTCAAACATTTTAGCAGTGAATGAAAAACTAATCTCCTCTATTTTGCCTTTCAGTGTGATTCACTTTACCTGTGTAGTCTGCATGTCCATTCGGTCATTCATTGCTCTTTTTCTTGTTTTGTTTTGTTTTGTTATTTTTTTTACTTTATTTCCATGAGTTTTTACACTCAACCTGGACTTGTATAGCAAAAACACAAAAACACATTCTGTAAATAATGTATGTGTGTCTGTTTGTTTATGAACTTTACTGCAGGTCAAGAATGTAAAACTTATTTGACATTGTGGCCCACATACAGCCCACTTTTATCTTAAGTGGGTTGAGCCTTTCTGCCAATGAATTAAATTTTAACTGCACATTTAATCACAGTATCTTAATATTAGAAAAAGAAGAGCGACTTCAACAGTTTTTCCACATGATAAAGAAATGCTGCTGTAGTAAATGAAAGAAATGTATTAGCAGAATTGTTTGGGCTTAAATTATAAGAAATAAATGTGTAAAATTACAGAAAAAGTTGCCCAGACTGTCCTGTAATTATCTAATGATGAATTACCACTCACTATTTATTTATTCTGGTGGGGATGGAAGGGGGACATGCAAAAGTTTTAAAAATACATTTAAAAGTCAAAAAAATTGTGCACTCTTTCACACTTTTCATAGCATCCAGTGGGCCGGACTGCAGTCTTTGCCTGCCGGTCCTGCCCCGCGGGGCTTATGTTTTACACCCCTGCTCCAGGTAATTGAAGAAAATACGTACAGCACACAGTGCGTGTCCACGCAATTACAAAGTATAGCACTATATCTCGAAAAGGTCGAATGAACAGAAATAAATATTTCTATTAGTTTTTTTACAATTCGAATGTAGTGATGTCATCAGCTTTGTGGCTGACGTAAACAATCTGCGTCGGGAAACTGAAGAGAGATGGCGACAGCTCAGGCGAAGCTCGACAAAGAGAGCGATGACTGCTCTCTGCTGCCTTTAGTTCATGATATTATTAAATGGTAAGAGTATTTATTGGTTCGTGTGTTGTCACATTGTGTGCTGTATGCACGGGACAACACTTGCTTGTCTCAGTCGCTTGGTGGAGTTGCTATGCTTGTTTGCTGTGTTAGCTGAAGCTAATGTTGATAGCTACAAATGTTACGTTAAGTGTCTGCAATAACAAAGCAGACGGATGACGCGCTCTTCTTTCCCCCCATTTGCTTAAAGCATGGACAAAGACAACCAGGATGTCCTCCAAGAACTTGGTAAACTAAAGGCAAAGATCCAGGAGGCTCGGGAGCAGATCTCCAATATGCCGGGGATAGACAGCAGTCCGCTGGAGCAGCAGCAGCAGCTGGCCACGCTGCGGGAACAGGTTCGCACCAAGAACCAGCTACTGCAGAAATATAAAAGTCTGTGCATGTTTGACGTGCCAAAAGCATCGTGAGACTAAAAGACTTGGTATGCACGCAGTATGGAGAAAGTAAATGGAGGTGGCGTGATTCAGGAACACCGGATGGACATTGAAATAATAACCGTCTTTTCTTTAATTGTGTCGGACTGCAACATGTTTTGAACTTGTCTTTGTTTTGTGTTACCACAGCGCAAATTTGTTTATATGATATTTGTATTAAATTTGGGATTTTTCGCTTTTTTGAGTCCCATGATATTGATACGTTGTAATAAATTGTATTTTGTATAAGCTTCGTCCTTTAAGGTTATTCGGAATACATATGACAGACTATGAACCATGGCGAGCTTCTTAAGGGATTCTTGCAGTTTTAATCTGCATTTGTATGACGTGTCAGGATGATGCAACAAGTGCATTTTAACAGATGGACAACATTTTTCCAGTTAAGGGAAACGGAAATCTGCGAAGAGTGTGAAGCTTTGTGTTTAATGCAACTTCTTGGAGATTTGCTTGAAATGAAAAAGAAGGGGAAGGCAGACTATAAAAGTAACAAGTTTTATTTTCTTATGCAAAAGTCAGGGTAGACAATAAATACACATTTAGCATTAAATTTGATCATAATGGAACAATCAAGTTTCACCATGGTTGAAAAAGTACAGTGAAGTGTAAACATGTTTCTTCTTTCCTCAAATGCTGTTCTTAGAAAGTTAAAATAAAGACAGATTTACAGCATTTTCAGAGCATCTACTGCACTACACAGAGATTTATGAGCCGAGCTAGTTCACAAGTCTCAGCCCAGGCTGCACCACTGTCAGTTTATGGGCTTACATATTCCTTGTCAGTAAACTGGCTATCCACCACGGCTCCTAACCCTCACAGAAAAGTCTTTCACAAACTGGCAAATGAACTGTCAGCATATGATGCAGCCTTTCTCTTTGGCTTGGCTGCCGCCTACAGCTTTCTCCTTTATGTACATCAAGTCACTGTGCACGCTTGGTCTCCGTGCAAACGGCGCCACTATTCCATATGCGTTCCCGTCCTTGCACTTCTTGTTTTTGAACGACTTCCTGTGGAGAACCTCGCAGTACTGGAGGGAAACTTTGCAGTGTCGGTCGGGGCTCATTTCGTTTGGCAGCTTGGCCATGGTGAAGAGAGTCTGAAACATTTGGTCTACGTTGGTGTTTTTCTTTGCTGAGATTTCAAAGTATGCGCAATGTTCGTCTCCGCCAACCAACTGCTCAATCTCGTCGTCTTGCACCTCACGGTAAAAGTCCCTGTCACACTTGTTGCCGCAGATGACCAGCGGGACGTCCACGTTCTCCTTGGTTTTGTTTCGCAGGCAGGACTTGGTCTCGTATATCTGGCGCTTCAGGCGCTGCACCTCTTGGAAGGAGTCTCGGTTATCGAGACTGAAAACCAAGATGAACACATCACCTGGAAATACAAGAGAAGGTATGTTTGAATATAAAATAAAAATTATAATAACAATATTTGACTGTAATTAATTAAATGCATGGTCAAAGCTTCACGTGTCTGCAAAACTCAACTCACCAGTAAGGATTGAAAGCCTCCTCATTGCTGGGAATGGATGGTTCCCAGATGTGTCCAGAATGTCCAGCTGATAAACATCTCCCTTGATACTGTAGAATTTCCTGTGAAAATCCTCGATAGTAGGCGTGTACTGGTCATCAAACCTCTCGTTGAGAAACCGAGAAATTATGGCTGTCTTCCCAACTTTTGTGGAGCCCAGAATCACCATCCGATGGCAATTCTTGGCCGGGATGTCGAACTCGTTTTCGGGCGGTGACATTTTCTTAATCATGATTGCAGCAGATGCACCCGTTGGCAAGTGGTGCTCTGTCAAAGTGATCGTTCAAAAAATCCTGTCAGTGATGTGAGGGCTCTAACCTCGCTCTCTGTCTGAAGCCAGAGGAGAGCAGGCTGGGAATTTATGGAGAAGGCTTGCCGCGCCTCCAGTGCGTCATGCGTCACCCTACAGCTCTCAGAGCTGGAGCAAGACCTGGAATTAGTACTGTTTTTGTGCGTCAGCCCTTTCTACCGCTCATCAAAAGAAAACACGAGTTTGTTTTCAGATATAATGCTTAACTGTCTCAAAGTCTCGCCATCAAATATTCCTAATGTCACACATTTCGTTTACTTTTTTCTTCACATTTTTTATACAAATCTAGAAAAGGCAATCAAATTATCCACACATTTATTCACAGTGTGTGCATTATAATGAGACATGGGACTGCAATGACATTACTGCCTTTAACCCTCTCAAGGCAGGCGTTGCCGATTTGCAACAGTTAAAAACTAACAACCTGATTACCCCGCATACATATTTTATGAGGTTTTTTTTTACTCAGAAGTACCACTGCAGGACTTGGTTGTGCATTAGCAACAAAAAGTTTAATTTGAGCATTAGAGGGTTAAAGCATTAACCTCATATGAGTGCAACCACACAGTCCAAGCTCGGGCATTTCAGACATAAGTCAAATTTCTTGCAAACAAAAGCTTTATTTGTTCTCTTTTACCACTGGCGAGTAAACAGACTGTACATCAGCAGAAAACAGCTGGAGCAAGGTTAGGGAAACTGGGGGGGGGGGGGGGGGGGGGGGGGCAGTGATACATGCTTACGTTAAAGGGGTGACAGGATTTATTTATTTATTTTTTTTTTTTTTTGGGGGGGGGGGGGGATTTTAGTCAGTATAGTCCTCCGCATGAACCACCTTGTGTGTCAGCCTGTTTAAAAGATAATTACGTGTTTACTTGTGTTGCTAAATATCTTTAGGTCGTGAGATCATCACAAATGCAAGTAATTCAGGCTACATAAGATTTTGAACACACGTACTCATCACACCCAGCTGAAGTGGGCTACAGCTGGGTGTAACTAGTGCGCTGAAAGCCATCGAGTCCCATTTCTATTGATTTTTTGCTAGGTATTAATCGAAGCAGCCCAAGATAGAGCCTTCGGTTTGTGACTCAGACTCTGCTTATCCACTTTACCAGTTTAATTATCACTTATCACCTTTCACTTGTCTTCTCACCTGGGAATCATTGTAGAGAGGATTCAAGAAAGAAAGGGAGAAAGTATTGGGTGTTGTCTGGAATTGCTCGTACTATATGTCACTATTCACTAGGGTATTTACTGTGTAAACAATTTGCTTGATTTGTCTAATTTACATTAACAATTTTATGTACTTTTTTCAATAGCAGCCTGAAAAGTTAAACTGAAAGAGTCAGTAAATTATAAGCAAGTAGTAATATGATATGACAAAAGTTGTAAAAAAACAACAAATTCTGCATAACGTTAAAAAAAACAATGATATTTCTATTTAGAATCTTTATTTTATTCAGAAATTCACTTTATAGATAAATTGATTTTTTTTAACTCTTAAGTTTTCATTTCTTATATGAGTGTAGCTTCACTAAGCTGATGCAACACAGCTCTCACCAGGGTTCACAGTGTTGATATATTCAGTCTTGTTGCCCAATACGCTAAATATGCTTGACACAATAAGTTATATTTTACCCTATAGGCACAAGTCTGGATATTTACCTTCATTTCACACAAATCCTAAAACTTGCAAATACTGATGACCTTTGTTAGCATTCTGTGGGGTAGCAGGAACGAAATCAGATAGGTGTAGCTAAGCCTGGTTGTTCAGTGCTTCAGCGATGGGTTTGTGTAACCCGGCTGGAGTGAACAGTGCTAGACCCTTGACTATTGGTCAGTAATTAAGCCAGTGTGTTCTTAGTGATGTGTATAACATAGCACGTGAGGAATAGCTTGTCCAGGCTTAGGCTTCAATAAAAAGGCGTGCATGAAAATCTGATGGGTGATTTTAAATACTCTTATTCACAGGGTATTATTCTTGTTGTTTTCAAGAGTTCTGATTAAGTAATTACAGTTGCATCAAAATATTTCTGCATATTATAGTTCCACACAATCCCAAAATAGATGGTATGAAGAATGTAAATACACTGAAAGATGTTGACGTTTCTTGGTTTCGGTTGGTTTTTTTCTGATGAACTTTATCAGAGAATTTCCACTGCATTTCTGCTGGACTCATATCAAGACTTTGACTCAGCTATTTAAAAATATAATCTTTATTTATCTTTGACTATCTGTTTTTATGATTAATTTTCCTGAGGGTTCTCAGCATTTCGCTTTATGACCCACTTTCTTGGGATTTGCTGTTGGGTAGTTGGGTTTTTTGTGAGTGGAGTGTCTGTTTCCTTATAGCCCTGCCATGCACACCACTGAATAACAATGGTGAATATAAACATTAGCCTGTGCAAGACATTCTATAGAAGTTACCTTGGGTCCCTGTGACCTCACAGACTATGCACTCTCAGTCATGCCTGGAGCGCAATGTTCTTGAATTTTTTTCCATTTGTACAGAGTTTGTACACAATCTGTCTGAATGCGGACTGATATAGGTCACATTCTTCAGAGGTCAGCACTCGTCTCTTCTTTTCATGTCATGATATATTTATCAAGCATTTGTTGACGATCAGACTCCGAAAGAGCCGTGTGATTTCAACTGAAACAGCCCTAGAAGTTGTGATGCTGTCCCATTCATTCACTGATTCTCTTAAGTGCACATCAGATGTCAGGTAAAGCCTTTCCCAGCTGACACTGGGTGAGAAGTAAGAGATGTGATTTTACCTTAAAAATGATAAGTAAGGATTTATCTTTAAGCATTAACCAATGATTTTGTTAAGCGACTCAGTAAGTTCATAATAAATTCAAGTTCATAATGCAATATGTATTTCATAATAGACCTTTAACAAATAATTTCATTTCTTGGTAAAACCTCACATTGAATGGGTCATGGTCAGAGCCGGCAGAGCTTATTTGCTTAGCCAGACGGAAAGAAACATCAACATTTTCACAGTGAATTTTCTTGAAGCTCAATGACAGATACACAGACCCAGGCTGCTCACCTAAGAGCTAGCTCAGGGTCAGTCCTAGAACACACTAACACACAGAACATTTGTTTTCAGGCACCATGTCTTTGCATGTGTTTTTACGCTTGTCATAAAACGTGAGCCGCATGCACTGACCTGTCTACATGGCTGTCGGTAGAGTAAACACACCAGCTCCAGCCCACTCAGACCACGGCCAGTCACACACATTAGGCTCATTTCCTTCTCAGCCATGTTTGCCTTCATCAATTAGTAAAGAGAACACAGAGGAAAAAGGGAAAAAAGAGATAGTGTGATTCTCTATGAGGACAGAATGCTTTATAGGCAATGTAAAAACAAAACTGTGTTACTTTGGTCTGGTGAGAGGACTAAACTCTTCACAACAGACCTACATTTTGGTGTTATTTTGGGCATCTGAATAGGCGCACTAAGTGAAAAATAGAGTCTCGAGTGTCCTTAATTTTGTCAATGACAACACGATAAAAACTGACAACACAGCTGCGGCAGACGGTGGTGACACAATCTGAGTCTTTTTGCTGAGAGAAGCTGCAGATATTTTTCACTGTGATTTGTGGCTTGACCTAATTTGTGATGTTATGTATAAAAGGAAGCCTAAGCACTCTCGCTGATTTCACAAACTGCAGCTACTTCTGTAGAATCAAACTCCCTACGCCAGAAACTACATAACACACAGAACACTAACATTTTCTGCACTATGTCATCATCCTCATTCTTTTCTATGGCAGCGTACACGCATAACACACATTTATTTAGTGACTAATTAATACTTGGCAAGAATATGAGCATGTGTGCACATAATTGTGTGAATGAGTGTGTTGGTGGAAAGAGATGGAGTTGGTTCATATTGACTTGTATGACTAATCTGCCCTTGAAGCCTAAGAAGCTTAGGAATAACTCTGGGGCGAGGTCTACCTTGGCCAGGTTGCCAATCTGTCAGAGGGCTAACACAGAGGGACAGACAACCACTCAGACTTGTAGCTAATTTAGGATGCCAAGCTGACTTAATGAGCTTGTGGCATGAAGCAGGTCTGTTTCATGGAGAGCATACAGGCTTAGGAAGACCATGCAACATCCACACAGAGCCCCAGTCAGCCTTGATTCAAACCACTACTGCACAGCACTATCAACCCCCCCCCCCCCCAAATATAAAGCCATTTTTTAAAATTGTTTGTTAAATTTCCGGGTCGGGGAGGAGTTCCTGCCCCAAGTGGACCTATGGACACGAGCTGTGGGTAGTGACCGAAAGAACGAGATCGCGAATACAAGCGGCGGAAATGGGCTTCCTCCAAAGGATGGCTGGCCTCTCCCTTAGAGATAGGGTGAGAAGTTCGGCCATTCGGCAGGGGTTCAGGGTAGAGCCGCTGCTCCTCCACATCGAAAGGAGCCAGTTGAGGTGGTTCGGGCATCTGACAAGGATGCCTCCTGGGCGACGTTTTCCGGGCATGTCCCACCGGGAGGAGGCCCCGGGGCAGACCCAGGACACGCTGGAGAGATTATATCTCTCGGTTGGCCTGGGAACGCTTTGGTGTTCCCCGGGATAAGCTGGAGGAGGTGGCTGGGGAGAGGGAGATCTGGGCTTCTCTGCTTGGGCTGTTGCCCCCGCGACCCGGCCCCGGATAAACGGAAGAAAATGGATGGATGGATGCATAGTAAAATTTCCTATTACTGCTTCTACATTTGTTGCAAGCAGGACATATTGGATGAGATGACATCAAAATACAGATTTAGATAATATTTTTGTTTTAATTGTGTATAGACACAAGGCAGTTCATGCACACTCCATTATGCACAGGGTTATTGAAAACAGAAGAAAAAGAACTACAGGACTACAGTTGATTTAGCTCAGGTATGAGTTATGATGGTTGGGCCTGCAGGTTTTTTCAATTTTATTTTTAAAAGCTTCTGAAGCTCTTTATGCTCCTCAAAGACCCATCAGATATATTTGATGAATTTTTTCCCCCTCCATTTCAAACCTTCCATTTTGCAAAATAATAGGTTGCATACTCCAATAAAAGTACAGTGTATTTATCCATGGAATTGGCCTCAGTTTACTTGCAAAAAAGAAAATACAAAAACAGTTTTGAGTGAGTGACTCAGCAAATAACCCTAAAGATGAATATGTAGCAATGTGCTAATGATCCTGCAAGAAATGACAATCACAAGATGATGATTATAAGATGGTCATTTGGTTGTTTTTTTAAATACTAGAATCAAACTGTGTTTACATGGCGTGAGGCTTGGGCCTGTTGCGTGTCAGCCCAAGCTATCTCAGAGAAAACCTGTTGAATGAAACAGGGGCCTGTGATTTCCAGTACAAAAGCTTCATATTTCAGAGCCAATCAGAGCACCGGACTCAGTGCAAGTTTAGTTTGCCAGCCACATTCATGTTTGAACAATCTAACAATCTGTCAACCACATTATTATCTACAACAACATGCAAGCTGATGTCGTGCTCTCTGCATGACGTAGAACATGCGGTTGTAAATATGAAACAACAAAACATCTACCTATATGATAATATGGCTGCCAGTCATAAGTAGGAAAATGCCAGTGTTTATGGCATTTAGTGACCTGTTTTGATGACTTTGCTGGGCATCACAGTTGGAGGGAAATAAAACAAGAAAATTATATCCTTTTTTAGAGATATCCACGAGGACGGAACAACTTGTTCTATCAGCAATGTAGCTTCAGCTTCTCTCTGTGATTTGGCGTTAATGATTCCACATACACTGAACAGACAGTGGTTCAAAAGGTTTGTGTTTTTTGACCCATCTGACCTGGAAATTGTCTTGTCTGGTGGTTATTTTCCTCATGGCAGTAAATGTACAGACAGCCACATCTCATTATGTGCACCTAAAGACCTGAACACACCATAAAACATTAGACTCTCTCAGGTCACAATTATTATGACTCCCTTTAGAAAACAGTAAAGGCTGGAATAAATCCCAAACACTCATCAGCTGATATAAAACACAGAAAATGGTGAGAATATAGAGTCAGTCGTTGCTTTCCAATTTTGCCATTTTAATTCAGTGTCACTTATCCTGAGCCCAGTTTCCAGAATCTGTGGACAGTTATTTTCTTAAAAATAGCTCAGATAAACACTCTTCACCAGACTGCAGGCCACATCTGACCCTTTGGTTGTCCCTGACCAGCCTACGTTAGCTGGATTTCAAAGAAAAAAAGATTACACATGCACATCTGTACAAGTGACTACAACTTCAGTGTAAACGCAATACAAATAACTTTTATTAAATGAGAGTTTTGTAGGCCTGAAAACTATGAACTCACACTAAAAATAAAGACAGACTGAAGCTCAATGTAGAGTTTTTATCAAGACATAGACTCCTAAATATTTATCTGCTGAAGTCAGAAGTAAGGTTGAGTGCTTATTCTGTGGAGATTGCTGTGTTTAACAGTTTGAATCACCATTATGAGACTACCCATGAAGAGAAATACAACAACTTGACCGATAGTGACATCTGAGCCTTTGCCAACAAACCTGAAAAAGTAACAAGGACTTATTTTTAACCACGCTTTACACATCCAGAGATGGAGCTGTCAACACCAGCTTTGTGATTTCCCACAAAATCACTAAAAAAAGTGAGCCATTCTCTGGAGAGTATACCAAAGAGTGTTTGATGAACTCTGTCACGCTAATATTACCTGAGAAAAAAGAGCACCCAGGAGAATGGTAACAATGATAAAGTGGATCAAGGACTTGACTTTTTCTTCTTGGTTCTGGACAAGAGCTGTGATATCCTACTATAAAGTTAAATCCAGATACAGATCCTGTGATGATCACCCGTCTGCCGCCCTGCTCATTTCCACCTCAGACACTAAACCTGACTGCAATTCACTTGCTCAAGCTGAAACAGACAGGAATTCTGTAACTGAACAAGAAAAAAACCCTGAAAAACTGAAGATTGAGAAATAAACTATAAATAAAACTGCAATAGCACTTTGTATAAAGTTGGAATTCTTTGAATTTTTGCAAAAGCATGCACATTTTGCTCACAAATAATTTTAGGAATTTTCATGAAATTGTGAGGCCATTTCTGTGTTTGGTTGTCATCCTGTGCTGTTTCATCTTCTTTTTGTTGCTCTCCCTTTCTTTCTGTGTGTGTGTATTCATGTGTATTTGTGCGAAGACCTAACCATGCCTTTGTGTTTCAGGGACGGGATTCCTTCTGCCTCCCCACCCTTTGTTCCTGTGCACCTGAAGATGAAGAGCTCACCTGTTTGTCATGGATGAGTGGAAATCCTTCCATAATCACCTGAGCATTAAACTCACAGGGTTGGTGAAGCCGGTACCTTGTGTTTATATTTTTGCTCTGTATTACTTTGTGAGAACTGGTATTCAGCTGTTTTCTTCTCTGCGCAGAAAAAAAGAGTTTCTGAGAGAATATATCTGTGTTTGGACCAGCAACCTGTCCCATAAGTCCTGCATTTGAATCCTGCTTGCTCCACTGGTTATGACAGATTTCACATTTTCATTGCCCAATTATAACATATACTCTTATCAGTAGCAGTTTATAAAGAGATAAAAGTAATATTGAGCAGAATTCAGTTCAGCATAGTCCTGGGTCCATCCAGAACAGTTGCAGTTTCTCTTATTGCTCCTTGGGAAAATTAATTGCCCATCTCTGCTCTGCATCCTGCCTAATGAAGGAAATTCCATAATTTCCTTCGGGATTAATAAAGTATACTGATTAACACCAATTGTTATCTAAAATTAGGAACCATAGGTCAATATAAAGCATCTTAGCATTTTGGTTAGTTATAAAGTTGATGGAGACCAAAAAGGAATAAAAACGAGGTTTCTATGTTAATCTTTCTTTAGCTTTGTGAAATGTTTAGCTATTTCAGCTATGAAATGGCTAAAATATATATTGATTCTACCTGAGGTTTCTTCCTGTTAAAAGGGAGTTTTTCCTACTGTTGCCATGTGCTTGCTCAAATGGGGTCATTTTCTTGTTTGGGATTCTTGAGGAAATTGTTGTGGTGATTTGGTGCTTTTAAACAAAACTGAATTGAATTGAATAAAATCACAATATATCTGTGTAGTTACTAGCTGGGTCGTTGCCCAAAGTAAAACAACACAGTGGGCTTTCAGGGGTACCAGGGAAGAAGATTACTTTATCATGAAAAAGAAGAGAATATAAGTTTTATCTGATAATTTAATGTTTGTTAGGGAAAGAGTAGTATCTAGCTATCCTCCAATTCCTTGCTGAATTTGATACTCTTAACATAAGTTAATTTGTTCTTGTGAGTTTTGTCTGCAAACAAAGGAGCTCAGTGCACCTTTTGGAAAATTGGCTTGAGGTACTACTTGAGTTTTTCCGTGATGCATTCTACCGACTTGTATCAGAGGTAACTGTCCATTACAAAATTGTTATTACTTCAATGAGCAGTGCAGTTAGTGGATGTGTCTACACGAAGTGATCTTATAAATGTTCAACCTTAGACGTCAGTGAGCTGCTGCCCTTTGCAGCACTGTTTACGTAACTGTAATAGTTCTCTCTAAAGAGCAGGAAGCGAGAAGAAAAGAAAGAGAGAAACGTAGCAAGTCTTTAGCAAGGATTAATATATTTAAGCTCACCTCACACACTCACGTAGGCTCCCTTGTAATACCAAATAGTAATAAAATCAGTTGAGCCACACTCCAGGTTGTTATGTCAACATTTAACCCCCTCTGTGAGCGCCCAAACCCACAGGCACACACACGTACGCACAGCAAATATTACATAAACTCACACCAGGTACCTGAGCTGCTGTTGTGTACAACCTGGTTTCTGTGTAAAATTACATTACACTATGTCACAAGACTCAAATGCTGCATTAATGATAAAAAAAAAGAGTTATATGTTTTGGGGAAAATTGTTTTTCCCTTCTTTTCTTTTTCTTTTTGCATGGAATGAGTTATATCTAATAATTTGCAGAACTCTTTAAATACCTTGTGTGATCAATACTAATTTAGCCTTTTTCTAAGTGACTCACAGCTCTTTACAAATGAGTGTGATAACACCACACAACAGAGAATGCCACAGCCTAAACACCAGAGGTTTGAAAAGGACACATTCCCTCTGCCGCTTTGAATTTGAGGAGTTTTTAATCACACAAACCTAATTTGCAGGGATTAACTGCATTTCTCTAGGTTTCCTAATCTGTTTCGTTTTATAGAGATGAAAATTTGCTATTATATGTCATTACTTTCAGTATGCCTTTATTAACAGATTTTTGTGTAAGGGAATATGAAATATTTTCTTGTTCAACTCATTTTAAAAGGTTATTAATTTTTATCTCCATGTGCTTTTCCCCAGAGCAACATTTGCATACATTTGCCTAAAATGGTCACTGATAACATTAACACCTAAATGACTATTAAATGCTTTCCAAGGCTGACTAAGCTGTGAGTCTCCAAAGGTTGTGTCATCATTTAACACACACCTTGTCACGATCTAGCCTGATAAAAGCCTACTCATCGAATACTGTGTCTGATATTACATTTGTGTCAGAGTCATTTGTGATGTGATGGTAATATTAGATTTTCAGTTGCAGTTAATAACCCCATCATCACATAAAAGTTTTGACTATTAAACAAAAGCCAAAAATAATTCATAGCGGTTATGTGTAAAAGCTGACATATATTGAAATAACCTGGCTTCCATTTAATCCACAGGCATGAATGGGTTAGGTTATTTGACCACAGGCGTGAATGTGAGCATGAATGTCTAGCTGTTTGTCTGTCTGTGTTAACCCTGCAATAAGTGATGACCTATGACAGGTGTCATTTACCCCGCCCTTTGCCCTGTGGTAGCTGGGACTGGCTTTAGCCCCTCTATGAACTTCTGCTTGAACAGAAGAAGATGGATGAATGTGTGGATGGATGGTTGGATTAAGCAGTCTATTCTGGCCATCTTCTTTGTTTTTGTTTACACCTGCACTGTCTTATTGCCTCCCATTTGGACTCTGTATGATGCCATTTCACAAGCTAGTGAGAGGGCGAGTACTAAGTAGCCAACATGGATATTCCTACTGTTCAGCTAATCAGGCATATATGCATGTTCTTTTCAAATAATTACATAGGCATTATGCACAGGCATGCATAGTGGCCTTCAAGTTGAACACAATTCACCCTTCTTAATGAGCTCTGATATGTGTGTGTGTGTGCGCACGCGCGTGTGTGTGTGTTTTGTGTGTGTGTGTGGTGTGTGTGAGAGATTCTGTGTAAATAAGAAGGCATCAAACGCATCACAAAGCACACATAAATTACAGTAAAACACATTCACTCTACACTTTAAGTTTGAAAGTGAATTATGTTTACTTTCTCGGAAAGATGTCAATACATGTTACAACAAAACAACTGCAAAGTTACTTCAAATTCTGATCTAACTTCACTTTAAGACGTAAGGGTAGAAATACTGCAACCATAGAAGAAAGGACACTGGAGAGATATATCAATCCTGACAAGTGTTTGAACAGTTAACACACAAAGGTGCAATGAAAAACAATGCCTGGGCTCACAGGAAAGAGACTGTGGTTTCAGTCTCTTGTGGCTGATTTAGATGAATTACCAATATGAAATTATCCCACATAATGGAAAAAGGAAAGGCACCCTTGAAGTATGAGTAATCCTAGTTGATTGTGGAACCTTGTGTATTAGCTGGATTTCGTAAGGCCCTTTAAGAAGTTTGGGGCTCAGCAGGCTAATGAAAAAAGGATATGTAGTCCTTTCATGTACAGCATGCTCCAATGATTATAAGATTAACCCAACAAATTACTCCTGGACTGTGTGAAAAACTTAAAATAGTTGAAAACACATAGTTCTAATGTATTTGTGTGGAGGATACATATTATGATTATTCAGGGTGAAATGGTGATAGCAGACAAACAATCAACAAACAACAAAACTATGAAATCATATGAGAAATCATGTAGGGGGATATTAAAGCTGGGTGATAGGTGAAAATAGCCCTTAGCCCATAACTTGGAGTTGTAATTTGGAAGTGATGGACCCAGTAAAGGCAACACTGAGTCACTTCAGAATGTTGCAGTTTAGAAATACCAAATAATTGTGTCTTGAATAGTAAATCAAACAGGACGACCAGCAACAGAAACGTGCATGATTCTCTGTATTTCACAAGTACATGGTTCCTGAAGCCAAAAGCATCAAAATACAAATTTGCACTGATGTAATGACTTCACTTAGTCCAAGCAATTCTCACCTTTGTTTTGAGCTCCTCACTAGTGTTTCTTTGCATCAGTTCAAACAGAAAGGTTTATTTCAAGCAGCCATCTCCCAACAGTGGATGATGAAATGCTAGATTTGCTACTTGAACTCTGGAAATCACTGCGATGCCACTTTTGGGAATTCGCATAGCAAGAATTGGACTCGTATTCTGCAGCAGAAGTAATTCTGTGTCTTACTTTTCTGGTCTTTCTTCATTAAAATATCTGACACTTAAGATCATACAATACAGTAAATCTGCAAAAGAAATGTCTTGAATGATCCAGAGTTTTGCCTGGTACTGCAGCTATATTTTGCGTAGGAGTGAATTTGAAATACAAAAGTTTTACTGGAGCAAGACATATTTCATTTGAGTAACATCTTTAGGAAAATGTCAGTGGCTTCTGACAGCAGGTCAGTGAGAGCACAAAGCATTACAGGAAGGTTTGCCCTCAGAGCTCAGCTGCAAGCCAGCTAATTAGTCCACAGCATGAGAAGTTTGTATCCTGCTGTTCACAACCAGACTTCTCACCTTTGATCCTCTTTTATTGCAGAAGCAGAGTGAATATTGAATTCTTACCTCATTCAGTTTTTAACTCTTTCATGCATGAATGATGACAGCCAACAATCTGGATTTTTTTCTGAAGTATTTTTATTTATCTTTAGGCATGAAAAAAAGATTTTTGAGCTTCATTTTTTTAAACATACTTTTCAAAGAGTTTTTTTTTTTTTACATGTCCACGTAGTTAGTTCATTGGCTGACCAGTGGGCGGCAGGGTATGTGATACATCAGTGTCCAATGTAGTAGCTTATGTGCAAGAATACCATCAACACTGACACAAATACAAGAAAACAGCCTTTGAATAGCTGTCCACTGTAGTGACCACTATGTGTGAAAGGGTTAACCATGTAGCCACTGTTTCTAGCCAAATGTCATTCAGAAAATAATTTCATGTTTTATTTCATAGTGTTTAAAGAACTCGCATGCTCCATATAAACATAAAGACATTTTAGATTCACCAGCATCTTTGTTAGGTATTCCTGTCCAATTGCTTGTTAATACAAATATCTAATCAGCCAATTACATTGCAGCAACTCAGTGCATTTACATTTTGGTTGCTATGCCCCAGTTGTTGCAGTGCAACTGGCACAGCAGACAAACTTGTCATAATAGGACAAGCACAATTGCTGCTAAAAATATTAATAACAACTCTATTCTAACCTAAGTGTCCTCTTGACTGTGCAACTGAGCCAACATGAGCAACACCAGACCTGAAATAGCTTATCTGACATCAGAGATCATAATTTATAAAACTACACCAGCACTTTTCTCACTGGTACATTAAAATGTCTTAAAGTACAAAATAAACCGGAAAGTGCTGTAGTTTGATTTTAAATGTATTCTTTATTTATTCAAGCAACTACACTTTACAACCTAAATGAAAATGAGAAACTGGGGCTGCGTTAGAGGGCAGCGCCAACTAGCTTATAAAGAGATAAAATCAATATTGAGCAGTACTGAGTTCAGAATATTAACCTTATTTCTTAATAAAGTTTTTGGTTTCTCATGTGGCGCCTTGGGAAATTCATTGTCCACCCTGAAGAGCTATTATAACTATTATTAACTTTGACCTTTCTCACAATTTTAATACAGTGGGAGAAATAATGGTTTGATGGCCTGCTGATTTGTAGTTTTGCTCACTTAAAAAAAGAAACGAACAGTCTGTAATTTTATGGTGGTTTCATTTTAATGGAGAGAGACAGAATATCAAAAATCCAGAAAAAACACATTACATTAAAGTTTTGAATTGATTTACATGTTACTGAGTGAACAAAGTATTTGATCTCAGAGCAAAATGTGACTTAGTACTTGGTGGAAAAACCCTTGTTGACAAGCACAGCGATAAGATGTTACTTGTAGCTGGTCACCAAGTTTCCACACATTTCTCTCCTCTTTATAGAAATAGATCCTTCAGGATGCTTGGCTTTCAGCTCCCTCCACCAACTTTCTGGAGACTGGCTAGGCTGCTCCATGACCTTAATGTGCTTCTTCTTTAACCACTCCTTTGTTGCCTTGGTGGTTTGTTTTAGGTCATTGTTACGCTGGCAGACCTAAGCTTCCACCTGACGGTCTTGTCCCTGATGTCCTGTGACATCGCCCATGATGGTGGAGAGGTTGTAATGGCAGAAACTGATTCTGTGGGCAGGTGTGTTTTATATACATAATGAGTTTAGATCAGGAGTATCTGTAATTGAATCATTGATTTGATTGATATAGACAGAGGCCTACTATTAAATGATTTATAATAAGTTGATTACTTCACCCGGTTTGTCTTATGGAGCTCATAGTTTATTCATCTAAACCTGGCCTCTGAATTTTTGACCCTGGAGCCAGGAGAGGATCGTGCTGCTGAGCTATGCAATAAAGAAGCAAGGACAGTTCTGCTTGTCTGCCCTTCTTCTGTCACTTGATTCACACAGTCTAATGATAAATGCAAGGACAACTCAATAAAGAGAGAAACGAGCACAGTGAATATGTGATTATTCAAACAAATTAAATGGTGTGAAAAGTCCAAACCCCATTGTCTGTGAGGAAATGACCAAAATAGAATTTCCTCTCATGTTCTTGTTGCTAAATTTAGCAACTATGTCTGGACCAAGTGGAACAACAATAGAACACAAGGTCATGTCCTGCAATCTGTGTGTCAGTGCCTAGCTGCAACTCTTCGGCCCTGAAGAGCCATTACCAACAGCAGGAGGACAGGGTGTACTGAGAAAATGACAGACTTGGTCAATACTGGCAGCCTGTTAGCCTTGCCGCTGCACCGAGCTAATTATGTATAATTGGCACTCACTGCTTTGAGTGCATTACTGGCACCATGACTCCAGGGATGAACGTTATCGAGAAACTGATGTTCTGTAATGTGAGACCGAACTCAGAGTTGAACAGGTGCAAACATACACGGGCGATTTACATAACTCATGTACAAATGCACATAGATTTCTACATGAACTCATACACACATGCAAATGCTGACCTTCACTGCACTCGCCTACCTGAGCTGTCACCTGAACCCAAGAGCAATCTCATTCTGATCTGCGTCATAGCGACTCTTGTTTTCAGGCTATTCTTCATATCTTAAATTGACCCACCATGTTTATGGAGCCTGATAGTGATCAGCATCCCACAAGATCAATCCCGTGCACCCAGCTTTTCTCTGACCTCAGGGAACCTGGCTACTTAAGCCTTACCAAGGACAAGTTGTACAGGCGTGTATCTGGCTGAACTCTGTATTACCTGGAAATACCTTCTCCTGGCTGTGATGAGAAGGATATAATTCATTAATGCTTAAAGTGGAATTTTATTATTTTCTTGATAGTTCTTAAAGTACTTGAAAAGTTAAACAGAGTTTAGCTTATTAGAAAATAGCCATGGATGCTCCATGGATATCCTTATGGAAATCCATGGAGTATTACAGTAGGGCTCTAACCCTTTCATCATTTTCCCAAAAACGCACAAAAAATGTTTTATACCATTAATTCTTACTACTAATTCTTACAACTTACTATTTTAGAGTCTTTAATCAGACTTTGAACATGAAAGTTATTTGTAGTTGTGGTTGCTCGTTTTCCTTTTGTTTTGCTTTGTTCATTTGTCTCTTTTAATTCTATGTTGGTGTACTTTTTCAACATGTTCAAAATAAAGATTCAATCAAATCAAATCAATATTGAATCTATACATACACATAACGTGTATGGTAGTCCATTCTCCCTGCAGCACGGACTACACTGCCTATGATGCTACATTCTTTAGGGCTATACCTGTAGCATTCTGCCTATTAGCTTAGCACAACAACAACAAAAAGGCCTCTCTCACCCAGGAAACACGCAGAGAGAGAGAGTGTCACCCTGTAACCATGGCAACCGTAACGCTGCCTGGAACAACAGAACGTAGCTGTCAAACAAAACCCAAACAGTCCTGACCCGCCACAATATGAAACAGGGAAGTACCGCCGTGTAATCCATTTATTTCAACAAAGTAACTGTATTCTAAATACCACCTTTTTAAACGGTAACTGTAACGGAATACAGTTACTCATATTTTGTATTTTAAATACGTAACGGCGGTACATGTGTTCCGTTACTCCCCAACACTGCTGGTAATGAACTAATCATTTGACTCAGGTGTGTTGATCAAGGGTGATATCTAAAACCTGCAGTTCCTGAATTTTCTCCCACTGTTCTTTACAAGACTGCTTAATTTCTTTGAGTTTGGTGGGCATTTGTTGATGCACAGGTCTCTTGCCACAGCATTTCAGTCAAGTTGTGGTCTGGACTGACTGGGCCATTGCAACACTTTGATTCGTTTCTTTTGGAGCCATTCTGCTGTTGATTGGATATATACAAGGGGTTTGGGGTTGATTCAGTTACTATAGGGTGCCCTGGTCTTGTGACTGCAAAAACAACCATGCTTATTAGTTGGTTGAAGTATTTGTGCTAAAGTGGCACTATGTGTTGTAGCCAAACATCTCCGCTTTGGTCGTGTATGTCCAAAAGCCTTTGTTTTAGAAGTCTTGTGGTGCAGTTTTGCAAGCCTAAGCTGTGTTGCTATGTTCTTTTTAGCGAGAAGAAGCTTTCTCCTAACAACCCTTCCGAGAAAATACTTGTTCAGTCTTTTTCTAATTGTTCTGTCATGTCAAGTTCATTTCATTAGCAGCACCTGTCTGCTACTTAATGTCTTCATTCCTGTGGAAGCTTCAAAGATGAACTTAATTTTCCACAGCAATGCATAAAGTCTTCTTAATGCTAATTAGCTCTAAAACGACCTTCTTCCTAAGATAGCTATGTGTCACTCAGGTTGCTTTCACTGAACATCAAGCACTCAACAATGCTTTTTTCAAAGTAATCTCCAGAATTTAAAGTTAAAACCTTTTTGTTTTTCTTTTAAAAAGACTTCTTACATTTTTGCACTGAACTTAAGTTTTCAGTTGCATTTACATGGAAATGTAATTTCAAAGAAATTGTTCTGTGATATTACTCCGTGTTCAGCCTGTGTCAGAAGAACACTTCATGAAGACACACATCACCTGCAATGCAGTCAGGTGTTGTCATTCACAGGGGGGGAATTTTGAATAGTGTATTGTTCCTTCTGTGTGTTACGTCATGCCACCTTGTTGACCCTTTTACATGCAGTACGTGATGTGATTATTAAAAAAAAAGCTGGTTTGACTTACTGACTTACTTAGGCTCAGTCTTGTTATTTAACCTTTTAAGACCTACCATAGAACCGTCCGCCAGAGCTTATATTATATTTTTACATGTTGTAGTGTCATTTTTGGGAGCATTTCAAGTTATATACACTAATACAACCATTATAGGCCAAATTTTAATAATATGTCTGCATTAAGTGCATAGTAATTACATACATTGCAAAAAAGTGCAATAAACTACAAAGAAATGTAAAATCGTTTTTGTTTTTTTAACATATATTTCTAGTTAGAGAAATTTAAGAGGCTTATCCCTCAAAACTGTAAATACAAAAAAGTTGCACAAAATAGTTTCCCACCACAGGAAATTTATTTTAAGTGTCTTCATAGTTTTATTTTTGAAATACATCAATTTTTATATATACTGCATGAAAAACGAAAATAAATATTATAATGCAAATTTGCAAAAAAACAGCATATGCATCAAAATAAACTATTTCCAGCAGTGTAATATGAGTCCTAAGCATCCCAGAAACGACACAGAAAGTCATAAAGTCAAACATAACTTTTAAAAACACCAGTATAGGCTCATGAGGCCCTGATGGTAAAAAAACTACATTTCCGCAAAATGACATCACTTCCGGGTTCGGGCAGGACATGCCATAGTTCACGCCGATAGAGTAGGAAGTGTTACAAACAGCTGATCGGATCGGCAAAGCCCGTTTCTGGAATATTATGTTTATGTTGCTGCAAGTGCTTTGCAAGTGCTTGTCCTAAGAAACTGTGACTTAGGACAAGCTGATAGCATAAGATGTACAAGTACAACTCCTCCGATTTCATATGCAAAAAAAATTATTACGCTAGCTTACGTGGTTGCTGTGCTACCGGGATTTAAAAATAGTTATGCAAAACAGAGCGTGCCTGCTCCAACCGGCTTTAAGGAGTTAATACCCAGACCTTATATTGATGAACATGTACTCATTTTTATGGTTAAGAGAGCATGAACTAATGGATACAAATCTGAATATACAACAAAATATCAGCTTCCTCATTCTCACTCACCCTGGTACCTGCTGACAAGGCAAATTACTCAATGGCAGATGTCTAACAAGAGAAGACGCAACAGGCTGAGCTACAATTGATTTGTGTCATTTAGTAAAGCTGGTAAAAGCAAATCTGCGTGTTAGATTAAAGGGATGCTGGAAGACCAACGGAAAAAAAGCATTTGCTTGATGTCGCACTTAAATGTGATTAGTCTCGCTATCCTGTAATAGCTAATCGGGTGTCGCACCTCCATCCTTTTTCGATTTTCTCAAAACCTTTGAAGATCAAAGGAGAGCAGAGACTATGACATTTTCTATGTTTGTTTATTAGACGCATTGAAAAGAAGATTACATAACTTTCAATATGACTGCAGCCGTTAATGCCATAACTGAAAATTAAATATCCCCCCCAGCAAGATTATAATGAAAATAGATTTCTTTTTGAGCGCTTGATGTGAAAGTCAATATTCTTTCCTGTTCTGTGCTATAATAAAATGGCTTAATGCGTGTGTACGTGCTGTAACAGGACTGTACATTCACAGCAAGGCTGATTTCCAAACACAGGTAGTACCGCATATCCCTATTTGTGTCCTTGGTATCTCAGTTCTAACAAAAATTATATGCTGTGAAAACCTTTTCCAAGGACTTTCTGTACTTTTCTGTATCACATGAATAAATATCAACTATTAAAATTTTAATAAAACCTGTTAGTTTAGATCTACATGGATGACGAAGAAGGTAATAAGGTCTGCACCACATTCTCAGCCCACTCTAATTCAACAACAGCAGATTTTGTATTTGTGGCAACAACTTCAATTTAATTAAGAATATGTTTTTATTTGTTTTCCTATATATCCGTACAAAGGGCATGTCCCACCAGGAGGAGGCCCCGGGGCAGACCCAGGACACACTGGAGAGATTATATCTCTCTGCTGGCCCTGGGAACGCCTTGGTGGGGAGAGGGAGGTCTGGGCTTCTCTGCTTGGGCTGCTGCCCCCGTGACCCGGGCCCGGATAAGTGGAAGAAGATGCATGGATGGATGGATGGATGGATGGATATCAGTACAAAGTTAAAATTAGTTAAAGTTGGTCAGTCTACTCTAGTAATGTGATGTTTGATCATGATTCAAACTTTTTTCTAAAAAGTTAAATATTACTGCCATCAAATCTGGGGAAAAAAATGTAAAAATACTTTTTCTAGTATAATATACATATTCTTTATTTGCTATTTTTTTAAGTTACATTTTCATCTATGAAAACTGAAGTGAATCCCAGTGAGATTGATTAGAGATTTCTAGTAGAGAGCAGGTGAGACCCATGCCTACATATCTAATAAAATAACACAAATCATTTATTTGCAGAAAAAGAATTCAGATAAGTCTGCATTGTTTTTTATAGATCCAAGAGTGGATTCAAAATCAACACGTATGTATTCTGGCTGTAATTATTTTGAATGTGTAGGCAATTCTCCAAAAATGTTGAGCAATGGATTACAAAATCTTGAAGAAAAACCACAATCACCAAATCCTTCTTGGGATTATCTGTTTATTTGTGTCACAAGTTAAATTTGGCACATTTGGTATTTTTTATTAACACTACACGAGGACTAAAAAGGGCAATACATCTTCTGGAACATATACAGGAGAAGCCTGAACACTGAGTTTCAGCTATGACTGCTGCAAGAACAGCTGGGAGGGAGGGCTGTTATCCAATACATGTGCTCCCTCTGTACAAGGACAAGGACACACCTGTCCTTATAGAGCTCTATGGGTGTGTTTATTTTTGCCGGACCCAGTGACCCATTACAACTGCATATAGAAAACCCTGTAAGAGGATTATTGTTTCTGGTATGCATTTGCATTATTAAAAACAGAAACACTATGTGAATCACCCTTCATCCCCTTGTTTCAAAAGCGTACTGAATGTTTAATCTACCTACTAAACGCTGGCTGAATCTATCTTTATTATTTAACAAACTCTCAATCTCAACAAAGATGCAACAGAAACAGAAGTTTATTGTGTCCTGAGTTTCTGTCATTCTGAACAATTTACACATTAAGCTCATTCACTATTGCTCACCATTGCCACATAAAGGATTTTGGCCGCTATTAGAGTGGAACAGAACATTCTCACCTTTTGTCTCATTGTCTAGCAGGTTAGTTAGTTACTTTAAATAAAGCTTTTATATGAAAAGAAATTTGAATTTGACGCACACACCGAATCTCTAAAGCAAGTGGAAGGGAGAAAGAAATATAATGAAGTTTTCTTGACCATCACATTCTGTTCTTTTGTGAGAATGAGGAAAAAAGCATCCGCAGACACTTTCATTAGCTCTGTGGCAATATCACAAGACCCCGACCCTAAGGCCATCACAGACTGAGCATAATTAAAAGAGCAGAACATTATCCCAGGTGCTTAGCACGGCCTGGACCAAAAACTAAAACCTGTAGTGGAAAAGGTTAAGAGGAGAGGACGCCTAGATCTGGTTCTCTAACAGCTAACATAAACACACACACACACAAGCTCACACACAAGGGTGCACACATACACACTGGACAAGCTGTTCCCTCTCCTGAATCTGCTAGCTAAACACAGTCTGATCTGTGAATGTGCATGCGCTCTTGTTTTGCACATCTTCTCTACACTTTGCACAGTTATTTTTCCTCTTGGTTTGTCTCCCAATTACAACAGCTGACTCTCTCTCTCTTTCTCTGAAACACAAACACACACATAAACACAAACACAAGTGCACACACAAAAGACGCATACTGTTCTTGTTTGCATTTAACAGGGCCAGATTTTTTTTTCTATTCTTCAGACCAAAAGGAAAAGTGTCATCTTCCACTCATCATTCTGGACATCCACCCACTTGGACTGCACAGTCAGGACTCTTTTAATCCCTATCAGTGATATCGAACAGCAGGTAAGATCTTGACATTCTGACTTGTCATTTCCAATAGGAAGAAGATGAAATAGATGATAAACCATATGTCTATGTATGAGTGCATCTTGCACTGGATAATCCTGTTGAAATGTAGATGAGTTAGTGGTAGGTGGCACATAGCAAAAAACCTGCTCGATTCAGAGAATACCCAGTCTTTGTTTCTGTTCCTTAGTTTTATTTGTTTTTATTATACAATATACATATGCATATGTGTGTGTGTGTGTGTGTGTGTGTGTGTGTGTGTGTGTGTGTGTGTGTGTGTGTGTGTGTGTGTGGAGGGGTGGGGTGTGGGTTATGACCCTCACCTCCCCTTTTCCTCCATATTTGATAGACAGTGATTGAAAATGATTTTTAAAAAGGGGAAAAAAAGAAAAATAACTAATTCCCAGCCTTTTAGAGGCTTTGTCTAAAGACTGTGGCGAGACATGATAGGCTGAGGATATGTCAACACATTTACAGGACCAACTCTAACAGGGAAAACATGTTTTTGTTTTTTTTGCAGTGCCACTTAGTAGTGGATAACCTCAGGAAGCGTGATCAAGCCAATACATCAAATTTCCTGGTATAAGAGCTCATTTCCTGTTTGGTAGCTTTACCAGAGACTTTGACAATAAACAGCCAAAAGGTCTTCAAAGTTAAAAACAAAGTTAGAAACTTATTATGAAGATTTTCTGTGCCAGACCTAAACCGGACAAGCAGTTAAAAAATATGTATAGATGGATTTCTCATGTCTTAGAAAAAGAAGGATATTTAGCTGAACAGTTTAAGCAAAATCAACCTTGTACTTCACCTTCTTCTGGCCCAGCTAGCTTTTACTGGAAGCTTATTTCTGCCATTTATATCCCACCCAGGTACTTGTACTTGTACTTGCTGCGTCTGTCTGATCAGGTGCTGACTGCAAACAAGAGTCAGGAATTCCCCAAATCAGGCACAGGGAAACAATACCCTCACCCACCAGGGAAAACCCCAGCACAAGCCAAATCAATATGAAAACAGGTTTTAATCAGGTTGGTATAGTTGTTAATTTCTTGGTTGCGTATAATAATAAACAATAATAAGCTATGCTTTAGCTGTTAGCAATGGCTCATGGTCAAAGTAGTCATTCATTTTACATGAATCTTTAAACCTCTTTATTCATAATTATGTTCCTCCATCGATTTTCTTACCACATTAATTTCACCTTCCTCCACATCTTCCTCACTTCTTCACAGCTGGTGCAAGCAGCATTACAGGGATAGCTCAGTAGGTTGAGTGGTGGCCCCGTAATCGGAAGGTCAGGGGTTCGAATCCACTGAACAGCTACCCTAAGGTACCCCTGAGCAAGGTACCATCCCTACACATTGCTCCCATGGCTGCTCATGGCTTCACTAAGTGAATGGGTTAAATGTAGAGAACAATTTCCCCACTGGGATCAATAAAATATACATCATTGTTATTAGCGTCCTGTGACTGTGAGGCCTGGTTATTAGTTGTTGCTGATGCTAGCAGCCCCGACAGCCAATATGCCAGTTAAGTTGACACATTTTCCTGCATCTATTTTTAGTTGATTTTTATTTTTTTCTTTCGGCTTTTGAGCTCCACTTTTTCTCCACTTCCTTCACACTGAACTTTTCTACAAGCTGCATGAGCGCACAGCGAGGTACGGGAGGGGACGGCCACATTAAGAGACATCGGTGTAACTTTGTTTGATTAAACATGCAACTATTTTGCTCGTAATAACTGAAATGAGTAAAGAAAATCAACAGGCTATTTTTGCAGGATAATTCATAATTTTGTTGGGGGGAGGGGGGTTATATTGGTTGGGTCTGATTATTGGGGGGTCATAACCCCCCTAATCCCCCTGGAAATTACACACCTGTTAAGAAATCTAATTGGACAATTCAGTGTCAGTAATGAAAATGAACTAATGGGCTGCTGTCAGTGGCTGTACGGCTGATGCACATTGGCCCTTCAGGCTGGACCTTTGGTCCGGTTGGCCAGATTACCAGACCACCCCTCTATGCTACCTTTCTCACCGCCTAACACGTAGTGCGATTCCTGAGTGTTACAGTCCCTCATCAGTCTCCTGGTAAGGGGCTGGACTCTGTACCGATGGCCATTTGCCATTTTACTCAAATATTAGACATTTTCCTTATGAGGAAAATTCTTCAAAACATATGTGTTTACTTTAGATGGCTCAGAGAAGTACCTACTTAATGATTTGATCAGAGGTTTTTAACCTGTGCTAGCTTCAGCTTCATTTGGCCTGTTACAGCTACAGTTCATTGATTGCAGTGTATTGAAAAACAGAATTTGCCTACTGAAATTTGTGTCCTTCCTAAATGATTACAGGCTTTATGTAAAGAAGAAAGGATGCACCACAGTGGTAAACATATTGCAACTCCAGTCTTGCTGCATAAAAAATAGCCTTTTTTCAGCAGCAAGATTGTTTCTAAGTTATTTGAAATTCATTGCATTCTGTTTTATTTTATATCTTAGATAGATCTCCAGCTCTTCTGGTTTTAGCAGAAAACCTATGATGCATGGAAAATCACAAGCACTTGTTATTTTTTTTTAAACCTATTATTCTACTATTAGATAATGTAATACTCTAAAAAGTCTATAACTTTGAGAAATTCACTGATATATACTCAGGCTGGAGGAAAACACACAATTTCCCAGCATATAAGCAAAAGTCACCTCTACTGATGCCTTCATACCCACATGCCCAGGCCTGTAGCATTTGCAGAAATTATTAGGCAGTAGTAGCGCCTGTGAATCATCATCCCAGGGTGGAGGAAGACAAAAGCAGAGGACAGACCTTGTTACAGGCTTTGTGCTTCACATTGCTCACACACAGAGTAAAACATACTGTTGAGCACATGAAAGCAACATTGTTACCAGCCTACTGAGCTGCTGACGTCGAATCTGTTCTCCAGCTCACACACAAAGACACGTGCCTGGACCACAATGAGACACACACTTTGAAATACACTCAGATACACATTCGTTGTTTATACACATGTATGCAATGGCGTAAAAAGAGGAGGTTTATACCTTTTTGTGCCATTAATGGTTTTAAAACAACAAATAATAAAATAATAGAACTGCCACAAATGAAATGTCCAGTTCATCAAATAAAGAAATCATATTCATTGTCATTAGTGACTAGAATAAATCTAAATCATCTAGTGAACAATTTTAAGATATTTTCAGTGGGGTTAAATATGAATGAATTATAAGTCTGGATGTGGTTGTTAGGATGCAGTTAAAATACAGTTAAGTCAGACTGGTTGATTTGCATGATATAGGTTCTTTCAGATTTCTTCTAAACGTGTGTTACTAGAAATAGAAAGAAATCGCTTTTCTGTTTTGTTTTATTTTCTTAATTTTTGTTTTACTGGGTTCAAAATTTGCTTAAAGCATAATGGTAACTCATAGAGGCAGCCTGACTCCTGAGACTTACCACTGACTGCATAATTAACCATTATAGCTGGGTCACTGTCAGGACTTACCAGAGCAGAATGAACATAGAGGTATTTTTCTGAAAGGTGGGTAAACAGGCAGCAAACTGAATAAAAATCAAAAAGTAAACAGTGAATTTATGACTTATGTGACTAAACATATAGGGACTAAAGCAAAGGTTTAGAAAGTATCCTTGCAAAGGATTGAGTATTGTGCACTAAAAGTCTTTATATATTAATGAAGATGAGTAATAACAGACCCATTAATTCCTGACTTTCTGTTTGATCTGTTGGCCTCTAGTTGGCGCTATAGGTTCCTAAAATCAAAGTCTCAGAAACAGCTTCTTTTCAAGTGCCATAGCAACACTGAACCTCTGTATGCTCTAACTCCCCACACTACAATTACCACCAACTCCTTCTCTTCCTCTTCCTGGAAGGATTTCTCTCCTGTGCAATATCGCAGCCAAGTGCAATAATTAGCACTATTTTATTTTATAGTTAGCGATATTTTAAGTTATTAGAATATACTGCAACATTCTAATAGGAGGTGTACTTCACAAATGTGTCATTCAGAAGTCTTCTTTTTGAATTTCTCACTGTAGTCTGTTTACTCATAAACTTTCCCCATCTTTGGATTTATTTCACACTTGTCCAATTCAGGCTCCCCGGGGAGCTGGAGCCTACTCCGGCTAACATAAAATAAAGGGTAGGGTACACACAGAAAGAGTTGTTTCTTAATTTTTCTACAGCCAAATTAGAATCACCAATTAACCAAACAGCTAAAGTACCCGAGAGAACACATAGAGAGAACATGCAAGCTCCACACCAAAGGCCCCAGCTGCCGTTTGCACCACTGTGCTGACCAACTGGTGATTAAATCAGCCTGGGTTCTTTTTTTCCCTCTAATTAATTAGACTTCATTAGACTTTAATATGACTTAGTTACAATGAACAAAAATGTTTTGTTGCACAAAGATGACACATTATAAAGATATTTTCTTGTTGAGCTTCTCTGTTGAGTTTATGTAAATGACACGCAGGTACATTTTACATTCACCTATTGACGTTGCTACAAGTGGTGGCTTAACTTCAAAACCAAAGAAATTAAAGTTAAAAACAGAGTTTTCAAAGCTTCCATCTGCTGTTTACTTATTAATACCTGCGTCTGTTTATGTCACCAGGAGGTGGAAAAGAAGTTCATGCCTTTTTTTGTTGTTGTTTTTTTTTAAAGTAAGGTAATTACACGTAATACTTCTTCGAGAAGCCCCTAAATTATCAGGGGAGAATCTGACTGGAAATTATTATCACAGGGGTTCATGACTTAATCCTGTTCTGAGCAAGTAAGTCAACAACATTCGAGCATCATGTGCCAATAAAATTCAGTTTGTTTGCTCTTTAACTCTGACATCCTAAGGTCAATTCCTACTTGAGAAATACTACAAAACAATCAAAACAAAGACGATTTGGACTGAAGCTGCTATGTAGCTCTGTGAATGCTATGTGTGTATACATATGTACAGGGTTAAATATAAATTGTACAAAACCAGTTCATTTTTAAAGGCGCAACATTTCAGTGTCTGACAGACTTGGTAAGTGCAATATTTTTAAGCCTGCTTCTAGACAGACAAAGCTCTGTCCGTCCCTCAGATCTCTCCATGGCCTAAAATTTTAACCTTACCAGAAAAGATCTCAGAGTTATTCTCCTTTAAATTTTAATCGTAAGTGTCTCTAACATCGTATAGTTTTACATGTATTATACATGTACAGGATCTGTAAGTGTGTCTGTGAGAGTGAAAAAATAATGTCCAAGCCATCAAAGTACCAAACTCCATCTGATAACACTGTTTCCACTCACAACATCATGTGCCATTAAAGTTTGTTATTTGCACCGCTCAGAGAGATGTTCCAAATGTCATTATGCACCCACACAATGACCACATATAATTACAGACACCAGAATGGTGTTGGACCCAATTTACTGTTATTTCAAAAACCAATTAGAGTCTTTTTTGCATTTGGCATCTTGCCGTTGGGGGTGTCTTTAAGGTAAAATAAATAAATAAACAGGAAATTGTTTTTTTAAAAAAAAGCACATATAATATTTTCATGTAATAAAATTACGGTGTAGTAAAACAAGCAAGTACACAAGGAAACAGTTAACAGTTAATGGAGACCATTTAGTTTATGAGCATTTTGAAAGAGTGAGGTTTTTTTTTACACTATGAAGAAATATAGGGACAGAATGAATTTGGTACCAGTGGACAAAGTATATACTTAAAGGCACAAGTATATAAGCACAGCTTCACCAAGGAAACTGAAGCTATAAAATTAAACCCTTTTTTCACAAAAGTCCACAAGGGGACTCCAAACCACTCAAAACAAAACAAATCAGGAATGTAACTCTTCTCATTTCATCTCATCCCTTTCATCTTATTACATCTCATCATATTCATATCAAATAAATCCCCGGTGAAGAACAAATACAGCTAGTAGTCCCTTGGATGGTTTTAAGACCTGATTAAGAAACACTGATCTGCCTTCCTAGATGATCAGCCACATTAATCTTCTTTAATGAGGAAAAAAAAACTTGTTGCTGATGCATCAAAAATATGTTTCTACATTTCCAGCACCATAGTAGCGATAAGATGCAGTCCAATTATGCCTCTCTAACTGATTAGATTTATAATTAAAGTAAAGCGACAGCTGTAAAAAGCACTGTGTCAAGGAGAGTGGTGGAAAAAAGAGTAAGCAGCAGCGGCACTAAAGAGCCATTAAAGATTATACTGTTAATAAATTCTAATCAAGTGCAAGGACCTCTTTTTTGTTTTATTGTTTGTTGTTTTTCAGTAAGGTACCTTTAGATTCTTTTTTTGTTTTGTTCTTATTACAAAAAATCTTGTAAACTTGAAACACCTTGTCCTACTTTTACAATAATAAATACATGTGAGTGTATGTAAAATAATATGTAAAGTATTTTAGTAATATAATGGATAAAGTTACTGTTAACTGTACTGTTAACAAAAAAGGCTTTTCCCCCAGCACTTTTCCACTCACCAGCCCTTTCATCTTGCTAGTTCTGATTTTAACCCCTTGACTTAACAACTGCCGTCTTTCTTTCAACAAGGTGCTGCAAAGATTTTGGTCCATAATGACCGGATAGCATCACACAATTGCTGCAGATCTCTCAGTTCCACATCCATGATGTGAGTCTCCTGATTCGCTACAATCCAAAGAAGCTCTACTGGGCTGAGATCAGGTGACTGTGGAAGCCATTTCAGTATTGTGAACTCATTGTCATGTTCAAGGAACCAATCTGAGATGATATGAGGTTTGGGGCGTAGTGTGTCACAATGACATGTGTGCGCTGTAGTCATAACAGGATGGACACGGTCATAGTCAGAAACAATACTCAGGTAGGCTGTGGTACTCACCCCATTATACCACCAGTTAACTAGGTGTTTATATTAACGAGCAGTTTATTAGGTACACTTAATTAGCTGTATCTTATATAATAGGCACTTACAAACCACTTTGTTCAAACATAGTTAGCACTGTTAACTTGCCTTCATTTTCTCTATTCATAGCAGGCATGTGAGTCTCCTGATACTGGTGATTCACTTAGGAAGCTAAATTAAAAAGTCACTTTTGATCAAAGACAGAATCATTACTGCACACGCAAAACACATTAGCATGTGCGTGCATCCACAAATGTCTGCACTGAGTGACACAAACATACACACAGACATGCACGAGGGCAAAAGTAGATGGATCCAGGTGGGTCAGGTCACTAGATCAGCCAGTCACTAAACAACAAGTACAGCTCTGTTACATGACGAACATGATAGGGCCGTGCAAAGCTGATGATCATCGTACATCACAGGAACCTTAGAAAGCGTGTGTACATACGATACTTAAATATGTGTCTAAAACCCTGTGACACCCATTTAATCTAATTCATCAACGTCCACGTGTGTGTATCCATGCCACACTAGCAACATCTGCCCAATCTTAGCACATGTTGTCAACACAGCTTTTGTAATTCTAGAGTTGCCTGCATTTGTTGAACACCACACTTGTATAACTCATTAACTACTAACAATATGACAGTGAACAAAAAAGTCAGTGGGCAAACCTTTCCCTTAGATTAAACTCTTTAAAATGCATAGTGAGTCTTAATAAGATTATTTTTAAATGAAAGGCTGCTGATCCGTGGGATATTTTAAAATGGAAGCTGCCTTTCTTGTGGATAAAAGCTCTCTGTTCTGCCGTTTCCTGACTGCAGTCTTGGCAGAAGAGGAAAAAAGGAGATCAAAGATAATGTGGAAGCAAATAATAAAAGTCCTAATCGGACTTCCACGTGCAGGAAAGGTGTTAATACATGTGCATATCAATTGAAAAGGTATCATGTGCCAAACCGAGAACACTGAGATTACAAAGAAATTTATCACACTGCACATGGGGAAGCACTCAGATGTTCTTTCAAGAACTATTCAGCTAAAATATGGTTTTATTCAGCGTTTGCATGCATTAAAATATTTTTCTAATATGCTTTCTAAATACTTAAAGAGTGTTAATTCCAGCTCAACTACTCATCATTTCACAGGGTCAGAAAACTTGCATATAGTGTGTTCCTATTACACTGTATATATGTTATTCATGATGTCTTATTGGGAAGAAGAAAAACACACACACACACACACACACACACACACACACACACATATATATATATATATATATATATATATATATGATTTCTTTTAAAAAATATATATGTTTAATTTAATTTAATTTTTTTGCATTTTAGATATTCTATATGTCATATAAAAGTTATCTTGCAGAATGCGGTTACCAAGCTCTAATACAAAACCAATGGGGCAAAACACGGGAGGGGAAGAGAGTTCACCAAGTTGTAGGTGGTGTTCTCAATCCAGTTTCATCCAGTCAAGCAGATCCAGACCATGGGCTACTGTTGAGCTTGCATTTCATTTATTTCCACTCAGTGCTAACAGATGGATTCCTTACTGGACAAGACATAAAGCCACATTGTTTTCACTGCCCTCCATTACGCACTTGAGACCATTAATATATTTTTTTCCTACCTCACTAACATCCTTCACACAGAGGTCCCACTGCCCTCCACTGGCACATGTGTGTGTCTGGCAGAGCCCACTATTTCAAAACACCTCATCGTGGTTATTTTGCTGTGGCATTAAAAGGAAATGAATTTCTCTTCAGCACAGAGAATATGCCTCTTCCCCTAAGGGTGTTTTGTGCCGAGGCTCTTTTTTTCGTTCCTTTCGAGATCCATTAAGGGCACAAATGTAATACAACTGAATATGTCTGATTGATAAGAGGGCTGTCTGTGTACCTTTTTTTTAAGATACAGTCTTATAATGCATTTCTAAAAGCAAAAGGAGCACTCCAGTGGCTGAGCGTGGATAAGGGCACGGTGAAATTGAAATAGAAAAAAAAGACTTTAATAAGCACAGGAGAGTTTAAGGTCACTTCGAATGTGCTTGTTCCTCTCTTAGCGACAACTACACAACCAAATTTCTATATTTTTTAATTTGCTTGTAGCTTGCCGGTACAGACACTGGGTCACAGACTGAGCTCCAAAAAGTCCTTCAACCTGAATGGCCAACAATTTCTCATCCCAGGGCATCCGATACTGCTAGATATTGGTCATGGTTGAAGGATGAGACCTTCAGTTTGAAAATCAAAACAATTAGTACGTAGTGCCTCGTTTTATTTTCTGGGTTTTCTTGAGCCATAAATCAGTTCCACAAACCTTTGATGTATACCAAACAATACAACCATAGTGGACAAACTGTGACATGACAGGACATGTGACATCCCATCGCATCCCATTCCAACTAATAATTTATTAGTTAGTAGTTGATCAGGTGACCCTGGACCCTACCTTAGTTAAGCTGAGGCCTTGGTCTGTCAATATACAGGACTATGCTGAATATGTGACTGGGTACATTAGCACCTTTGTTGACAATACTGTGCCCACCACACACGTCAAAAAGTTCCCCAACCAGAAGCCTTGGATCAACAGTCAGGGATGACACATGCTGCATACTCGGTCTCTTGCATGTAGATCAGGCAATGAGACAGAGTTCAAAGCTGCGAAGTATGGATTGAGGAAAGCCATTACAGCGGCTAAGAGGCAGTACAGAGAGAAGCTGGATGGCTTCTACTCTTCTGCTGACTGCGGGTGGATGTGGCAGGGCTTACAGCACATCACAGAGTACAGGGCCACCATCAGGTCTGCAGTCAGTCTGCTGGATGACCTCAATTGATTCTACGCCCACTTCGAGACCCTCCAGACCTCACAGACCTTCCAGAACGCCCAGGTATGTCTACCAGCCCAATAGGGCCACGTCAGACGCCATCGCTGCTGCCCTTCACTATTCCCTCTCCAATCTGGAAAACAAAGACTCATAAATCAGGGTACTTTTTGTTGATTACAGCTCCGCCTTCAATACTGTCATCCCACACAAACTCACTCACAAACTGGTAACACTCGGCCTACACCCCACCCTATGTGACTGGCTACAGGACCTTTTGACTGGCAGACCCCAGTCCGTCAGGATCGGCAACAGGACTTCAGCCAGCATTTGTACTAACACTGGCATTCCACAGGGTTGCGTCCTCAGTCCCATCCTCTACACCCTGTACACCTACAACTGTTTCGCCTCCAATAGGGATAACACCATACTAAAGTTCGCGGATGACACTGCAGTGATTGGTCGCATCATTGGAAGAGACAAGCGGCTTATAGGAGAGAGGTGGCTGGTCTGGTGTCATGGTGTGAGGACAACAACGTCACCCTCAACACTGATAAAACAAAAGAGATGATAGTGGACATGAGGAAGAGGAGGAGGCCTCACCAGCCACTGTTTATCCAGGGGCTTGAAGTGGAGAGGGTGAGCAGCTTTAGATACCTGGGCGTCTACATCACTGAGGACCTCACCTGGACTACAGCGGCATTGTGGAGAGCACCCTCTCCAGCTGCATCTCTGCAGCATGGTGCAACAGCACTACTGCTATGGACCGCAAATGCCTGAGGAGAGTGATAACAACTGCGGAGAAGATCATCAGGACTCCGCTGCCCTCTCTGCAGAGCATCTACCATCGCAGAGTCCAGAGGAGAGTTGCCTCCATCCTCAACAACCCCACACACCCCCATCACAGACTGTTCACGCTTCTGCTCTTGAGATGAAGGTTTAGAAGTGTAAAATCCAGAACTCAACAACTCCTTCTTCCTCACTGCTATCAGACTCTTGAACAGACCTATTTTTAACAGTAGGAATAATTATTGCACAGCAGGTCATCTCACAAATGAACTAGCATATTAAGCTCATAGCTCTTTTGCACATAAATCTATTTAATACTTCAATTTTTTCTTTTTTGTCTCCATTTATTTATTCATGCTATTTGTATTTTATCTATTGTACATATTAACCGCCATCTGTGTGTGGACAGCAGAGAAAGAATTTCATTGTACAGAGAAATGCTTTTCTTGGTACACATGACAATAATATATATATATATATATAATATATATCTTGGTCTCAGCCTCAAGAGCTTCCTATGATGCACTTAGTGTTTTTTCTCCACTCGCCTCTTTTCATTCTTTATGTGTTTTTGCACAACTTTCCATTTAATCATTAACTATTATGAATCTCCGCCTTCCTGGTTCTGTTGGAGGTTTCTTCCTGTTAAAAGGGAGTTTTTTCTTCCTACTGTCGTCACGTGCTTGCACCAAGGGGGTCGTCTGATTGTTGCCGTTTTAGTTTAGAGATTTTAGTTGAGTTGTATGAAAGGATCGCCAAGTGGCGGCTTAAACATTATATCCGCTTTATCCTCAAAGTGAACTATGCAGTGTTCTCAGTAAAGATTCTAAAGGGCAAGATAAGAACGGCTGGAGTTATTGGACTGTAGCAAGTTTAATAAGTTAATTCATACCGGTGACATTGCGTCTTCCCCGCCAACGAACGCCTCAGTTGGTTCAAGCGTAGGCTTAGCCTCTACATGTACATTAAGGCATTTTATAGTTTCTCATAGGCTATGCAGTTTGTTCCAATACTATTTGGAAGTGGGCTTCTCAGCCTAAGAAGAACCCAAAGCAATTGGTCAACATCTACTGATCTTCTGAGTGTTACCTGCACACAAGACATCACACCATATGCAGTTCTGAACACTATCTTCATATTGGCCTTTAGTTTACTGTGCAAAGTAGATAGACTTTCTTATAATTTTTAAGTGGTCCTGAGCAACGATTTTTCAGGTCAGGTGGTCTTCCAAAGTTTTTCTTTGGACACTGCCTGCTTTTTAACTCATCTTGAAAAGATGGATGGAATTGTGAATGTAGAAAAGTATCATCGCTTTACAGTAAGTGTCTGGAAAGTGTCTGATATAGCAACAGCTTGATTTTTCAGGATAACAGTGATTCCAAACACTGCCTGGTAGGGCTGGGCCATATCATACCGTTCACGGTAACACCGGTATAATGTTGGGCAACGATAAGAAAATGAAATATCGCGATAGAATATGGGTAAAACACACGTGCGCAGTGCCTTTGTTTTCATACGCACATGGCGGAAAAAGCATGGCGGAGAATGAGAAGGGCGAAAGCGGATTGTTGAATGAAACAGATGAACCAGAAGTGGTTTGTAAAAATGCTGCAACTTCAGTGGTGTGGAACTGGTTTAGCTTTCGTCCGTCAGATACACAACAAAGCACTATTTTTGGTAGCGCATGCTAGCGGGCCGTCGTTATTACTGTGTTTTTTGGAAAATACGGCACACTTAAAATCAATCCTTTGATTTTTCTGAAAATCGTCAGTGCCCCTTATAATCCCGTGTGCCTTATCTATGAATTCTGGTTGTGTTTACTGACCTCGAAACGATAGTGGTACACAGCGCTCGAAAATCTATCAAGTGTTTTAGTACAACTTTGCTAAGCTACAAAGCCGCACTGCTTGATGGATTGTCTGAGCATTACGGCTATCGTAGGCAGGAGCCTCGCGGAGTGATACGTACTGCGCTTCAGCATAATGTTACCGTATTGTGTGTGTATAACCTCTTTTTAAGTTTTGTGGATATTATACATGGTTATGCTGAGGATATGTCAGCCAATTTCCACTGGAAATGCCTTTTGGTTAAACTGTCAGCAAGGAATTTGCATTTGCACTGTTAAATCTTTATATAACTTTAATGCACATAAAAAACAGCTGCTTGTTTAAGTGAAAATACATTGATGTTGTTTTTTTTGCACTTATAAAGTTGTGGAGTTATAAAGTCTTTTGTTTAGTGTCAATTATATCATCAGTTATATCGTTATCACAAATTTTCAAATGTATATCGTGATAAATATTTTTGGTCATATCGCCCTGCTCTACTGCCGGGAAGTAAAAGCATACCTGGATTGAAAAACACAGACACTACCATGAACTGGCTTCCCTAAAGCCCAGACCTCAACATTAATGAAGCAGTGAGGGATCATCTTGATAGAGAATAGAACAAAATACAGCCAGCACTCAAAGACGCCCTTCAAGAAGCCTAAATAACTATTCCTTGAAACTCAAGTAGGTACCAGTCATTTTGTGTCAACAGCAGTTATTTTGTCTGTCATCTCTACAGTTTGATGATTTTTAATTTTATTTCCATCCCTTGGTCAACTTACCACGCTTTTCATGTGTATGCTCCTGTTTGTGTTTGGAAATTTCACATACTTCATACTGGCACATGAGACACTTTGAGACAATTTGAAACTCTCAGATTACTGCCTCCTAAAATGATAGATCTGTTAGGATTAACTTAGTTTTTAAAATATTTTTTATATCGAATTATCTTGAACATACTAAGGAGTTTTGTAAATAGTGGACAAAATCCCTACATTATATCTAAAGTATTCAGATTATTGTTTTTCTGCCATTAATCTTTCACAAGGACCAAAGAACTAAAAGATTTTGGGGTTTATGACTTGTATTGTGTGTATGCACATGTACATAAGAAATATAATAAAATGCAGCAGACACAAAAGTACTTACTTAGTAGTTCCAGTAAGGTTTGAAATGGAAACTCCACATTGATATGGGTTTTTAGAACAAAATATAATGATTCAGGCTTTTTTGTGTTATTTTAAAATGTGTGTGTGTGTGTGTGTGTGCGTGTGTGCGTGTGTGTGTGTGTGTTACATCTTCAGTGGAACTTATATCAACCACACTGCAGGAGGTGATAGTCACATGTTGATTAACAGTTTTTTGCCATCTTGGATCCTCTTTAGATTCATTTGTAGGTCAGTCATGTTTGTGCCTGCTTCATTCAAGAACCCTCTTACAAAAGCAGAAACTGGCAAATTGGGGATTCTCAGTGTTGTCTAAGAGGCCACAGAGTGAAGCAAAGAAAGGCCAAATGGCATTATGAGGGCATGCAACAAGACACCCAGTCATCAATGAGAGCTGCCACAGTGAACTATGACACTTTTTCAGTGTGTTACTCCCTGTTCTGGTCACACCTCAAAGTAAAGGTCAGTCACACCTATTACAGACACTATTATGGCTTGTGGCAGGAAAATGCACAGATAACTGCATCATGTTTCAGGCTTACTTAAGTTTTCAGCTTCACAGTAGCAAACATTAGATAAATTGGCCTAATCCCTGCTACGTTCTCCTTGTGTGTTCCTTAAACTTGGTTTGTCAACCAGAGTCCCAAAAGTCTGAGGGTTTTGTGCCATGTCCTACCTGATTCCTTGGACTGCACTCTTCTGTACAGAGCTCTCTGATGTGGTCTCTGGAATCTGTTGGAGCCACTCTTCCAGCTTGAGGTTTACCATCCCTAACACTTCCATTACCACTGGGATCACTTTGGATTTTGCTTTCCACATCTGCTCCGGTTATTCCTTCACCCTCTGATACTTCTCTATTTTCTCATGCTCCTTTTTTGTAGTGTTGCTGTATCCTGAGAATGCCACATCTGTCACAGCTGTGTTCTTCTGCTCCTTTTCAGCCACTGCTATGTCTGGTTTGTTGACCACCAGCTTCTTCTCTGTCTGGAAATTGAAGTCCCACAGGACCTTAGCTCTGTTTAGTGAGGTCTTCCATCTGAAATTGGGCATTTCTAATCCATATGTGACACAGATGTTGCAGCTAACTATCCCAGCCACTTGGTTGTGCCTTCTCAGTGTATTGGTCCAGTTTGCATTCTACATCCTGCTACTATGTGATGAATAGTCTCTGAGGCACCTTTGCACAACCTGCAACTTGTGTCTGGCAGAGTTCTACCTCTGTGGATCTGCTGCTTAGAGCCTGTTCTTGTGTTGCTATGATCAGAACCTCTGCTGTCTGTTAAGCTGGGTTTTTCTAGCCAGCTTGTAAACAAGAACAATAATACAGCAGGAGATGAAACTGAGACTCAAGGAAACCACACGACAGGAGTGCACATGAAATGAGAGATGAAGGAGGATGCGACAAAGAACAGAAGCAAACTAAGGCTTTAAAAACACAAAAGCTGATTAGAGCGGAGTGGATTCAGAGTGAAACGAATCTAACAAATTATACAGGGAAAGCAAAACTAAACATAATGCACACAGAATGAGGGACTATCAAAATAAATCAGGAAGTAACAGAAACACAGACTTGATACAAAGACAGAAAGGGAACCAAACACAGAGGTAAGACAGTCGTCATACAGTAGACACTAAGGATAAAACACAAACAAAATATTAGGACACACTGGACATGAAAGCCAACAAAATAATCAATAAGGGAAATAAGTATTAGAAGCAAAGATATGCTTGAGCATTACAAAATAACATAATACTCAAAGGCTAAATGAAGAATTTGGTAATAAATCAGAAGAACTAGGAACGCTGGGTCAAAAGGCCCAAGATCATGACGCTAACATCCTTTCAGACTTCCCTGATTTTGTCTTTCTGCCTTGTTCTCCACATGGGGCATTCTGCTTCAGTGCTTGATCTTGTACCCAAGAGTCTCTAGGATTATTGTGGCAGAGGCATATATGAGTTCACTGATTTCTGTTATACTAGCATTGGGAATGGCGAGCAGAACTGTGTTCATGTCTGCAAGCATCTCCTCTGATGGAACTGTCAGCTCAGTAGATGCATCTGTTATTGCAGGTGGTCATTTAGTTCAGTTAAACGGCTCTTTTTTTTCACCAGTGTCTGCTCATCATGTCTATACTGGTCGCTATTGTTCCCACTGTACTGTAGCCTCTGGATCTGCAGCTTCAATAGCTTCTGCTAATGTGGTGCACTGAACTATAACACCTCCACATCCTCAGTTCAGTAGATACTTATTCCAGGTGGTTGGGCATTATCTAATTCAGTTGCACTGCTTTCTTTTATATATAACTTTTGTATTTTATTTGACATATATATGTATATATATATATATATATATATATATATATATATATATATATATATATATATATATATATATATATATATATATAATAACTGTGTGTCTCGATGTCAACAAATGCTGTTGCTAAGCACACTGTGGTATAGGAGCAAATTAATACCTTTTCTGTTCATCCCGCTGCTCTCTCTTCTTCTCTTCTCACTGAACTTGTCTGGCAAAAAAAACAAAAACAACAACAACTACAACAAAAACTAAATCTGTGGACTTTGGTCAAACAAAGCCAGTTATGAAGCAGAGCTTAATAACACTGCTATTAATTGCACCTGTGTAATTTTTGTATTTGTTGATAGTAGTATGAATTTTAATGCAATCTACAACAGCTCAGAGGAGCCCGGACAGTGCAATGCATTTTAGAAATTGACATATATTTATTTTCAGTTTTGGTTTATTTAACTGCACTTTCTTTTAGATTGCTACAGGAATGAGGCACTAGTCTGATCATTCACAGGGCTGATACACGGATACAAATAAGCACAAGTGAGCACAAAGAAACATACCTGATGTGCCGTGTTGCTGTCTTTTCTTTAAATTTTGTTTAAACTCAAAGTTCATTTTTTCCAGTTGCTCCACACTGTGTAAGTGTGCTTGTTGTATGCTTTAAAGAGCTGACCTAAAAGTTTAATGAGGCATCGTCTGACATCAGTGATGCCATTTGCAGAGCCCAGGATATCAATTTTGTTTGGCAAATGTAACTGAATAATAAAGCTAAGGGCATTAGACAGTGTAGGATTTCTCCACTGAAATCTGTTGGCATACTGTATTAGCACCATTTATATCTTTCCTCAAGCTATTTTCTCTATTTTTAAGGCATATCATGACTAACAGCCAGTTTATTGTCTTAGGTGAAACAACATTACATTTCTGCATATGGTGCATTTCCTCATATACATCAAACCCATGTTCTTCTAATGATCTTAAGACATACAGTCACTTCCAGTTATATTTCTATCCAACTCATTAGTCTTCTCTAATTGTGATCATCCTCTCTTCTGGTCTGGAACTCGATACTAAACTTGTATTGATTCTTGAGCAAGAATTGAGAATTTACAAAGACCCACCAAGCTCTCACACCTCCAAATCTTTTTCTTTCTTTTATTCTGCCATCCTGTCCATTTAAACAAACAAGTGCAATGTGAGTGGCATCTGTCTCAGCTCTTATTGGAAGCTTTGCCGTGTCTAGTTAGAGGGCAACACCTTTCACCCATTTTAAAAATTAACTGTCTTCAGACACATGAATTAAACAAAGCACTAAATATCAAGACTTTTTCTGCATTCTCTAGAATGAAATAACAAAATAATAATAAACAATAAGTAATAACAGCAATTTCCCCCCCCCCCAAAAAATTATTCATACAAATGCAATCTTTTTAAAATTCTCTAGAGTAAAGCTCACCTGGTGACATTTGACCTTATATTTGGTGAATTATGGTTGCGATGGAATGTACTAATGCATACTAACATACTAATGCTTTATTTTTAATCCTGTCTAAAATTATTCATCCCCTTTACCTGCATTAGTATTAGGGCATATGTTATTTACAGTTTATGTATTTTAGCAAACCCAGAGTCTGTTGCAGAAGTTCTAGAAGTGTCTAGCGAATTCCTGGTGGGCTAAAAATTCAAGGGAGTTAGTAAAAGCACTTCCAATTGATAGTACAAGGACATCTGCCTTGAGTAAGAAGACAGAGGTAAGAGATGTATTCTAGATTGTATTATCAAAACAGATTGGGGTAGGACTCAATAAGCATTTGCTTCCTCCTACTCCTTTTCGAACAGTAAAGGTTTTTGTTTTTTCCATGCAAACAGTTTTTCTCTCACTGATTTCATGTTTATTTTGAGTTTTATATGCCTCAAAGCTTGATGCTTATATGTTTGAAATAAAGATTTGGTTGACTGATGATGTTTCCAAGGATCCCCTGAGCTACAAACCCATATCCAAGTAATTCCAGGCCACTGAAGGTAAAACCCAATGAATCATTGGATGTTCACTAACAAGGTAGGGGCTAAAATTCATGTGTTGAACTTTGTTAGGTGATTAACTACAAGAATTTAAAGGCTGTAACTGCAAATAAATGTGTTTCCACTGGTCAATAAGACAGTGTAAATCGATCTGAAGATTAGTTTTTTGTAAATATGTCAAATAAAATACAAAGGTTATTTAAAAAAACGAAACCTCATGTGATTTGTCAAAAAAATGAAAGAAAGAAAGAAAGAAAGAAAGAAAGAAAGAAAGAAAGAAAGAAAGAAAGAAAGAAAGAAAGAATAATTTGGGGCATAATTGCAGGTAAGGGGCATTTGTAATGTGTGTTTTTGACCACTAAGTGGAGCAACAGATCCCAGAATCAAAATAATTGATTTAAAGTGCTGCAGTGCCACCATGTGGTGACCTGCTTCCTTTCAACAATCTGTCTTGGTGCCAGTCATCTTTATGGAAATACATGTATCATTTACAGCATACAGCATGCTTATGTAAGTGATTACATTGTTGTGAGAGTTAAGCCAAATATTTGCATGAACTAAAGTTTTATTTTACATACGTAGGAGAGGGTCATGTTACCCAGCGGCGACTGGTTTCTGTGGTAACAGGAAGAACAGGTGGAACATAGACTCTTCTTTGGGGAGGAACCTTCTCCAAAGCAACTCATACCACCTGTGCGTCTTAAATTTTCAAGTGAAAAGTGATGATGACACGCAGAGTCCCCAGTTGCAGTTCTGTAAGTTGATCATTTCGTTGGCTTGATTCTACTTTCCCCCTTGTTAAAAAGAGTTCCGAGGTGGGTCAACAGATAGAGTGAGTTTTAACTGTTACAAGAGACTCTGCATCTGCTTCCTTTTCTGGTTGGATTAAATGTGCTTATGATAATTCTGGGATTGTAGGATGGTGGATAAACTTAGCATGCTTTAGAATGAAGTAGAATGAATATTTGCACAATTTAATTATTTCAGGTAGGATGTGCAGTCAAATAGCAGCAGCTATGAGGGGGATCTGTGGGAGATTATGTTGGCCCTCGTGCTACAAGTAAATAGGTTGAGCCTCAGCTGTTGTTATGAACTAAAGACCTGGGTGACTGGACAGCTGCAAGGGCCAAGAAAGCAAAAGTTCTTACTGCGCAGAGCAGTTGTCCTCTGTTTGGCTGCTGAACGTTATGATAGCACACAAAGAAAGTGAGAGGAGAAAGCTTTTGACCCCCTGTGATCACAGTCACATATAGATCTGCACATATCAATAGGAAATAGACAACAAAAGAATAAAAACAGCATTTGGGATCAAAATAAAGCGTGTCTCCTAATAATAAAAACGGTTGTATAGCGCATTAAATCTTGCACAAATGCCACTTTGCTGAAATAAGATTTGTAATAGTAAGCTAAACGTATTAACTTTGGAGATTTGATTAAACCAGCATGTGATATGCATGCATCTTCCCTTCCTGTCAGACGCAGTTTGATGATATTATACGACTGCGGTTTATATTTTTACTGAGATGGACCGTAGAACACAAATTATGGGGAAATCCCCTCAATGTTCCAGCCAGGATGCGGCTTGTTTGCTGTCAGGTGCCCTGGAGAGATTTCAGAGCAAAACTGGAAACAGGGAGGGGAGATGGGTAGAGCAATAGAAAGTTTGGCATGAAAAGCCAGTGATACCTTAGTGATGATGATGCCAGTGCACCTTGTGATGAAAGATCATGAGTGATATTTGGAAAGTCCCTGCAGGGCAAAAAGTTTACACAGCAAAGACTATCTATCTTTACCTTGGGGGGGAAATAAGCATCACATTTTAATCATCTTTTGCTTATCTTCACTTTGTTTTTGCTTTTTTTGTTGTTTATTTTTTATGTTTTGATGGGACTGTTCCCCGGGCAGAGAGGGTGACTGAGCTTCATGCAGAGGGAGTCTAGAATTATGGGCATCTGAAAGCTTTTCTGGACTGGGTTCAAGAAGTGCTGACGAAGCAAGACTAAACATCGCAAACCACAGTTGAAAGATCTGCACATGTGCTCGCACCCCCTTCTCCACTCCTGCCACCCCAGGATTAGTCCTGGAGGAGCAGCTACATTTACATGTGTGCAAACACACTCACTTGCTCACTCATGCGCATGCATATGCGCCCTATAATTGGAAAGAAAGAAGCAAAGCTTAGGGAGAGGGGTGTCAAGTGTGATGGGAAAATTAAAGAAAATGCCGATTCTTTACTGACCACAACTACTGCTGCAGCATAAATAAAGCAAGCAAAACCCATTTGCAGTGGGATCAAGTATGTGGGCCCAAGAACAAAGTGTACATTAGTCTTTATTTTGATAAGTAACAAAACCGTGAAGCACAATATTTTTATTGAAAAAGATTGCTGTGGTGAGATTAAAATCTTAAATGGGTTTATGAAGGTACTTAACCAAGAAAGAAAGAAAGAAAGAAAACAATGACTTTACTTCTTGGTGCTAGTTTAGAGAAATTTTAATAAGCAGATGCATTTATCTACACTCTACCTAGACTTTAATTGCCCAAAAGGATCAGCCTGCCTGGCATATTTACCTACAGCTGTTCTCAGTGCTGGCTGTTATCAAGCACAGCTACATAATAATAATAATAATAATAATAATAATAATAATAATAATAATAATAATAATAATAATAATAATAATAATAATAATTATTATTATTATTATTATTATTATTATTATTATTATTATTATTGTTGTTGTTGTTGTTGTTGTTGTTGTTGTTATATTTTCCAATTTCTTATGCGTTCCAAACAATTCAGATAATCTGAGAGCCTATATTATTCTTTAAAAAAATACATTATTACATTAAATTTTCTGCTTACTCGAGTGATTTCATCCATTATTGCGTGGATTTCTAACCTCCAGTAACCTTCCCTGCAGCAATGAGAGCACCTCTTCTCAGGGATATCACACAGCAAAACAGGGAAAGGTCTGTTTTAACAAAAACTGACCCTCCCAAACTACAGATCATTTTTCACAGTTGATCAAATAATCCCTGCACATCATCCTACCCCACTTCCAGCACTCCCAGACTGTGAAATGCTCGCTACCTGTGTGTTTCCTTGAAGCAGGGCAATGCTTGAGTCTTAACTTACATGAAGGGTGATGATAATAATATATGCTAGCTCAGTATAAAGAGATCTGAGTCAAATTAGCAGGAGGATAATCAGTATCTGTCCAAAATTACAGCACAGTTGCTTTCTAACCAAACCAAATGACTGAAAACAGTGGACACATGAGCTAATGTCATACTGTATGGCTGAAATATAGTTTTAGCGACACACACCATACATGTTTTCATTAGAATGTTTTAGTCTTCCAGCTCATTCCACCTTCCAAAAACCATAAAACGTTTAGGCAGCAACTGGGGCAATGTACCACCGAGTCCCCAGTCTATATAAGGGGTCAAAGTTCAAGCTCATTAGCTGCTACAGTTAATAATCCCTCCTGCTGGCTAAAAGCAGCCTCGGCTCAGTCTTCGTTTTTTTGTCTTTCTCATGTGTTTGTCTCAGGCTATTAAAATTTGACACAGGCGTTACTTCGTAGCCATGTGACATCATGGCTCTGTCATTAAGACAAATGGCAAGTTTCATTTCTTTTCTCTCTCCTAATGAAGAGTGATGTAGCTCAGTGGGTTGTGACATGTGACCACGAGTGGGGTGTAGGATGACAATGGAGTGTTGTGGAGAAAAGCAAGACCTTTCCCTTTAACTTTTGGCTGGAGAACTGAGAAGATACTGATGAAGGAGACTTTTATCTTTGGTCATGTGGGAATTTTAGCCCGCAGCTTCATCAGAAGTGAAATTGAAATCATTTTATTGAATCTTTTGGTGTGTCTTTTTTATAAACACACAACAAATGCCACTTAATGGCTGTTCAACCATGCAGACATTTGATCCTTTTTGAAAACCAGCCGGCCTATTATACAGGCTGCTGCTTCTTACTGTGGATTTACCAACTGAATGCTAACCTTATGCTTATTCCCAGAATTCCTGTAAAGTCAACAAGGCGCCGTCAAATGTCATTGTTGTTTCTCTATGAAATATCGTGATTGTAATTGTTGCTGACCACTGACTGTTGTCGTTGCTGAGTTTCAACGTGGGAGAAAAAGAAGACCAAAGCAAACATTCAGGAATACAGGAGTAAAGAACGGAGGGTTGGAAACCACAGAGTGTAGTCTCATCCCTGTCCTGTGTTACTGGCTGTTTGTGGTCAAGTTTTGCCTTTCCAGATCCAAATTCCACCTTTAAACATTTACATACAGTGAGTCATTTCTTCCTCCTTGTACGACTTACACTGAAAAGCACCAAGTTTGGAGTGTCACACTGGTGATGAGCTAGCAAGATCATAAAGCGTGTGTGTCTTCTGCCCTATAATATCTCTTCCTCAAACAGCAAACAGGCTGATCTCATTTTCATTCATGCAAATCACCCTCTGCCTCTGCTGCTCCGAATATAACGCATTTGCATTGAGCAGCATTTGGCTGCTGCAGTTAAATCAGACTGCTGGTCTCCAGCACAGGAGCGTCATCAGATGTGACGCGGTTAGAGCACCTTAAAGTCACAGTTCAGGGTCTTTGCATCCCTTCTTGTCTGTGAGAGCAAGCATCGGTCAGGGACCCAGTGTCGGGTTGGAGGCGCCAGAGCATTGCGCAGCGGGTGACCTCTGCAACCACGGAGGTTTGCTGCTTTCACCATAGCTCAACCATAATGAACTCTGCAAACCACTAAAAGGTTAAGGCACTCGCTCACGATACATGCTCAGTCTGAGTTCCTCCAGCCTTGCTGAGGCTACAGTAACAGGAAAAGGGTATCAAGCCACAGAAAGTATTGCTTTAAGCTGTGGTTGTGTTTGTTGCAGTACCGTTGTGTTTGTGTGTTGACCAAGTGCAGATGATCAAGTTCTCCGGTTTGGTGTCAACCAAACCTAAACTTTGATAATTTTCTGTTGCATAACAGGAAACCCCATAGTGGGGAGGTAAGAAGGTTCATGATTCATATTAGAGAGGATCTTTTTGATGCTACCCATTTGTAGCTCTTGCAAGTGGATAATAATCTCAATAATTTATATCAGGTTTTATGCTTATTCTTTGCAGGTGCGTGAATGGAAAAAAACAAAATAGCAAACAGAGAAAAGGAAAGGTTGAATGAATCCTGGAAGGTTTTGTCGTTGAATGCATGTCTCACTATGCATTCAACGTGAGAAACTTGTTTGGAGACGGTTGCTGTTAATACAGTGTGTAGTTCACTTGGAAGCTGATGTAGGGAGTGCTGTTCACTGTGTGAGGACTGCGATAAGGTGAGAGAGAGCGGTGTACATACCCTTTTCAGCCACTCGCTTTTTAGGTCCTCGCACAACACACCTCTGGCCTCATATTGTTTTATTCTTTGACAATAGATTCAGTTACATAATGAACCCCATCCATATCAAAGGCTGAACCAAGGGTAGACTGGCGTGGCTCCAAGCCCACTCAGAACAGGCCCAAACCACATGGGAGAACAAACTCTTCCCTATCCCCCCCCCCCCACCACCACCACCACCACCACCACCACCGCCTACCCTGCTCTTTGTCATACCACAAGCGCTATCAAGTGTGAGAGGACAGACATGTGTTGCTGATCATATGCATATTAAATAAATATTGCAATGGTCACCTAATATGTTGCGGTGTACTTTCCATTTCACTATAGGCCCATAAACCAGAAAAAGTGTGGCAACCAAGACATGATTTTAAAATGCATTCCTCATGGCACTGCAGTGCAGCCCTGTGAAAGCTGCAGGCTTATGGGGAATATTAGTGCTAGCTGGGTAAATGGGTTTTGATGGGCTCTGCTGGTTGTGTGTGAATTGCCATGTTTTGCTGGGCGTCAAGATTTGGTGCTCCCACAGAGAGCACTCACACACAGCTCTGCCAACACTAAGCAACATTTAAAACTCTGGTCCTGCTGTCCCTGCTGCACCTTCTGCCAAGCAGCTCTGCAAATAACAAGAGAAACGTTTTTTTTTCCCTTCTTCTTTCTACCTGAGAGTTTCCGTCCTTCTGTCCGCTTCCTCTGAATTCTTTTCCCCCTCTCTCTTTTCGTAGACCGCCGACTTCTTCTTTCCTTTTCACTCTCTTCTCTTGTTTTGTCTCTACCTCAACCACCTCTCCAAATCAATAGCGTTAAAATTTTATGGCAAATGTTCCTCCCACACCCGACATTCCGGGGTCTTGCTGGTGGCTCAGTCTCTCTCCCTCCCTCCCTCTCCTCCGTGTCACTGGTAACAGAAGAGTGTAACTTGTGTGGGTGTTGGGGGCTGTGGGACTGGGCAACAATGCAAATTGGGAGGGGGGGGAGGCGGGGGATAATTCATCATCCTTAATTATATCAGCCAGAAAATAAATTCCCTAGTTGGCATGATAATTTTGTATTAACCATTGATTACAATTAAGTTCCTGCGTAGGTCACTTTAAATGACAGAAAGCTCTAAATAATGTTTATAATAACATTTTAATGGTAGCTTATATAAAAGGACCATAATACAATAAATCAATACATCTACAAAATAATCTACATGCAGAAGCAGAAGATTTGCCATAAGTTAAACTTTAATTTTGCATATCTTAGAAATGTTTTGTCAACCATTAAAAGTTGTTTCATTGAGACAGTAAACTCACTCACAGCATGGGACTCAGGATGCAGGAAGGTAGAGATGAGATAACTTCAAGTAAAGATGGAGAAAGTACATGATGATGGAATGATTCCACAGTTCAACAAAAGCAGAAAGCTGTGACAATGAAAACACAGCCTCAGTTACTAATCAACAAGTCTTAAAGCTGTGGAAACAAGATGAGCAGCTATGCTGCCACCCCATTCACAATTGCGATGTGCCAAGAAAAGTGAAAAGGAGAGAACAAATGAAAAAAGAAAGTGAAAGACTGTGGACAACTGTTCAGGGAACAGAACATGACCAGATGTCAAACTGTTGCTGTATTTTTTCACATTTCTTTATTTCTTAAAAAAAGGAGAATGTTCCACCTGTGGTAAAAGATATCACTAATAGAATTTCAGAGGGCTGATAAAGCCCAATTTTAATAATATCTTTTTCATTATTTTGAATAATATCTAACCTTTTTTATGCTTTTATCAGAATTAGAATTTGTTGTTTTTCTCCAAATGTGAAATTCATAACAGGAGAAAGTTTCATTAATCAGAAAAGTAGTAAAAGTAACCTGACATTCTCTGACTCTCCCTGGTGCAGTAATCCCTCCCATCTGGCGCTCCAAGCAGGTTGAAACAGACACAGAATTATTTGCAAATACTTTTAGACCCAGGTCTGATTATCTTTTCAGTAAACAACTGTAATCAGACACTCCATTGAGACATTTTTACTTCAGAATGTTTTTTTTGCTTTTAATGCCCGACTAAAGAATAGATTAAAAAAAATTGCGATTAAAAAGTTTTCAAAGAGATTAATTTACTGATCCTTCCTAATTTACCGAGAAACATTCCAGTACCTAATAAACTGTAACTTCATAAACATTTAAAAAAATGTTTTTGAATTTCAAACTTCTGTTCTTTTTTTTTGTACTTATTCTGTTCTCGGTTGAGTAGTTGCAGCATCAAAAAAGAAAGGTTGAAGTAAACATTGCCGGCCAATCTTAGGTGACCTTGGTGGAGCCGGCATCAATTTAGTGCCATTTAGGAAACCTTAGTGTTGGAACTGTACCTTCTTCAATTCCTTTCTGCGCTGGCCCATCTGTGAGGAATTGGGGAAGTTAATGTTGGTTCTGTCTGCCACTCTGTTTTACTTGGCCTGGCGATCCCAACAAACACAGGACACACCAATGATAAAATAGATTCCTCTATTTAGTGAGAAAAACAGGGAGACAAGACCGAATAAGCCACAGGGAATCATTTACTTGGGTGGAGCTGCTAAAGTTTAGTTGAAATTGTTTGTTTTGGAAGCAGCGTGAGTTACTGAAGTAAACAAGAGAGCCCGAGAGCTTTTCTTTAAAAACATGTCATATGCCATCTTGACTTAAACTGGTTTATGCAAATACGCAGCTGATGTAAAATTCACAGTAAAATAAACTCAAGCAGCGTGGCTCTGTCTCCAAGTCTTTGAGATAATACCTGATTTTATGACAATGATAAATAAATTGTTGTGAAAGCAAAATGTAATAAAGGGGTTAAAAATACATAACTCAATCTGCCCTATAACTCAATTCATTTTTATCATTTTGTGTAGGAAGTATATTTGCTTGGTTTGCAAGGCAAGAGAAAATGGCATCAGTGATGAGGTATGAGATAAATGCACGATTAAGATTTGGAGAACTTAAAAGAAACTCAGTACATCAATTGGAATGAGGCTAGGCGGATTCGGCGGCGTGCAATAACCATGCTTTATGTCCACTCCATTTCCCTTGCAAATCAGCCTCACATTCTTAGGGTTTTCACAGTTCCCAGCTCCCCCTTTTCCCTCCCCCAAAACATGCCCTGAGTCAGCCAGGCTCATTAGGCAGGATGAGACTATTACCAGGCGAGTTATCCCAGTCTGAACAATGGGATGTGGTCAGGTGGTAGAAGCACCAGTTTCACTCGTTTCATCTTGCTTTCCCTCATGTCCCCTGGGTTCGAGACCACGACTTCGACTTTGGCAAATAACGCTCTTCCTCCATCAACAATTAAATTGACAGCTGGAATGCAGCACAGACTCAACGCTGCAAAATGAATGTGCATTATATTTTATTTTCATTTCCAGTTCCTGCATGAATGCGCATGTGGACTGACAGGGTTTGTGTCAGTGTGCCCACGAGGATATCTGCATGCTGTTGAGCTATTTTTGTGCATTAAGTAGGTTGGACACATACCTATGAACTGCTTTTACTGAAAGCTCTGATTGCGACACAAAACTGTTCCACGCGATTTCCTTTTTTGGTTTGTTTATTAATTCAGTATATTGTGATAATGTAGCTCGCAGTAAAGTTCCCCGCTGCACTTCACTTTTTCAGTTATTTACAGTAGGGCTTTTCAAGAGGCCCAATCAGAAACTGTGGACAAGTTCCAGGGAAACAGGACCCAAGCACCCTGAAGAGCCTTTTTGCCTCACTTTTATTCACTCCTGTTCTTTCTCAAGAGTTCCTCCTGAAAGTATTTGGCAAACACTTGTGAAAAAAAAAGAGTTTCAGGGAAGAAAAACAACAAGTCGTTCTTGAGCCACCCACACCCCATCTGCTGTGGTATTATCTTCTTTTATTATCTACAGATTATGTGCGCTGATATTATTTCTGCAGTTTGGTCTGCTGGTCATTGTGGTTGTTGTTCTTGTTGTTTTTTGTTTGTGGAGCACTGTGATATGAGACAGCAACGGGGAGGGGAGGGGTCCTCCACCATGTGCATCTAATCGTCCATTCAGGACCCTCTTAATGGCTTGTCAGTTCCCCTTGCCCTTCCATTTTCTGTCCAATTAATTCCTTTCTAGCTGTCCGGATAAAGGGACACAACGGGGCCCCTCCACAGCATAATGAATCATTAAAATTCAGCAGCGCGGCCCTGGCACTTGGCTTCTCCCTGGGCTGGTTAGGGACGGCTGCTTGGCATGCATGCCAGGGCCAACTTAAGCATTCTACCCACTGGACCAGCGTAGATAGGATCTCTCCCCATTCCTCTCATTTATGGTTTAATGGGGAAAAAAATCATAAATATATATTTGTGAAGATAGCTATTCTGATATATATGACTACAGGCACATATGAAATGCTGGAAAAATCTCCGGTGCAGTCCAAAGGTTCTGAAAGTGGCAGCAGTAATTTTAATAAGATGCTTTTTATGGTTTTTGTTTTTACATATAACATTACAGGCTACGTTTAAATTTCAGAATCAAGGCTCATGAGTTCTTAAAGCAAAATATTATTTTTGTTATTTATGTAAACACAATTCAGCGCATGATCGGAGCACAATCCAATTAGATTTACTGTGAAGGGATCACAGGGAAAATAATGACTCTATAAAAGTCTCACTACAGCTATAGCAAACAGTACAGATGTTAGACAAGGAGTCTAACAGCTGGTGTTCGGCGAAAAGGCAAACCCAACAACACGGCGTGCTTCTGTTCAGTTAATTCTTTTTTTTTTTCCAGTTTTGTTTTTTGGTAAAGAACAAAAACATCGGAAACCATATGTGAATCCAAAAAGGAAGGACGAATACAAGTATCAACAAAAAGTTTTTTATTAAAAAAAAAAAGTCAGCGCATGAGTTAGCTGTGCATGTGCGAGTGAAACTCTAGTTAATAGAACAACAATTCTTTTCACAGCCTCTCTCAAAAACTGATACACCATAAAGATACAAAACACAGTTCTGCAGACAAAAGCATGATTCTCTGTACGTTTCACATACAGCATGTCACACAACATTACAAACCAAGGCTGTAAGGAATGATATCAAATTAAGGACATAGCCAGAAGCAAGGTAACTGTTGGAGTCTCTGGTGTTGATTACCGATTGTGTGCTGCCCGGAGTTTGTTAATAATTCCTTGTCATATAAAAATACTGACAATAAGCATTAGAAGGCACAAAAATGTTTTATGCGACTGCAGCAGTGAGTTGGCACTTAATGGTTGATGATAAACTGGCAAATACTCGCACACTTAATTTCACTTTTAAACCCTAAATTCTCTTATTTGAGAAAAAGTTAAAAGATGAATTTCGGTTTAAAAAAACAAACGAACCAAAAAACATATAGTTTGTGTCACGGGTTATATATGCAACTTTTTCCCAAGGAAATGGCTCGCGCATGCATGTGCATGTTTGACACCACATTATCTCCCGGACACACCAACGCGGATGCATGTACGTAGACGTAGTCTTGTGTTGTCCATCGACATATACACGAGATCCAGCTGACATGTCACTCAGAGTGTGTGGTGTTATTTTACCCCATTTCCTTTAACCCTAGATCATGACTAATCGCAATTTGCCAAGCATAGATTTCAGACACCTGTTCTGTCCTGTGTGAGTCTGTTGGTCCCGTCTGTTTGTGTGCAACTTGGAATGGAGATGTTTCTGAAAAAATTGGTCTTTAACTGAATAATATCAAACACGGCACTTGTACCACCTTATTTACCTAGTTTTCATTGAAAGCCAAACAGTACTCTAAATAACCAAACCCACATTATATGTGTTCCTCTACTTAAGAACAAAACCAAATAATGCATGAACATAAATAGATATAAGACTTTTATGCCAAAATGACACTAGATTCATAGGAGCCAGTTATTTAAGACTGATCCACTGATGCAAACAGTGTGCGGCGACATGGCTCTGGCCGTTAAGTGTTACTGAAAATGCACATTATAGGTCATGTGTACATTGACAGAGTTTGGCCAAACCATTTCAGTCCTGCACAATTCAGCGTCAGGCCTTATCTTTACCTCAAGTGTGCACACACATGCAATCTTTAACTGGAAAGAAGGGTGTACAGGATGTAGGCGTAGGCGATATGTCCTCATGGAGGAGTCTGGCTCACCAACAACACAATTTCTCTTTGTGTAAAAAGTCTGTACAAGTGTGTTTTCGTCGCAACAATAGAACTCTGTATAAAATCAGCAGGCACTTTTTTCTCTTGTCTGTCTCAGGTTCAAATGGTCACATTTAGCCTACTAGCCCCTACGCACACTACTCCGTCTCCTCCTTACTTCCTTCGTTAGTAGTGCATCGATCTGAATGAGTCTCCAGTGCGAACGGGCTGTTTCTGTACTCTTAAGGTCGAGACAGTGTGGTGTAGACCGGCTGGTCCCAGCTGGATGCGTTGGGGCTGTGAGGAGGAGCCATGGACAGACTGTTGAGGATTGGGCTGCTATAGGGCCGCCTGGATGAATGGAAGTAGGGATACTGATAAAGGCTAGAAGGATAGCTAGAGTAAGGGTTGTAATAGTTGGAGCTCTGAAGGTCAGTATAGTCACACTGGGAGCTGGAGAAAGAGGAAGCGGCCGAGGCAGCTGATGTGGCTGATGTGACACAAGCCTGGCTACTGTACGAGCCGTAATCAGAGTGTGAGGGCGAGCCATGAGAGTGCTCGTTGTAGTGGCTGGGGCTCAGTTGCTCTGTTTTAATATGGAGACGGTGTTGGCCCACCTCACCAGTGGAGGGAGAGGAGGAGGACATGGAGCTCTTTCGGCTCCACGTTGACCCGTTGCTGCTTGTATGGCTGTATGAGGAAGTGTAAGCGCTGCCAGGCAGTGGAGCCTGGCTGTGGCTGTGGTCTGAGGAGCCTGAGGCGTGGCCATTGAGCGGGAGGTACTGGTCAAACTCGTGAACGTCAAAGGTCTCCATATTGCTGATGACATCAGTGCTGAGCTCAGAGATGTCTACATTGCTGAAGTCAATGTTTTGCCTGCTGCTGTCAACAAGTCGACGGCCTTCATGTTTCAAATCCTGCTTCACCCCATGATGGAGGTCTGTTTTAGGAGTAGTGGGTGGTGTAGGTGGACCATGGGGCTGCCCTGAAAAAAAGAGATGTAAATCAGAAATGAAGGTTCATCACTTCAAACACAAAATTATCTCAAGAATTAAACAAATTAGCCGCAAAGTACATACCGGCATGGTCAGGATGGTGGTGTCCGTCACTCATTCCTCCCAGTCCTCCCATCCCTGGTTCAGCTTTGTACATGTGATGAGCCAGTTCTGCTCCAGAATCGGAGTCGCTCTGGCCTGGTTTCACATTCTTCCGTCTTCGAGGCTGGTACTTGTAGTCTGGATGATCTTTCTTGTGCTGAACTCGAAGCCTCTCTGCTTCATCTACGAATGGCCTCTTTTCACTCTCTGAAAGCAAGCTAAGGTAGAAAAATATATAAATAAAATAGAGAAAATTATTGAGCTGAAGTAAACAAAGACACAGTTGTTAAATTTAAAGTTACTTTAGCGCTTTTGTTTCCTAAAAAAACGTCGAGAAAAACACGCATTAAAAGATGTTTTCTGTCTTGGTTTGTTCAAAAAAATCTATTTATTTCCAAATCATTTCACCAAATACAACAAAAGAAAGCGTTATAATATTATAATCATGTCCGTGTTCAAAACTCCAGCCAGGTCTTGGTGACCTGAGTGTCCTTTTGTTTTTTTTTACGTTACTTAATATTCTTGAATTTCCCTACACCCCAATCTACATACATAAATATATATAATTTTATTTGAAATATATATTTTTTCTTACCGCCAAAGTTTCCCCAGGGTCTTGCTCAGTTCTGCGTTGTGCAGGTGTGGATACTGATCCGCGAGCTTTCTGCGGGCCGCTTGCGCCCACACCATGAACGCATTCATGGGTCTCTTGACGTGAGGTTTACTCTTCAGGGATCCGTTCCCTCTCACGGGCATTGGCACCAAGGACCAGTCGTACCCCTTTAGGACCTGAGAGACGGCATCTCGTATACACGCAGGGAACCTTTCATCATCTTCGGAGTCCAGTTTCTTGCCCATACCGGCGAGCAGGGATCCTTGTCCATCGGAGCCTGTCGGCGAGGACGGAGCATCGGAGTCAGACTCGTCCTGGGACATGGAACTGTTTGTACCCGATGGACTGCATGGCTGGTCACCGACACACTTGTCATGCTCCTCCGTCATTTTTAACATTATTTGTTCAGTCCTTTGGAAATGAAAATTCAGATGTTGCCACTGAAGTTCAAGCCTTCACCAAATTGGCCAGTGCGCTTTTGCGCGCGTTGCGCCAAAGTAAATTCCTTTAACAGTTTCAGTCAGTGCGAGCCTGTTGTTTTTCCCCCGCTTTCCTGTTTGTTTGCCTTGTTGTCCCGGGCTGTCTTGGAGGGGGGTGCTGTCGTGAAACTTGTGGTTCTCACTGTGAGCTGAAGTGCTGCATGTTAGAGCAACTTGAGTTGGAGTTTTAAAAGCGTCACTCCACCTTCGGCCTCTGGTTGGCTGGAACAAATCGCTACTTTCTCCTCATTGGTTCAGGATCTATGTGGGCTTCATTATGTTAATGACTTTTTAATCGGTGTCACAATTCTGTTTTTGTTAATTTATTCACGAGGTGTTGCAAGCAGATATTTCACAAATTGTGCATTTCTACAATTATTTCTGACCACAATATGAAAAGCATCTTCATTGTGTTAATGTCAAAATAACCTGACACATTATTGATTGTATACTTTATGATATAGAGTTATATTTTTTTTATTATGTACTGAGATAACATAAAAATAAATAATATTTATATTTCTATCATATTTATTCTGATCGGATCATCAAAAGATGTTGCATGCACAGAGTAAAAAGAGAACTTTTGTATAATCTGACAAAAACAATAGTATGAGGCGCTCAAAAATGTTTTGCTCAAATGGCTCAAAATAATCTTACTTGGCATATTACATCAGGTCTGACAGACTCTCCAGTCAAATTCACAGCAATAGGGTGACACCCTCCACAAGGTTCAACTGATGGGCTTCTCTTTCTTTTTGCATAATACATGTGCTCTTTTAAAACTCATGCAACAATATTTTTAGCTCGATCACCACACGATACTAAGCCTTTCAGATCTTTTTATTTAAATTACTTGTCTCCACACAAACTTATAGGAAAAACTAAATTTAAATCTAAACAAATCATCATGGCTGTGAAGCCCAAGTCTCATCCCAGAACACACCAAAAACAAAGGTTAAAAAGTTTGATAATAAACTGCAGCCCAACTGCAACTTTGACAAATGCTCCAACTTTAGAGACAGAAGTTAACGTATCCTGTTTGTTTGTGATCCATAATTCACTTCTCATCTCCAGTGAAGCATGCTTTTTACGACACAGAAGATACTGAGAGCAGAGAAGATAAGAGTGTAGATTGAATCACAGCCTTTGTTAAAGGTGTCTTTGTTCATATATTGTGGGATGATTTTTATCACTGGCCTCCCCATTAAAAGGTATGTTTGCGCTGGACGGCAGTTTGCTTTGCTCAATGCACACTGCAGGTGGCTGAGGGAAGAGGAGAGCTTGTAATGTGGAAATAATGGAAACTGTGGCTTGGTTATAAAGACGCTGTTTTTCAGTGTGAAAGGTGATGGCTTGCACAGAAAGGTAAGGAGTTTTTATTGTTTGTTCTTTTATTATTAGCAATGGCTTTTTATTGTGACTTTGTATTAACCTTTAGTGTTCAGTGTATTGTGTTTGAGGGACAATGACTGCATGGTCCATGCCACACAAAATAAGCCTGTTTTCCTTGAAAGTATAATTCACAGTTGATATAGTTAAACTGTCTTGCTCTGGCTTGAGCTGTCTTACTTTCTAGCAGCTGCTTTGAAAACACTTAGCTGGATCAAGTTCAGAGTTTGTGTGTGTGTGTGCGTGTGTGTGTGTGTGTGTGTGTGTGTGTGTGTGTGTGTGTGCATGTGTGTGTGTGTGTGTGTGTGTGTGTGTGTGTGTGCGTACGTGCGTGCGCGTGTGTGTGACAGCATCTAGCTGTCAGATGAGAGTGGCTGTGGCCTGTTTCTCTTGTAACACACAGAAAAGTATTAAATATGCACAGCTATTTTTTGCATGTATAGATTCAATTATATTTCTTCATACTAATTTTAGTTATTGTTAACAGCTAAGTAGAAAGATCCACTGGCACAGTTATCAGTAACATCTTGTCAAGTCTCATGAGGTTTAATTCTTGTCACATTTTGACTATTTGAACATTGCCTCTGGATTTCCAATCAAATCATCTCATCTGGGTAACATATAATGCTGTAAAATCCTTCCTCTAATACACCTTTGAAACTGAATCAACTGTTCCTGACTCAAGTCCCACCTTCCCACCAAATTTCATGGAAATTCATCTGCCCGGGCTGAGGTATCCTGCAGAAAGACAAACAAACAAGCAAGTAGATTTCAGTAAGTGTGATGTAGTTCCAAAAGTACTTTATTTGGGTTTTTATTTCTGGGGAAAATTGAGGGATCCATTGTGTTGTAATACCATTTTAATAGCTCCATGTTGACGTAAGTGTGACGCTAAACACATTAAAACTCACTTTAGCATTTAATGAAAAGGCAGAAGAAAAATAAATTCCAAGCAACTCGCACTGACATGACTCTTCAATCATCTGCTCACAGGTATGACAGTGAGTGTAAATCAGCACGAGTCCAACATGAGTGGCAGCTGCCGTCACTTCCCACTTAGCTCTGGGATCGTATTCGTTTTTGGGGTAGACAGCAAGAGACAGAAAGGAGGAGACAGACTTAAACAGACTCCAGCCTTCCCTCTTAATGTCTGCCTGTATTGTGGGGAAAAACTCTGGTCAGAGTTTGTGGGCTTTGGGCTCTTGATTAGAAAAGGAAGAAACAACAGAGGAGAGGCAACCGCGCATGAACCTTAAGTGTCCTAAAGAATGAAGGAAGGTTTTAATTTTCCTATTTTTGTGAGCTTTGTCTCAAAGGAAAGACCCGGGTAAAGATTTTCAGACTTTTGCAGAGCATGTTGGCCAATTTCTCCTGGGCCTCAGTCACTTCTACCCCACATGTAAATTATACTTTCTGGCTTCTAATGTGCATACAAAATTAAATTACACAGTCACCCACAGGAATCTTGCTTCCTTTGGTCTCTGCTTCTGTGTTTTAATACAGTTAGGCACATTTCTTCGTTCAAGCCAAGTTATAATGCTGAGCAGTTAAATTGGCATACATTGTCACAGTATTGACATGATTCTGAAGTTCATCGGGTCATCAGGTCCATAAATACCATATATAAAACATTTAAAACCATACTTTTCTGTGCATGACGTGTAAATCCTGCAACACTGGAATCTTAAAACAACTTCTTTACAATTTCCTACATGAGGATAAGCTCTCTTTGCAGCCACCACAGCATCCTAAACCTAACCCAGAACAGCAGGCCTTCATTTTGTCTAATAATTTCCTTGATTGCACTCTGAGTCAGTTTAAACTTGGTGAACTGTGAAGACTGGCATGCCCTCCCTCTCACCCAGTCAATCCCAACCACTCCATAACCACATGTGGAGCAAACTCCTGGGCTACTAACAAACCATATTTCACCCCTGCACCGCATCAACCAGACCACTTTTCTTTGGTTTCACACTCAGATAGGTTATTTAGGGCAGAATTTACAGTTGTAGCAAATGCTAATGGAAGGCTAAGATGCAGGTTTTAGACATTATTTATTAAGTTATGAAATTAAACATTTAACATGTCTGGGGAAGTTAAAGGATTCATACATGTTTACATCTTTAAGTGTAAACGAATGAAGATTTTTAGCTAGGTTCACACACAGTAAAGCAAACTTTCAGTGACGGATGTACGCACTCCTGTTTTCAGATTCATTGCTACTCATCACACCCCCTCTGAAACCGTGTAGTGGTGGATGTTTTCCATTTTGGTCTGCGGCCAAATGTATTTTCCAGGTTGTCTACTTAGCAAGGTCGAAGACCCGGGGATGCTTGACTCCACTGGTTCCAATCACAGTCCAACCCCCATGACAGCTGCTGCGCGTTAGGACCTCCCATTGACCTCTGACCTCACACTATCCTAAATTCATTCTATTAAAATACCATAATGTGGGGTTTACTGGAGCAATTGCAGGTTTTATTTAAACCTATTAGTAGATGCAGAAAGGTGGAGGTGAGGGGTTGCAAAGAAAGGAGTTTTGAAGAGATGTAAGGGGGAGTGTTTGAAACTGAAGGAAACAATTAGTCCAAAACATCTTTGGGTGTGTTTGGCCTTCGGCCACTCTCACATTTTAATGTCAGGAGCATAAAAAGAGCTCAAGTGTTTCCAGATTATTTGCTGTGTTTTCTCCCTGACACATAACTGCTTAGTGAGGCAGTGGTTTTGCTTGTGATAGTTGTATATGTTCATATGAATTAGGGATTATGAACGGGGAGGTTTTGGAAGTGGTTGCAGTAGCCTTTTGGGGAGAATTATTTTAAGACAGTTCCTCAGTCTCTTGTCATTCGTAGGCCTTTTTGAAAATCTTTGATCTAAAAGCTGTTAGTAGGTATCCTGGTTGTGTGACTCAATTCATGTGCAAGCTTGTGAAGTACAGAAAAGTTGTGACTATCAGCATAATAGTTTCTTAATATTGGGTAAAGGTGAAGCTCTAGGTCGATTCCAGGAGAACAGATCAGTAAACTTTCATTTAATCTTACACATGCACAGTAGAAATGTCCATTCCACATAATTTTCTTCTGAAATAACAGCCTAACTGCTTAGATGCTCAGATCGGACAATATTTCACATATCTTTTCTCAGTATTTTCCCAGGAGGAGTGAGGCGGTATGTGGGTTCCTTTTTTTACACTTTGTGATCTATACCCCCATCATTCTTTCTTTCTTTCTTCCTTGACATCTTCAGGGCATATGTTCTGAGTAAAACTTGTGGTGTGCTCAGTTTTCCACATTGTCTACTTTTTTGATCCTTGATTCTCATAAATCATCTCCCTAATTTGCTTGAGAATTAGATGGTGCGGGACATGTAGACATTAAGAACAGGACTCAGGGGCGGCGAAAGAACAGAAAGCCCACCCCTTAACTTTACGGGAAATGAGAGCCTGTTCCACAATACTAAGTCTATTTAAAGGAGTTGTCTGGCTGTGGAGCCTTTGCCTCATAGTGCTATGATAACTGCGGTGCATTGTTTTTATTTACAGATAATTAAAACAAGAATAAAAAACCCATTTTCACTCTTGATTTTTATGTCCCTTTTACGAGCACAAGACTGCACTGATTTTTGCACGCATGCAAGTGCACAAAGCCAGTGTGCAGCACAGTGCACACACACTAACCAGAGTGAAACCTAAATCTCTTGTGTACAATTCATATATTACAGCATAATTTATAAGCTATTAAAACGATTATTGGTGAAGTGGATCAAATTCTCCAATTAGGCTTTTAGTGCAACCAGCCAAGACTTTCAGTGTTTATGAGCGGCAGTTAGTCTGCATGTCTCCAGCCTGTCTGCAACCTGATTTTGCAAAAACGTAAAAAAAAACAAAAAAAACCGCATAAGCACACCTGCTCCTAACCGCATGAAAAAGTAGTGTGTTGTGATCATCTTGATGAGCTTTATAGTATGTGATGTTACAGCCCTGAGGGTATTCCCATGGCTTGATGTGGATTCACTTAATGTGCAAGTGAAAACTGGTTGGTGCTACAGGATTTACTGTCCCCACAGGGCTCATGTCAGAGAAATTGCAAAACTCCTTTCACGAACTTCAGTTGGACTTTACTTTCAGCCTCGTTCAGAGTAAATAGATTTGGACACTTTTCACCCGGCGTATCGACGACTGAAGTAAACAGTGGACTGACGGCTTGCCCGGATAGCAAAAGACACTGGGGCGGATCCAGTCAGTAGTCGCTGTCTGGAGTCGCTGTCTGGGTACGCTCACTACAGATGATGGTGGCCACAGTTTTTAAGGTTCCCTTAGGGGTTAAAATATAAAAACACTGCAAAAATATTTAGTTGACATATATTCTGTCCTGATTTATTGCTAGGTGATGATTTTATTCAAATATGCTAAAATATAGTGTGTACAAAAATGTAGTAGGAACAGGTTTGCTGTGGCATCTAAATCTAATGACTAATGTCTAAAGTAAATGTTTTTGATCTCTCTCAGCTGACTAAAACATCTTTGTTCTATAGTGGCCCCCGTAGCTAGTCTTATTCATTTGAATTGCTCAGGGCTAAGAACAGTGCAGACAGTTGGTTGCAGTCTGCAATCTACTGACATCTAGAGATGATATTTTATCCTTTGTAACTTTAATTAGTCATTCAGGTTTGTCTGAATGGACCAGGGGATCAGTGTTGTAGCAAGTAAACGACCAGCATATACAGATTATAAATTAGCCACACACAGCAGAGAGCCAAAAACTAACTTCAGGTGCTCCCTTATTCTCAAGAGCTTGCCACAACAGGTAATGCCGGCTGTTTGATTGCCAGTTTTTTGTTGTTTATTTACACTGGATGCAACCTACAAATGATTTGGATCCCCTCTTGGGAACAAACTGGGAAGCTTTCACTTGTTAGGTGAATATGTAAAGCACTATACTGTGAAGCCACTACAAACAGCACAGCGTAAGCCAGCAGAAAAAGGAATCCTGCACATCTGTGAAAGAGCGCCTCCTTTTTGTTGTTAGTTTTTTCTTTGTTAGTTTTTTTTTTTTTTTTGTTTTGAGTTTTTTGCTCATTTACCTTGGGTGACACGTCGTGCCATATAGGTTCCCTACTGACGGTTACACAGACATCACCCGCCTCAGGCAAGGAAAGAAGGAAGCAATTGCCAACCGTTTCCACTGGTTATAGGTTGCAGGGTATTTCCTGGTTACCACTTCACTATTTCTAACTGTTTGCCTGCCTGTTGCAAACATGCAAAGCGAAATGAAGTGAAATTAAGTCATGTGTAATATTTAGGCTCACTCTCACAGTAAACTTGAAGTTAAACATGGATGTGACGTACAGTGAAGGTAAAGCTGTTGTTCTGTTGAACATATGGGTTTGTATGTATGTGTGCTCAGGTCAGGTGCTGGTGGTGTCCACCTTCATAATACAGCGTGGGAAACCAAGGTCATCGAGGTCACTTCCTGTTCACTCTGAATAGGTGCAGAGGTGTGTTTTGGGACAGAAGAGTCAGTGGGAATATTTGTGTAGCAGGAAGGATAGGGCTTTTTAAACGGTCATTAAGTCTGATGTTTTCAGAAGAATTTCACTTTCTCCAAACTTTTTCCCTTTTTAAATATTTCATGCTCTGCCTTTGGTTATTTTCTCTAAATATGACTATTTGCTTTTATCTAATAAGTTATATGTGTTTTGTCTCCCTAATAATTAACCTTTTAAGAGTTTTGTATGGCTCAGATCACTTCAGGCCACTGTATCACTTTTGATGAGTGTTTACCTTCAACTCACTGGTGACTCTGTTCAGCTCTGAGGGTTATCAGTGTGGAGATTAAATTACATATTAGCTGAAGATGGTCAAATCACCAACATTTGATTCCACTCAACACACTCACCTTGGATTACCTCTGTGTTTGTTTGTTTCAGTGCTCTTTGCCTGTTGGTTCAGTCACTTTTTCCTTCAAAGATAATGATTTCTAAATGTTTTGATCTAAATAACAGTAGGATTTTTAAGACAAATGTTTTCAGTTACACTTATTACTAGTTATCTGTCTATTTTAGCAAAATTAAGAAGATATACTTTTACTTTACCACTTTTTGCCTGCTAATGACCACCCCAGGACAGCTTTGGCTGCATTTAAATGCAGCGTATAAATCTACCCAACTACATGGCCCTTATGGTGATGTGCAAAAATTAACTTCCTCTTGTGGATTATATAAAGACCCATTGCTGGTTAGCCTGATTGATGAAGGCCAGTTTTACTTTTGGGAATTTCTCATTAAAATTTGGTCCACTTCTAACCCTTTGAATCGAGACTTAAATCTAAGAGTAAAACAGCTCAATACTCTGACTTGCTTGATGAAAGTTTTAAAAATATTTAAATACTATATGTGTGTGTGTGTGTATGTGTGTGTGTTGAATATGTTTGTGGTGATAAATGTGCAGCTCAGGCCAGTTTTGTAGCCACAAATAACTCCATGCTTGTGGATAAATTGGGGCCAAATTTAAAAACAGCAAATAACCTTGCCCCCCCGCCCCCAATAGCCCAATTTTAGCTCCATTGGTGCCTTTATAGCTTGAAACTCAGGTACATATATTTATGACGGCTGTAAAGTATTGCTGCTGTAGTTAATCTCCTAATGACGTCTCTCTTCCTCTGCTACCAGTAAGTCTGGGTTCGGACTTCAGGGACCAGTTGGCTGGAGACAGGAGGGGGGAACGTGGTCGATGATTTTGGGATGCAAATTTTAGGGGGCTAGGGGCTTAAACTAAACTGTGTTTGTGATTGAAAAAGGTGAAAGAGACCGGGATTCTTCTCTTTCTTTCTTTCTTTCTTTTCTTTTCTTTTCTTTTCTTTTCTTTTCTTTTCTTTTCTTTTGATGACATGCATGTGACATGGCATATTTCAGACGCATGAGATCTATTACAAGTGAGAGTGCCAGAAATTTTGCTAATGGGAAACAAATGGGCCACACTTCTGAGCTCGTGTCACTTTGGGAGGCAGTTTGTTGCCATCTTTCTTTTTCTTTTTCTTTTTCTTATAGACATTCATTTGCAAATATGCTTTGCATACACCTTATAATAATATTCACCAAACCATCGTGCAGTCTGCTTTTGCATACGTGCTTGTGCACAGGTGAGAGTGTACAGTCATATCATTTATGTGGATATGAGGTTGTTGTTTTTTTAGTACCTGACCCTTCACTTATAGATATAGGATGATGCCCCGGTGACACTGGTACACACCGAGCACAGCAGTTCTTCCCTCTTTCTGTCTCCACTGTCCATCTTCCCTCCTCCTTCCTCTCGCCTCTCCTGGTTGCAGTTGTATTTGTGCGCCTTGGGAAGATTACAAAGAGGTGCTTTGTGAGGGGATGCAGCTGCTGAAATCCGACTAGATCCAGCTGAAGAGAGAAGGGAGCAGGTGGGTCAACAACGCCACCCTGCTGTTCCCAGAATATCAGGCTGCAGAGCTGTGCCTCCCTCCCCCACACAGGCACTCTCGCACAGACAAACACACAGCAACACATGCACACACATCCTCAGAGCACCCCAATCCCAGCCCATTACACACAAACATTATAACATGTCAAAATAAAAACACAGCAACACCCACAAAACAGCAATCCTGCAATATACACATGTCAAAGGACTACCTCTGTGGAAATACTGCCCACTCAAACAAGTGTGTTTAACAAGAATCATTCATGTAGTGGGAGAATTTTGGCAGAAAGTTTGAAAGCTACACAAATTATTCACGCACACACACTTAGTGCTGTGTACTAAGGCCTTATGCTAATTCTAGGTCGCGCCTTATGATTTAATTAACAGCAGCAATGACACGGGCAGTCCACGTGCTGTAGAAAGCAGAGGAAGATCCTGTCAGCTTTGTGAAGCTAAGATGTTAACAGGTCAGGATGCTGCCAAAATGTTGGATTTCTGAATCACAATGGGGACATTGGTAAGATGACCCTCATCCGGCTTTGTGCAGCTCAAAAAAAGGGCGGCAGGAGATGGAGAGAGGAAAGGAATGAAAGAGAGAAGAGGAAGTCATGCAGGCGAGCGTTCTCGCTCCCGTTGAAGTGGATCAGATGTCTCACCGCCAACCTGACTGCAGGGGACACAATGCTGGACCAAGGTGACATAAAAAGCACAAAATTTACTTTGTTTTTACTTCTTCTTCTGTTTTTGTACTGCTGAACTTGAAAAATTCAAATGTTGATGATGTTTCCACTTTCCTTTATCATCTCCTTCTACAGCCTTAATCAGCTTCAGATCCAAATTCTGTACTTTATACTTTATAGAAACACCCACCAAATTATAGATGCATTTTGTATTAACTTCGCATATGTGTCCTCTCTCCTGTCATGTTCCATAAGCAAGCTTTTTGATAATCATAAAAGAAATATGCTAATAGGATGCAAAGCAGTTGTGCTGCACTGAAAGCTGTGGGCTTTGTGAACTATTCTTCAGCTTTATGTTTCTCTTACTGAAGTCTTTCTGTATACTTAATGAGAGTTTTGACGCACGTGGCTCCCTCCCCATTGCCTTGGAGCGCCCAGCCCCCCTTCATGTGTGCAATAATTCAGCCACATTGATAATAAGTTCTTCTGTCCCTCCCTGGAAATGCTTGAATGTCATTTTATACACTAGGCTTTACTCTGAAAGATGCCACTGTCCCGCACACTTAGTATTCTTTGCTGTCCCTCACCATATTCGCCACATTTTTGCTTAAGTAAAAACCAGCAACTGTAAAATTTCCTTCAGTTACTTCTTCCACTTCTCAAAACAAAATAAAAATAAGCTGGCAATATGTCACCAAAATAATCCGTATTTCTTTCCCTCTATTATGTCTAAATGACTTCATTTTTTTATGGGTCGGTTATCGTCCACAATTCACGTAGCTTTATCTGTGGGTACACTTGAGTTCAGTGACATGATATCCATCACAATTCTGTCACAAGCACCCCGCAGACCTCTCGTTGCCTCTTGCGCCAGGGTGGAAAACGCGGGTCCTACTGTTCGTGCAGTGCTTCAGGTTGTTATTCTTTTTTCTAATGTCATCCCGGTTCATGTGATATAGCAGAAACAACATATTCTGGGTCATTGTGGGTTTCTTTCTTGCTCAGATAACAGTTTGTGTGGGAGAGTGATCGCCATTAGAAGGTGGATCTCTGAAAATGCAGACTCTCAGCCATCTGGAGTTCCATCTCTACACATGTTTTAGAGTGTGGGAAGCTGCAAGAGTGTGTCACTGGTTTATATCAAATCACTAAATATTTCATCAACTCTGTGCTCAGTCGTGGGTGTGTGGAAGTTATTCTTTGAGTGGTTTTCCTTTTTTTTTTTTTTCTTGTGGCCAATTACTCTCCCATCGCTGTCATTTACCTTCATTTACATCAATTCATTTGTCATATTAAATTTATTTAAGCCATGCAATCTGTGTCCAACCCACGTTTCTGGAGTTTGACAAAATGAAGCCATATGCTGTTGATGTGGCACTAATCAGATGCGTTTAGCTTAGCGCTGTCTAATGCTAACCAACTCTAGGCAGCAGCAGAGGATGAGCCAGCTCCTACCTCTTTTCCATATCTTTGCTATAAGTGTAATGGTCCACACATTTCCTAGTGAAGCATTGGGCCTGATTGCCGTCATTCTCACATCTGCTTCCTGGAATAGCAGTGGGGAAGTCTCCAAAGAGCTCCCAGTGGAGTGTGGGGCATGTGTGCTCACATATGAGGCGAGAGTTTTGAGACGGGGGCTTGCCGGTGTGGTTTATTTTCAAAGGGTTGTGCTGAGGATGTGTTGAGAGGTTGAGGAGTAGAGAGAGTTCTCTGCACTCTGGTTTGGGTTTCACCTCCCCGGGACACAGCTGGGGAGTTTAGGTTAGGAACCGGGGGATGGGCCCGCAAGGATTTTGTGTTTAGACCAAAGCACAAACAATATAAAATTTTATTTTCTGTGTGTATTTTAGAGCGACAACAAATAGAAAGTGTGCAGCCTTGTTCGTAATGTTATAATCTTACTGTGAAATGATTACCTAGTTCTTTTTGACATTTCTATGAACTGGTACACATAGTCTGAAATGAGAAAAAAAACATGCAAACAACTAAACTGAACTCCGAAGAAGAAGGAAGTAAATTATCCACACCAGTGCTAGCTAACTGTCATATTTGCACCATTCATTTCCCTATTTTTCACCAGCCACAGTAATGTGGGCAGTGATAGGCATCGCTCCAAGTGGGCCACTTTGCATTAAAAAAAAAAGCTTTGGCAATATGGAAAATGCACAGAGGTAAACTGAACTTATTTGCTTATTCAAAGCTGTCACTCTCTCTTTTCTGAGCAGCGTTCTCCAGCAGTCATAGCAAACTGGAAAGTTTGGAATGCAAAATAAGATGCAAAACAAAAAATTTGCATCACTGTACAGTTTCAGTACAGAGCTGCCTAGCCTCACATGTTAAACAGAGACATTATTTAAGATGGTGTATTTAAGTATTTAGGGTGATAAATGTCTAACTGAGGGTTCAGTGCAATTTTGAGCAAGTGCAGCATGTACTCTCATTAAGCCAAGTGTGCTCCCAGAAATGTTTTCTCTGTAGAAAAAAATCACTTTAAAGGCGTCACAGGCAAGATCACTGCACACAGAGCAACTTGTTGACTATAAATTTGAACTACATTAGTTTAAATTTAGTGGGCTGTTACTGAGTGGGATTTTTTTTAAATGTCTTTTGTGCTCATCGTCTGCTTGTCAGTACTTGTTTTTCCTTTCGGTTGCAATTCTGATTCTTTTCCACACTTTCATTTTTAAACTGTAAACATCCTATTTTACGCCCACCTCTGGGTTACTGCTGCCTTCTTGTACTTTATGTTGAGAATACATATTGGAAAGCAGACAGACAGCATGTCTGGATTTTTTCCCCTCCCCTTTTTAATGATTCTTACTGTTTCTCTGCATTTGCTGCATGGTGTTGCCTGCCAAACCCCGAGAGTGCCACAGTGTGCTGCTAGCTGCTGGTGTTTTTTCAATCAGGCTGGTGCGGACCTGGGAAGCATTGTCCGTGCCTTGTTGAAATTCAGGTGCCAAGAATATAATTTTCCTTAAGTGCTTACAACTGTAAAAACCAACGCTGAGACTGAAAGCAATTGCGGATCATTTAAATTGGAGAAAAAGGTGAAGCAGCAAGCTCTTTAGTTTTCGTAGAACTCGGGAAACATTATGCGGTCTGTCTAATATATGTTTTAGTTAAATGGTTTAATTTTTAACTTGGTAATTTATGTTGGCTGTGTGTGATTCCTCTGGGGGAAATGCCACTGGCTGTGGTTAAACCGAAGACTACAATTTGTGGAAGATGTACTGGGCTTTCATATCAATACTAATTTACCGAAGTAAAATATGGAATGAAAAGGACAGCAACATCTAGTCTTTAACATCTGCCTATGGCTGTCACTTGAACTGATTGTCTCAGTTTAAACTAGTCTGTATGACTGTCTATAGCCTGGTTTCTCTTAGAGATGACCTGCTTAGAGGTGAATTTGTAACTATGTTCTGTTTTGGCTCAGCAGGAGTTCATCACCCAGACTATGTGAGCATGACGTTGCACCTGTCAGAGAGGAAGGCTTCAATCATTTCTGTCGGCTGTAGCTAGGGAGAGCCTTCGGTCAGAGTCATCTTCTGGCCTCAGGCACGCCTGAATTTAATCATTTTTATTATTTTTTTTAAATGTTTTAAGTACAATAATGATAGAGAATTTTCCCTGTGATTCCCACGCCTTCTCACTGTTCCCACCGCTCCTTGGAGCTTCCCCTTTCCAACACTTTTCTATCTTTTTCAGACATCAGAACATTTCTCTGTTTTCCCTCTTAACTCATCTGACTATTAGTAGGATGATTACAAACTGATTCATATTTGCTGACTCATCTCTGCTGTTCTTGGGATTAGCTGGCTTGCCATTGGCTCCCTCAGGTCCGAAAGAGTGGAGAAGGTTTCTCTGGTCTCTTTCTTTCTCCCTCTTCCACCGTATGTTGAGTCATTCTCTGGAAAAAGCAAATCAGGGCTCCATAGAGATTACAGAGAATACGCTCTCCAGTTCTGTTGACGAAGGGTGAGGTTCTTCTTCTTCTTCTTCTTCTTCTCACCTCTTGAGGCAGGACCACACAGCATGTGAAAATCTGCTCGGCAGACACACCTCGGTTTCCATGTGCAATAAAACATACATGTTTTCCCACAACGAATTGCATCACATGACAAATGAGAGATGCAGACTCATCCACGCTTTGTTGTGGGAATAACCTCAGAAATAATTCAATTTGTGCATATCTCAGGAAACAGGTAACAAATGAAAGACGGCGGCACTGCTGCAATCTAAACAACTGAAAGCAAATAGACATTTTTTCTGGAGTTCAGCGGCATTAGTATGTCAATTTTTTCCAAACAGAAAAAAAACTTCTCCTATTAAAATCAGATGTGGAGGTCAGGAGCCTACCTCAGTTACAAAACTCAACACAGTTACAACACCAGTCTTTTTCAGTTGTATATGTTTTCTGATTTGTTTTCAGTTCCAGGAAGACTACAAATTTATATTACGTCGAATTTGGCCAGGCAGACTCAGATTAAATTTTGTAAAGTCATTTGTGTTTGCGTGTGTCTGGTGTAACTAATTGCATTTGGTCGGCACATTCAGCCACTTCATGTTTGTCAGTAATGATTCGAAGTGACCACCATGACATTCTTTGAAAATTCAAACCCTCGATTTCATTGAACTAATCTCTTTATACCTTCCAAATGGTTCATTTTCCTTAAATAACTGTAACCGCTGAAGCAGCCCAATTACCGCAGACTGTAATACAAAATCTTAGAATTCTAAAGGTCTCTTTTTGCAGCTTTCTTTGTTGGAAGAAAACTGAGAAACCAACTTTCTAACAAGCAAAGAAGCAAAGGCCATCTCTGGTGTTTTTAGTGCTTCAAAATAAAATAAAGTCACAGTTTAAATGAATTCCCCATGACACCATTAGAGACCAAAAAGTGTCTTAGCCAGCGTTACACAACTTTCTTTTAAAGTGGGAAGTGTAATGGAGGTGGTAAAAAGGAAAATAAGCATAAAAATATCACAAATACCATGTAATTGTTTATTAGACATGATGTACACTAAACCACTGTGGGTGTGATGGTGAAGCAGTGTTTAACATTTGACTTAAAATCCAAATAATGTGATTTTAGTTGGAGTTTTATGGAGTTTTATGTCCCAAGTGAATCGTCAATAAGCAGTCATTTCAACAGATCTCTACTGAAGAGTGGACTAGGCGTGAAAAGGAGTGCCTGCCATCATCAGGGTGCTTCCATTTATAGCCACCACCTCCTCATTTTTTCACTTTTTGTCTTTCATGCCTTTCCCTCTGTGTCTTTTGACCCTGTCCTTCACCCAAGGGACAAGGCTGAAGTGGCACTTCTTGAGTTTTGTTTCCTAAATGGGCTTGTTTGTTGTGTCTACTGTCTGAGCTTTTGCAGGGCTGAGCTGAAACATAATATAATGCTGCACTGGGCACATGGCAAGTGGTGGTTTTTGGGATCCTCTTAGTGGCTGGTGGCTTCTTAATTCTGGACACTGCAGACTTCTTGTTATGGACAAAGACTTCTCATCATGGGAACATGGTTTTCTGGCTTCCTCTACCAACTGTGACCTAAATTTTCCTTAAATACAGCTTACTGTCTTAAGTTTTAGTTAGTGAGATAGAAAACTTGTTGAAACGTTAGTAACAAAGAAGAGCATTATGGTTAGAAACTGACTGCGTGAATAAACATTCTACTACTGTTGGCTTTAACCCCCAAAAATCTATCAGATTTCCTAACTATAGAATCAAGACCTTATCTCAAAGCACTCATCTTCTAACATCCACATAAATTTACTGGCTAGAAATGCACAATAATTCCTTTTTTTCTTTTTGTTTTTTTGCATTTTTTCTTAAAATTCAGTTAAAAATTGGGCTATATCTGGAATCAAACTTGATAATCGCTCTTTTGTGAAGCCCGTTTTAGGGAAAGGCCACATGATTGCAAGACACCTAAATAAAATTCAGTGTTCATTCAATCATTCATTCATTCAATAAAGGTGGCGATTAAGAGTCTGACGCTTTTTTTTTATTCATGAGGAAATGGTATGATCTGTGAGGTTAAAGTGTGTTTCCTTGGTTAAAAAAAAAACAAAACATTCTCATGAATCTCTGCTGCAACATCCAGATGTTGGGGTCAGTATTTGGCATAAACATGAAAGCATGTATCAATGTTTTTGTGCTGCTGGCTGTGGTATAATGTTCCAATTGTGCATCAATTAAACACCACAGCCTACCTGAGTATTGCTGCTAAAAATGTCCATCCCTTTATGGCCACCATCTACCCATCCTGTGTTCACTGCTTCCAATACGATAGCATGCCACGACACGTAAATCATTTCAAAAAGGCTTTTTGATCATAACCATAAATTGAATGTGCTTAAATGGCCTCCAAAGCCACCAGATGTTGATCCAATAGAGAACCTTTGGAATGCAGTGAGAGATTCACATCATGGATCTCTAGATGGGAAAACCACCAGTAACTACTTGATGCTACTACGTCAATATGGGCCAAAATCTTTTATTAAGGCATTAAGGACTTAAGGCAGTTCTTAAGTCGAAAGAGGGTCCAACCCAGTACTAGTTCATTGATCGATGACTATCTTGAATTGGATTGAGCATTGCTGAATCACTATTTCATGACAGCATTGTATCATATCTCTAATCTGTAATTCCTCCTTATGAGTGTTTCCTATAGATTTCTGTGGCTGTATTGTGATGACACTTTAACAGCAGCTTCTTCTGATCGACTGCTACTGTGGCTTTCTCCATCTACCTGATAGGCCACGACGCACACACACAGTCACACAAAATACTGTGGGTCCCCTGGTCTGGCTGGGCTGTGGGTAGCTTGTAACCCAAGTGTTTTATTAGCAACTGGTCCAACACAGCTAATTGCTTCCTGAGGGAACCGCCTCCTTTCGCTCAGTGAATGATGAACGGCCCACATTATGTGTCTCGACAACCTTGACAATTTTTTTTTCTTCTTGGTCACAAAACTTTTTATTACACTGCGCTGCCACAAATCTTCAGTTTAAACATTCCTTCAAACCACTTTTAATTGTGAAGCAGTTAAAGCATTCAAAATTGATTTTGTTGCTCTAATTAATGTTAAACAGTATATATACAGTATATATATATATATATATATATATATATATATATATATATATATATATATATATATATATATATCTTTCACAGTATGTATCCATGTAGGTAAATCTCACCAGTTTTTCATTGTGCATTACACATCAGCACATCCTCAGACAGCTACACAACTGCACCCTTCTAAAAATTTTATTGAAACTTGAAAAGAAAACAAGATCAGATTTGAATATTCGGTTACTACATTGCTTTCCTTGGTCAGTTTTTTCTGTTGCCTATAAATATTAGTACTGTGTGTATGTTTCTTGTTTCTAAACTAGGTCATTCTGATTCAATAGAAGTTGTGTTTTGGGTGTAATCATATTTGTCACTTTTATCTTCCCTTTCTGGAGTGAATACGTTTCTTATTTTATAATCACTTGCTCAGACTATTAGCTTGAACAGATATCTTCTCTGTGATTCTTCATTGTGTGCGTTTGTGCACGTGTTGTCTCATGTCACTTACATTGCAACACGCATGACGTAACTATATATTGGTGGGCTAAAACCATGCATCATCTGGTTTTTGACCTGTTACTCCCAAAAAGAAAATCCCCAATATATGTTTGATCATTTAATGCGTGTGTGGGTTGACATAAGATTTGTGAGGGCTGAGAACTTCTCTTCTTTATTTTCTTTGTATGTGTGTGTGAGCGTGTGTGCGCATGTGTCTGCAGATATTTATTTAAAATATGCCTTTTCATCCTCTCTAAAGCTTTGTTCTTGAAAATCTTAATTACAAATGCCGAATTTCTGGTCATAAAAAAGTCACCGGTTTCCGGGCTCTTCTTGTTGCATGTTCTTGTCTCATATGTGTCTTTGATGATGCCATTGGGAGCTATGAGATGGGTTTCAAAAGGCTGCTTTCCCAAACAGGATATAGATGATGTGTAGGCCCATGATCTCTGAAGCAAGGATCAAATGGTGTTCTTCCACCCCCTGCTGCTCCCTCCATCTCTATAGGGTGGAGTCCGGATGGATGGCCTGAGAAGGAGGAGTGTGCTTTAAGGTCATATTGTCATAGCTCCATCACCTTTATTTCCTCTGGTTTTCATAATATGTACAGTCATCTGAAAAACAGATGATGAGGTAGTACTGTTAAAAAACAAAGTATACCCTTACTGCTTCCATTGGAAATTAAAATGTAAGTTGTGGCCAGATACTGCTCATCAAATGGATTTGATCAACTAATCATCAGCAAGAGTGAGCATGTCTACAAAAACAGAGGTTTGGCAATTTGCAGTGTGAAACATTGAGGTGTATGTAACATAATGTTAAAATATTTTTTAAAGATAAAAACTTTACAAATGATCAGAGGTCAGACTGTGCAGTGTTCACAGAATCTGCAAAACACCCAAGAGCTACATCTCAGACTCTACGGACCTCAGTTTACAACTTAAAATGTTAAAGTTCATGACAGTACAGTTAGAAAAAGACTGATTGAGTAAGACTTGTTTGGATTGGTTGCCAGGAGAAAGCCTCTTCTCACTGTTTGCATCTGAACAAACGGCAAAACTTTTAGGCTAATGTCCTTTGGATAGATGGGAATCAACTGGAGATGTTTGGTCACAATACACAGCACCATATTTGGTGGAAACCATACACAAGAAACCATACACAGAATTATAGGGGTGAAGGGGTGATGATTTGGCTTGTTTTGCATCTACACGACCTGGGCACCCTCCCTTCATTGAGTCAACCAGGAACTTTGTATACCAAAGTCTTCAAGAGTCAATTGTGGCGCCATCTTTACAACTGCTAAACTTTTGACCAAAACTAGATTGCGCAACAGCACAATGGTCGCAAGCACGGCAGCAAATCTACAGAATGGCTGAATGAGAAACGTATTAAGGTGTTGCAATGACCCAGATAAAAGTCAGGCCTAAACCTTACTGAAATGCTGCACATAAACAAATGACCACAAGGTTCAATGAACTGAAGCAACTTGACAAAAAAGTAGGCCAAAAATCCTCCACAACAATGTGAGAGATTGATAACGTCAAGGTGGTTCTACAAACTGTTTAAAACATGGGGTGTACTAGTTCTCACAGGACTGCATAGATTCCTGTGAAAACCTTCTTTTTCACATGACTATGAAAATCCACATTGTCTCATTCCTGATGTTTTTTAAAGGGAGTGTTCACTCCAAAATTAAATTTACATGCTTTTCCTCTGGCCTATAGCACTGTTTATCTAAACTGCTTGGGTTGCCTAGTGTTGGATATTTTGCCTGTAGGAAGGAAGGAAGTTAAATGACACTTGCTTGTCAAAGTACAGAATTTTTTTTTAAATTAAATCAAATTTAATTTAATAAAAAAACATCTTAAAACCCTTTCAATACCAGGATACTCAAAAAAATGATTCCATGGATGTAGTTGGTTGGCCAGTTTCAACCAACCTATATTCACCAACCAAAAGAAGTGCGCAGCTTGCTGATGTTATGATGCAGCTGAGAAAAATGGCGTCACTAGCTTGAATGCATGCTTTGTAAATGTGTTAATTTGCAGATCTGACAACTGCAAGATAAGCTGTATTATTTTAAAGAGAGTACAGACATCTCCACAGCACATATCCCAAGACTGGGAAAACTCCATTATAATCTAGTTGGATAAATACCACAGCAGACCAGACGAAAAACATGAGCAAAACTGATTTTGGGGTGAAATATCTTTGAAACCAAATCATATCATCTTTCTTCATCATTCGGCACCTCGTTTTGACCCCTACACACAGAACTCTTTAATTATTGTCATAGTTGCATATATAATGGTAAATCATGGCTCTGAAGCCATGTTCAGTCAAACTGTGGTGACAAATGCATATTTCTGGTTTGGATTTGGAAGGAGCCCTCCTGTGTCTTTTCTCTGAAGTTCAGAAACGACATCAAACACAGAAATACGTTATTGACATGGCTTTCTTTTGTACCGTTTCTTTTCAGCATTTTTTTCCATAAACATGACTGAATCTGAGACATCTGTCTCAGTGTGGACTCATCAGATGGATCTGTCCTCTGCAGTGCACTCAACATGTGTTTCAGCATTTGTGCAGCTATTGCTTAACAGAGGACAGTGGCAGTAGAACTGGCACTGACATCAGGAGCCGTAGAGCAAACGCAAAGACTCATTTGGTTCAGACAGATTTCTCTGCCCAGTGTGGTGGCAACACTTTGGGCAAAGCAATTGGATGTGGCTAATAGGAAGGAGACAGGAGGAGGAGGAGTCACTTTTGCATTAGCAGAATCACATTTTGAGATAGATGCAGCATTCCAGGACCTCTTTATTTGATTACTATAATGTCATAAATGCAAGAATGTACTCTGATAAATGGCAAAAGTAGCTGATGAATTAGTTATTCCCGTCAGCAAATACCCACGCTAGCTTGCCCTCCCTGTCCTCATCCCACGGGCCACATTGCCTCCTCAATCTGCAATATGGAGCATAATTATACTAATTTCTCTCTATTGCATTAGCAAGGGCCTGGAGAAAAGAAAGGCTGTCTTTCTAAGCAGGAGTCTTGACTATGCAGTCAGCCTCCTTCCATGCACCTCAGAGAGCAAGTACAGGGGGAGGCAACATGACCTCTGGTCACCCCCTCCCCTCCCCACCCCTCCCCAACACACATACACATAACCGCCCCTTCATTTGCCTGTACTTCCCTTGCTTGCTTCATTCCCCCCAAACTCTTGTCTCTTTTCCTCATTCTGTGTTTTGTTCCTACACTGACTGCTTAATCTGATGTGAAATGAAACTTTAATACTCAAAACACAAAAGTGTTTCTGGTACTTGTTAAAATAAAAATTTAGTCTTAGTGTGTGTATTTCCGTGTGTGCATGCATTTGATGTTTCCTTTTCTGTCCTTAGAGGAAGAAATATGAAGTTTTAGAGGCTTGTTTTTATATGCCCTTGAAGACCTTTAACTTGCTTCAGCTTGTGTTCAAACAGTCCCACTCCATTAGAAATGTGTGCCTGCTCTATCATAGCAAGGCATTATTCCAAACAGCATAAATTCACATCAATTCATAGCAATCATAACATTAAACTCAAAGCTGGAAAATCTTTTTAGCTGTACAGCTGTTAGGGTCAGTTCTGAAAATGTTCTATTACTTTAAATTTTCAACTACACCCTAGTCTCACGTTAGAAACTGTATTTTGAATTTAAATTTTGCTTTAGTGGATAGATATTTATACGAGCAAAATATGATTTAAAAAAGATTATACAAAGATACAATTCCTTCTATCTGTGTTTCCTCCTTAAGAAGAACCAGTCCACCATGACCAGGTCACATCAGATCAGCCTGGTGGATGAGGGACTCTGGGGGACAGCGGGGTGCTGGTAATGGGAACGCTGCCTCAGTTATAAAAGACGCCATTGTCCTATCTGGCTCGCCAACATAGAAAATGAATAAATCAAAGTGGAGAGATCAAGAGTGGAGGAGAAGAGGGGACGGTGAAAGGGGGGGGGGGGGGGGGGGGGGGGGGCTATCTGACATCTGCATTTTTAAATTGGGCATTGAGCTTTGGAAGAATGTTGTTATCATCCACCCGCAATTGCTACAATGCTGAAGAATTCTGCATCACATTATAGCATGTTCAGACATCTGAAAAGCTCTAAATCCCCTCTTTGCCTCGCACTCCCTACACCCATGAGATGGGGGTTATACTTATAACCAGACTGGTATCAAAGTAATCCCTGTTTTGTGGTCATGCCTTTGGTTTTAGGCGTTTTGTTAAGAATAGTCAAAAAAAAAATTCAAAAGTATATTTTTTTGTCCATAGATGCTATGCATTATAAAATAATGGACTTACTACAACGTTTATTAGTGTAAATAGGTTAAAGTGGAGGTGATTTATATCCACGAGTCTGTAATGATCAATCAGATAGGTCAGCCAGGGTAGTTGCAACAGATGCTATTTTTGCCTCCATATCAAGCAGTTGCAGTGATGCATGCAGACACAATTCTATTTCTGTTTATTTGATTGAGGGATTAGATTTGAAATCAAACAGCAGTTTTCACTGATAATACATTATTTGGCGTTGGTGCTTTTAGTACCACAAATAGATAGCCTTTTCAGCAGATAAAGCTAACAAGACTTGGATTCATCCATTGAGAATCGTGCTAATGCAATCATCAGAACTCAATATAACTGAAAAAATGTGACTTTCTGGTCAAAAGATCAAAGGATGAACATAGTGAAGTAGCGAAGACAGTTTCTTTTTTAAACTCTAGGTAGCCATGACTGTAATATCTTCCAATATAGCTGAAAAATATTACATTTATTCTTTTTTTTTTCAGTCTCATGCCCTACTCACGTCAGTATTTGCATGCCTTTTCTGTGGATTTCCCATATTTAGCTCACTTTAAGCAACATCAGCAGTTGCTGCTAATCCTGGGGTTTGCAGTGCGTATGAAATCCTTCCAAGTAAAAAGTAAAGTCCTTGCCGTTAGACATTTATACTGAATTCAAGGTCAGGTTCAAAGGGTTTTTTTTATTTTAAAAGCTAAAATCTCTTATTTATAGCATGAGTCTACATCTGTGATAGATTCAAATGTGAGTACAGTATATCATTAGATTTGTATGTGTAGCATTTTGGGGGATATATTGGAGAATTGTTCATTTTCTCGTCTTCATTTCTAAGAGGGGGAAAGACTTTATACATTATAAATGATTACATGTCAGTGAACTATCACTGTCTGGTCACTCTACTTGTGAGGGGCGCACAGGGCAGCCAGTCAGTCACCCAGCCTCTGCCTGACCTCTCCAGTTGCACAGCCAGTCCAGACCAGTATACTGGTAGATCCCTTTAACAGCAAGACAGCAGCTGGCTTGCTGATTCAATTCAACATTTAACACAGTGGGACTTTGCTACTGCCTTCAGTCCCAGGTGTGTGTGTGTGTGTGTGTGTGTGTGTGTGTGTGTGTGTGTGTGTGTGTGTGTATCTGTGCGTGTGCATGTGTGTGTATGTGTGCATAAATGATGACCACACAATGGTCGCCCTGTGTGACCCTGTGCATCTGTGTCTGCCCGGACAAGCTCCACTGTCCTGCCTGCCGCTGCAGTCTCTCTTCAGTGTTGACGGCATGCTACAGGTGCCCCACACATCTGGTGCTTCACACAACCAAACACATCTGCTGAGGCACTGATAAGTTAAATTAAGATAGTCCTCAAAGGAATACACTATCAAAATCGGCAGGAACATAACAGAATGCTTTCAGTTGCTACTCTAAGACATGAGAGAAGTTAAGTGACTTTTTTTTTCTTTTGCTGGACCACAAACGGATTCATTATTTGACCAGGCCACAAGTTCATGACCAGACCTTTGCTCATTAATGAAAGACTGTGTTTGGGGCGGGATTTTGAACAGTCATCACACTGTTATTTCATCTAACACCCCCCCCCCCCCCACACACACACACACACACACACACACACACACACCACCACCATCTTTCAGTACCAAACACATTCTGCACATAATCAATGCTCTGTCTAACAGCAACCTCTGTTTGCTAACTCTGGACGGGCAGAAAAGTTTGGTTGAAAGAAGCCATTTATAGATGTTTTTGTACGCTAAGAGAATATTTGTGAATCATTTGGCTGCTTCTGAAACACAGTGGCACCCTACAGTTGTAGCTGCTCATTTGTGCTTCACTCTGCATACTGCTGTTCAACACATCTTGGCTGCAAATTAGAATATAAACCACTTGCTGGTCGCAAAATAAAAAAAAAAGAAAATAAATTTCAGCCCAGCCCAGCCCAGTTATGCAGTAAGCTATGCAAATAAATCATGTAAGTTAGTTTCATATTTCTGGCAAATAAATGCAACAGACAGATCATCATCTCTGGTTTGTCACACTGAAATGCAGACCAAAGGTTAAGCTGTTCACAGGTGTACTTCCTCCTTCACCTGCATGAATATTTGCATGAATATCCAATGAGGAACCATCATCTGCGCCACCTGTCATACTGATCAGTGAGCAAAGCTTGTTGCATGCTTGGTGTTTAATCTCTTCCTCATTAACCTGTGGAACAGGTTTCTTTTTTAAGATACCAGAACTGCTTGGGGAGAAACTCTTATCATCATGTTTAAATGATTTGTCCAAGCTCAGATCACTTTAAAGGACGTTTTTGCAGCATCGGTAACAAAATGTACGTTGTGTTTTAGGTTGTCATGTCGAGGGGGGCTAAATATCTTTACAGAGTTACATTATGAGGGTGCTATTTTATGCAGAAGATATATTAAAATGTATTATTAGGTTAAGATTTTGGTTAGGGTTGGTAAAAGTTAGGGCTAGGCAAGCAGAAGTTATGGTTAAGGTTAGTCGAAGTGTCCAACAAATTCATATATGTCCTGTGAAGTCATGAAAACAAGTCTTTTTATTCGTCTATGTTATTGTAAGTTCCAGGTTTGGTAGGTCAGGTCACAGGACATGACAGTTTGCTGGTGGAATACAGCCTCTAGGCTAGTGCAAGCCCCTTCTCACTCTGGGTGGCCTGTGTTTACGAGTTCCAGGAGCAGGTCATCACTGTGCTGAGAACATGGTCTGTGCAAGGGGACTGTTATTGGGTCATACCCGGAGGAGCAACCAGGAATTTTTTCCTCGCTGTGCACGTCTTAACGTGTGTGTGTGCACACTGACTGATGTGTGTTGATTCAGACTTCCTGTGTGCAACAGTGCGGGGGAACTGGAGGTGGGGGGGGGGGGGGGGGGGAGCTGACCCTCGACCCTGACCACATGTCCCAGTCTGTTGGTTGATCATCCACACTTCCGCTGTGCAGAGGCTCTTTGGGCTAAAGAAACCTCCAAACTCATCAGCACCACTGTTATGATAAGGATGATCATCAGCAGCATTGTGCAAGTTCACACTTCAAAAAAGCTAGTGAAATGTTTCCTCACACTGAATAAAACTTTAGACTCTAGAGCCAAAGTTGACAGTCAAAAAGCAAACTGGTTCACTTTTATGTTTTTTAGCTGTTCTTTTTCAGTATTTCTCCACATATCCATCAGTATTGTTTCCAGTCATTCCTACTACCCAAACAACTATACAGTCACAGATTTATTACTTTAAAAGTATATGTTTTTATCCTTCAAACAATGTAAATGGTGCTGGTGTACAAATTGAATGCAGCTACTTCTGTTGGATCAGGGTGTCGTCCTTTATTATTATTTTCTGCTGTCGTCGGTCTGTGATTGATGACACCAAGTCAATAATGGATGTTTCACAAGACTCTTCAGATGCTTCTACTCATGGAGTTGTTTGAAACTCAATTGCTGATGTGGCTGATGCAGAGATCGTTTGAGTGCTTTACTAAAACTTTCTGGGAAGGTTTTTCTAACAGTATAAGTGTAAACAGCATCTTGGATTATGGATTTTCCAAGAGCTACATATGTAATAGCCATTCCATTTTGTGAAGCCATGTGGAAAATCAAATGTTTATAGTGTTAGAGGTCGTGCTTTACAGCCAACTTAAAGGCCCAATGTCACAGAGAAGCGAGGATGAGAGATTGTCTTCTTAACTCATCTCCCCACAGCTCATGTGAATAAGGTGTGAAAATTAGCTTGACTGGTTCCAAAAGTTAGGCAGCACATAATAAAGCAGCACAGATGTTGGAGGGGAATCTGACAACCTGACACGCAGTTTGGACAGTCCATAAATCCCGCTTATGTTTCAGCTCCCATAGCAGTGCCTGTCTGACAGTTGTGTGTCAGTGCTGTTAGACGGTTTTCCACCAATTTGCATGGTGAGTCACACACACTGTAGCTTGTAGCACAGCATATTTTGTCACTTTTTCTTTGTCACTCCCACATATATATTTTTTACTTTCTCGGGTATTTGTAACTTTAAACTTTATATATTTTAATATTTACCAGCCAGATAGCATAGCAAAGTCATTTGGTGGGTAGTTGGTGTTACAGGTGTTGGGCAGATGTTGTCAAAGGAACTGTATTAAAACTGTGCTCAAAAAAGTTTAGTAATTTTTATAGGTGTGTAGTGTGTTTAATGGATGATATCTAGCTTGGGTAAAATGGTGCTACTAATAAAAGTAATGGATTTTTAGACTGTTTTAGAAGATACTCCGAGAGATTTTACAAAAGTTTCCAACATATGTAGACAATTAATAATATACTCGAAGCACAAGGTGGGTTGGGATCTGCCAAGGGAGTTAGCATAGCATAGCTTGATCTATTTCTTTTTAGCTCCTTAAGGTGACAACAATTAATCATACTGTCAAATACAGTAAATGTTTTCCAATAATAGGTCTACATGTTTATTTTTAATTTAAAAAAAAAGGTTTTTCCATTCTAAACTTTTTATCTGTTTTAGCCATTTTTAAAACCCCGTGTTGATTTTTCAAATACGAAGACGTTAATAATCAACCACGATGCTTGATCACTGGAGACCTTTTAACCCCCCGGTTTCCCTGGGAACATGCTCATTCCTGTGCTCTCACTCACACAGCAGTAGTCACTGGCTCAGGTCAAACCAACCACAAGGCTTCCTTTGACTACGCCTAATGAGAAGACTATGGTACAGGATTGCAACCAACATAGCGAGGTTTACATCCATTACTTTTCTGCTTATTGGCGAGTGAATCACGGATTATCCAATTATGTACATCTCCGCTTTCCAAGGATTATGCCCACTCCCATTAGTGCACACTATTCTATTAATGTAGTTAAATACAGTTAAATTGTGTAATCACAGAGGCTGCAATTAGTGCAGTATGCTTGTCAATAAAGGGCCTAGTATGTCTGTTGGCAGAGTGCGCTCCCCCTACGACATCCCAATTCCTGTAATTAAATGTAGGGGTCTGCATTTGAGTTTATTCAATTTATTTCGACTTATTGGCCCTGGCATTGACTAATGGGTAAAACAGCGGTGGTGTTTGGCTTAAACAGAGAGGGATCTGGTACGATGTGTGAGCAAATTGTCCTACAACTGCTAGGACAATCCACCCAGAAGGTCAAAGGGCAACACATATACAATCAAATGTTTCAGACACAAACACCAACGTTCATTTGCTTTCTTTCCTGAATAATATTCCATGTTTTTCCTTCAGAGCCTGAAATTTGCTTATGTGCAAAGCCAATATTTGTAGGTTGTGGGAGTGTTTTTTGGAGTGGCATTTACTGTGTTTATTTGGTCAGGGGTGTCAGACAGATTAGCTGGTGTGTTACAGGTGCTATAAAAGTTGTTGCTTTGGACACGGCTCATGAACAGCATAATGACTCCAGGTTCATGTTAATCTCACCCTGCCTGGCTCCATCTTGGGCTGCTGGACAGTTTAGTTGCCAGGCTCAGCCTAAGCTAAGATGACGCATAGAACAGGACAGCGCTACAGCATTACGCCTACTGGCACAGGTTGGGGAAAAGGCCAGAGAGGGAGGGAAAAAAGAAAAGCCTGAACAAGGCAGAAGCTGAATACTATAATCAAGGTCCTTATTTTTTGTAGCTTTTTTCATCCATTACTGTTCTCCTTTTTGTCATATGCTTTCCTGTCTTTTATTTACAGATATTGTAGGTTCAGTTTTTTGTTTTTTGAAATAGTTTGAGATTCAAAAAAAGAGAATGATTTAGTGCAGAGCAAAGGAGAGCACAAGAATATGGAGAAGAAAAGAGTAAAGGAGAGGGTTCGGTTGCTGTTTTCTGCTCGGGGGGAGGTAAGAGTATTGAAGAGTACATGCTGTTTGTTTTATTGCCCTTTAGGGGGGAAAAGGAACACAACATTTGTGCTGAATACCAGGAAGCACATGACTTGTACCTTGTTTGTGGATGATATTCAACTCTTTGAAAGATCATTACAGGTCAAAGATTTGTTTCTCACTGTCACCCTAGTTTTCTGGTGCATCTGTCTTCCTCCTAGCTGGCCAATGCCTCTAACTATAACTTTTGCAATTGCTGTCTGTATTATCTATCTCCAGCTCATTCTTCAGTTACCTTATTTTGTTTCCCCTCTTTTTATAATCTTAATAAATTATAGCATGATGAGAGCATCAGACATGGTTCCCTAGTGAGGTAGGGCTTTCGGCCAGCCAGCACAAAGGTTGAAAACTTAGATGCAGTTTAGAACCACAGTGTTTATGAGGCAAACACTGGTGTAATCCAAGTAATTGTTTATTACAGACCTCAACCTATGTTATAAGTAATTACTTTCGGGTGCCCCTGCTCTGTAAAAATCAGTTTTGTTTCCTGTCTGGCTGCCTTAACACCAAAATCTAAGCTCCTCCTTTCAAAATGAATGTATTTTATTGCGCCTTGAGAATGACATTACATATAATTGTTGGTTTTCTGTTAGCTGCACGGTTGTAAAATACATGCATTTGCTATTAGGGATCATTAGAGCTTTGATGGTGCAGAGCAATTCCTCAGTGACACTCCATCACCTGTGCCCATAAAATTCTGTGTGCCAAGTCAGTGGGGGAGGATTTTAAAATGTGGCATAGGGCTCTAATAGCCACTTCCTTATGCGAACGGCTGGCCAAATTGCAGTCATGAGCAACGTGCACGACATAGCTCTTGAAACACGTTAAAGTGAGTTAGCAGGGATAGGGAGCACGTGAGGGAGGATACGAAGGACGGGAGACAGGAGGAGAAGGTTGCTATCACAACCTGTGGTCCTATTAGGCCCTCGCTAGCTCAAATCAGCAAGGCTGATGTCATATTCATGCCACACATGCATGTAAGTACTCCTCTCACATGTATACAGTAGGCATGTGTGCAGGGATAGCCAAACGTGTGCACTGAAACCCACACAAACTGTGATTACAACAATCACACATGCGCACACACACTCAGCAGGGGGTGCAGATACCGTTCACACTCTGATTCACTCTGTTGTCCTTCTGTGCTATGTGAAACCGACTGCAACAACAAGTGAGCCTTCAAATTACTGATACCTGTTCGTTTTTTTTCTTCTGTGTTCTGGGCTTAGTTTCCCTTTTTTTTCTCTTTCTGCCTTTGTATATTTTCTTTGGCCAGTTTCTTATCTCCTACTCTTTCATGTTCACGAAGTAGCTAATAAACAGTCAGGGAACATTAAATACAGAGAACATCTTGAGTCGCCCTTCCTTTTGTTGAGAAGCCAGAATTCAAAAGACACACACATACACGGGATCATTCATACACACATTCATACAAAAAAAGACTGTATGGATGACTGTGTACAAATACTGTACACAGAAGTGCAAAGACGCATGTGCACGCATTCACACAGCTGCACATGCTTAAGCAAAGCCAGCATCTGTCGCAGATGCATCCGTCAGTGCCTTCACATCTGTGTGCTCCAGCTCAAACCTTTGGCTCCAGCCCCCACACCCCGCACACGTTCCCCTTAACCGGGTTTGGCCTCGAGCCACCCTCCCTTATTTCTCCAGCTGAGTGATACATACACTAACCTCAGACAGCCTTACAGTCGTGTAGCCTATTTAAAGTATTCCTAACGGGAATGTGATACAGTAAGTTTTATTTGAAACATCTTTTTTAATTAAAGGGGAGACGTGACAATTCCCTATAACTGCAGTTCTAATGGCCCTAACATGGAATGTCTTTTTTTCCCCCACTGTGACACATGTTCAGGGATTTTCTGGCATGCACACTGAAGTAGCAAATGTTGTCCAGTGAAAAAAGTCCTTCATCTGTCTGAAACTTGACTTTTCTTTGTAGCAGCCTCACGGACGGGTATGAGTTAAATCACTGAGACTGGCTCCTGAAGCCATTGTTTAGAGACAGTGACTGACATATCATATGCAAACCCAGAGCAGTTTCAGTTGTGAATCTAATTTGGATAGATTTTCATTTTAAGAACATTTTTGATGTCTTTTCAAATGTTGTTGCTGAGGCATCGACAGAGGTTGGGTTTTGACTCCTGTAATGATGTTTTCCCTACCCCGCGATCATCAGTCATGAGAAAGAGGGAGAGGGAAAGATTGCGAACAGTGTAGAGGAAATTGTGCAGAATGGATCCCATTGTCGTAGCCCCACAGGCCAGAGGGTGCTGTCTCATCCAGGAAAGTATCACCATTTGGACTATGCTCGTGGCCAATTGTGTTTTCTTGGGTGTCTGTGCAAGAGTGTGTTTATTTTTCTGTGAATGCTTGCGCGTGTGTGCGTGTTTGGCTACACGTCCATGTACAGTATGTGTTAATGTGTTTCTTCCCAGACATATCACCATGGCAACTGCTCTTTTTGGTTGTTCACATGCGATGTGACACCAGCTGACACCACCACATGAGCATGTGAAGCTTCTTATAAGCTCATTTGTAAACTTGTCTTTCATTATTGTTGCATCTAAAGGTATTTCCATATGTTAGCCGTGCAACCGGGAGCGTATGTGGAATTGCGTATGCGTGTTGGCGGACGGATGTGAATGTGAATTTATGTACTTGTGGCAAAATTATTACAGATTACCATAATCATATCTGGCTGTGACGTGACATTGATTTCCGGCCAGCTCTTTTTTTCACGCATGTCAGCAAACCCATTCCCTCTTGGCTCGCCCTTTTAAACTGGTGTCCATTGTGTGATCGTACCTGGTTTCAGGATATTTGAGCCAAGGGAAAAATCAGCCTTTAATAAGTAAAGGGAAAGATTTAAACTGCCAACATGGCAGTACACTGTTCAGCTGGTGGGCTGACAGCCAGCGAAAGAAGGATGGGATTAGAACCTAAGCAAAAATAAGAGGGATTTTTCTCCCAGGCCTCCTGTTGACAGCATGTAAGAATGTACATGTGAGAATGTGAAGACGCACTGCACCAATGCAACCTTGCAAAGTATGGAAAACATCCCGATAACAGGCTTCCAGGTCACGTGACCGGTAGCTACATCAGTAGCCACATTAACATTAGGACCCTTACCTATCTTGTTATTCCCCTACACTTTTGCTGCTGTGCTTTACCGGGTGCTAGTAGTTGTATGTTTTGTTGTATGTGAATCACAAGTCTGAGCTGAGTGGAGCTTGGTAGGGAGGAGGCTCCAGCATGTTGGAAAGCACAGAACTAACGGTGCCAACTCCAATGAGAGAAGAATTATAGCTCCAGCTTCCCTGAAATCAAATAAATAATCTTTCCCTTATTTATTTACTCAGACTCTCTTTCTGATTTGTAGCCTCTTAATTATTCTACTTGAGTAATTGACCATGGTTTTCTTGTTTCACTTTGCTTTCCCTCCTTGTACAAACGTCACTGCTGATATTCAGACACACACATGTCACCTGTTTCTTTCATTGATATCAACGTCTGGATATTTCGTCATTAAATTAATTGCAGCCAGCCGGTCTATAGCAATGTAAATTCATTGTTAGGGCATTTATGCAGCAGCAGGCTTTGCTATTCCTACGCATGAGCACCGACAGAAGCAAAAACATTCAGCCAGCCTATAAACACGCACACACACACACACACACACACACACCTACACACACACACACACACACACACCTACACACACACACACACACACACATTCACACAGGTCCCAAGTAGCAACAGTGTTGCACCTATCAGAGCCTCTTGGCCATGTGTTGAGTGCAATAATGGTAAAGGCAATGACAGACTCAGCTCATACTCTCAGTAAGGCTCCCCAAGTGCTAGGTGTGGAAAGGTGTCTGGCAAAACGCCTGACCACAGCACTCAAAGAGCACTTTGTCTGCACACCTCACACCCACCGTACCTGCTCATGTTGGGGTAACAGCCCAATGTTGTCACACAGTTGATTTAATAAAATTGGATCCTCAAAATGAGTCTTCTAGTGTTTCAGGGGCGCAATATTCGTAATGGAAACATATACTCCGCCACCCGTACCCCCACTTTGGCTTTACAGGCACCCTTCCAGAGTAAGAATGAGCAGGGGAGACCCGGGTAAACGGATACTTCCCCACTATGAGCCCAGTAGTCTGGGTATGGCACAAGTAAACCCACATCCATTGCAGGCTCATATCTAGCAACAGTCCTTGGCATTGCTGGAGCTCACAGAGTTGTTAAATGATGATTACTTAAACAGAAAAAGTCCCAAATGAAAATAAAGGTAGCAGCAGTGGAGCTGAGGTGTGGCTGTGGTTTTGTAAGTTGGTTTTGGGATTTTCGGGGAATCTGTTTAGTCTCACGTAGCTGAGACTAGTTCACAAGCTTTGAGAATGTTTACAGTAATTACATTTTATAATAAGTCCAAAGCCAAGCTTGACTTACTGAATTTATGCATATTTTTAAAGTATATCAACCAGTGTTTGCCAAAAGCTTGGAATGCAGGAGGATGATCAAATTGCCAAAAGGGTTGGCAGCAGCTGAGCTTGTGAACACAGAGCAGTGTGACATTATTTCCTGGAAATAAATTTACTTTGATGACGCATTTTTAAATAAGACTTAAACACATGAAAATAAATATGAAATGGAAAATATGTTCTTCATACGCTCTGTGTGAAAAACTTTTTTAAGGTGCAAAGACAAGAAGATGCTACTTTTGTAAGAAAAAAAAAAGAAAAAAAATTAGCCTGACTCTGGAGCTCTGAATCAATCAGTGCACATATATGCCATCTTTTATCTGGAAATTTCAATCGCTACTGGGTGTTATTGCTCAAAAGGTAATGTATTAAACAAAAACATTACTTTATTAAATTTTTTTAAACTGATGCATTAATGAAATGCTCTTTGAAGAAAATACTAATTGCATTGCTTTTGCATTGACTCATAACATGACCTGAGATGCTCTGTCAGATAATTACCAGGTAACAAGATAAACCTTAGGCTACAGTTTCACACACTAGCACAAATGCCTATCCTAATGAGGACACACACACAGATTGTTCTGTTTTAACACATAGCTGACAGCAGGCCTGAAAACCAGACCAAAGATCCCTTGACAGCTATCACCACGCGGTTCTGCTGTAGAAAACAAGCACTGGTAAAAGTGGAGGCTAGAATGCTACAAGCCTAACGTGTTTCCTTTTCTTTGTGTTATGATCCTGCCTGTGTATATGCTTGCAAAGAATCAATCTAGTGCTATCAAGAGTTGGTTTTGGCCTGGACACTGTTTGCACTTCGCGGTTATGTTTTTAATCTTTTGTGCAATAAACATAAAACTTATGTCCATAGCTCCAATAGTTTTGGACACTACTTTTCTCCTCCCTACACAAAAACCAAAATAAGTTGATTGTAACACAAGTGTGTTTGAAACCCTCTCCCCAAAAAAGCATGTTTGATGACTTAAATCATACAGCCAAACAATCAATGAGCATATACAATGGCAAGGCAACCGCTATCCGTCTTTTTCAGTTCAAAGGAGTTCCTTTAAGAGTATTGATCAGATTTTACTGCACATAATGATCACCTAATTGGTTCACCCAAACTGTGCTCAAGGTCACAGTTTCCCTTTTATGGGCATTTTTCTATTGTTTCTTAATTATAACCTTCATCCTCCTGACATAGCTACTAAATAATATTCATTTTAAACCATTTAGCAAAGTCATTAACTTAATATTCTCAATGTTAAATTAGATTTTTTTTCCCCCTTGCACAGCATTGTATCCTGTTAGATGAAGATAACGTCCTGTTTGTTACTATCATGGAGAAAGCCGTCCTATTAGTTGACGCCAACATTAGAAAGGCTTGAATGGAGCCTTGCTACCAATATAGTCAGAGATATAAAATGCTGATGCATTCCTATAGTTTCATGGTTTTTCTAGCCCTGAAGCCATTTGGAGATGAGCTAGATTAATTAATCTGTGCCATTTTTATTTTTCATTTAACCTGTATTTAACCAGGTTATTACTATTGAGACCTAAGATTTCATTAACAAGGGACACCTGGCCAAGAAGGGAGCAACACTGATTCACAGAAACACACGTCATACTCAATTAACAACATTAAAACTCACTCACATAAAACACTTGCACACAGACTGTAATGATCTCACCAGATCTTCAAACATCTTTACTGTATGAAGGGCGTGAAGCAAAATTCAGATTGATATGACAGTCGTGTTGATTTCTCAGCTTCATTTCTCATGTGTGTGCAATATAACAATGTATGAAGTATTTATCTACTTCATACATTACAGTTATCTGTAAACTGCAATGAGCCGGATGAGCTATAGTGTCGTCTACATCCTCTGTTGTTGTTACTGCACCTAATTTAGTGCACTTTGCATGGCATTTTTCTGTAATCATGTTACAGAAAAACATAATGTGATGACAGTAACATATTGTTTTGTAACTTATTACAATTCAGTCTGCTAATTCACCAGTAATGGTCCTAAAATGTGGAATAAATTAGGACGCTGCTCAGCATATTTCTGGCCACTGTTAGGATAGGTGGCATTACACATAACAGACTCCCAGTTTCATGTTCTAATAATATAGTGATTTTATCAACAGATGATGATCCATATGTCTTTTCCACGCTATTCTTCTATATATATACTGTGTCTTGGAGTGATTTCCTCTCTCTTGGAACACACTTTTGCCAGCAGCCACCCAACACGTTATGTTATTATGCAGAATATAGCCATTTGCACATTTGACAATGTAACTGCAACATGTTTTTCTTTATCATTTAATCCTTAATGTTACCAGAAATGCCCCTGGTTCCTTCAAACGATGCTGTGGCTCAGGAGGTAGAGCAGGTTGTTTAATACGGTTCGTGGGTACATCGCCACCTTGTTTGAGAGAGATCACCTTGGCCATGAGTGCTATAAAATATTTTGGTTAGGTTTAGATTTTTTACACCCAGATAAAAGAGAAAGCACAAAGTTACATTTTTATACAAAGGCCAGTCAATGGAAATGATTGCAGGCAAACAGAAAAGCCACTAGTGGGGTAAACAGTTTTTTACAGCCACCATAAAACATCTAATGTTGTATAATGTTTAATAATGTGTGACATTATTAAAGTTTCATGTGAAAAGTGTCATTTAAATTTGAAGATCTATAATAATACATACATTGTTACCATCTTAAATTCAGCTCTTTGAGTTTCAGGATTTTGGTTTGTTGCTGTTTAATATTCAAAAACAAAGGGAACAAAGGCAAACGCTGCCACTCATAGATGACTTCTTTAGGTAAATACACTATGCTTTCTCCCATCTTGTTAAATTGTGCAAAATATCCCTTCTTCTGTGTTTAACAACACTTATTTTTCATTTTCTCGTTTTTCTATTACCGTAATACTAAATATGATAGCAGCATAGGCATTTTAAAAAACTACAATTATTAAGCCATGCAGTCAGATTACTCTCACAGGGTGTGGGTAGCATAACGGCCACTTGGTAAACAGGTAAACACCCTGCTGAAATGTGTATTTGTTTACCCGCCAAGGTGTGTTGACATGCACATATTGCCACAGGGCTCTTAGGAAGGGGTGGGGTGTCACAGGCTTATTTATGTATCCATGTGTGTGGTACGGGGTCGTTAAAAAACACTCATTATGGATGGAAAGTGGGTGTAACAGAGACACCTTTTTAAAATGAAGGAAAATGGTCCTTAACTGCTGGAAAGTTTCCTCAAAACAGTGTAATTTCTAAATCAGGTACTTTTAAAAAAAATGGTCTTAATTTACACATTTTCATTCCAGAAAATTAGGTTGAAGCAGTGAAGAGTCTTTGATCATGTGATTGAGATTAGAAATAACAGGGCTGGCTGTGAGTTTCACACAGCTTGTTCCATAAATGGAAAAACCTTATTTGCTCCAGAGCAATTTGCTATCTTTAAATGTGTTCATCTTAAACTCGGTCTCTGTTTTGTCCTTACAGCGTGTCCATATGCGCATGCACGTCCATACATCACAGAGCCATCTCCAGCCACGATGCTGTAGATGGATTTGTGAGGTTAAATCTTGTGGCCTTCAACGTGGAGGTTTACTTCCATAATTACACTTTGCAGGGTTATTCGTGTATTTTATGGGTCTGAACTTGTGACCCTGGATGCATCGTGGAACAATTTATGATTTCTATTTCTTTCCCCCCTGTACATGATAAACATCTGCAAACCTCCCCAGAGTTGATGACGATGACAGCTTACAGAGAAAGAGTTTTGGTTTTTTTTAAAATGAGAATAGCAGAAATCTCTCTTTTCCTCTCTACCTCCCTTGTGCCTTCCCTGTCCTCTTATCCCTCTCTTCTTCTTCACTTCCATGTGTTTCTGTAGTCTTTGGAGTCTGGAGACAGAGTGGGGGGACAGATCCTGCTGCACATCTGAAGTTTATTTGGCCTCCCCCTAGGGAGCGTGGTGAATCTCTGCATTTCAAGGAAATTGCCAGCACTTTTTGGTCAGCTTGGCACACTGTCAAACACACAGTACACACACACATTTATATATATATATATATTCTCACTCCCAGTGGCAAAGTTTCTCCAGCTTTCCAGCCCTCACCATCCAGTCCATATTATTGTAATATACATTCCCGTTGTTTTAACATTTATGTGAACACACGATGCTTGAATTGTAATTTTGATACCTGGATTTTTTGTTTTTTGTTTTAAAGTTGCACTTTTGAAGGTCATAAGTAAACAATATATACATTGAGTGAGCTGGTGTCAAAGCAGATCTAAAAGCTGCACAAAACAAATGAAATTCAGATTGAAAAGATGAGATGGATGCTACCAAACTGCAGTAGATTGCTCATATTCTAATGTACAAATACTGTATAACCACACAATAACATACAGTACCGCTGCCAGCTTGCCACACAGCCATTTTTCTTTGTTTAAGTGAGGAACACAATTAGTTGGTTTTTTGTCAGATGGACACGTTGGATTGTTGCCAATGTTTCTACCTCACTCCTACCCTCATTTGTGCTCCAGACGTCCAGCTGGTGGAGGGTGGACACGAAGACAAAAATTATGCCATCTCCCTGCTCAAACACTGACTTCTTCCATTTCCTGCTATCCTCTCTAGATCCAGCACCCATCCCCCCTCTCCCTGCATCTACTCCCCACCTGGCTGTCATTGAGCTTTCCATCTACGGGTGGTGGGGGCTTCAAATGCAGAGGCAGACAATCAGACGCAGGTGTCTCCTCTAGTGACCCGGATGTACTTATCCCCCGATGCCTGGTGACCCTGACAGGAAGTGATTCGCTGGCCAAGTGACCTCCCCTGGTGGCCCTTCCTGTCCCCGTGTTGCCTCTCAGGAAGGAAGGATGCGGTTTGTTGTCCTCAGGCGCCTCTCTCTCACTCTCCTGTCCTCAGCCTGACGAGAGAAACTCGATTATTGATTCCAGGCTCGTCTCTCCTCGTCCTGTCTTTTTTTTATTCTTCTTTTTCTGTCTGCTCCATTCTTCATCTCTTTCTCTCTTGTCTCAGCACCCACTTTATTTTCTTTTGACATCATCCCTTTCTTCTTTTGTTACTTTTTCCCCATCCGTACGAGATGTGAGTAAACACTGCGGACACAGGCAAACCGCATCGTCCCCGATCCCATTCAATTACACTCAGGGGGCTAACAAGTCTTTTGATTTATAGGCTCCGCTTTATTTTATTTCTGACACTGATTTATTTATTTGTTTTACTGTTATTTTATTGCCCATACATTAACATTAAATATGGCAGTCAATTCATGTGGCAGAGAACTTCCAAGGTCAGGCTTCTGGGTTTAGTCTGCTCTAAAATGAAGTGCATGCACACTGCAGATTAAAGACACCATTTGGTCATATTTAGGACGGGAAGGGGACTTCCAGGCAGAGACAGAGACAGAGACCTCACTAACAACATCAAACGCTGTTTTTGTTGTTCTTGGCTGTAGATTAAGAACAGGAACTTAAACCAACAAGGTGAAAAGGTCATGAAAAATCATTGCCATTGTTTGTTAATGTTGTATCTGTCAAGCAACAGTGTCCAGGCCAGGAAAAACCTTATCTCCTGAGGACTTTCACTGCTTTCCAATGTGAGCATAGAGCATAATTTATAATAATTTGTTTGGTGTAACGATGGCGACAAAACCGTTTTTATGTTTTATTATAGTAGAATGTTTCTCTTTGTCACTTGTTAATTAACATTTTGTAATTTCTGTCTTCAGCTGTAATAGTTTTATTGTGTTTGGTAATGTGCTTTCAGTGTGTTTATGGTTTTAATTATTAAATGCATTAACATCAAAAATAATAAAGTTAAACTTTTTGTGAGCTTGTCCTAATTGTGTCTTTTTGTAGTTTTAATATTATGAAAAAAGTAGAAACAGAAAAAGCTAACAGCAGAATATGATTTGTATCAGTTCAGGCAGCTTAAGCTGTAACTTATCTTTTATTAGTTAATGCTTCTTTACTTTCTTTAACTACAAATTAAAATATAATTGTCACTCCTGTTATAACAACTACTATAACAACTAACAATTGTCACATAATGAGAATAAATTTGTGTTTCTAAAACATTTGGATCTAATTTTTAAAAAAATGACTGCAAAAACCAACAAAACTGAATTGTGTCTAGTCCATTCTCGTTTTCTTTGTGTTGTTAACGGAGAAAATAAATGGATTTAGCTGTTAATAGGGTGCTCGATTCTTTGTTTTCTAAACGGCAACATAACGTGTTCCAAAAGAGACGGGAGAATAACAGGACAGCAGGGAGAGAGTGTGAAGTGAGATGCTGTAGTCCCACAGGTGTTTTTCTCTCCTCTGTAATGTCAGTCTGCAACTTTATTGCCACCTAGTGGGAGTGGATGTTTACTGTTTTTAGACCATGGCGGTTTTAATTCATTTATAGCTGTTAAACGTAGATGGTCTGTTTAAAGTTTAGGTAAAGCAGTGAAATAATTAAGCCCAGAATAAGTGTTCAGATCAGCAGTTTCTTACCATCATTGCCTATGTCAGCAAACTGCTGGTCTGTGACAGTGAATTTTTCCAGCTGAGCTCCTCTGTCAAGTCCTCCAGTAAATCTCCAACCAGTGAGTTCACATCTGGAGTCTGAGTGGGGAGATACACATCAGCGGGCCTTCGGGCGATGAGCTGGGGCTGAGGAGCACATCTCCACAGTTGCAGAGGATCAAGAACACTCAAAATGAATAAATGTCAAAAGGCAGTACTTTTGTAAGAGCGGGGAGGGGGGAATACATAAAGGAGCGTTAGGGTACAAGGACAGAAAATCCTGTAAAAGCAAGGGAGGATTTGTTTGGCTACATTTGTCTAATTGGTTTTACGTTTGTGTCCACTGGTAACTAATGAAGTGTGTAACTGCTGAGTTGTATGTAATTTTGGCATTTTTCCGAGAGACACAGAATGCAGAACTCAATTGAAAAAGGAGAGTTAAATCAGCTAATTTAAAACCACGCGTAGCACATCCTGCCACTCCTTAATGTAGTTAACAGATGTTAGACAAAGTGAATTTGAACCTGTTTCATCCATTTAAAGCTATTTTAGGTTTTCACACTCTGAACGTCAAGCTTACGTTTGAAGATTTTTAAAAAATGCTTTCATCTACTGCTTCCATCTTCATACCTATCTTCCATCTCTTTTAACCCTATCAAGTTATAAATGCTCATCCCTCTGACCTTCACCATTTTTTTTTGTACATCTTTCTTCAGCCATAGCTAAGGAGGTATGCAACAACAAAGCTCTGCTGTGGTCAGACGGCATCTGTCCTTTTAATAATCCTGGTTTTATAACTACACATCAAAGCGTTAAAGGCTAACATAATTGAGTTAACGAGTGTGTTTGGTATGTAACCTGATCCCTTTTCCCTGTTAGGACTGTGGTCACAGTGTGTTGACCACAGATAGAGACAAACAGAGAGAGAGAGAAGGAGTGAGAAGGCCCTAAAGCCTTGCAACAACTGTAGATTCATGCTGTGGGTCTGGCAAGCTCCACGGCACTCTGGGCCAGCACCAAGCTAATGAAAAAACAACACAAGGGTAATGCTGGTGTGGAGCTGGGATCGCAGCACCGCGCACACGGCACAACTGCCCCGGTCAGCACTGGCACTGGCCACAGTGCCAGTTGTCACGGCCTTAATCCTGCCTGCTGAATGACCTCATCATTGCCTGCCTGCCTTGCTCAAATAGCTGCTGTGACTCGTTACAGCAGCAGCAATAGAATGACCTCACCGACTCAACACACTCACACAATCACATGCAAAGTAGGCTAATAGGCTGGTGTAATATCCAAAACATGCAAAACCAGAATAGATTAGACTTTTCTTTAGATCATTTTAATGTTCAGTGTGAGAGTTCTACTTCCAGTTGATAAAGTGGAGGTGAATTAGTTTTATTTTGAGTATTTGGGGTAAAATTTATTCATTGTTTTTTATCATTCAATTTAAGCCCATAATAAAGTTTTGGCAGTAAGAAATGCGAACTCATTGAACTAGTAAATGAAACAGGATGAATACATGTTTTTTAAAGATTATAGATAAAGTATCGTGAACGAGCGTTTGCCCCCTTCCTTCTTATTTTTCCATTTTTGTCACAGACCATCAACTACATTTTATTAGACAAAGATAACTTGAAAATTGAAAATGCACTTTTTAAATGATGATTTTATTTATTTAGAGAAAAACTTTATCCAAGCCTACCAGGCTCTATGTCAAAAAGCAATTGCCTACAAAACCTAACAACTGGTTTTCCTTCTTGGCAGCAAGAACTGCAATCAAGCATTTTTGATAGTTGATAGGGGTCTTTCATCGCCGGGGGGTAATTTTGGCACACTCTTCTCTGCAGAATTGTTTTAATTCAGCCAAATTGGAGGAATTTTGAGTATGAACGGTCTGTTTAAGGTCATGCCAAAGCATCTCAATTGGATTTACGTTCAGACTTTGACTTGGCCGGACCAAAACCTTCATTTTGTTTACCTTTTTTTTAGTTAGCAATTGAGAGACAGACTTGCTGGTGTGTTTCAGCTTATTGTGCTGCTGTACGTCCTGACATTCTCCTTCAGGTACAATTCTTGGTAGAGAGCAAGAATCATGGTTCATCCATTTGGGCAAGTTCAGTCCAGGTGCTAAAGCAGCAAAGCAGCCCCAGACCATCACACTGCCACCACCATGTTTGACTGCTTGACTATCGGTGCGATGCCATTTTTATGAAATGTGAGATGGGTTGCTTTTTGAGATCTTTTAGGCTACTTCACTTTCCCAAACAGGTTCTATTTAAGCAGTTTCTTAATTCAACAGGTCTGGCAGTAATCAAGTCTGAGTGTTGCTAGTGAAACTGAATGCACCTTTTCAAAAAGAATGGAGCTAATCACAGGTAAATCATGATTTAACAACAGGGGGCAGTCACTTTTTCACACTGGCCAGGTAAGTTTGGAAAGTTTGCTCCCTTGAAAAATGAAATCATCGTTTATGAACTGCATTTTTGATTTAATCTGGTTATCCTGGTCTAATTGTAAAAGTATCTGATGATCTGATATATGGACAAAAAAATAAGATAAAATAGGACAATCAGAATCATGGCAAATACTTTTTCACAGCACTCTGTATTTGTGAAAACTTTTCCTTGAGCGTCCTTGAAAGTGACAAATACGACAAAACACATGATGCAAGTTTACATTTACTGCACTCGTATTAAATAAGATCCTGTCCTGCACATACAGCCCAAATTATCATGAACATAGCTATTAACAGACATAAACACAGATGTACCTGCTGTCCATGAACATATATCCACACACAGACACACTTGTCTGTGATGAAAATAAAGAGACACTTGCTCTGTTGGCACCTCCTCCAATCACACAGGCCGCCTCCACTCCTTCATCCCAGCTGTCACAACTGCAAAAACTCTACAAATACACACGCGCACTTTTGCATATTCACACTCACCCACACACACCACTTTTCCTGCTCACACCTTTTCCCGCTCACCATGGCTCTCTCCAGTTGGTGCTCGTGTGCCCACTCTCAGCTGCAGCTTGTATGTAAAGTTTATGTTTGTGTGCATGTGCCGTGTCTTTTATTGACGTGGTTCCAGCTGCGTGCAGACACGAAGAACAAACCTCTGCTCCTGAAGCAGTAGAGTGGACAAAGAGTTGCCGCCTTGAAGCTGTGAAAAATTACAGCCACCTAAAAGTCAGTCTGCTCTGTGTCTGAGAGAGGGGAAAGTATTGAAATGGCATCGGGTAATTTTGCATCTCCTTGTTGTGAATCTCTGCTTTTTCTCTGCTTTACACACCCTTATATTTTTGCTCCATGTGTCCAACCTGATACAGCTCACCTACTGAGTTAATTTTTGGCCACTGGATCTTATGATTAGTGCCTGTGAAATCACTCCTGTGCTTACTATGCATGTTTTCATCTCTGTGTGTGTGAGAGTGAGTAAGTGCAACAACAAATGCTTCCTGTTTGACAGCAACACCATGTGCAAGGTCATAAATCTGATCACCAGAGCAGCAGATACAGTGACAGTGTTGCTCGCAGGAAGCACCCTGGATTAGCAAGGATTTATGGGTGGACTTTGGATAACACAACCCATCACTTGTGAATGCACCCAGTATCCTGTTTCTTAAGATGGCAGACTGGGATTTTTGCAAGTGAAAAGAAAAGTGTCTTGATACTTCAATCCACGAAAATAGAAAATGCTCAGACTGAATTCAGCTTTAGTAACTATCTGCAATTGAATAGGGGAACTGAAATAAGGAGCAGATATCTGGGAGGGGAGTTGGACCTCTGTTAGTGATTATTGCCCATGTGGAGTTTTTTTCCATTTTGGTACCCTGGCTCAGACTCTTATGTCTGGATCTTTTAAAGGGTCCAGTGAGGTTTGGGCATGTCTGATTTTCAACACTTCAGATTAAACTTTTCTACAGCTCCCTGAGGCCTTACTAATGCAGACCCCCTGTTGACTTGCAGCAAAATTGAAAAAACACAACTGTGAAAACTAGAGGTGGAAATTGCATGTGTGACACTGGGATGATGTGGTGACGTCTTTGGAAAGGTAATAATTATCGTTGTCACCTTCGATTTTTTATGATGCCAAGGAAAGAGAATTAAAACATTTTCAGGATGACAGGTTTGAAGCGGGTGCTTGGCTTAATTTGTTTAGCACATTAAAAGAATTGAGGCATTGAAGGACATGATTGTGCCATGGCAATTTCAAGCAGCCTTAGCACATTTGTTTCTGCAAAGCACCGTTTCTTTGCAATTTCTCAGCTAAAGTACACAAAGGTTCCTTTATTTCTGCTTCTAGGTCAAAATTTATAAGTAGAGAAAAGTTAACAAAATGACCTTACGGCTGCAAAGAAACTGCATTAAAATTCAACTGAAATATCAGGATTTCACATTAGATATTCATGGTGTTAGTCAGACTATCCATCTAAAATATTTTCATTTGTCGTGAACCAGAATCAGCCCGCCAAAGGCTGTCAAAGTGAAGAAGGGCATGCATTTTAGACTTTTAACTGTATTTTCAAAGGTTTTACAATTTTTTCTACTGATGAAACTAAAACCATTCATGTCACACCAAAGTAAATAAGCAATAGATAAACAATGAAATAGAAGAAGGTTCCTGTTTTCTATAACATTATCTAATATAGAAATGTGTGATTTTTAGAAACAAAGACAAAAAGAGGACATCAGTACATCTGTTAACAAAAAGTATCAATTTTATAATTGCACAAATAGATTCTTTTTTTTTTTTTTTTTACAATTTAGGCCCAAAGCAGCATTTCTTTCTTATGTAGAAAAACTGAGATGTACTCCTGAAATTGACCTTGTTTTTTTATTTTAGAATATGTCTAAACTTATTTGCATTGACATAAAGAGGAGTTTCTCTGACCGTTACAATGCTTTACTCTGTTGGGAAACCTCAGGTCTGTCCTTGGTAATATGCTAACACACACACACACACACACACATAATTATTGCAAACAGTCACAACAGCACTCCCTGATGGCCGGAGCCTCCGGCCTCCTCCAGAAGGGCAATTCACTCCCCCACACAGTGCCCAAACCATTAACCCAGCCTCACTTCAAAACATGACATGCCAGAACAAGCCTGATCCACAGAGGCTGACACCCCAAAACCCAGGCAGGACCCAAGTGATAAACTTCCAGCTTACTGGTGCCAGAAACCACAGGACATCCTCAGTCGTCCCTGTCTATACTCCAGTGGATCAAAGCCGTTTTCCTGGCATGTGGAAGCGCTCCTGATAGGTGATTTTAATATTGTGGTTTAATGGTCTATGAATTTGAATTTATTTTTGAAAATCAGACAAAGTGTCTTCAATATTTTTTTAAGAAATCAGAAAAAGAGTCCTAAAATACTGACAGCTAATGGAAACCTGGAACACAGAAAGGATAAGTAATCAATGAAAAAGGTTGGGAAACATCGCTACATAACAGTGTCAAAATAATCCAATAATACCTCTTTTTAATGTGTGTGTCCTGTAAGTATAAAGCTGTTTCAATCACTAACTTATAACATGTGGCAAATGTCATGGAGTAAAAAGCAGGATAAGACTTATGGGATTATAGTTGAAGTAAAGCATTCCTTGAGTATTTAAATATCTATAATAAAAACTGTTCTGTTCTCTTGTGCACTCTTTTTTAATGTTTTTTATTCAAATATATTTGATATAACCACATACAAACAACTAGCACCCACACATACTTTTCTCTGAGACACACATATACACTCGGTGTGTTTTTCTCATTTAAGTTGCCTCGGGGAGCGAATAAGTGCCAGGCGGTACCAGTCCACTGTCGGCTGCTCTCGCCAAGGCCTGACAAACAGGGGTTCGGGCTGGCAAGATGCCCCCTGCCCCCTCTTGCAGCATTCAGGCCACAGGCAGCTGACAGAAGAAGCAGCCAAAAGATCAACAGTTGCTGTGACTTTGGTTGAGCGACTGGCCAGGCTGCTGCACGCCACCCAGCACACACTCAGGGCACCTGACCCTGAGTAAACTGACAAATGCCAAACATTTGGGTGTGCCTGCAGAGTGATCTGACCCTGAGGGTTCAATGACCTTACTACACCAGGTACCAAGACACATACAAAACTACAGGTATTATTTTAACACTTTTTCTCCCTTTTTTGTCTGTCTTTCAAGCTCTCGACCAGCTATATTCCACTTGCAATCTCCCACACAGTAATCATCATGGAGCAAATCTAATGACCCTTGCACCAGGGAAAGAGTGCTGTAATTTGTGCCTGATTACCACGTTTATGTGACTGGATGCTGTTTTACAGTGCACGGTACTTAAACAAGTGCTTGAAATTAACGTCTGGTTTGTTACTTTCAGCAAAGAAAAAATACACTCACTTCATTAGGTTTCTCTGAACTGCCTCCACATTTTGTATTCATGGGCCTTGGCACGGAAACTCCTAAACATGCACAAGCATATGGCACCCTAACTGTACATTACAGCCTCTCGATGTAAAGTACAGTAGTTAGACATATTTAACTCATCTTGATGTTAATTTTCCTGAAAGCAGGGATGGATTCCAGTGACCTTCCCTATCGACGTCCCTAATTCCCTCCAAAATGCCCAGCTGTTGCCACAGCAGACAGCTGCTTTGGGGGCAGAAGGAATCTCAGCTGTTGAAGGGAGCTGTGCAAAAAGGTTGGTGGATTTTCGGGTTTGTATTCCCCCCGAATCCACTCACTGCCCTGCATGAAGCTGGGTGGAAAAATGCTGACAGACAGCAAACTGAGGGACGGAATGCAGAGGCTACAGCTGTCCGTGTGTTAACAACCAAACTGCTCTGTTTCTACCCCCAGCTCAAAAACGACTGACTTTTGAGCTGGGGGTCAAATTAAGAGACATCCCCAAATAATCTGTGGGATATAATTTGGCTTGATGGGAAATTCAGTGTTGGGGATTCAAAAATAAAGAAAGGAAGAGATTCATTTGCCATTTTAGCAGCAAAAGTTTACCACAGTTATGTCAAAACCACTTAGGGATCAGCTAAATTCCAAATGCAGTGATTTCAATACACTGATCCCTCTATACATGTGACTCATAACCTGTTTAATGCTCTGTTGTTTCTTTCTGGATTGATTTTCAGTTGTAACTTGCATATCTAAAATGTGACTTCCTCTGTGGAAAATTCAGCCTAATATTACAATTATGGACGCACACTGAAAAGCTGAGGGGATAATGAGAGCTCACTTTGCCTCCCTGATGTGGGCATCAAATAATGTCTCTGGGCTATGATTGCCATTAATAGACTAATAAGCCTGGACAGTCTGGAAAATGAACAGAAAGAAAACTGCTGCGGAAGTCATGCTGCGGAAGGAAAAACTATTATATGAATTAGAAAGGGTGTGGGTTAGTTCAGAGAGGATCAAGTGACCATCATTTACCATTCTTGATTATGGAGGCAACTGAAAAACCTACTGTAGTTTGGACAGAAGCAACCAGTAGTACTGATATATAAGCCAGACTCATGCAACAGTAGCACCTCTTTTTATTTTACTCCTAATAGTGATCTAATATAGTCGTTTCTCAATTTCTAAAACTCACACATTTAAATCAACCATATTCATTTTCTAGAAATCAAAGTATAAAGTGCAACTGTAGGTCTGAGTTTTAAGTTCTATGACTTTGTTTCTTATTGCTATACCGCCCTCTTGCGGCGCATTGTTGAAATCACAAGACAAGAACGTTCCACAGGTGGCCGAAGCGTTTCAGCTGTTTTTCTTTTGAATATTCATGTATAAGAGAACCTTTTAAAATTATTTGTACTGACCTGCAGCCACACGCCATGTATACAGAGAGAGAAAGAGAGAGAGAGAAAGAGAGAGAGAGATACATACATACCAAACAAAAATACCATACAAAACAAAATCTATCTGAATGCTCTGTACTTTAGCAGACACTGACCCAAAGTCCTGCAAATATCAAGGTTTCATTGAACGCAAAACTTCGTTTTTAGGTGGAAGAATTCCTTGCACACAAATCTGTAGCAAAGCTGTGCCGCTGATTTTTTTTCTCCTCCTCCTGCTCTTCTTTTTCAGGACCGCGGAGAGCGCCCCTGACCCCCTCGATTGGAGGTTATGCGTTTGGAAATCACGTGATTGTGTTTAAACCTGAAAACCCCCCCTCCTCTCTAAATCGACTTCAGCTCTGCCCCCTTCGGCTTTGCCGTTACTACGCGCAGTGCTGAAGCTGCTGTCCTGGAAAGAGCAACCTATCAAGAGCAGGAAGCGGCAGATCAACAACGGAAGCGACAGCGATTTGCGACAAATTCACTCCTACTTTGAGTGGAAAGGTGTCGAGGAACATGCGTTCAACGCACAGGTGAAAAAAATCACCTGATTTAACTTCTTCGCTGCTCCAACTTTTCAGCCCTACCTTGCGCAGATTCCGGTTAGATTTGCTTTTTGTTTGTTTGATTCTGTTGAGAATAGTTTTTTTTTTTTTTAAAGAAACAAACAAACTATAAAATCTTGAGACATGTCTCGCAAGAAGGCTGTCAAAGGCAAAGCAGCGACCAGCAGCCCGTCCGCGGGCAGCCCCTCCGGGAAAGGGACCGGGAAATCTGCGAGAGGAAGCCCGGGCATCGTTCAGATGAATGGTGTAGTCCATCCCAGCAGACCGTCCATCAGCAACAGCAGCGAGTTTTATGACATCGCTTTCAAGGTAAAGGTGTTCGCCGATGTTACTCAGTCTACCCAAGTCACGCAAAAGTCGACTGTGTTGTAGGACTTTGCATGAAAACATCAAAGGGTGCGGTGGGGTATAATTTGCGAAACAACACACCCACGAAGGTCAAAAACTAAATATCAAGCAAATGATATGCATGCTTTTGTGTATGTGTGTGTATTTTAGGCACGATAAACCCGATTGTAGTCTACTTTATCCCTGCTGCTGCCGTTGTCCTGCCCAGCTTTCATTGTCTTCCGTTTTACCACCACCTTTATCATTTAAACAGCAGCGAACCCGCGACAGCAGCTGTGTCAATAAACAATCGATAACCCGGAGAAGGGGCGCATCGCACTACAACAGCCAACCAACAAATCATTTGCTCCTTCCGTGCAACCGGTTAATAGCACGTTTTCCTCAGAAGCAGGTTGAGTTGTTGGTGTACACAACCTAATGTGAGGGTACTGGGTGTGCAGAGCTGCCACTTCACCTCAACACAAACACAGATTCACACCCACAGATTCCCTGTGTGTACTCCCAGCGTAGCTTCAAGGGGCCCTTGCCACCTACTCCGTGTTTTTGAAGCAGCTGTTTGATGTGAGAGGAGAGATGGCTTTGTGTTGCTTTTTTCCATTTAAAAGAATGGATTGTTCCATGTAAGCCACTTAAATGAAGGGCTTCTACTTCCATATTTTCAAAAGGTTGGATTAACCTGTTTCAGTTTGGGCTCAGATTTCTACTGGTGAAAATCTCTACTGCCTGCCTTTTCTTCAGTAGCATCATATGCTGCCACACTGATTTCCTACAGCTCTGACAAGTGCTTTCAACATTCTCTCTAATCCTTCTCTTTTGATTTCTTTTGATAATTCAGCACTGGATTATAGTCCAACCTGTAGATTCAAGGTTAGCAGCAGGCTTTTGAGAGATTGCACTGTACCTCTATCGGACCGTGCTCTGAAAAGTGTCATTTGTCGGGCATTGTGCAATGTTCCATGTATTATGGCTCTCTCTGGTCAATAATCGCATTAAATATAAGAGAGACAGAGAATCCAAGCACCTTCTCTTGCACACTCCTTCAAAGGTCTGAATATGGGTGAGGCTTCTGAGGGAGGGGTCATAAAAGAAACAAGATTTTTAGAGATAAAAAGAAGTGGGAGCAACTCCTCTTTTTTATTCTTCTTCCTGGTTCTTTTGTGTCCTCTCTGCTTCCTCTCTACGGACCCAGGAGGCACTTTTAATTTCCATACTCCAGGTCCCAAAGTGCCTGAGCTAAACTGATAATAGTAATCACATAAAACCTTTAACCTAATCACAGCTCTGAATAACAAGAGAAATGTACAGCTCGCTTTTCTGCAATAAAGTTAACCGCGTACGAATACATCATGCACTTACAGAAAGGCTTTAAGGACATCAACTGGCCGCAGCAAGGAGTCACACATTCATCCACGTACACCTTCTTCCGTGGCCAAGCACCAGAATACCAGGACCGATTTAGCCGAATGATTCAGATGTGGCGATGACAAACAATCAGACGCTGATAGTTAATAAACAAATGAGCAACAGCTTCCTCCTGTTCATGCTAATTATTTCTGTTATTTCTGGCATTTACTTTTTTTTTGGGGGGGGGGGGGGGAATCATATCCCTCACATGCCTCTAACTCACTCCTGCTGGAATACCTGTGCAGGTGATGCTGGTAGGAGATTCTGGTGTGGGGAAAACCTGTCTTCTGGTCCGATTCAAAGACGGAGCTTTCCTGGCCGGCAGCTTCATCTCCACTGTGGGCATCGACTTTAGGGTGAGTTTAAATCACAAGAGCCAAACAAAAACAAACATAAACCAATTCCCTGCACACATGCACTTTCATACACACTTTTAGATTGTGTTGTTTCTAAATGGGGCCATATTCTAATGGGATTTTCTTTTTAAAGCTATTCAGTCACTTTACATGTCCCAGAACTCTGACTATCTCCTGTGTGAGATGTCTCACAAGATACGATATTGATTTCTTAAATTAGTTCGACATGCTTTAGTTTTTTAGTCTCCCTGGGCAATCACAGTGCCTATCATGTGCCAGTTTTATGGTCCCGCATGGGCAACTATAGAGAAATTTATCCATGTCTTCTTTTGATCACATTCAGGTGTCTGTGCATGTGACAGAAACAGGTGTTCACTTAGGTGATACTTGGAATCATATTTGCAAAAATGTGCTACTTTTAATCATTAAGTCATAATTGTTATTCAGTTTGATGCACATAGATTAAAATAAAAGTAGAAACAGGTATATCTTTTTGCTGTATATTCCTTTTCTTGATAGAATCTGGCAGATGCAGTTGTGGTCAGTTTACATACACTTGTTATCAGAATGATTGTTGTAATCATTTTGGGTGCTTTTAAAAGATTTGAACTGTTCTTTTTCCAGGATGCAACAATTATACAGCACACATCTTTAATTACTTTTTTAAAAAACAAGAATTGAGTGTGCAATTTGAAATTTTGGGGGGGATTTTCTCTAATCTACACACATTTGAAAGTATGCATACAGGCTTAATTACACACACTTACTAACTGATGCTGAAGGCAATAAAAGTTTTTTTAACTTGACAAGGCCAAGGCTTATTAACATCATCGGTGATCATGATTGACTGCAACTGGTAGGTTCTCTTTGCCTGCATAAAAAGGATTTGTTTGACAGAATTTATTGGACTGATGTACTCAGAACAATGGGAAAGTCCAAGCAACTCAGTGAAGAACTAAGAAGGAGAATTCTAGCTTTACTTTTGGTCACAATGACGAGCTGTATGTTTAAAAGATGATAAAAGTGAGGCTTTCACCAGCTGTCAAGCAAGGTGGTGGTAGCATTATCCTATGAGGCTGTTTTGCTGCCAGTGGCACTGGATCATTGCACAAGGTGTATGGAATAACGAAAAAGGAGAACTACCTCAAAATTCTTCAATTTCGCTTCAAATCAACAGCTAGACAGTTGAAACTTGAGACGATTAGATTATTGAATGGCCATCCTAAAGCTCTGACCTCAACCCTACAGAAACTGAATTTGTGGACTACGCTAAAAATCCAGGTCTGTGATAAGAAACCAATTGATTGAAATTGCCTCTACCATTTCTGTCAAGAAGAACATTCATGCCCATGATGAGTGACTGCAAATCAGTTCAAACTCCACATGTAACTGAGAATCATGTAAAAATAAATCTTTACATGTTCTGAGATAGGCAGCACGGTGGCACGGTGGTTAGCACTGTTGCCGCACAGCAAGAAGGTCCTGAGTTCAATTCCACCATCAGGCCGGGGTCTTTCTGTGTGGAGTTTGCATGTTCTCCCCGTGTTTGCGTGGGTTCCCTCCGGGTACTCCGGCTTCCTCCCACCGTCCAAAGACATGCAGCTTGTGGGGATAGGTTAATTGGATAATCCAAATTGTCAGTAGGTGTGAATGTGTGAATGAAAGTGAGTGCGAATGGTTGTCTGTCCCTGTGTGTTGGCCCTGCGACAGACTGGCGACCTGTCCAGGGTGTACCCCGCCTCTTGCCCTATGACAGCTGGGATAGGCTCCAGCGCCCCCCGCGACCCTGACAAGGATAAGCGGAAGCGAATGGATGGATGGATGTTCTGAGATATTTTTTTGCTTGTTTTTGACAATTATATGCTATTACTTTGTAGACTAATTAGATTCACTGGCGATAGTTCAGCAACATGGCTGGGTACAAAAAGCAGTTTGGTTAGGTTTGCCGTTGTGTTAAATGTACCCCAAAGCACTTTACACATCCAGTCATCCACACATTCACACACTGGTGATGGCAAGCTACATTGTAGCCACAGCCACCCTGGGACGCACTGACAGAGGCGAGGCTGCCGGACAACGGCGCCACCGGGCCCTCTGACCACCACCAGTAGGCAATGGGTGAAGCGTCTTGCCCAAGGACACAGCGACCGAAACTGTCCAAGCCGGGGCTCGAACCGGCAAACTTCCGATTACAAAGCGAACTCCCAACTCTTGAGCCACGATCGCCCCAGTTTAAAGAGTAAACTGAAAGAATAAGAATTGAGATGTAATTAATGTGACTGCAAGTCATCACTACATCTACAAATTCTTTACCATAGAAAGACAAAAATTTATATACTGTAAGCACTTTCCCCAGAAAGTAGTGTCATCAATACTATACTACTGTAAGCACTTTTTTATTATAAGCATGTGCACACACTGCTGATCTACTTGTAGCAGCTGTGTTGCTTTCAGTCTGTATTATGTGTTTAACCTCTTCATATTTCTCTAAAATTAAAGCTTTTTAGTTTTAGCTTGCTTTGTAAAATCACCGACCTGATTTAAATATAATTCTGTTTTTGTCACAGGTTGCACGGCTTCCCAACTTTTTTGGGGGAACAGGGTTATAATATTACATAAATGTACAGTAGTCTAGTAATTTATGTTTGTGTGTGTCTGTATGTCCCTGTGTGTGGTAAACTAAATATCCAACCATTGTATAGTCCCGTGTGGGCTGGACGAGTTTGTGGGTGGGTGAGCGGTTGAATTATTTACTTATGCAATGTCTCTTATGACACTTGTAGCACCCTAATGCTGATGCACATTTAGGCCTCTCCAAGTACAGAGGAGGCCTCTGTCTGCTACATTTAATGCTAATGGAGGAAAAAGAACCGGACGCATAAAGTTTAGCACTTACTCAGCTCTTTTGCCTTATTGACTTATTATTTAATCGCAGTGTAGCACAGAGCTGTATTACGTGAATAATGATCTCTTGTCAAAGCTCCCTTTGTCTTCTGCATGGTTTCGCGTTAAGCAGTTCAGTTCTTGAAACAGATCGCCCAGGACTCATGAGGATCATCTGCAGTTCTAGTTCTCTTATTATATTTTGTTGCGGTTTTTAAAAAATTACGTTTAAAACAGATCACCGAATGATTATAATTACATAATCGCTTAAAACTGGACACGGATATCTATGTAAACATGAATGTGAACTTGTTTAAACAGTGACAACAGTGAGCGGCTTATCTGTTTGTTTTTAAGACAAAAAGACCAGGGCTTTGTTGAGTTGGAGGGAAAACTTGAAGGTCTGTGGTGTTTGTCTTCCCATGGAGAATACACAGAGAAAGGAAGAAGGAAGGGGAGTGATTCTTATTTTTAGGACAGACAGTTTTGATCCCCTTTAGTTGGTGGGAAAGAGAGGCAATTTGCTTCGTATGGGGATTTGATCCAGTTCTCACTTCAAAGCTCTCTATCAAGACGCAATGTTTTCCTTTCCCCTCTTGTTTATTGCATTCTCATCTCATTTAAACCTCAACATGTTCTCGGGATTAGAGTTGCATTAGTACATAGTTTGGTCTAAGATACAGTGAGTGTGAATGCAAAATGTGCTGCATCTCTGCACTTGTGTTTCGCTTCAAAAATCCATGCAGGATGCTTATAAAGGATTAAATTACAGATAAGAGTGAAAGGTTAGACCGTACCTTGCTTACTGTCATAACACAAATGGGAAGCAGACATAGCTCTCTATTCCACACTCATGGCGATGATATGATATCAACCCTACCAGGTTAATAGGGTGAATTCAAGTCTCTAGCTGCCTAATGAATCACACCAAGAAATGTTTGTGTCACAGATTTATCACTGGTTCCAGAAATGCGTAATTCTGTCTTTCAAATTCGTTTCTACTTTCACATCACTGTTTTGCACATGTAAAAGTTTTTAGGAACTAAAATTTTAACCAGAGGAGTTCAGTTTTCTCTTGTTATAGTTCAATTGAAATTGAAAATTTGCATAAAAGTGTGTTGACAGTTAATACAAGTGCTAATGCATCGGGACTTTGCAGGTATTAGTGTGTGTAAATGACTTGTTACCCAAGCAAAAATAAATTATGACAGATATTAAATGATTGTTTTCAGAAATTACACAATTGGTGCCATTACTCCATTATACAAAATAAATTTTGATATTTTACTTTCATACACTGTGTTGCCAAAAGTTTTTGTCTACTGTCTGATGTCAACCCACCCTTTGCTGAAACAGCTTCAACTCTTCTGGGAAGTCTTCTATCAGGTTGTGGTTAGGACTAAACTGTAAAGGCCACTCAAGTTCTTTCAAACTAAACTCATTCATTCATGTCTTTATGGACCTTGCTTTGCGCACTGGTGCGAAGTCATGTTGGAACAGGAAGAGCTCATCCACGAACTGTTAGCACAAAGTTGGGAGCATGAAATTTTCCAAAATGTCGTGGTATGCTGAAGCATAGGAGTTCCTTTCACTTGAACTAAGAGGCTAAGATGAACTCCTGAAACACGACCGCACCACAATCCCCCCTGCATCAATCTTTACATTTGGCACAATGCAGTGAGACAGCACAGTGTTCCTGGCAACCTCCAAACTCAGACTTGTCCATCAGATGGCCAGACAGAGATGCGTTTTTCACCACTTCAGAGAATACGTCTCCGCTGCTCTAGAGTCCAGTGCCGGCATGCTTTCTAGCACTGCATCCGACATTTTGCAGTGTACTTTATGACGTAAGGTTTGGACGCAGCTGCTCAGCAATAGAAACCCTTTCCATGAAGCTCTCTACGCACTGTTCTTGAGTTGCTATTGCTTCCTATCGATTCCACTTTGTTACAATGCCACTAACAGTTGACTGTGGAATATTTATAAATTTCTCAGTGAGAAATGTCATGATTGGACTTGTTACACAATGGCATTCTGTCACAGTACCACTGAGTAAGTAACACACTCTTTCACAAATGTTTGTAGAACCAGTGTGCATGCCTAGGTGCTTGTTTTTATACACCTGTGGCCACGGAAGTTACTAGAATGACTGGAATGGGTGAGTGACAGCTTTTACAATATAGTGTTTACACATTTGCCTAACAAAAGATTCCTGGTTTGATCCTGTGAGAAATTTTGGTGTCGCATCAAAAAGGGCATTTGGCATTAAAATCTGCCAAATTAAACAGTCTACCTAACAAGAAGCAAAGCAACTAAGGAAAAAAATCACAGCATAATGACTGGAATATTATTACAAAAAGTCAAAACAATGGACAAACAAAAAAACAGCAAGGTTTTTGTTTCAAATTCTTTTGGAGACGTCTCATCTTTTTCAACTCTTTTATCAATCTCCCTCTGCCCCATCTGTGAAAATCTACTCTCCTCTTGGTTGTGACTTGAGCCCAACTAGAATGGCCATGTGCATGTAGTATGCCAATATTAGGAGGTGCACAACACCAAAGTGCAGAGGAAAGCATGCACTGTGCACAAGGATAACAGAAGTGAGCATAAACTACCTGGATTAGTATTAAGTCCATCAATCTATCACCAAACAGTATTTAGCATGTCAGCCTGTACGTCTCTGTCCATTGCAATGAGATTTTCATGCACTGAGAAACCAATATCAACTGTAATTGTTCACATCCATCATACATTAAGTTTCCTTCATTTTCCTGTCACTTCCCTCCCTGGCATCCCGTTTGGCATTTCATGCATATTCTTGCTAAAAAATAATGTTTTGTTTATCCTTTTAAATGCTGGAGCCTGAAGGGATGCAATTTTTTTTTTCACGTTTAACTCAATCCCACAGTTCCAAATAGCAACAGGGAATTTATCTGAATTTAATTCAGTTTTATTTTTATAATGCCAATTTACAACAACAGTTGCCTCAAGGAGCTTTATATCGCAAGGTAAAATCCCTACAATATTAGAGAGAGATCCCCAACAATCAGATAATCCACTATGAGCAAGGACTTGGCAACTGTGGGAAGGAAAAACTCTTTTAACCGGAAGAGCCCACTGCCTTATCAGGCTCAAGAATGGGCAACCATCTGCTGCAACCAGCTGGGGGATAAGTGGAAATTATAAAAGCTAGAGAAAGAAAACAAAAGTTAACAAAATGTATTTATAGCTTAGATAAGAAATGTTGTCTGAATGAAGAAACAAAGGGAAATGGAAAGGGAAATGATGCCAGAGAGAAAAAGAAACACAAAATGCTCAAAAAGAAGCCCTTACTCCAACGAACCTTCTTTTTATGTCTGTACTTGGAAAAACAACCTTTCCTCCTGCTTCCTTTTCAGTCTATTTCATTTAAGGACAACAGAGAGAACGAATACTTCAGAGTGGTTGAGAGAAGAGCATCACTTCTCACCTCTAGTAAGAGACAAGGGAGCTGCTCTCAGCTGTCAGTTATGTCTGCTGCACCCAAAGTGATAGATCTCTTATGCAACCACAGATTTTGCCTCGGCTGGGCAGTAGTTTCATTTTTCAGCATGTATTTCTATAGTAGTGAAATGAGATATGGGATCTTTATATGAAGTTTATATGGATGTAGTTTAATTTTGTGTTGCATAACCTGTTCTTCTGTAACTGTGTGCTTGTGTTTCCGTCTCTCCTCCCTCACATTCTCTGAACAGCCAGAGCCCAGGTGAAGAATTCATTATTATCTCAATATTTAAAGTTATATGTTGACTCAGTGTTACAGTAATGTGTGGGAACAACACAGGTTCAACGGCCATTGTTTGGACTATGTTGCTCTTAATCCCCTTGCATTTACGGTGCTAGAATTTGACAAAAAGGGTTAAAGATACTGAGCAGAAACAGCTGATCAGTGAAATTGTTATTTTTAAGAAAATGTCTTAAAAAATATGTCATAAGACCTATAAGTTATATTGCCTATAACTCCTGACTAACGTTTTCTCACTCAATGGGCTTAAAATTAATGTTTCTTTTTCAGTTTGTGGTGATCTGCAAATTGTGCTTTACAGTGTATGTGAATTTATGAAACATCCTTACCGACTGATATGCATTACCACCCTTGACCTAAGTTCTTTCCCTGCTTCTGTCTGATCTCTGAACAAAATTTCCAGGGGGCTCATCTCATACTGGCATGTGGGCTAACCAGTATACTGAAAGTTGCCCAGTGAGCTAGGAACAGATCATTTTAACTCTAGGGGTGGGTCATATGGCCTTATGTCACTATATTTCAAAGAAACCTGTGATAATTATATAATTGATGATTTATATTTAAATACTAAGGCGTGCTTATTGGAGATTGCAACTTGCAGGCATCAGCATCTATAAGTGAGCTGCTGCCACTGATGTCATATTACCTAATTTGAAGTGTGAATCTACTGAGGTGCCAGCAGCTGGAAGATTATAATGCAGTATTAGTGACGCATTATATACAGTGACCAAGCATGGGTCAAATGTAAGCACAAATGTAGTCCAGTTAGTGTCGCCAATGGAAAGTTTAGGTAAACGTATGACATAACTGCTCTTAATGCTTTAGTTTAATAGTGACCAAGGTAATGTCAAATGTCATTTGGGTCCCCCCTCTCCATCCCCACACACTTGATTGTGACCACAGCTGGCAAGTGCTCTAGCGATACTCGATGCTCTAGCGATACTCAAAGAATGGTGCTTTGCTGAAGGTTTTTAAAGTAACCTCCTTTTTAGCTAGTAAATTGCCATTGGAGACTGACACCCAGCTCTCGCTCTCAGACATAGCTGGGCTTGGTCATTATTGTGTATGCGTGCAGATTTTTGTACAATACAATACAATACAACTTTATTTATATAGCACATTTGAAACTGAAGGTACACGAAAGTGCTTCACAACAAGGTTAAAACATAAATCAGCTGGTTCTAACATTGCATTTTTCTGCTCTGCTGGAGCACGTAAAGCACTTTAAAGAAGCAGTTTTTTTCTATGTATGTATGTATTTGGCATGCAGACAGGAGCAGTCAAGGATCAAACTACTAACCTTCCAATTAGTGTATGACCTGCCCTACCTCTTGAGCTACAGCTACCCCATATAATGCTGGTATTTACAGGGTGGCTGTAGCTCAGGTGGTAGAGCAGGTCATCTACTGATCGGAAGGTTGGTGGTTCGATCCCTGGCTTCCCCAGTCTGCATGCCAAATATCCTTGGGCAAGATACTAACCCCAAATTGCTCTCCGATGCATCCATCGGAGTATGAATGTGTGTGAATGTTACTTAGAAAGCACTTAGGAAAAATGTGCTTGTGCGAATGGGTGTGAATGGGTGAATGTACAAGTTGTGTACAGCGCTTTGAGTGCTCAGAAAGAGTAGAAAAGCGCTATATAAGAACCAGTCCATTTACCATTTACCATTTATTTTAATTATACCAGTATTATCGTGGACTTTATGATATAGCACAGCCCTAATAAATATCTTTATTTCTGAGGATTAAATCAGTTACAACTGACCACAGACTACAGCCCAGAACAGATGAAATATCACAACACAGTCTCAGTTCTCCAGTGTTCTAGTAGTGCTCTGTAGGAGTGGTCTATAAAATGTCCCTGACACATTTAAGAGACATGGATCACATCTTGAATACTAATTAATGTCTTCCTGCTTGTAGTCTGTATTGTACTTAAGACCTTTTATCAGTGCAGTGCAACTCTGGGCAAGATTCATTAATGCTCTTCAGCTACAATGGATGAGTCCATGGTTATCACTGACTTATGGGATGCACAAATATTGTTGCAGTAGCCTTGTCCTGGTAAACACTTTAATGCTCTTGTCTAGTGATTTGTCTCAGAGTATTACTGTACGTGTGCGTGCGTGCGTGCGTGCGTGCGTGCGTGCGTGTGTGCGTGTGTGCGTGTGTGTGTGTGTGTGTGTGTGTGTGTGTGAGAAAGAGTCAACCATGTTTTTTTTGTGAGTCATAGAAAACCAACCTCTTTCTGAGCTGGATAAAAGAATGAAATGAATAATAGGTTGTGTTTTTGGTGTTTCCGTGTGTGTGTGTGCGTGTGTGTGTGTGTGTGTGGGGGGGGGGGGGGGTTAAATAACACACCATGTTACATAGTGCATTTACTATACTTCTATACTTCAAAATAACTAAAACACAAGGTACTGTCTCTGCCTTCGTGAAGCTGCTTTCAACCGCTTCCTTATTGACAGGGCGTGGCCGAAGCGGGTGGCTCTGCATGTTTGATTTGGCTGGTGTTTATGGCGGATGCTCAAGGATCTCTCGCTTGTTACGCAAATATGTAAACCGGTACACCGTGGAGCCACCTGCCCCTTACTGTATACTAATCATTATTCTTATCTGTAAATGTTCTCTAATATTTGTACTAATGAACATCAGACTCATGTGTGTCAGGATTTTCATACCTCACTGATGACGGAGAAGTATGTAAACATCAAGCTTCCATTTTTAAGTGCAGCAGGCGTGATTCGCACATTCACCAGGGAACAACATTGATTCATATTTCACTTTCCGCTGATGTTATTTGTGGTAGTACTTAAAATGTGCAACATATGGGGGTGGGGTCTATGATGCAGGCAAACTGCAGAGACTTCCTACTACTGTTATAACGACAACGAGAGGTAGGCTCACTTTTATCTAAGTTAATGTGGATAATGGAGACATTTTTGTAATTGAAGGATTTCTTACAAAAGCTGGTATAGTCATTACCTTACACTGTGTCCATTTACCTTCATTTATCTCATGTGAATTGCCCGGTTAATTTTACTGAATTAGTCATCAGCAACAGTTTATTTATAATTTATCTTTTTTCATCTGTGAACAGAGCAGATGTTGAATAATTCAAAGAAGTCTAGTCTTATTATGAAGGCAGTGCTGAGGACTGTCTGTTAAAGTGTGTGCATTTACATGACAGTGAAGATGGGTGTGTTCCTCCTGCCAATGCAGAAAGCACAGAGATATGACGGAGGCAGCGGCAGCACAGAGAGCTGAGAGAGAAGGTCAGTGGTGTTACAGAGGATTTGAATCAGCTGTAAATTATGTTGTCATCTTGGCACAGGAACAAAACATATCAATAAGCATGAATATGTTACATAATGAGGATGAAATGTAATGATTAATAGGGATTAGAATATTTCTCTGTGCTTTAGTCATTTCGTCTGTGAAATGTCAGAAATATCTATATTTTAAAACAGGACCTTGAATGAAATACACTGAAACCAAGTCTTATTCGTGTCTTAAAAGCGAGGAATCTCACCACGATGCAGAGGCCTGAACAGTACATGATTATTTTACGTTGCTGCCATGGCTCAGACTTGTTTCAGCACATACCATGTCAAAGCAAATATCCTGGTTAGATTTTTTTTTTTTCCGGCTCACCCCGTGTTTGGTAGGTATTCACTGTTACTGAAAGGATTGCGTTGCTTCTGGCCGAGTCACTTGGCAATAATAATTTGGCCCTTCCAAAAGTCACTCACGTCAGCACGCCTGCCTATTTTCCTCACTTCCCATGGGCTGAGCATGATAACGACTGTTCTTTTATGTGGCATTCAGACTTGGCAAAAGCACACATTCTGAAGTAGAAGTACAGATACTAGAATAAAGAAATACTCCAGTAAACGTTGATAAAAATAATAATAGTAGATGGGATACAAACTTTAGTCATTTTTTTTAATTCTGATAGTTCTAAACAAAAAAACAGAAATGTGTTTTAGAAAAACATCTTTAAAACAAAAATGGCACAAATATTGATTAGGCAAATCTGAGATGGTCTCAGGGACAATACAGCACATAACAGCAGTGTGTACAATGCAAGCAGGCAGGGGATAACCAAGTGGCCAGCATAGTGTACAGGAACATCTATGATGAGTATGGCCAGGGTGGTTGAGAATAACGGAGTTAAGATCCAGACATAGTAGTGGTGGACAAGCTGAGGAAGAAGACTGTAGTAACAGAGGTAGTTACACGAAGTGATAGCAACAAGAGGAAGAAGGAACAAAATATACTCGAGAAACCCGAGAAGGGAGCCAGAAAAGATGTGGACAGTAAAAGCAATAGTGCTACCCTTGATAATCAGAGTACTTGGAGTAGTGACCCCCAAAATGGGTAAGTTGCTCAAGCAGATTCCAGGAATGACATCTCTGCCCAGAAAAGTGCAGCCCTATGAACATCAAAGATACTGTGCAGGACCCTCAAGCTTGAAGGATAAAGATCACCCACAGGGCAAGCGGGGAATTTTTTATATATATATAGATAGATATATAGATATAGCTACAACAGAACCAAAAGGGAATTTACAATGGAAAATCCCACAGTATCAAAGCCTGAAGGTGGCTCATCAGATCATAAGTGTGACCACAAGCATGTTAATTGTTTTTTCACCACTGATAGAGCCATGCACCATGAATTTGTCCCCCACAGTCAGACTGTCAATGCAGAGTTGTAGAACGTCCTGAGGCATGTGAAGAACATTTGCCACAAATGACCTGAGATGTGATGCGTGCCCATGTATGCGCCCACTCACTGTTTTGAGCAGTGATCGCAGTGCATAAGATATCAGGACATAAAACACATGCTCAGTGCAGCTTTACTACAAAGATACTGAATGTTTAAAGCGGTTATTTTTTTTTTAACCAGTTCCCTTTTGTTTTAAAGTCATTACACGTCATTGTGACCTTTCTAATTCTAAATGGAACTAGAAGTGTAATAGCTGATTTACTGTTTGACCTCTTACTCCAATAATACTGAGTCAGTCATCACACCTTTATGTGGTTGTCTTCGGTAGTTTGCAGTTGCACTGGAAGGCATATTTTAATCTGTGGTCAGTTGTTTTGATAGCAGCTTTATAGGTAAATGGGACATGCTTAACAGTCGGTTTATCAATCTTAAATTGACATTTTAGTGTGATTATCAGGCAGCATTATCTTTCCAAGTAGATAATTGTGTAAAACATGCTTGTAATCGGTTGATGGGAATGGCCGACCGGATGGGCTTAGTTGAATCATGGAGCGAGATGCTGGTGTGGTTTCCTTTCATTTCCTTTCAGTCACACGTTACGCTGCACATTTAGTAGCTGTTACGGACACACACAGATGTACGCAAAATGTACAACAGCAACCTGATAACGATGCTCAACAGATGTGACGACTGTTAAGGAACCAGGGGAGATAAACGCAGGCAGCAGACTGTGTGTCTTACATCAGTGTTTGCACATATACTGCAGGTGGGCTGTTCTAACATTTTTTTATAAAAATAGGCTGCAAAAAAAAAAAAAACATGCGTAATTTTTTTTTAGCAAGCTTTAAAAAATGCAAGTGAGATAATAAAGAAAACATTTCTTCAACATTAGTTCATCTGAAACTAGTTTCTTATGACTTCATTAATTGACCTTTTTTCTTTTTCTGTTGAATGTGTGAATTTGTCACATTATTGTAAAATGACACGGTAAGTAACTGCAGAAAGTACATTTTCTTTACTTTTCTTTATATTTTCAAATCGGTTCTATTTTATCCTTCAACTCCACTAAGTTTGAGGATTTAGTATGGCATTTTTAAATATAGCTAACAGTCAATTTTACAGATTCTGATAATAAAAAGTATAATAGATGGGATGTGTGGCATCAGCACCAATGCAAATGGTCTGTTTTGAGCAAATAGAGTGCTGACCATGAAGCAATGTTGTTGACTCACCAGTCATTGAATGTTCTTACCCTGATGCAGGGCTATCACAGAGAGACAGCCATGGGCAATTTAGATTCACCGGTTAAACTGAAACCAGATCCATTAATATTATAATTAAAAGTAATATATATGATTATTTAAGAACTTCTCAACAAAAATAATTACATCCTTCTGAACACACAACTTTCACATGAATCAACAGACACATTCATGTTTATGGTGTGAGCCACCGTCCTTAACACCGGTAAGTCATGAGCCAGACCATCGCAGCAAAGGCACTCTGAAATAGACTAAATAAGTACAACTATGATATGAATCATTTTACTTGAATGCTGGCCTCTGTATGTGTGCTTGTGTGCGTGTATTTACCTATTACTGACTGCAGGTTGCCTTTGACTTCTGTCGTCAGTGTACACACTTCATAGCTGCTGATTGTTGACCTTACTGAGTGCATTATTATGCACTGCATTTTAAGTGTCTGTGTAATGGCTAAAAACTGTTTTATGCAAAGTAAGATGAGGTCATCATCTTTAGATGGCGTTGGGATGGTGACTCATGCAACAAGTGGATGTTAGTCATCACATCATCACAGCAACTCAGTTGATCCTCAAGAGACGTAATAACATATTTTCAATAATAATTTTGCTCCAGTGATGTGAAATACCCCTACTTTCTGTTCTGTTGTGTTTTTGCTGTTGTTTTTCTGGTGGAAAAATACACGTAATGTTTCAGATGTGAACTCCTGAAATGCATTGCAAATCTTTACTTGTAATATTTAAGTTCTTTAGATGATTCAAACCTTTTCTAAACTTCTGCTTCTGCTTTTTTCTCAAGTGGTCAGAATTTTGTATAAAATGTAAGAGTCTATTTAAACAAAGCAATGAAAAGATGAAAGCAAGACAGCAGGGAGAGACGCATATTTGGCATGTGAGAGGCTGATAACGGACCCATCATAAAAATCAAGCTGTGGCTTGATGATTGCATCTTCTTTTCTGAAAGCTTCCGCTTCTCTTTGATGTATCACCTGTCAGTGTGCATGTCACTGACAGTGCGTTGCCTCTCTGATAATGGTCTCTTTGCATCTGTCTGTCAGTAGTTTCCAGCATCTATACTTTTTTATTATTTATTTTTTGGTAGTTTGTGTCAAGATGCCTGAGTGATTTCTCCATTATCCACTCTCCCGCCTGCCAGTTTGTCTGCCCGCCTGCCTTTTCTGAGTAGGTGGAATTAAAGTGCCAAGCATAGTCATGCACTGCAAATGGCAGTAATGTTTTTTTTTTCTGCTTTAAAAATAATTTGAATCAAGATGAACTGGGCCCTAAAATGCATATTTGGACACATTAAAAATGAGAACTAAAACCGAGAACCAATATGCATGAATATTTATAAGTAAAATTTTGTGCAACTGTTGGCAAAATGTTACTGTTTCCAAAGTTAACTGAGAAGAAGGTTAAGGTTAGTGGAATTCCTTATGTTTTGCATACTTGCAGAGAAGTAAGCAAAGGGCAAAGATCAAAGATTTGGGCACTACAAGAGATTTGATGGCTCAGAAGAGTTTTATAAAGATCACTAACTTAAATTAGAGCTTAGATGACATTTGAGGAGTCACTCTGCAGTCGTGGGTTCCTCTACAAAGCTGCCTAGCATTCGAAATGTATTTGCTGTAACTGACACCCACAAAGCAGGAGAAGACAATTATACAACAAGGAGGTGTTTTTAGCAGTCATAGTGAATCTTAAAAGTGACTGTTATTAGAAATATTGGAGATCGCCTGTGTGGTGGTGCTCTGGTGCACTGGGCAGCAACACCTGCACATAGAAGACCGAGCCATGAGAAGAAAAGCTCAATAACAGGAGTTTGCAAATAAATATCTAAATGAGCCTGAAGCTTTTCCTGTATTCAGAAGTTAGAACTGAATTTTCCATCATCATGAGCAAGCATATGTTTGGATATAAAAAGGAAGAAAGCAACACCCCATGGGGGGAATTGATCATTCGTTGTTTGTGTTGCAGCCATTGACGTGAGGTACATTTCACCACAATCTTCTGGAAGCAAATATCACACTGTCTGTATTTTAAAGGTTCTGCTTTTGCCATGGTTTTCACAATCCTGGGACCTAAACGCCATCAAAAAATCTGCAGCCAGACATTAGAAGAGTAATAAATATGAGAGGCGCCCAAGAATCTAACAGAAGTGCAATGCTTTTGCAGGAAAAGTAGGAAAAAAAAACCCAAACAAAACAAGAAGTGAAATACTTCTAAATGCTACAAAAAAATTCTCCACGCTGTGATATTTGCCGAAGGTAGCGCTACTGAGATCTACAAAACGTTTCCTTTTAGGCTTTTTCCCATTTTCTTATTTTGAAACTGTAAAAGGCAGAGAGAAAAATGTTTTGCTCAAAAAGAGCTTTTTTGGAAATCGACTCATTATTCGCACCCTGGGTTGTGACTGTAAATGCGCATGAAAATACCTCTTTGCTTGCTTGTCACAGTTTATGTTTTAGGGCTAAGATATTTAGCTGTGTTTTATATGAGCCCCAGTCCCTGCTAAATTAAAAGTATTGGGCGAGGGTTCACACCTGCCTGGGGATGTGTTTGTAATTAATGACAAGCAGCTTTGCCACCTGCTGCCCTAATGTCACTCCGATCTAGAGAGGCGAGCCCTGAGGAGCACAATGAATATTTAATGATGACATGAAAGAGGTGGGGGGTGAATTGTTGGACTGTGGAAGCATCACTCAACAAGCTATGAGAGACAGAGATTGTTAAGCAAGATAAAGCAAAGGAAGATGGTAATTTTGTGTATTTTGTTCTTTTTATATATATATATATACCTCTGTACTGGTGCTGGAGGGATTGTGGTTGTCTTTACAGATATCACATTTTTTGTGAGTGTGATATTTGTCAAATCTCAAACACCTTGAGGGACTTTCTTGTGGTTTACTTGAACTCCAGAATGAACTTGTCAGAATTTGTTGTGGTGTCATGTGAAGGTCACGATGACCTAACAAAACACATTTTTGATCTGCTTTGCGATTCAATGACAGGGGAATTATTATTTGTGTCATCCCAGCATGTGAAAATACCAAGAGATAACCCCGACAGGGGACGTGTGTTCAAGTCTGTGTAGATTTGGTGTATTTTTGTATTTTGTTCCATACTGAACTATGTTTTGTTTTTGATGATTTGATTCATGCAACCAAATCAAGAAGCAACATGGGGAAATCAATATCATTAATAGCAAAGTAGTGATATCACAAATCTAAATGTTTTCACAAAAAACTGTTGTTTTGTTGTTGTTGTTGTTGTTGTTTTGTTTGAGCAATATAAGCTAAAGATGATGCATTGAGGGCAAAGTATGACCTTTTTTCTTTTTTTTAATTGGAAAAGTTCTTCTCTTATAAGAGTCCTAGATATCAAATCCTGAGGCTTTACACTTCTTGGAATGCAAATCTAAAAAGTTAGCCAGAAAAAAAAGTGCCTTAAGTTGATCTACTGGGACTACATGCCTCCATGTCGTGCATTTTAACCAATGCTGTACTGACAAAATTGGAATTTATTCTTTGCCAGATAGATCCCAGCCTCTTTCCTTGTTCTTAGTGATGTATTTTTGTTTTGTTCATCTGTGATTTTCCTCAGCACATTGAAGAAGCATACTTAATGGCAGCAGTAATAACAGTTTGCTGCAGTTTGCAGGTTTTCACCTGAAATGCCCCCGAGGCCTTCTGCTCTTTCAATTAGTCTCTGTCTCGAACTTCGTCTGGTCACCCAAGTGGAAAAGTCAATAACAGCAAAGGTTCCCGTTAACCCACTGAATATATACAGTCACAGGTGCTTTAACGGGTGGACTTTTTAATTAAAGTCATGCACAAAAATGTGCTTCTTATTTTCAGTCATCTCATGTTACTGCTTCACTGCTTTGCAGACATTTGGAAGCATACAGGTAAAAACATTATTGCCGCAGCAGCTATGGCCTCGCTGTTAATTGTGCAGGGTCAGCAAGTTTAGCCCATCCATGAATGAATCTCATATTGTCTATAAGTTGCACAGTGTTTGTGCGTCTGGTGTAATGTGATTTATTGTGTTTTCTGTGTCTTCAAGAGGTTTTTTTTTCATTGCATTTTAATAAAAAGTCCAATATTTTTGAATTGTATCTTGTGGCTTAAAAATGCTGACCAAGCTCTACTCTGAATGTGGAGGAGAAGAAAGGATCTATGTGTTCAGTTATGCTTCAATAACATGATATTTGTAAAGCTTCATTTATTCCCTTAAAAAGTTAAATGTGTGCAGTCAGCCTTAAATAACAGAGCTCTTGCTGTGCCCAATTCACTCACACTCCATTATGATGATTACACTTTACACTGAGATATTAAGGAGTTACAGATTGTCATAAAGTAAATGTCAGAGATGAAAGCTAGCCATGTTTTTTGGATAAACTTTCCACCAGCTCAGTCCCCATTTTAACTTCAGAGCTGCCTTAATTTTCTGTGGAATAGATTCAACAACACGCTCGAAATATTCCTTAGAGAATTTCATTGAGGTACTGTTATGTAATTTACTGATTAGTTATGTGTGTCAAAGAGCGGCTGAACAGGTGTACCTAATAAAGTGGCTGGTGAGTATGTATCTAATTACATATTTATTTTTCTGGCATGCATTAGAAAGGTTCGTCTTTTGGCTAATCCAGTGTGCTGAAATCAAATTTCATTTTGAAAGTAATGTTGTGGTACACCGGTTTTAGCTGTATACATCAGTGACTTCTTTGTAGCTTCCACAACACAGATATAACCTGAGATGTGAACTGCAAAAGATGCAGCGATGACATGAAGTCTTCTATTTTACATTCACAAAGAGATAACTGGTTAAATCTTTGCCCTTTTGTAGCGGACAAACTTTTTGGGGGTTGCATGAGGAAAAGCATTCAGTGCAGAATGATCCACTGTGGTGATCCCCTGTGAAGGAGGAAGAAGCCAAAAGTATCTCTTTTTTCTGCTTTCTGTAATAGCAGGACTGGATGTTTTTGTGCAGCATGTGTGAGAACATGCAGCATATCTCTGTCAACATAACTCAGAGAGCTTGACAGCTTGGAGTTGTGTTGACTGTAGAGTCCTGCCTTTCTGTACTGTATGCCTACATGCAGATTTTTAGCTGATTACCCCAGGGATTTTATGTCTGGTGTCTGTTTTGATGGCAGGGGCCCACGTGCACCACATTAAAGAACAGAAAAATATTTGTTTCTGACACTGATGATCTTAACTTGAGTTCCAGTCACCACTGCATTCTACATTGATTTACTCTCTTTTACATGTGGGTTGTATCACCTGTCTCATGCGTAACCTTTTTGTAGACATCATGCTCCTGTTAGCAGTCTCATGCAACAGTCATTAATGTTTTATTGGCTCACACTTCAGAAAGCTCCTCATACATTTGTAATTTATGATCCCTGTAAGGTAATGTTAGAGTCATTCTGTACTAATGTGTACCTTCTCACTCATGAACCGTTGGGGAAAAGAATACATCCAGCATCTGACTGGCCAAGAGGTTTGCATTTGAAGACGTCCTCTGCTTGGAGGGTGATTGAAGCTGACCTAAAAAGTATAGCAAGCTTCTCAACTTCTCAAGCCTCCTGTGAGCCAATTGTAATTACACAGAGCAGAGCTGTGTCAGGCTGTAAGTTGTAGCTTTAGAAAAGTCTAAAGGATGGTGGAAACTGTGTCTGCCAGAGTGGGATTGACACTCTTTAATCTACAATACCTAAATTTTCTGTCCCACAAAATGTGATTCTGTTATATAAGCTGCTCAAATTTATTATATTTTATCCAGCTCACTGTTTTATTACATTCTGTTCTGCCTGATTTTCCTATTAACAAATCCAACATAATTATCAGTGCAATCAAGCCTCAAGAGTAACCACCCAAAATACTCAGCCCACTGTTATCATCAGTCTTTTTTATGGGTCACTAAATATTCATGAACCCTCCAAGCACATTACAGATAGTTTTTAGACACAACAACAACAACAACAGGGACGTGGTCCTTTGAGACTGATTCCTATCAGAGAACACTTACAAAGTAGCTTCAAGCTTGAGTTCTCCATGAATATGTATGGCATTCCTTCTTTGTGACTCTCAGGGAGGTAGATCAACTGAAGACATTAACAAGGACCATATCTATTTCTAAGTGCCCTGTTGGAGGATTAGCAGCATCTAGTCAGGGCTGAATATCTTGGGTTTCTCCTCAGGGATCAGGGAATTAGAAGGTCATCAGCAACTCTCAGAATATCCCAGAGGGGATGACGTTAGGAGGAGGCTTTTCAGCATTGCCACAGCACCGACTGATATAATGCACATTGGCATAGTAGAACAATGAAGGGCATCTTGACCTCCTCTAGCAGACATTAACTCACAGAAAACAGAAATTCAATGTGAAGAAATGCAGTGCTGTGCAAAGGTCTTGAGCCATCCTATGTCTCTTTATATTTTCCTTCCTAGTAGCCCGTCTTTCTTTTCGTTTTTCTTTGGACATTGGCTACTTTTTCAGTTTCAAAATGGTTATTTACATTTTTTTAAATTCTTTGTTAAACCACTAAACACTGACTTATGAATCATTCAAGCATAAAAAAGCACCTAAATCGAAATATTTGCCCCTGTGACCACAGTAACGGTGGTGTTTTAATGCATCTGCTACACACACACACACACACACACACACACACACACACACACCATATGGCTATTTCTCTGAGGACATGAATGCACTCCCAGGCCACTAACCCTAACTCTCTGCTAAAACCCACACTGTACCTCACAAAGGGAGCCATATGTGTAAAAAATTAATGACCACGAAAGCTTCAGATAGATATAGGTAACATAAGGAATGACTTACATGTTTAAAATAACAGAATTTTTAGTAACAGGAAATAAAAAAAAAAAACCAAAAAACAGATGGAGTAAGAACAATTAAAGTAATAACAAATCATAGAAAGGGGTGGAAGGGAGGCATGATGTAAAGCTAAGTAGGAAATATAAATGAAAGAAAAAGGGATGGAGATGAATAAAAAAATGAAGAGAAACATGGAAAAATTTGGAAGGGGAAAAATAAAGTAATTAAAGAGAAAATAAGTGAAAGAAGAGAAAAGTAAAATGAAAGGAAATAGGATAGATGCAAAACTGAAAGGAAATAAGAAAGTAGGAAAAAGGAAACAATGGAAAAAGTAGGAAAAGTTGATTTCTTGGTTCAGTTTGTGTGTGATTTCAGTTTTAGGTCATTTCACTACAACAACTTGTGCTTTTAGTTGAAATGTTCACTAACCTTGAACTTCTTTCAGGTGTAGCAGCTGATTTACGTTTGGGTACTCTCAAGTAATAAAATAGGTCACAGATGTCAAGCAGTGTGTTTCAGTGTACAGGGAATTTTCTCATTTGGACTACCTACCACTAGGCCATATGTAAATAACTAAATAACTTTATAACTTAAAGCAAAATTGGGAAACGTAAAGTCTGAAACAAGCCTTTATATTAAGGGCCATCAGTCAAACAATACTGTTTGGTTTGGGTCTAAACAGAAGGCGTTGTGTGTGACGTCTTCTTTTGCGCATGTGGGCCGCTTTGAGGGTTCACACTAGAGCGCATTTGCTGTCCCATTTTATTTGTAGTGTGAACAAGCAGACAAAAAATTGGATTTGATCAAAAAATCAGAATTGAGCATTAAGACCTGCAGTGTGAACGTAGCCTGAGACAAGGTCTGCAGTTCTTTAGATGTTATTGGAATAAGTTTGGTAGGGCAGCCAAGACCTGTCAAGGACATTGTTTCTATAGATCATGGTATGACGTGTTCCTTTTTTAGATCTTTTAGCCTAGTTCACTTTGCCGGAATGGTTTTATTTATTACTTTATTTACATGATGGTCATGGAAGAAAGCGCACGGAAAAGCTGTGATGTTTACTTTCTCTCTTAGGTCAGGTGGACTACACAGTCCACAGTATGTCCACAGTCAGGTGGACATATGGACTACAGTGACTAGTACTGATCATCGGGTTAAAAATAAATATTTCTGTAAATGATGAGTCATGATTTTTTTTTTTTTTTTATTTGAACCAAATCTTTTTTGTATAATTTTGACAGAACAGAAACCTGATGGAAGGTTGTGAAACCGGCTGTCAAGACCAGGCCAACCTCAAACCTGCCAGGTCCATTTGGCTGAGCATCACTGAGCTGTGTGTTAGAGCAGATTGAATCAGATCAGAGGAATGTCTCCATAAGATTAAAAAAAAAACAAAAAAAACAGAGGCAGGTAAGGAAAGCAAAGGGGGTTAATTCTCTGGAGGAAAAAGGCGAGGCTTCTTCAAAAAGGGGGCAAAGTAAGGTGCACACATGCAATATTGATTGAGTGGAGAGGAGACTGTGGAAGGAAGAGACTAGAGGATGAGGGGGAAAATATTGTAATAACCTCAGATACACACACATATACACATCAGGGTGCTTGTGCCATATACAGAAAAATACTGTTGCAAGTTGGAAAACATGCCTAAATTTAGGTACTGTCATTTACATCACTGCTTACCTACATCATTTCTATCTTTCATTTTCAGAATAAAGTCCTGAACATTGATGGAGTCAAGGTGAAGCTCCAGGTAAGAAATCTAATTCATTAAGATAATATTCTAAAAACATAGTCTGGTATGTAACCTGTCCCTACAAAGGTGGAGATTATTGACAGACATCTTGAAATGCCATATTAATTTACTGTTAAATAAACACGTTGATAGGTTGAAGTCATTATCACAGGTCTGTCATAGCGAGTAGAAAACATTACTGCCATTGGAGCCAAACACAGTGCTGATGGGGGAGAAAGACTTAATGAGCCAATTCCACTGAGATTGGAAAACTTAGTATCAGCCAGGTGATTTCTGTTCAGTGTTATGACCCTGAGGTAAAAATAAATCTGACACAAGAAATTTTTACTACTGTATATATCCAATCTATGGTATGATCTTCAAGCTGCAAATTGGGTAATATTTTTATACTAATGATTATGGACCAAATTACAAATAGAGGTGGTTGCAGTGACCAAAGATGTTTTGGCATCTTTTAGTGAAATGGCCTGTGACTGGTTTGGTTTCACCAATCATATCAATATTTTTACAAACCTTGCTTCCAGCAACAACTTTTGATACTCAGTATAGACAACCTCCCTAGCAACAGATACCAGACTGATGAAACTGACTAGCTGGTGATAAAATATGAGCTTGAATTGGAATTAATTTACACAGTACCCGCATTTTTCCAATGTACAGAAAGGTGACTTTAATTAATACCATTGTTTTTTGTTGTATGTGACAAGTACAAAGGAAATTATTTGCACACTAGCCAGAACAATTCTGATATGCAAGCTGCCGGTGTTGTTGAGAGCTACCAGTCCTTTTCAGTGCTGTGTTAGTAAGATAGTTTGAGTCCCATAGATCTAATTACCATATTCTATGCTTATCCAAAATCACAGAGTGAATTGAATGGGTGGTTTCACAGTGAGTGCCTTCCAGCTGAGTGAGCAAACATAAGGCTTATTAAAAAGACGGAAACTTCTTCTTCTATTTCAATGATCACCTCCCTCTCTAATTATCTGCAGATCTGGGACACAGCTGGACAGGAGCGGTTCCGCAGTGTCACTCATGCCTACTACCGTGATGCCCACGGTGAGACACACACAAATACACACTTTAATATCTTTTCCTGATTATTATACTAATGATTTAACTTTGTTCTTGTCAAAATGTGTTATTATATGCAGCTGCCATTCAGCCATTATGCAATGAAAGCCAGTGCATTTGTATGCAAATTGCGAACTTTATTTTTCCTGCCATTACATGAATATTTTGCGAATGGCATTGGATTCGAGTTCATAGACTGGACATAATGAAAGGGAGTGTTGATGTTTTCAAAGACAATGCATTGCCATCAAACGAAACTTTTACAGCAGTTGTATTTCACAGCCTTTTTCGTATCAAAGCGTAGAAGAGATTGCTTTTGTTCCATGCTGCAGAATTGTCAAGCGCTGAAGCTTTATAACACTTCAGCTGAGATAGAAGAGCAGCAATTTCAGGATTCGGGGACTCTCTGATGATGTGTAATCAGTCATCACATATGGGCGTGAGTCAGCGTGTGTTTATGTCTACTTTGTATTCATCTTGATGGCATTAGTCACTATGTAAGTTAATTAGAAAGCTCTTAGTTGTGACATTACATTGAGTTATCATGGAGTTGGTAATCGTGTTAAGTCTTTTTTGGAAGTGTCTTTGATCAAATGTGAATAAACTGGTGCATGATACACTAAATCTGAACAAACATACTCTGATTTCTCAGGTTTTTTCCTATCCAGGATCTTATCCTCACTAAATAATGTTCACCAAGGAATTACTAAGTAAAAATTACTGTTTAATTCAGATTTCTAAGCAGACCTAACCTGTCTTTGAGTAAGTAAATAACAGCTCTGCTTCTATGTTTTGCTTTGTTTTTTTCTGCTTGATATTCACTGAATGTTTCAGTATGTGTTTGTAATTTTGTGCACTTATGTGACTGCATCACTTCCTTTCATCTTATAATCTCTGGTCATTTGGGGATTCTTGTGGGATCAACCATCTGGATCAGTGTGCCTGTTTAAATCAATTTAAGTTTGTGGAACCTAAGCTGGGGTTTGGTTTGGCGTGTGACCAACTATGCATAAATGATAGAACAAAATCATCTGTTTCCGTGTATTATCTATGCTAGGGTTTGGCGGTCAGGCTGCATAATTACACCAGTTTCACCGAATCGTCTCTGTCTCCTGTAATAAGGGGACCCTAACAGACTTTTAGCAGGGTAAGTTTCAGGCAAGATACCCTGGGGACATATCTTGTTTTCTCAAAACCACATCACGTATGTCTGGAATGTAGCCTTACTCATCTTTGTGTCGGAATTTTGTTATTTTTCCATTACTGCCGTGGAGCAAATGAGAGAATGTTCCAACATCCTAATCAACTTTAGGTTCTTTTAATGCTGCTCTAAGAGCGTGTGTGAGACAAGAATTTAATAAAGCCTGAACTGCTATTGGAGAAAAATATCCAGGATGTGATGTGAATATTAAATTTTTTTTGTGGCCACTGCAGCATTAATAAAACCGTGACAGGTTAATTGAAATAGTGTAGACTTTTCTTTACACAAAACTCTTTCTTTGTGCCTATTGGCACACACCTTCACACATCGCTTCAAAACTCATGTTGATACCAAGCCTATAAGTGCTGCTGACTGTGAATCTGTGAAACGTTGTTTAATCTGAGCAAATTCCCGTTTCAGGACCAGACTGTCAGTCGATTTTTGAAGTCTCTGAAGCGTTGTGCAAAAGCTCTGCTGTAGTGGTTCCCCAGCTTTCTGTGTGAACTGAAAGCTCACACAGTTTGATCTCCCTGTCTGTCTTCATGCTGTGTTCTGTGCTTCCCCCAAAGCCTGCAAACAAACCAAAGTTATTTCCAGCAGTGTAACTTTTTTCTGCTTCTTCGTGTAACCAGGCAGTTGTTGCAAGTTTTGTGTTATTTCTGACCGTTTGAAGCTGCTTTATACGTCTGTCTACATCAGTTTACTGCTAATGCAAAGAGACCTTGGGGCAAGGCTATGACTGAAATGGTACATAAATGTTTAAGTGCTTTACGGCACAAGGTGTTTTATTTCAATTAATTTTGCAACTATATGCAAGCTGTGTACCACAAGATTAAATGTTTATAAAACATGTTAAATTTTCTTTTCCAAATGTTAAATCTTTAAAGTCCTGCATTAAATTGACTCGTCTTTAAGGTGGTATCCATGGGCAGCTTTGCACCACTCCCACAGCTCCTGTGTTTTGGATCACTCTGTGGAATTCCTGTTCTGAAATCTTGCTTACAGACAGCAAATATCAACTTTTGTGTCAGATTGGTCCAACCACATTGTTGAAGATCATCACTGAGAAAGAGAACTGCTTCTCTGACTACAACCTAGAGACTAAACCACAGCCTTCAACTGAAGAGCAGAATTCTCGAGCCCAAAGGCAGCGCTCATGCTCTGTATTTATTTCTGCATGCACAGGCACATTCATTGTGAAGTCATCCTCCAGGGTCAGACTTTTAATGTTTTGTTAATGCTTCAGTTCTACTGTAACATCACAAGGCATCATTAATAAAGCAGTTTGAGCCTAACAAACATCATCACTACTCACCAACCTGGCGTCTGTATCATCTTCCTTAAAATGCAGTCATAATATAGATGCAGTCAGAATGGGGTGATCCGAAAACTGCAGCGATGCTCGAAGCGGTCAGCTGGTGCACAAGGAGACAAGCAGATCTTTTTGACCAAACCTTATACTATATTCAATGCCAAAAACCACACAAGAAAATTGTTAAAGTCCCCCAAAAAACTGATCAGACCCACAGGTAACTGTAATTGTTTTATGATTTATTTGTGACATTTTGGCATTTCCATGTATTTCCACTTCATTCAGTTTGGAAAAGTCAAACAATTCCTTCTTCTCCCTGTTTACACTGGGTGGATTTGCACTCCTTCATGAATTTGAAATGGACAATTATAAATGAAGCCATTTGTCAGTGAAATAATATTTAGGCTATCGGAGTAGAGCTGGAGCCAGGGGCTCCGCAGCTAAAGTAGCACAGCAGAGAGAGAAGTGTAGGAGCACAAAGAGACTCTGAATTAGAAATTGCTCTGCAAGAGGACATGAGAGAACAGCAGGATTATTTTACATGTTGGTGGATAGGCAGCGTATTTGGTGTGTGGGAGAAAAATGCAGACAGTCATCAGGTATTTTTCAACTCAATTCAAAATAAATCTGTGGTTATTGTTTCAGCACTGGGACATTTCCTGTAGTTAAAATTTGTATGCCTTGCTTTAACTTATCTACACAAGCACTGCATTAAAACCAAGATCAGAACAAGTTATGAATTAAAGACAGACAGACACAGAAAAGAAGAGGTGGGCTAAAACAGAAGACTGTGGTGCATTTCAGTATCAAAAATTTAATTTGTCCAAGCTACATCTCTAAAATATATACAGGCCATTTGGTGTAGAAGAAGGGATTAGTTAATCCAGTTATTTCAGACTGCATAAAAAGTAACTCCTCAGTGGGGAATCACACTTGGAGCTGCTGAACAGACTCTTAATTAAGGAGTAAGGTAGAAATACACTGATAAGCTCCAAATGCTCTCAGCTGTCTCAGATGGAAGGACACTAATCTTCTGCAACATTTTTACCACTGTCAGATCTATGTATGCCTGTCGTTCACTTTTTTTGCTTTGTGATGGACAATTTTATACCAGCTTTTACAACAAAACCTCCAAAAATGCTCCTATTTGGTAGTCTGTCTTTTTTATAATTTATAAATAATGGAACACCTTTTAGAAACGAGTACAAAGTCATGTACAACCTTTCCCCAAAAACCATTTATTTCTATTACTGAGTCCATCCAGAAATGATGAATGAGGAAAGAAGTTGTATTTGTATGTGTAGTGAGTCCACAATCTCAAAGCTGGTTTGGACGCTCATTCAAGGTGGTGTACTGTTCACTTGGACAAGAAACTAAGTCAATGGGCCATATTGGAACGGAGTCTAAATACACATCAGGGAGAAGGGTAATGCAAGGTCAGATAATAATGGGACAGGGAAGAGAATGGATATAAGAAAGAATAACCTTCAAAATATAAGAGGAATCAACAGAAATAAAGAAATTCACCTACACAAATAAGAAGAGCCAGGCAGGCAGGAAAACAACTCAAGGGTAGAGCCAATAAAAGTCTAAAAATACAAATTTTACAGCATAAACTGTGACGTGAAAATTGTGAGTATGCTTTCATAATAAAGATTCTTCCGTTACCTATTAGTCTAGCTCTGTCTTGGAGCCACAGTGATGGGAAATGGTCCCCTATTTCATCTTAATAGCTTGGCTGTTTTTCTTTAATTGTTGCTTTTTATCAGTTCCCTTCTTCTATCCTCACAATCTCTTCATTTAAAGCTTAGCTTGACTGTGCCATGTGTTCTACGGTGCAAAAACCTTCAGATTTGTGAGGGGAAGATACTAACTAAACACCTGAAGCTGACACCTTTTTACATTAGTAATAGAAAAAAGCTAGATAAGATGTTGAATTCAGATAGCAGAAAGATATCCAATAAAACGGAGACTTGCAGGTTATGATTCTAATGTGTCCTGACTTCATCCACTTAGTGGTGGCCAATTGCAAAAGAGTGAGAAACACCTGCAGCACAAGTCTGGCAGACCTCAGCTTTGTTGCATAGCTGTCAGTCCTCATCGTGTTCATCCCTCCTTGGGCGCTGCCTTTCTCAGCTGCAGTGTCTCTTTTTCTTGAGTATCTTCAGGTAAACTGCTACATAGAGTTAGAACAGCTTAGGGGCTCTCTGTATTTCATTTATATTCATTAGAATCCTTGAAAATATTAAACTTTTATATGTTTTTGTTTGCAAAATTAAGTTGGTACTCACATGAAATTAATGCATCAAGGTTAAAGATAGTTGTTGGGGTTTTTTTTAATGCCACAACTTTCTACATGGCATCTTTTGCTTTGTTTCTTTCAGCTCTTCTCTTGCTGTATGACGTCACCAACAAATCATCCTTCGACAACATACAGGTTAGTCATTTTCTTGATTAAATAATTGTGTCCATAAAACAAAATAGTACTCACTTTTATGCAAGTACATAGTATCCCAGCATCACACGTCCATTCCAAAATTCACCTTAAAAGTAGTGCATGTAAGTGATCAGAGTCGAGGATGAGAGGAAGCTGCTAGTGAAGACGTCTGGGGTGGGTCAGGGACACGGGTTTCGATGCCTGACGTGTGCTTTTCACTAGTCTTTAAAAAGTGAAAGGATGTGGCTGGATCAGGGCCACAAATGTCAAAAAATTATCTGCGACATCTCATACATTATTCATCGTCACTGGAATAAGTGGAAGTACAATCTGACTTTGTAATGCTGAACAACATCATGACCAAATGGCAATCAGGAAAATGGAGATTGATTCCTATGTCATTGTAATTTGTGGTGGGGTGGTTGGGGGAAGGCCTTATGGAGTTCTTTCCATACTGTCCAGTGGGAAAAGTGTGAATGAGGTCTGTGCAAAGGGGAGACTTGAATGGAATAACTAATCGGATCAGGAATATGAAGGAAGACTGAAAGTTACTGAGTGAGGGGTAGCATGGTTACCTTATTGTCTAAACTTTGTGGTATTTCTCAGGACTAAAATTCAGGACTATTTGAATTTTTAGGTGAAAAATATTTTTTACAAATGTAGTTAACTTAGTTTCTTTTATGAATCACTAGGGGGGCATCTGTCGGCTACATTTGGCCTTATCATTAGGCACCTAGGCCAGTACCACTAATGGCCAGCAGGTCAATATTAGTATTTCATCTTAAAATTCTCTTTTTGTCTACTGGATGCACTCGAACAGCAGGAGCACTCAAAACAGATTAGATGATGAAGGATTAAACTAATAATAATCACATGACCACTTGTGTATATGAAACCATTTATTATTGTTTTTATAATGAGACCAATTCAATCCAGAACTTGTTGTGGGCTTATAGTTTTGCTTAAACACAGCAGTTAGATCCAGTCAGTCTCATATAACACTGTTGAAATCCCAAATTGCATGATAGTGTTTTCTTCCCTGAACTTTCTGTATTGATTCATAGATTTCAGAACAAAACTGATATTTTCTGTCATATAATAATTATGTTATATACTGTGTTAAAAGAACAAGCAAAACTCTTTCAGTTAGAAATCAAAAAAGAAATGCCAGCAGCACAGCAGGACATGAAAAGATGCACTTAGTCTATAAAGAAACCAATTTGTTCCAATATTTAAATGGGAAAAATAGTTTTCACTGATGTTAAGAGCACAGGCTAAACAATTACTCATTCATTATCAAAAATAAATGTCAATTATTTGACAATTTGGCACCAGTAAAAGTGAAATAACTGTCAGAAAGGGCTGCAAAATGGCAGCTTTTACAGAAACCTCTATTTCATCATTTACCCTCCTCAGTAATAACAGTTGTCAAAAGAGGTAGAGCTGTGTCAGCTGGTGTCACTTTGTAATCATAGCACTTGTTCCCCTCTGTGTAATAAGTATAACCTGCAGCACAAGGGGACACAATTTGCAATTGCTTTAATTTACAGTGACCAAAAAAGGATTCATTCAGTGCACCAAAGGGCTTGTTAAGGCACGAAGAGCCTGTTTGTTACCAGCGAAGAGAAATGTGATGTGTCTATCTGCCCTGTGAGATCACTGAAGCAGGAATGATGCTTTTCAAGTCCAGATTTGAACAACAGCTAAAGTGAGAGTGGGGGTTGGGGGGGTTATGTGAGTGCAGAATGCAGAGCGGAAGGACTGATACGTTGGCAAAATAGTAACACAGGGGAGTACGAGTAGCAAACTGTCAGCTATCTGACACAAAATCAAGCTAGAAGACCTTGTCTTCATGGTCCAGCACACAGTGCTTCGGGCTATTTTTTTATATGGAAGTCTTTACTGTCCCAACAATCTTCAGCTTGTGAGGACACCAATGGGTATACCTGCATACTCCTCTAACCTGCTGTGTGTCAAATTTGACTTTTTAACTACATATTTACTGTATATATTTCATATATAGATATATTAGCACAAAATATAACAAACTATGGACACGCACACACATACACTTACACTGATAAGCACTCACTCATCCCCCCTCCCCTTCCAACGCCTTCGATGCTTGTTGCCTCCTGGGAACACGAGGCGGGTCTGGGCCCGCGCTGCAGAGACGGCGCCGTTGCAGGATTGCTGCTGTGTTGCCTGGGATTACTCCTCATCCCCTACCCAACCCTGTGGCTTGTCATGTCTTCACAATGTTGTGCCGTGGACATTCATGTGCTTTTTTTGTGCAGAGGAGTTTTTTTGTTTCCTGTTCTCGTGCTGTCCTACCATGGAAGCACAGCATGAGTGGAGGTCTCTTTTTTTCCTCTTGTACCTTCCCGTTGTGTGTACATTTCAGTGTTTTTCTGTAACGCTACCGATCTCCAACTTGTAACCCCATGTAATGTTTGTGTTCTGTGTGTAAGGTCGGGGGGGGGGGGGGGGGGGGGGGGCATTTCACTGCAGGGCAACCTGTGTGTGACAAATAAAGCTTTCATTCATTCATTCATTCATTCAAATTGTTGCAGAAATTTCTTAAACCCAGTGTGAGACTTTCTAAATTTATTTAACAAAGATAAAGGACAACACTCAGATTTGAAGACTGCAAACTGATTAGAAAAGATTTAAAAGGGAGGGCAGCAGGAAAGAAGTGTGAAATGCATCTCTGTATTAATTGTGACATTAATTGTGCCAACCGTTTGCACTTCTTATTGCATTACTTTGAAAAACCAAGCATATATTATTCAGTGAAGTGCATGTACAAACATATCATATTTGAGAATGACTATAAATGAGCCTGAAAGCACTTTATTTTAGTAAACTAAGTGAGACGGGTTGTGTGGACTTATTGTTGTACTGTTGTGAGAGGCTGTGGAGCATTTTTGTGTTTGTTTCGATTATTAGCTTATAATTTACTGTTCGGGCCAACTTGGATCAAATTCCACAGTTTGTGGCCCATGAGCAAATATAAGTTTGAGACCTCTAGCTTAGTGTGCTGCAAACATTATTACATATATACATTGTAAGCTTGGTGTAAAATGATAGATGAAAGGTGTCAGTTCACTTCAGGTAATGGATCTGTGGATGTGTCAGGTTTCATGGCAGCTTGTTAAAAAAACAAATGTGTAAAATTGCCTCAAAAAGGTCAGAGTCAGTCTGATTTATTCTTTGGAGAGTATGGATATCTGCTTTTTTATGGAGCTACAGTCTGAGTAGACAACCAGCCCCTTTACGTAATTTAAATATAACTCAACAATTTTCCAAGTTGAACAAATGGAGCAATTCACAGTATGGCCTTCCAAAAATCAAAATCTGCCACTGTTTTCGTCAAGTCTCCCACTTGTTTTCACTGTTACCTAATTAAAACTCCCTATTTGTCTTGTTCATACAAGACTATTTTTACTTTTTAGAGTTGTAAATGTAGGCACAAATAGTATGATAAGCAAAGTTAAATGAACAGCTTGACTTTCTGTCTATTTTTGGTTGTTTCACAGCTTGGTGGAGTCTCCCCCACCACCACTGCCCCCGAGATTGTTGACGTTTATTTAATACAGTTATAGTCTCCTACTGATACATTTACACTAATCCTCTGAGGCACAGATTGACAAGTCCTTCCCCACCCTGCTCAGCCTTCTCCCTCCCTCTTTCATATCCTTCCACCACTCTCACACTCAGTCAGTGTCTATTACAGGCAGGAGGTATGTTGGCGGTAAGCTGCAGATGCCTGCTGGCATACTGCTGCCTAACGAGCACTAACTCATGTTAATGAACACTAATGGTGATGAATGCCACTCTGAAGAAGAAGCAGAAATGAGAGAGGCAAATAGTTCTCCTTTTCTCGTGCCCTCAGACCCGTTCCCCTCTGCAGTGTTTCGAGGACACAATTACAGCAGCGCGTTAACATCATTCAAGCTGTCCATCATCTCGGAGAGAAAGACTCAACATGTAAGGCAATAGAAGTCCAATCAGTTCATCTCATGAATGTTCCAGCCGCTGTCACTTGGATTGTGTTTTAAGTGGTTTGAAGATAAAGTCAAATTCATCCACAAATGATTTCTTGTATGTGCGCTGCATCTTAAACATCTGGCTGTTTCAGAGTTACTCAGGTGTTTCACGCCATCCTGGCAAGCGCTATCAATCAGTGGTTTGTTTATATAATGCACAGTGGCAAGTAACGCAAGTCTTTATTTTTGCAGAACTACACAACCCATTTAGTAAGATGATGAATGCCTTCTTGTCAGAAGTGGTGCTTCAGGGAGACTATAAAAGTCTATTTAGACCTCTGCTGCAAATTATTTGTCTGGGCTTGTGTTATAGCAGCCTGGCTCCTGTGGTGCCATCATTCAGGAGTAAGATCATTTGCTCTTTGTGGAAATTAGAGAATTAGAGTGTCCAATCAAAATTATTCACTCCTGTCTGTTTGTCTGTTAACCATCTAGTCATGAGAGATTTCTCCTCATCATTAACATCTGGGGCTAACAAAAAAGTTGGTCTTAAAATGGATATTCAGTTATTATTAGACCATTATAACAGCATGAGGTCAGGGCAAAATCGATTAACATTGGTAGGTTAACATTTATGCTTTTTCTTTTGCAAGTCTATATTTTTATTCTGGGATTCCTCCAAAGAAACTTTGCATAATTCATAGTTTTAAAAAACGTCTCACAGCCTCTCAGTTAATCATCTGTCCTAAACAAAGATGTTTTAACTTCTCTCTCTTAAATGTCCGCTTTCTAAGTAGCTGCAACAGAGGCAAACTAACTGTAAGTGTTCTTAAGACCTATTTTCTCTTTGTTAAAACAAAATCCATACTTGAATTTACACACTGCAGTCGCTTCAATGCTTTTTCTACCTGAAGGGAAGCGTCTGTCAGTGAAATGGTTACATGGCTGCTTAGATACATAAAATAAGTAAGTTTACTTAACAGTTCTATCTAACATAGCCTCATTAACTTTCTGTTACAGTTACCAGTTTTACACATGTACAGTAAGCTGTGTATTAATTCAAGGAATTTAAAATAAATTTCATTTACATAGCGCCAATTCACAGCAGCAGTTGCCTCGAAGCACTTTATATTCTAGGATTAAAAGCTCTACAATATTAGAAAGAAACCCCAAAAATCAAAATGAGCAAGCAGTTGGCGACAAAGGGAAAGAAAAACACCCTTTTAACAGGAAAAAACTTTCTGCATAACAATGTTTAGGGAGGGCCAGCCAGCCACCAAGACTGGTTTAGGATGAGGGGAAGAATGAAGAGGAAAGACTCAGTGCATCGTGGGAAATGACCCAGCAGCCTACACCAACTAAAGCGTAACTAAGGGAGGATTCAGGGTCACCTGATCAACCCTAACTATATGCTTGATCTAAAAGGAAAGTTTTAAGACTAATCTTAAAAGTAGAGAGGGTGTCTGTCTCCTGAATCCAAGCTGAGAGCTGGTCCCATGCTAGAGTGACCTCCAGTCACTCCAGGAACCAAAAGTAAGCCAGCAGTGTTAGAGCGAAGAGGATCTGTGAGGATAATAAGATGCTATGCAGTCTTTAAGATATGACAGGGGCCTGATTATTCAAGATTTTGTATGTGACGACGAGAAGGATTTAAAATTCAAGTCAGAATTTAACAAAGGGCCCATAAAGAGCAGCTAAAATGGGAGAAATGTGCTCTCTTTCTAGTCCCTGTCAAAATATGACTTGTGAGATTATTCAAGTATTCTGATTCTGATACTCTCGTTGCAGCATTGTCGATCCACTGAAGGCTTCAGGCAGCTTTTAGAGCGAGTTGATGGTAAAAAAAAATTACAGTAGTCCAACCTAGAAGTAATAAATGTGAGAACTAAGTTTTCAGCATCACTCTGATGTTTCTATTTTTATTTATTGCACAAATGATACAGGCAGGCTCTGTATACTTGCTTGATGTGCACGCTGAAGGGTATATCCTAAACAAAAATGACTCAGAGATTTCTCACAGTGGTACTGGCCAAGGTAATGCCATCCAGAGTAAATATCTGATTAGACACTATGTTTCTAAGAAGCAACCAAAGGGTCACTAGTTTGATTCCAGCCAGAGACACGAATCCCTTCAGGGTTGCATCAAGAAGGGCATCTGGCATAAAACTCTGTCAAATCAAACATGCAGGGCTATCCACTGTGGCCACCCCTTGTGACAAGGGAGCCTCCGAAAGTGACATTTGAGTTGGACTCAGAAGTCAATGGACTGGAAAGAGAGCGATCAGGTGTATTAACAACCAACCTTGCATTTATTTCATGGGATCTATACCACTTCTAATCCTGCAGTTTTATTTCAAACTTCAAATATTAAATCCCATAGCTTTCTGATAACCTTAGAATTGATCAGTCCCCTGACAGGGATCAAAATTAATCTCTCCAAAGGCACATGGTGTCTGTTGGGATATTGACTATGCAGATCAGTCGCTCTAGCCTAGATTGAAATTCATTTTCCGCAAATGAAATGTAATATTTCTTATTGAACAGTCTGGCTTTGGTACTGATCATTGAAAGATTAATTACCATCTAACTGCACTCGCATTGCCGATGTCCAAATGCCTGATCATGCTTACACGTCTGCATTGTAGAAACACAATGAAAGCAACGAGGGGGATTAAACCTTCATCTGTCTGTCTTCATTCATCTCTCTCGTTGCGTCCCCGGGGCATGGATTGGCTTCAAATGAAATGGCCGCCTGCCTACCACATTGCTGTTCGCTAAATGTCATGGCACCACTGCACCAGATGGTGATGAGAGAAGCTGTCATTAAATAATGCAGTGATATGAAGTCAAATACCATTCATTTCACAGTCTGTGGAGACTTTTGGCATTTGTGAAACGACCTGTGTCAAGCTTCCAGGTGTTTTATGTTGTGCTTTGAAATCATGCTGATTATTCTGCACAGTCGGTTCCTCTGCAACCTAGTTACCTTGTCGCTCAGACATCACCTTTAAATTGGCGTCCTGCATGGAACATTATTAGTATGTCAGCTCCATAGCTTTTGCAGATTACTGTAGTCATATATATGATGCAGCCAGTGGAGCGTGGATCTGCCAAGGCAAAGCGCCAGAGGAAAAAATTATGTACCATTGTTCAGGCAGCTGCTTTCTGTGGACATTTCCATTTACTTTGATGTCAGCCCCAAAGTGACAAAACAAATGGGGCACTTACAGTACGTGCACACAAGCAATGTAAGATGAATGAAGACTCAAGATTTAAGTCGCTTGCTAGTTGTTGTTGTTGTTGTTGTTGTTGAAGCAATTCCAGAAGAAGTGATATGACCAGAACCCCAGCGGATGGATTTATGTTACAGGTGCCTCGTTAAAATAGCTTCAAAATCAATGATTCTATAGGCCTTTTTCTCTTCCTCATCTCACCATTTTTTGTTATATAACACCACATTTGTGCACCAGAAAGCTCCTTTTATGGTCGTCTGAGTGTATTGAAACTCTGCTGAAAGAAGCTCTTTACCTGTGAGGGGGCTGGCAGGTCAAAGGTCAAAGCCGTTTATCATACATTTTCAGAAGAGAAATATGATTTGTTGGCTGCCACTGTCTCTCCTTTAGCTTTCTCAAAAAGCATTACCCACTTAGAAGTTAAAGTAAAGAAAACAACTTGGTCATAAATGAAAGTACTCAATTCTCCTGTTATTATATCAACATTAAAGACTGTACACAGAAGTACAGGCATGCCTTTGCTGCATTCACACTTTCCTTGGCATAAAATATCTTCATCTGAAGGGATATATAGTTTACTTAGGAGTTGCTTTAAGGAGAAAAGAAAAGAAAGAAAAAGAAAAGAAAACCCCCCAAACAAAGGGTTGAAAAAATTGGGTAAGGTTTTTGTTTTTTTTTATTATATTTTGTGTGAAATGTGTTTGCCCAAGGTGAGTCATGCAATTACCTTACATGTTGTTTCTCTGTGTCTGTATCATTTTATCTTCAGATAATGTCATTTTCTGTCACACTGCCTCTTTTGTCTTTTTTGGAGGGTTGTATCGCTACCCTGCATGAACAAAGGCAGAGGTGTCATTGTGTTTGTTGTGGTTATTCTGGCTTTTTATCACATTGGTGATGTCCTTTTATCAACCAGACAGAGGGACCTCACACTGTTTGTTTTTCGATTATTTGTTTAAGCAGAAGAGAGCTGTCGTTTTAAAAAAAAAAAAAAAAAAAAAAAAAAACCACACTCGCACACATACATGAATTTGTGAGGACGTGAATTTAGAACAACACTATTAAATCAGTCGAAGCACAAAAACAAACAGCAATCAAAAGAAAATTGTTAGCACTTCACGGGCTGATTATCCATTGTTTCTGGAACAGCTTGTGGCTCTTGTTTTTAAAAAAAGATCTCTTTTTTTTGCACTTTTTTTTTAAAGATACCAGAAAGTAAACACTGGATTCATTTAATACAGCTGGTGTTTAAGTAGCTAACATCTTAATATTCGTGCAAAGAAAAGCAACCCTCATACTATAAGCCAGACATGGAGACACTATTTTTTCTCGCTTAGAAAATGAAAACAAAATTGCTGAAATTTACACACTAACTTGGTTGACCTGAAAGTTGAAAAATTAATAGAGGATGTATAAAGGAATACCTCTCAGAGGCTTAAAAGAACCAGAAGGTTTAAACATTTAATTACAGTGCTATACATGTTTGCTACCACCTACAATATGTGTTTACCCAAAACACAGCTTGCTGTATTAGATTTCTCTTATTGTCTCATGTGTTAATTAGCCTGCAGCATGTCAAGGCAGTGGTACCGAATATAAGATCTGTCTTTAAAACAGAAGTATCTCAGCATAGGCCAAAGTCTTCCCACACAGGCTGACCCCATATCAATGTCTCAAAGTCAGCTAAATTTATATGCGGCTTAAGGTGTTTGTGGAGCTTTTCCACACTTTTAACTCTTTGTTTTATCACTTCCTATCAGATCAACTTAAATAAAATATTCCTTAGATTGTTTTTTATTTTTCCTCTCGACTAATAAGAAAACAAATTTTGGCCAAAAGTTCAATTTTTAAAGTTGACAATAACTAAACTAGGAAAACGGGCACAAAAATAAACCTGATGGAAGACACAGAGGGAAATGGAGATGAAGGCTAAACAAGGGAGAAAGGATAACCTGAAGCTCTGAACTATGAGCAATAATAACTAAAAAACAAAAACTAGACTGCAAAAGGTATTAAAACTAAAACTAACAAAACCTTAGAATAAAAAGATGGCAAAACCAACAGGGAATAGCAACTAGAACAACAAACTCCATAAATAATAAGTAAAAGTCAAGCAGAACAGGCCCTTAAAATTCATAATATGACACCCATTCAGTTTTTATATACCATCATGCATGCCATTAAATTTGTTTCTCCTCCACAGACACCTCCTCCCTCCCTAACCCTGGTTTTGCCCACAGTTTCTTCTTGTTTAAAGAGACTTTTTCTCCCCACTTCCACAGAGTCTTACTTATAGGGGTTAATTTGATACTGTAGGGTCTTTACCTTACAGTATAAAGTGCCTTAAAGTGATTATTTATACAGCACCAACTCACAACAACAAATTTGAATGTATTCGAATTGAATTGGATAAGCAAAAGAAATTGAATTGAACTTAACTGGTGGATTACCGCAAGTCAAATTCCTGTCATGAGGTAATATTAATTCATTGTGATGAAAATCTAGCAAAGTGGCACATTTGCAGATAAATGACTTTTGTTCTTTTTCTATTGCAGCTTTGGGAACCTTAATCCCCTTTGCAGGGAGTCAGTATTTTACTGCCACTTGGCATTTTGAACACTCCATTTCTTTCTCTTCAGAACATACTGAAACCTTAAATTACTGATTTTTCTCTTCGTTAGTCATGCATGCATAATTTGAAGAAACACAGGTCCATTTACAAGACTGGTGCCATCGAGTGCGCTGGCAGGGTTTAAGAACTGATTTAAATTACTCCTCCAATAACTTCTTTTTCATAACCAATTGTTCAAATCGGGGTCCTGATGGGACCAGAGCATTTCTCAGCTGTCATACAGAGAAACAGAAAACCACCCACACTCACATACACACCTACGGCCAATACAGAATCACCACTTAAACTAACAAGCATGGGAGGAAACCTGAGACACAGGCAACAGTGCTAACTACTGCACCACCTTGATTTGAGAATTTGTGTGAACAAATGCAGTAAAACATTATTTGACTTTACCTTTTCTTACTGTGACAGTGAACTGTAGTGCGTAATATCACACTACACAATCCACAAAGACGAAGAACTAAAAATGGAAATACTGCTGAATCACCGACGCCTAATATTACATTTACATAGGAATGTGAATTATTACATTACAGTAGGTGGTTTCACTTTCTGTTATAACACAGAAATAAATGCATACATTCACTGGCCACTTCATTAGGTAAACCTGTTCAACGGCTTCTTAATTCAAATTTCCAATCAGCCAATCACAGAGAAGCAAGGGAGTACATATAAACACGTAGACCTGGTAAAGACGACCTGCTTAAGTTTAAAACAAGATGGGGCTAAAAGGACTTAAGTGGCTTTGAATGGCATGGATGATTTTGCCAGATGGACTGCTATGAGTATTTCAGATACTGATCTACTGTGATTTTACCCACACAAGCATCTCTAGGCTTTACATAGACTAGTCTGAAAAAGAGAAAATATCCAGCAAACCACAGTTCTCTAGTCAAAAGTGCTTTGTTGATGCTAGAGGTCGGAGGAAAATGGCCAGGCTGCTTTGAGCTTACAGGAAGGCAACGGTAACTCAATTCAGTTCAATTCAGTTTTCTTTCTAAAGCGCCAAATGACAACTTTATATTGTACTTTATATTGTAAGGTAAAGACCTTCTCTACACAGATGGTCTCCACAGTCACATGATGTCAATCGAAATACCCTTCTATCCAAAAACCTTGAAACGGAAGATTCGCATCACATAGTTGCTGCAACAAATCTGCAGCGACTGTGTGAATATGAGCCAAAATCTCTTAGGAACATTTCCAGCACCTTGCTGAATCTGAGCTGCAACACATTGAGGCAGTTTAAATGCAAAAGGGGGGTCCAACCCAGTGCTAGCACGGTGTTCCTAAAAAGGTGGCCAATGATGAGTGTGTGTTTTTATGCTTGTTGTGCTTACACTTTGAGATCTTGCTGAGAAGAGCAAGAAGCTTTTACTATATGCATTTTCTTTTCTTTCTTTTTTTTTGTTCTAGATCAATAGAACAATTCAGGCAATTCAGAGGATTTTTTGTTCTACGTAGAGGGACAAGCTGAATCCCATAAATGTTCTTAAAGAAGAGATTTAAAAAGTGGAAAGCAAGATAAAGTAAAAATGTTATATACTTCACTCATATGTCATATACAAGACTTGATGCCCCATTTCCCTGTTAAATTACAGTGTAATCTGGTATATCTCTGAACCCCTATTTATAACTGTAAAATATTAAAGCACCATGCAATATAGAATATAACTTTCAATAAGGATAACACCATGTGTTTGGCTGCCATAATACCATTATGTTAGTGTTTCTGCTGTAATCTCCATCTACAGTATATTGTTGGTTACTTGAGCAGTCTAATGAGTGTTTGCACTCATCAGCCACACTTCCTCCAGTGACAGCAATATTTTACGACAAGCTTTTAATTTTATTAACTTTGCTCTAAAAAATGTCATGTGACTTCTCAATGAGATTATATAGTTGATGCTTGTTGACATTTGGTGCTGTTTAACTGGATTCATAAAGAGCAGCACACTGCTGTACATGATTTCAGCTGCAGTTTGGTGCGGTGTGTGTAAACTTGGAAACGAAAGAGACAAAAGTTAAGGTCAGCAAATGTGTTTATCGGCTCGAGTGCAAAAACAACTTGGAGGAGAGCGTCACTCTTACTCATGCTCATATTCACTACGACTGCTGCTTTTCAAAGCACATCAGTCATCCCGACATGTCTCACACCCATGTTTGCTGGCAGATGTACACGTCAGCTGCTCTTTTATAAACATGAAAGCCTTTCTCTTCCCTGTCAGGCAACAGACGTCAACTTACAGGCCTGTCGTTGTCAGTGTCTTTTTCTTTCTTTCTTCTTTTTAATTGTCAAGTTTTATAACACACCAGTTGCTTGTTAAATTTGCTTTATTCACTAATCTAAAGAGTGTATTCCCTTACAGTCTAAAGCTACCGAAGATGACACATACAATGAGTTATTCATAAAAGCCAACAATAAATGTTGCCAACAATAAAACCACTTTTGTATTATTATTGTTGTTATTATGCATCGCACGTGCATGCAGATTTGTTTCTGCGTGCACGTGTGATAGGATTGCCCCAAGTGTGACAGGATTTCAGTGTGTCCTCCCCGCGTGTCAGGCGGTGACACAGTGTCACTGTTTAGCACAGCTGCATAAACCTCCTCTCAGGGGAGAAGCCCTATTTTCTCTTTGCGCTCCTGTGGGTTGGTTCATTTTGACTCTGCCTGTTGTCTCTTGTCTCTTGTCTCTTGGTGTTACACTCTGATCAAAGCTTGGCAAGAATAGCGTTGTCACCCATAGCAAATCTGCTTAGACAAAAGTGCAGCAGAGGAAAAGTTGGGTCAAACTTCGAGGCTCCTTGAGGATTGTCACCTTCATTATTATATGCAAAGAGATTCTGCATATTGTATTGGGAGTAACTAATGTGTTATTGGTGTTAATGTATGGTATTTATTACACAGGTTTTGGGGCTTTTATTGTCCTTTATTGTGAAAAGTTTCCCACTGCTCCTGATTCCTTTTTATTGCACCATATGTTTCTCTTTCCATTCCACAAGTGACAGATATTAGCTTCCAAAACAAGACTTGGCCCAAACGTGTGCATAGAAACGCGCTATGTCTTTACCGTGAGTATTGTTGTGCTGATCTTTTATTTGACTTAAGCACGGAATTATAAATGATTTGTTCATCATAGACTGTAAATTAAAGATGGTATAGCCACCGTGATATCATCCACTGGGTTGTGAAGTCACATTTTGGAGCCTCATTTTAGCATTAGAGCAGTCACTATTTTGTTTATTGAGTCAGAAGTCACCAATCTAAAATGAGAATTTTGTCATCAGTATCCGTAGACCGTGTTTAGTGCATCATAACATCACACCTCCTCAACTAAAATACATGCATGTTCTCTCCAGGTACTTTATCTTCATTTCACAGTCCAAAGACAACTTTTTATGTAGACTAATAGATCAATAACTCCAAATTTTAGGAATGCTAACTTTAAGCGGTCCGTAAAATGTATAGATTGTATATTCTGAATTTGAGCAGGCTGAGGAATCTTGTGATGAATGCTGATATTGTGAATAAAAAATGACCTCACCACCCCACACTACTGCAGTTGTGGTTTTTAATGGGTTGGTTTGTTTTTGCTGTAAGACACACAGCTAATCCCACAATATGTTAATACGGCAGTAGCATATGTGCGATTTTATTTCTACAGAAGAATTCAAATTTCCAATCAGTCTTTCTAAAGAAGAGAGAGAGAATGAACAGCTGACCAGGCTGGTCCAGTATCCTGGAGTAGTACACATCCCTGCTGTCTCCTCTGACAACAAAAGAAAAACAGATGCAACATCAGAAGTACCCTCACATACCTCTGCCAGTGACAACTTGTCTTTGCCAATGTCACAACGCAGCCGCCAGCAGCTGTGTGCCTGGCTTTATATTTTCCTTCCTCTTTGATATAGATCCTTTGGTCTTCGACTTGTCTTTTACTGTCCTTTTCTCCATCTTTCTAAGAACATCGTTACTGGCTCTTCAATTGTTTGATTAACCCTGACATTTGGCATTGCAGCTGTATGAAATATTTGATAGAAAATAGCAGGTAATAATTTGTTGCCTGGAGCGTTTTAGAAACCAGTGGACATTTTAATTCATTAGAGCTCAAGTGAACAAAAATCAGAGGTGCTATTTATGAAACACGAATCATGTTTCTTGCTCATTTTGACTGGGTTGCTTACAAACAAACAGAAAAGCACACCAAAAACAAAAGAATCCAGTTCCATCTGATTTGTCACATAATTTATGGACTTTTTAATGTCAGAAAAACAAAGAGAAAATGTATTACCTCCTCTCACGCCACGCCACGTTCTCACTGACATTTGGTTCCCTGAGCGTTTGGCCAGAGATCCTGGTATTAGTCTTGAATAAAAGATGAAGTGAGCCCTGAGACTTCCCCAGCAGCCGCTGACAATATTATTTGGAAGCTGGTATTTATCTGCTTAATATTTAATTAGATAAATAAAGGGATTCTTTTCAAAAAATGTTGCACTACCTGCACATCTGCCCTGATGCTGGTAAGAACTAATGATAAAAGGTGCTTAATGTATGTAATGTTATTATTTTGTATTTATTGATTTAAAAATTGACTTAATTATAGTATAAATTATGTGTGTAGTCACACTTAGAGTGCTTTGTTTGCTGGAAAAAAATAGATTTATTAAAGTATACGAGGCAACAACAGAACATTTTGTTTTTTCACTTTCTTTTACTTTCAGTTGCACTAAAATTGCTTTCAGAGTATCTACCTAAAAAGCTTGTGCTAGTCTTCTTTCTTTTCTATGTTGTTCTATGTCTAATTCCCTTAATCTCTACAATGAAAGTAAAGCCACTATAGCCACAAGAATTTGTTTTATGCCCAGTTAAATTAACTGCTATTGTCCTTTGAGTCTGTTTTAATATTTTATTATTAGCTTTAGCCCCAGGCATTAGCAGACTACTCCTGCTAACTAAAAGTGATTTGGCAATCATAAACTGGAATCCTTTGTAGTTTTTCCAGCTGTTTTTTTTTTATTGAGTGATGTGCTGTTACAGTTGTTACAGTTAAAAGCTCTTGTTGCATACAGTTAGGACACACTATTTGCCTTGAACGTTGACCTTCTTGTTGTAATGTTTAGCTTCCACTGAGATTTGTGGGTCAGAAAAGCTCAACTTGCCTGTATCCTGTAGCCAGATGCAGTAGGACTTTCTGGTATTCTTGGAATGCATTTCACATACTGGATACTAAATCACATTTTCTGGAATACTAAATGCTATGTTAGTGGGACTAGAAATGCACCTAGAATCTATTGATTTGCCACATTGATTCATTTTGTTTTCTGCTGCATCATTGCATGCATATTTCCTCTGCTGCAATGAAAACACAAAAGAAGACTGCAGTTCTCCAGGATGAAAGTGACAAGTGGCATCATGATC